>NC_139677.1:91743574-92343574 GCF_964106915.1 Podarcis gaigeae
AGCAGCAAGGATACTCATCGCTAAAGGCTGGAAAACTCAAGATTTGCCCACATTGGAAGAATGGCAGATGCAACTGATGGACTATATGGAACTGGCAGAAATGACGGGCAGAATCCGAGACCTCGGAGAGGAACTGGTGGAGGAGGAGTGGAAGAAATTTAAGGACTATTTACAAAAATACTGTAAATTGTACGAATGTTAAGAAAGATGTAAGATTCGTAATAATATGGCTCCAATAAATTAGTAATAAGGAATATAAATTTAAACGTAATTGAAAGATAAGATAAAAAATATCCTAGAATTAACTTTTAAAGAATAAGAGTTATTTAAACTCTAAAATTTGAGATTCAATATTGGACAATTATATAATATAAATTGAATTAAGTAAATAATTTGCTAGAAAAATTTATGTGTTTAGAGTGCAGGAACAAGAGATGTGAGGAAGTCCAAAGATGAGAATGAAATGTGGTTAATGAAAAAGAACATGTTTTTTTGTATGTTGTTGTTTATTGTTTAAAAATTTAATAAAAATTATTATATAAAAAAAAATAAAAGCTGAAGGCAGCCCTGTTCAGGGAAGCTTGTAATGTTTCATGTTTTTAATGTTTGATGTCGTATTGTGTTTTCATTAGTTGGAAGCCGCCTAGAGTGGCTGGGGTAACCCATTCAGATGGGTGGCATATAAATATATTATTATTATTTCCATGCTGATAAAACTCTGTGCAAAAGTAACTTTTAAGCTCCTTCCTTCCGTGCGTTTAACTTGTGTGATTTCAACCAAACAGCCTTCAACCATACAAGGTTGAAATTAAATGTGAGTAAGATGCGATCCTGCAGGGACGCGGGTGGTGCTGTGGGTAAAAGCCTCAGCGCCTAGGGCTTGCCGATCAAAAGGTCGGCGGTTCGAATCCCCGCGGCGGGGTGCGCTCCCGTTGCTCGGTCCCAGCGCCTGCCAACCTAGCAGTTCGAAAGCACCCTCGGGTGCAAGTAGATAAATAGGGACCGCTTTCTAGCGGGAAGGTAAACGGCGTTTCCGTGTGCAGCTCTGGCTCGCCAGATGCAGCTTGTCACGCTGGCCACGTGACCCGGAAGTGTCTTCGGACAGCGCTGGCCCCTGGCCTCTTGAGTGAGATGGGCGCACAACCCCAGAGTCTGGCAAGACTGGCCCATACGGGCAGGGGTACCTTTACCTTTACCTTTAAGATGCGATCCTACTGTATTCCATTCATTTTCCAGAAGTGGCTTTTCTGTGATGTGAAAGCTCAGATATACTGTAATGTTGAAATGTCAGGGGAATGGGATAAACTGCTGAATGGGATGAATGCAGCCTAAGCTTCTATCCCATGCTGAAGAGGAAACACTGCGTATGGATCTGTAGCTGGGCTAATTGTTTAAGTGTGGTGCCAGAATTACCATAACTCAGCTGCTGTCTTGGAAGGTGGCTACAAGAACCCATCCTGCTTATTTTCATTCTAATGAAGATCCATCCCATATGCTTGGTGGTGGAAATTCCAGGTAAAGTGCTCCTCTTGGGTGAAGATGCCACAGGACGAATTCACAGGTTTAGAACTAGGGCAGGACTGGAGAACCTGGGACCTCCCAGGTATTGCTGGACTACAACTCTCATCAGCCCTTGCCTGAATAGAGCAGGCATGGCCAAACTTGGCCCTCCAGCTGTTTTGGGACTACAACTCCTATCATCCCTAGCTAACAGGACCAGTGGTCAGGGATGGTGGGAATTGTAGTCCCAAAACAGCTGAAGGACCAAGCTTGGCCATGCCTGCCATAGGCAGAGGAAGCTGGAGACTGTGGTGTGGTGTAGTGGTTAAGAGCAGTGGACTCGTAATCTGGTGAACAGGGTTCGATTCCCCGCTCCTCCACATGCATCTGCTGGGTGACCTTGGGCTAGACACACTTCTTTGAAGTCTCTCAGCCTCACTCACCTCACAGAGTGTTTGTTGTGGGGGAGGAAGGGAAAGGAGAATGTTAGCCGCTTTGAGACTCCTTCGGGTAGTGATAAAGCGGGCTATCAAATCCAAACTCCTCCTCCTCCTACTGTAGTGCAACAACCTCTGGAGGGGCAGAGGTCCCCCCTCCCAATGTGGTACATGGACAAATGCGTATAGGCAGGGAGCAACATCAATTATACCTAGACCACAAGAGGGAGAAAACTTTGGTCTGGCATGTGAAAACGCAGCTTCTTATGTTCCTCAGTATAGATCAGAAATAGGGAACTTTAAGCCTGGGGCCCGAATGTGGTCGTGCAGCCTTCTCTATCCTGCACCCCCGGACTTTTCCCATGCTATATGTTCAATTGCTCTGCTCTGCAACCTCCTTGAGTGAGTCTGTCTGGGTTGGGGGGGTGGGGGGGACTGTGTCCTTGAACTGCAGCACTGCCTCTTCCTTGCCTAGATGGGGAGATGTGTGTGATATGAGGTCCATGAAGAAACAGCTGACTTTCTTGTAAGTTGGAAGGCAGCCCGCTGTGAGTCACAGCTGTTGCTTCGCTCACTTTTGCCACCGACCACAACCCCTGGCAGCTTGCCGAGCGAAGGATCTTGCTCTCTTATTAAGTTTGTGTACGTAGGTTTTCCACATTCCAGGTAATGCAGAGGATGGGGCTGCATTTTGAAATCTGCTCACGCTTGGGCAAATCTCTAAATTAGTGCTCTATACGACTCGTAGCAGAGCTGAGGGCACCAGGCTCACGTTTTATGGCTATGTTAAACCGCAGTGGGGTGGGAGAGGTTTGCAGGGAGGCCAATCCAGCAATTTCCGCCACCCTGTGGCTTCCCATGATCGGGAATTTTTGCCTTCTCTCTTTAGTAGGTATTGCTGTCTCTAATAAGGGCTGCTATCCAAAGCAGTTGGGTCTGCATAAAAAGGGGGGCTTCATAGCTGCAGCTGAGCCACTGCGAGGGGCAAATTCCCGCCAGCAGCCAAACCAGGGGGCTGAAAGGGGACAGCTAGATTCGGCACTCTGTGTGGAGAGTGGGTTGCCGTTCATTAAACCAGATCCCAAAGAGAGAAATCTCCTTTTCTGCTTCACAGTGTGAGTCGTGAAAAGCACCTGCTTAGAGTGTTGTTTACTCTCACTTGGAAATCGCTGATAAGGCTTTTAAAAAAGATGGGGTGAGTGGGTGGGGGGTTGGAGAAGCTATCGATCTGCATGGCAGACCACCAAACACCTGTGCCCACTCAATACCTCACTGTTTACCATTTGCTTAGGTTCCTCCTCGGTCTATTTCAAATCCATGTAAAATTGTTCCAGCGAAAAACACTCCAATTAAACATTCTGTGTTAAGGCGAGTCTGCCAAGTGCTTTTTATATTCATTAAAGTCTCAAAATTCTTACATATATATTTTTAGGGAAAACAATCTATTTGAATGCTCAGTTTGATTGAGGACACCTGAATTCGACTTAGTGAGATGCTTCTGGCAAAGTATGTTGTTGCCAATGAAAGCTGTTGTTGAAATACTCTTGCCAGTTTGTAAAATGGCGCAGGACTTAGGAGTCACCCACACTTCTGCTCGTCCCTAGAAAACATGGCTATAGCGGTTTTCTGCTTGACCTACAATTTCTAAGCATAGGTCCAAGCAGTTTCCCCCTTGCCCAACTCCTATCCTAGGGAAAACTTGCTCTTAAATCAGAGCAAATGTCAATCCGAAGAAAACCCAAATGGCTGCTTGCTCCCATTGGGCACTAAAGAGCAGTCTCCCCCGAGAGAAAGCAGAGGGACAGAAGGAAGTATGGATAAGCCTTTAGTGACAGGAAAATAAACTACATGGAGCTACCTTTGAAGGTGAGTTGGAAACCTCAGCTAATCCAGAATGTGGCAGCTAGACTGGTGACTGGGAATGGCCACTGGGACCACATAACACCGGTCTTGAAAGACCTACATTGGCTCCCAGTATGTCTCCTAGCACAATTCAAAGTGTTGGTGCTGACCTTTAAAGCCATAAATGGCCTCGACCCTGTATACCTAAAGGAGTGTCTCCACCTCAAACATCCAGCCTGGACACTGACGTCCAGCTCCAAAGGTTCCCTCACTGCGAAAAGTGAAGTTACAGGGAACCAGGACAAAGGGCCTTCTTGGTAGTAGCGCCCGTCCTGTGGAACGCCCTCCCATCAGATGTCAAGGAGATAAAGAACTATGCATTTTTTAAGAAGACATCTGAAAGTTTCTCCCACTACCTGCTACCTCATCCTCCAAACTGGAGAGATTAGGGGCTGAACCCAAGACCTTCAAAGTGCAAAGCATTTGCTCTACCTGTGATTTGTAGAGGCTCAGAGGTTAGTGGCTCTGGAGGTGCCAATTCAAGGAGCCCAACAGACCTCGCCATGATGTTTGGGCCTGGATCCAACCCTTCTGATGCCGTTGGTCCAACTGCTGCTTCATGCTAATCTGGGTCAGAGTTACAGTCTGGTATGCTGCTCAGGGTCAGATATTATGGCCCCACTGAACGGGGTGTTGTTGACAAGAGGTCCGTGCAGCCCCTCACCCTTTTACCCCAGACTCTAGAGCTCCTGCCCGTCCTCTCCCATGTAACACGCCCACCCACCCACACACACACACCATGGATGCCTTAAGGCTTAACCAATGTCCATGAGTGACATTTGTAGCAAGGAGTGCCCTGTCTTTTCAGCTCTCCCAATCTTCTTTTAAAAGGAAGAAATATTTTGGATTTCTTCACTCTCCCCCCTTGGGAAGCTGGATGGGGAATTGGCAATAGTTGGCACACTTCACCCATTTCCTCCCCCCCACAACCCGCATTGCGTGCTTGGGGAAAGCCCCCAGGCATTCAGCAGGAAATCCCAAGGAAACCCAAAATGGTTTTTGTGGTGAACAAGGTGCAGAGTCCTCATAACATCTAGGAAAGTGTGCTGCCTAAAACAACACTGAAGGGAAGCCTCCGTATAAAACTCGGAAGTGGTACACTTGCTCATTTCAATCATGGTTGGCTTACCGTTAAGATGTCGTAGCTCCCGGCTGTGAACTGCTTTCTTGAGGAGACCATCCCAGTCTTCGGGTCAATGAAAAACTTCCCATCGTCATTCCCATCCACGATGCTGTAGGAAATCTCCGCATTGGGGCCTTCGTCCTTGTCGAAGGCGAAGGCTCTGTAGATCGGCTCGCCTCTCTTCTTCCGGTCCCTCTCTGGCAACTTGATCTGGTAGACTTTCTCTGGGAACTGGGGCTTGTTGTCGTTCTCATCAAGGACTTGGACCACCAGCCAAACTGTAGACTGCTTGGGAGAGGCGCCTCCGTCCGTGACTGTAACCTGAGGGAAGAAAACGGTAACAGCAAAAGGCAAAATGTCCACAGGCGTTGTGAAAACTGTTGTGGGAATACAATGAGCCTGAACGTTGGAAAATTTGGGGACAGATAAAAGAAACCACTTCTTCATGTGAGCTGTGGAAGCCCCTCCAACAGGAGGCAGTGGTGGCCGCCATCTTGGATGGTTTTAAAAGAGGACTGACTGGACAAATACATGGAAGAAGAGGCTATCAACAGCTACTAGCCATGATGGCTAAATTCTACACCCACGGTCACAGGCATCATGCCTCACAATATCAGTTGCTGGGAATCACAGGCAGGCAGAGATCTGTTACATTTAAGTTTGTGGGCTTACCACAAGTATTTGGCTGCACACTCTGAGAATAGGATGCTAGACTAGATGAGCCATTGGCCTGACCCAGTAAGCTTGGCGCTGTGGTCTAAACCAGCCCCACCTGGAGATACTGAGAATGGAGCCCATTGCCTTCTACATGCAGAGCTGGGGACGTGGGTGGCGCTGTGGTCTAAACCATGGAGCCTCTTGGGCTCGCCGATCGGAAGGTTGGCAGTTCAAATCCCTGTGATGGAGTGAGCTCCCGTTGCTCTGTTCCAGCTCCTGCCAACCTAGCAGTTCAAAAGCACGCCAGTGCAAGTAGATAAATAGGTACTGCTATGGTCAAGGTGTCCTGTTGCGCCAGAAGCGGTTTAGTCATGCTGGCCACATGACCCAGAAAGCTGTCTGCGGAAAAACACTGGCTCCCTCAGCCTGAAAAGCGAAATGAGTGCCACAACCCCATAGTCGCTTTTAACTGGACTTAACCACCAGGGTTCCTTTACCTTTACTTTTTACTTATGTTCTCAACATGGGATTCTGTGTAGTTTTGGTCAACCCATGTTGAATTTGATGGGGCTTCTTCCCACATAAGTGTAATTCTGACTACAGTCCTAATCCGCTTTCTACTGTGGATTTTAAAAACAGGTGGAATACATCATTCATTATTGTCCCTTTTCACACGGAAACAAGAAATCTGTTTTGTTACTCTGTTGTCAAATACAAAATCATATTTACCACAACAATTTAAAGCATGAATTAACTTGAGAGTTATATTTCAGCAGATGCTCACGCCCAAGAGTTTCCTGTACAAAATTTATCAAACAAAATGTTGCATCACACAAAGGACTTTTATATGTGGAATGAAGAGTGCTTGTAAAATGTTTTATATTCCCACAGGAATTCATGCAATCCTGCAAGGATGCAAAAGAGCAAAATACCAACAGGGTAAAAGGAAAAAAAACACAAAACTGTCCTTCCCTGATGGCTGAGCGGGGGAAACGAAATAGGATTAAGTCTATATTGAACTGTAAAATCAAGGCAGGAAGGCTGCCTGCCTGGCAGAAAGCCCTACTGAAATCAATGAGATTTACTTCTGAGTATACATGTCTAAGATTGCAGCCATAGATGGCTTTGTGGTAGGCCATGACTCAAACCTTTAAATTTTGTAAAGACTAACACGGCTATTCCACTGGAAATCCATTAACTTTGAAAAGGGAACACATAGGGAAGGTAACTTGATTTGGAAATGTCCGCTGATGGCTGAGATATGCCTGTTTACAATGTGCTAACATCTACATGGAAAAATTATGTAAATTTTGGTTCAGCGTGAGGATTGGAAATGCATTATCTACAATATTTTGAACTACTCAAATGCCCAAAAATGCATCAGAATGTATATTTTGAGACAAAATATATTGGGTTGGGGTTTTTTTGAGAGAGAAAATAGGTTTAAAATTAGTATTTAAATGGGGGGGGGGATGCAGATTAAAGGGGGATGCCACCCCCTTTAAGTCAGAAAAAACCATGAGGCCATTTCAGTGAATTTGAGCAAATGTTATTTTATTCTGCAGAGACAGAGGGTGGTTTTTTTTTTCTTCTTCATTCCCTCCTCTGAACTTCTTGGATCTGACTCGCTACATAAATCAAAATTACAAAACATATAAAGATTGTCAGATTCAACCCCCGCCCCCCTTGGGGATTATTCACAACCACCAGTTTGCACTTTTAAATATAAAAAGATGAGGTGTGTGTGTGTTGGGGGGGGGGGCAGAGGGAAAGCCAGCAAAATAAACTAACACAGCAGTTACCCAGCAAAGGAATCAGTGTGAAATGGGAGGTCAGAGCAACCAGACTGAGCAAAATACAAGATCTTGGCTCGAAACCATCAAATGCTGCCACTGTGGGAATTGGGTACGTTAGCAGCTTTTTACAAAAGCAGAACCCACGCTATGTTCATGCAAGCAAAAATCCATTTCTGCCTCACTACTGTCATGCTATAAAAAAGTTATTGCTGAAATGGGGGAGGAGAACGCTGAAACATATATGGATTTCATTCTTTTTTCTAAAGTGGCACACATTACTTTTATCTCCTGGCAGCTCTCTGATCTTGCATTATTTATTTCTATGATCTCCCCCACAGTTCAATTATCAGCCATTCCACTTTAGTCTGAAGTCCGGTTGTTAATTTAACTCCTTCTGCTCTCCCTCAGGGTTCGTTCAAATTATTTGCTCAATGAACTGTACTCTAAACCACAAGATCTGTCTCCCTCCCTCTCCCTCTCTCTCTCCATGCAAATTATGCTTCACATCAGAGAAGCTGAAGAAGGCAGAAGCTGAAATGTTTTGCTATGATGATGATAATAATAATAATAATAATAATAATAATAATAATAATAACAACAACAATAATAGTAATTGTACCCCGCCCATCAGACTGGGTTACGCCAGCCGCTCTGGGCGGATTCAAATTTATATACAGTGGTACCTTTGGTTACAAACACTTCTGGTTATGAACACTTCAGGTTATGAGCTCTGCTAACCCGGAAGTAGCTGCTCCCAGTTGCGAACTTTGTTCCAGTATGTGAATGGAAATCGCGCACTGGAGGCCCCATGAGCAAAATCTCGCCTCAGGATAAGAACGGTTTCGGCTTCAGAACGGACCTCTGGAACGAATTAAGTTCGTAACCAGAGGTACCACTGTAAAAGCATAATAAAACATTACACATTAAATGGCTTCCCTATACAGGGCTGCCTTCAGATGAAGGTTATATTGTTGCTGATCTTGACATCAGACCGGAGGGTGTTCCACAGGTTGGGTGCCACTGCCGAGAAGGCCCTCTGCCTGGTTCCCTGTGTAACCTCACTTCTCACAGTGAAGGAATCACCAGAAGGCCCTCAGAGGTGGATCTCAGTGTCCGAGTTCAACGATGTAAGCATTTGATATCTTACAGAAAACCCCTGCCTCATTTCCCCACAGGGGCTACCACATTAAGAAGAGCTGCCAGATATGCCCCACTGTTCCTCAAAGTCCTACTGGTGAGAGGAGAAGTTTAAACCTTTAGTGATGAACTGCAAACTACTAGGATCCACAGAAACAGTACGATCTAGCGCTTTGCAACTTTGATGTTTCGCTACACCCACACGTTTTCTTATGACACATGTACCTCTCAGCAGGAAAATGGTATGGTGGGGCAGCAGTGCTCACCTGACCTCCTGAAAGGCAAGTCATTTTCTGCACAGTGGGAAGGAGAGAGGTGAGGCGGCAGGGAGGTTCGTGGTTCAAACACATCAGGAGGAGCACCGGATCGGTTCGGCCTGTGTATTTGCAGGGCATTGACCTCCCTATTGCCTTGCCGCTCTCCATCAGCAGCTTTGCTGTCAGGAGGTCAGGTGACTTCCCCTTCCCTACGCCGTTTCCTACAGGTAAAGGGACCCCTTACCATTAGGTCCAGTTGTGACTGTCTCTGGGGTTGTGGCGCTCATCTCGCTTTACTGGCTGAGGGAGCCAGAGTACAGCTTCTGGGTCATGTGGCCAGCATGACTAAGCCGCTTCTGGTGAACCAGAGCAGCGCACAGAAACACTGTTTACCTTCCTGCTGGAGCGGTACCTATTTATCTACTTGCACTTTGAGGCTAGGTGGGCAGGAGCAGCGACTGGGCAATGGGAGCTCACCTCGTCACGGGGATTTGAACCGCCGACCTTCTAATCAGCATGTCCTAGGCTCTGTGGTTTAACCCACAGCGCCACCAGCATTCCTCCATGTGAATTTTGCAAGAACGCATTCTTAAGATTCCCAGTAAAAATACAAGGCTCCTTTCCCAATTTAGGAAGAAATGTGTTTGCTTTTCCCTTCTACATGAAGAAGCACAGCATACCTTTGTTCTGGTTACCTGAAAAGTGTTATCAAGAGTACACAGTCACAGAAATGGATCCGAACAAACGAAGAAGCAAACCTATATGCATGGCCTAGATCTCACTAAACTGGCAAACATGTCTCTGGACTACATCAGACTGCAGGTGGGGTTTGCACGATTTGAATGGTCCTCCATAGAATCAAATGCATACTGTATATCAGGGGGAAGGGTTTTAGCCAAGGCAGGGACATAAGGCAATATCTTTTATTTGGATCAATTTATGCTGGTGTAGGAACACGCATACATAATCATAACATTTGTCAATTTATCAACAGACCAAGGAATGTTATGCTTTTTAGTGTACATGGGAAATTTTAACACATTTCTTTTTAAGTACTTGGAATCTGACAGCTCATTAATTGCAAAACTGCTTTGCATAGCTGCAGGGGACACAGAGAGGTGTGTGTGTGTCATACAAGTTTTAGAAAATGCACATTTTGATGCGCAGTGCAGTTCAAAAGCATCCTCCCCAACCCCCCTTTTGAATTAGGTCTCCATTTCTTCCACTTCTACTCTATTTCTATCTCAGGGTCAAATCCGGTATGAGTGTAAGGGAGCCTTTTAAAGGTGTTCTTAAGATCTGCCACGTTTCATTTTGAAAAGCAGCTGCGGAGGCTCTCAACCTATACTCCATTAAGGGGTGAAGGGGGGTTACCCCGTCCCCCCCCCACTGTTTTCCAGCAAAAAAAGAAGTCTCGAAGCTTTGTAATAAATAACTTTTCATCACACACACACACACACACACACACAACACTGTAGTCACTCACACCAAGTTCCAGATCCACCAATCCATTCACGTCTCTCAGCGCAGGAGGGGAATAAACCTGCAATTGATGCTCATTGACTCTCTAAGTTCATTGACACCTTTTTCACCTGTCCTCCTCAAAACTGTGCTCCTGTCCTCCTCAAAACTGGCAGAAGGTGGGTCTGGTGGGAGGAGAAGAGTGAGAGCCTGAGCAGGATTTTGTGTGGGTAAAGTAATTTTTAGCTCCTCAAATCCCTCCAACCTGTCTGGTTGTTTTTTTTGCCTCACCAAAGGTGGCGACCCTAATTCCTACTCACCTTCCCCACCTTGGAGATTCAGTACGGAGGTGAGTATCTTGGGGGTACGTGTATATTGGTAAACACACGAAGACAAAGGGCATGCGATGAAGGGACACTTTAAGTGGTACTTTTCCTTTAATTGCATTTTTTAAAAAAAGTTATCTGAAGCGACTATGAAATTTCCTTATCGTTGTTGCACTGTAAGTAAAAGTTATGCAAATAAAATAAAAAACAAGTACTGGGCTGCAATTCTATGCGCATCTTGGTGTAAATGCCACTGAACAAGATGAGACTCAACTCTGAGTGAACATGCAGAGAAATGTGCTGTTAGCCAAATACTCTTCTTTACCTTAAAAGCACACGGAGAACAGAAATAAGGACAGGGAGGGAAGGGCTGCCAACTGTGAAATGAGAGGAAGGGGGAGAGGTTGCATGGAATTTATTCTTTCTTTTTAAGCATTTCAACGGGCAAGAAATTTAGATTTCTGTATCCAGTTATGGCAGTTTTGCAGAGTTGTAGTCGTCTGTTATCACAGCTAGTTATAAATTTACAATGACTTCCACAATAGGTCTCCCCCCCTCCTCCAGGATATTATGTGAGGGCTTTCTATTAACTTTACATCCTTCATAAATACACAAATATATATATACACAAGGTGCAAGAAAGAGCTAGTAATATGCTGTGTGGGGTTCATCCACCAAAACAAAACAAAAATGCTCAGCATTTTTTTTCTATTCATTTTTATTGAGAAGAGGCAAATTTGTTGCCATTCTCATCTCTTTTCAAACTGTTCTTATTAATCAAGAGTGTGCTGAGGTGGCAGTATCATTTGAAGATGAGCGAAGTTCAACATTTTGAGGGATGCAGCATTGGGGATAGAGAGAGAGAAAAATTCTGCACCTGCAAGTCAGAATTAGTCTGCAGAGAAAAAATGCAGCAACAACTAAAACCGCTCAAGGGGCCTAATTTAAAGAATTTGAAGAACGAAAACCAGGATTGTGGCACCAAAGCGTGGAGGGAAACCCAAATGCAAAGTGCAGGGAAAATATATAAATATATAAAGGCATCTGAAGGCAGCCCTGTTTAGGGAAGATGGCATTTTTCCATCTCTGCCGTATTAAGCAGTTGGTCCCTTACCTTTCTCGCCCTGATCTGGCCACAGTGACCCATGAGATGGTCCCCTCCAGCCTTGATTACTGTCATTCGCTCTACGCGGGACTGCCCTTGAAGCTGTCCCAGAAACTCCAGCGGGTGCAGAATGCTGCAGCGAGACTCCTTACGGGGTCCTTGCCGCGGGATCACATTCATCCAACGCTTTACCAGCTGCCCTGGCTCCCTGGTGGAGTACAGGGTCAGGTTCAAGGTGCTGGTTTTGACCTTCATAGCCCTATGCAGCCTAGGAACCTCGTACCTACGGGACCGCCTCTCCTGGTATGCCCCGTGGAGGACCTTAAGGTCCATAAATAACAATACTTTGGAAGTCCCGAGCCCTAAAGAGGTTAGATTGGCCTCAACCAGGGCTAGGGCCTTTTCAGTCTACCACCGGAGACCAGGGCCCTGTGGGATTTGACATCTTTCCGCAGAGCCGGTTCTGCCTGGCTTTTGGGCTGAACTCAGTCTGACCCCCTCTCATTTTTTTTAATTTTTTGATGGAACCCTATATGGGATTTTGTATATAAATTTTCCCTCGGCTCTTTTTGCTGGCCCCGGTGAATATTTGACGTTTTCTCCACTTATGATCTTGATTTATGGGCTACCACTAAAACAAGGTTGCATTTTAAGCTGTATTTTAACCTATATTTTAATCAACTATTTGTTTGTTTGTTTGTTTGTTTGTTTGCTTGCTTGCTTGCTTAAAAATGTTTTTACTGTATTTTATATTTGGTGTTAGCCGCCCTGAGCCCGGTCTTGGCCAGGGAGGGCGGGGTATGAATTAAAAATGTTTTTAATAATCTGTTGGGAGCCACCCAGAGTGGCTGGGGAGGCCCGGCCAGAGGGGCAGGATATAAGTAATAAATTATTATTATTATTATTATTATTATTATTATTATTATTATTATTATTATTTATTGCTGGAGCTCAGGCTAGCATAAAAAAGGCTCCCAGGTCATGTCCACTGGCCAGAAATGCGGAAACCAATAACATTTGGAAGTACCACATTGTCTTTGCAGTATTGTCGGCTGCAGTGGTAGTCAAAGAATTTGACCTTGTGAAAGCCCAAAAGCCTGCAAGCGTTCTTTAGAACGTACCTTTAACATCCCACCTGCTTTTAAACTAGCTCCATTACTGCAGGTGACCGAGTTGGGGAAAGCTTTTATATGGAGTATTGATAGTAGGGGAGACATTCTTCTCTTAACTTCCACTGACTCTACTTTGGTGGATAATAGTCATTCAAAACCTCTTGTCTGCGCACTTCGGGGGATAAAGTATCTCTCAGCCTGACTCCTCTCAGAGTCCTTGTGCCTGCTGAGAGCTACGCTCAGACTACAAAGCTCATCACATTACCATCTTTTCACAGGCTCATCTACCATTCATTTTCTATTCACGCAACTTGCTTGATTCCAATCTCCTCAGCCAGCGGGAACTAAACACCTTCCCTTCAAAGTTTCCTTAAAATTATGGTGATTGCTGCAGAATTCTGATCTCCTTCCTTTCCAAGCTGCCTGGCCCAGATACGTATAGGACCCCTGACATCATCCCCCCCCCCCCCCGCAGTAGCAAAGGCAGTTTCAATCCTACAGTCCTTCTCCTTTATTTCTCTATTTCTATGTTTTAAAATGCCTTTCATCTCCTATCCGTTTTGCATATGACTGGGGGAAAAAACATAATTTTGCAAACTGGTAAACTATCAAATTTGACTGAATCCCCAAGAAATGGAAATCCATTCTTCAGCTGCTGTGCTGAAGTGAGTCTAAGCCTCTTTAGTTGGAAATATGCATTGCTGAGTTCAATGGGACTCACTGCTGAGTAAATGTGTGGACCTTTACTGCACATTGTGGGCAGCCTGTGGGCTAATTTCAAAAGCCCTTTGCAAGTACGGACGGAAATTCAGTTTCAGGTCTGCAACTCAGTCCTCCACATAAGTTTGCAACTCTTTTTTATGTCTTCATGCAAATTCATCAGCCGTGAGAATTTAGTCTAATACACACCTTTTTGAAGATCCTTTGGCCTAATGCGCAAAGCAATTTCCCCTTAAAATGATGCATTTTTTTGCGTTATATTCACAGTATCTCTGCATTTACATGCATCCTTTTAACCACAGTGTGCGCGCACGGTCTGGAGAACTTACAGAAGTACAAACTTGGAAGAATGGCTATGTTTTGTTTTGTGCATTGTTTCAGTGAGTAAAGATTTGGTGAGCTCACTTTTAAATGCAAGCTGAACCGAGTTTCTTTCTCCGCTACCCCTATCTGTAAGTGATCACTTCAGACACCTGTCAAGGGTGATCTGTCCTTTCCCAGCAGCCATCTGGCTATGAAGACAGAGGGGGAGAGAAGGGGTGTCAGAAAGGAGAGCAAAGCAAGGATCAGAGAGGGTGTCAGAAAGATGGAGAGCAAAGAGGCTAGCTCTTTAGCTGAGAATCCTGTGCTTCAGGATGAACCTTGAGGTCCCTTCCAACTCTACAATTCTGTGATAGTCCTGCCCACTTTTGACTTCAGCAACAACTAGCTTCAGCCCCCCCCCCACTGCCAACCTATTCCCCCCATTTCTCCTGAAGGAACTCAAATTTGGTGTACGCGTGGACATACAGACATTGGCAAACCCTGTGCTACTAGGTTTGTTATCTTCCGCAACGGTGTCTCTGAAAATGTTCACACATCACTTGGGAAGACAGGCGAACTAATGCCAGTGTACTGGAAGAAGCAAAGATCACCAGTGTCGAAGCAATGATTCTTCAACATCAACTTCGTTGGACTGGTCATGTTGTGCCGATGCCTGATTATTGTCTTCCAAAGCAACTACTCTATTCCAAACTTAAAAATGAAAAGCGTAATCTGGTGGTCAACAAAGGAGGTTTAAAGACTCTCTCAAGGCAAATCTTTAAAAAATGTAGTATAAACACCAACAACTGGGAAACACTGGCCTGCAAGTGCTCCAATTGGAGAACAGCCTTTACCAAAGGTGTCATGGGCTTTGAAGACACTCAAACTCAGGATGCAAGGGAGAAATGTGCTAAGAGGAAGGCACGCTCGGCAAATCCTCACTGTGATCAACTCTCACCCTGAAATCTATGTCGCCACTGTGGAAGGACGTGTGGATCCAGAATTGGCCTCCACAATCACTTACGGACTCACTGTTAAAACCATGTTCACAGAAGACAATCTTACTCGGCTACGAGCGATCGCCAAAGAAAGAAGAAGACTAGGTCACACAAGCAGCAACAATGTCTGGGTACTATAAGTAAGAAAACTAATGCCTTGATAAAGAAAATAAGATCATGTAAGGACTTATAAATGCAGGTTACATATATTTCAATGGAGCTTTCCTTCTGAAATGAGCTCCTTGGCTGCAATCTTAAATTACAGTGGGCTTCCTAGGAAGCAGCAGCTGTTGAAACCAATGGGAGTTGCTCCTGAGCAAATAAAAGTTTGGGATGGGGGCCTTTCAAGTCTTCCTTGCAGTGCAGTAAAAACAGCTTTAAGTGACATATGGAAAAATAATGACATAGGAGTATGTGGGAAAGGTCACTCAGGTTAGGAATAATGAGATTGCAAATGTCACTGAATACCAAATACATTTTATGCTTCACAAATCTTTTCGCACTGTTAGGAGGAAGCTTTGTTTTGTGTGCTTTTTTCCTTCCCTCAAAAAAAGAGGATTTGAAGAAATGTGTTTGTATTGAAAAATACATGTTTATTTCGTAGTAAACTGCTGCTTAAGAAAGAAAAAGCCTTATGGGAGCTGAATTGTAAACATCTCAAAACCCAGAGAGGTGCAGCTGTTTAGTGCCAAACGTAAACGCATAGAAACATACTGCGCATGGGCATTGTCTGTGCAAACCTATGAAAAGGCTGCCTTATACTAAGAGAGACAGTACAGTATTCGGCCATTCTAACTGGGGGAGGCTTCCCATGGTCTAAGTCAAGGGTCAGCAACGTTTTTCAGCTGTGGGCCGTTCCACTGCCCCTCAGACCATGTGGTGGGCCGGACTATATTTGGGGGGGAGGGAATGAACGAATTCCTATGCCCCACAAATAACCCAGAGATGCATTTTAAATAAAAGGACATGTTCTACTCATGTAAAAACACACTGATTCCCAGACCATCCGGGGGCCTGATTTAGAAGGCGACTGGGCCGTATTTGGGCCTTAGGTTGCCTACCCCTGGACTAAGTCACAGGTCTTTTATATCCTCCAGTTAGAGATGCTTGTTAAGTAGAGTAATTTAATTCACTGAAATTGTAAATGCTTGAATGCATGACTATGTGTTTAAATTTGATTGGTTGGTAACTGAATTTTAGAGAGTTCTCTAGTAGTCCTCATGTGATCGGCCAACATTGGTCACATGGGAGTCAAGGAGAGACTCCATTTTATGCGAGGCAAGGTGACTGTGTTTTAGAATCCACAGTGAACACTGCTAAGTTGAATAGAGTGTGGAAGTGCTTTTTTCTGATGGAAAGAAAGAGAGCAAAAGTTGCAGCAGAAGGTAAAGGTGGAAATCTTTCATAGGAGCTTTCAGAAGATACAGAGGGCTGAGTGCTGAGCTCTTGAAAGAGAGGAAAATGCAGTGGTTTGGAAGTTAGAAGAAGCATGTGACTATAAATATTATGTTTTCATTCATCTATAAGTTTCTGCGAGTAAAGCTTCTGAATGATCAAGTCTGGACATTGGTTTAATTTTCAAAGAAGGGTGTCAGTCATGTACATTGGAACCTCGGGTTACATACGCTTCAGGTTACAGAATCTGCTAACCCAGAAATATTACCTTGGGTTAAGAAGTTTGCTTCAGGATGAGAACAGAAATCGTGCTCCGGCGGTGCGGCAGCAACAGGAAGCCCCATTAGCTAAAGTGATGCTTCAGGTTAAAAACAGTTTCAGGTTAAGAACGGACTGCTGGAACAAATTAAGTACAGTGGTGCCCCGCAAGACGAATGCCTCGCAAGACGGAAAACCCGCTAGACGAAAGGGTTTTCCGTTTTGGAGGTGCTTCGCAAAACAAATTTCCTATAGGCTTGCTTCGCAAGACGAAAATGTCTTGCAAGTTCCTGCAGTTCCTGCGGGGTTTTTTTCCTCCCCCCCCCCTTTTCTCCAAGCCACTAAGCCGCTTATCAGCTGATCCGCTAAGCCACTAAGCCGCTTATTAGCTGATCCGCTAAGCCGCTAATAGCGTTAATCCGCTAAGCCGCTAATGGGCTTGCTTCGCAAGACGAAAAAACCGCAAGACGAAGAGACTCGCGGAACGGATTCTTTTCGTCTTGCGAGGCATCACTGTACTTAACCCGAGATACCACTGTATATGATTTGAGCTACTTAGCTGCATTACTGATAGCCTTACTTCAATGCTGGGGACTGCTGGGGAAAAAAATCGATGAGAGATGTGCCCCCCTCTCATTGGGGGCTGCCTACCAGAAATGGCCGAGAGTAGATTCAGCACAGGCAAAACAAAGCATGACACAAAATTAAACTGGGGAACTTCCCCTAGGAGGCCGTCATGGCCCCCAACTTGGATGGCTTTAAAAGAGGATTGGGCGTATTTATGGAGGAAGAGGCTATCAATGGCGACTAACCATGATGGCTATGCTCTGTCTTCACGGTTAAAGAGGCAGTGCCCTCATGAACTCAAGTGGCAAGAAGCCACAGGAGGTTTCCTTGTTTTTGCGCTCAGATCCTGCTTCCCAGGCCAGGGGCATCTGGTTGGCTATTGTGGGAAAGGGATGCTGAGCTAGAAAGATCATTGGTCTGATCCAGGTGGCTCTTCCTATGTTTTTAAGTACTTATTTTTCTTTCTGCAAAGCATTGCTTAATTTTGGAATTGGCTGCAAAAAAAATATTTGGTAAAGGCCAGTGTCCATGTGGGTTAAACCACAGAGCCTAGGACTTGCTGATCAGAAGATTGGCGGTTTGAATCCCCGCGACGGGGTGAGCTTCCGTTGCTCAGTCCCTGCTCCTGCCAACCTAGCAAGTAGATAAATAGGTCCCTCTCCGGCGGGAAGGTAAACGGCATTTCCGTGCGCTGCTCTGGTTCGCCAGAAGTGGCTTAGTCATGCTGGCCACATGACCCGGAAGCTGTACGCCGGCTCCCTTGGCCAATAAAGCGAGATGAGCGCTGCAACCCCAGAGTCGGCAAAGACTGGAGCTAATGGTCAGGGGTCCCTTTACCTTTACGTGTCCATATTGCTGAATCCACATTCCATCAGGCCATGGCAAAGGTCTGCACCATAATCATGGTCTCTCTCTCTCTCACCGTTCCCCTCCTCCTCACTTTAAAAAGGATTAGGCATAGGTGGCATAAATCTGTAACCAGCCCTATACATTACAAATCTCCCTGCATTACTTTTCTCCCACGTTATTCGGAAGAAAGGAACAGATTAATTAAGTACTGACATTTTTATTCTTTTGGATATATTCATTCAGAAACTCCTATAGGGCTATTCGGAATAAGCACATTTTTCAGAAAGATAGATAGAAAAAAATAATAACATACTACCCTACAAACTATCTTTGTAATGTGACAGGTTAGAAAATGAAATTATGGTTCATGATATTCCTCTATTTCTTGGCATCTTGACTTCCTCAGGCTAAGAGAAAGAAATTGCTTTTTGAGGGTAAACTTCATTGCACTTGATACTTTAGAGACTTGGCACCTTTTCTTCCTCCCAAAAAAGATCTCCTGGTGAAAACCCGCAGTGTCTGGTCTGTGATTATAAATTAAATATTAACTTGCAGAAGTGCTTAAACTAGGAAATGAAAACATCCAGCATTTATATACTGCCAAACACTGTAATAGTAAAATGCAGCAAGAACTTTTTATATATATATAAAAAAAAAAATAGCAATAAATATTATTTCGTGATGAAAATCTATCCCATTTTCTTCCACACACGTTTGGGAAGAAATTTGGCACAGCATGAACAATGGTGGCTATCTTAACATTTCTACTTGAAACCAAATCAATCTTCCGATGCCACTGGGCAACCAGTTTTAAAGCATAAGGATTATAAAATAACAAAAAGTCTTGTGGCACTTGGAAGACTTAACAAATTCATTATGATTATATACAAGCTAAGAAATCTTCCCACACACATGATGGATGAAGATACGAATTAAATGGATGCCAACATTAATTATCCTACAACTCTGAATACGGTTTTTCAGCGTAGCCACTCACCATTTAATTATGCCCTCCTGCGCTAGAGATGGAAAAATCTACGGCTTTCTGTTGCCTTTGAAAAATGAGTTCAAGGAAAGATTGAAGACTACCCTATCTATTACACATAATCCTCATGTGATTCAGATGGTTTCCTATCCATATATTTTATTGGCACCACGCTACAAATTATGACAATTCTGGAGCCTTGCTTTCTTCTACGACGGCTGGTGAATAATAGACATTTTGTTTGCAATGATACATTATTTGTTAAACTAGGAGGGGAAATAACAACAGGATCCTAAATTTTATTTGTCATTTGCTTACTCCTGCATGCATGACTTCTCTCTATTTGCGGATACAGATTTTAGTCTTTGCCTCTCCAGACACATTTTTCCTAGCCGGGATAAGAAGAAAATGTGGCTATTCTGCTAGGAACGAAATGGTGCCCTTAAATACACCTACTGCAAAGTCACCTCCATCCAGAATGATTTTGTCAGGAAGGTCAACCCATGCTTGGCCCATTTTGAAGTCTATTTCAGCCACAGGGAAGAGACTGCAGTCCTTGTGTGCACCCCAGGAATTAAAACAATACAGAAGTAAATGAGCGGGCCTGGCAATGCTTAGGGGCTTTAAATATATTTAACGAAATAATGCAGAGGTAAAGCGTACACTTCTTGTTACAGCAAAAGCTGGTAAAGGCAAACTGTGAAAGACATCATGCTGCTTGAGACTCTTTGAAGTGCCAGAACACTTATGAAAAATACAAGCGCAGATATTTAATGAATCAGAACACCCTTCTGGATGCTTGGAAGACGGCAAAAAGAAGAGCCCTTCTTTGTTTGGTAGGTAAGCCGAACATCGCTGCAGAGCTACAGAGTTTAAGAAGCATGCAGCAAAGTGTGGGGTTGCAGGGAGCAGGAGAGGAGAGGTTTGAACCCTGAGCTAATCACAGAATTGTAGAGGTGGAAAGTGTTGGATATAAGCAGTGTCCAGTGCACAGCGGAATGATGAAAAGTACGTGCCAACATGCTCTATATTACTTTATTTACACTTCAAAGCTGGTAATTTACAGAAAAACATTTTCCCTCTGCCGGAGCAGAGAAAGGCATCCTCTCTCCTCTAAAGCACGGAGAGAATCAACACTGAACTGCAAAGAACAGTGAAAAACAGGAAACCAGTGTACGTCACATCCAGTCTCCTTTCCCGTGAGAAAACCCAACAGCACTTGACTGTTGAATGTAAACATTGTCTTGTGACAAGCACTTCGCTGCTCAGTGAAGGAAGCAGAAACCAACATCCTCCCCCTTTCTGTGAACATCACTGGGCAGCGTGTTCGTACAATATCAGTACAAACCCAACTTCTGCACATAGGTACAGTGTTGATCCCTCGATACAATCTTGGACAATACATCAGCAGGGATTTCACTACCTGGCATATAGGACACCGTTACGAGTCCCTTTTGAATACGTTCCCTAGCATGTTGCAACTTCAATTGCAAGTGCTTCGTGCTTTGCTTACAACCTTCAGAATTCAGCAAAGCCAAACATGCTTTGTTGTCCTGGTAAACCTGGATTGGACATTTGACAGGAATTTTTATGTCTTTGCACAATTGTAACAACCATTCACAATCCTTAAGTGAATAAGACAGTGCATTCAGTTCAGCTTCACAAGTACTTAAGCTAACTGTTGTTTGCTTCTTGCATGACCAATCAAATAGACCCTGATTGTACTTATAGCAAACTCCAGACGTACTTTTCCTGTCTGTAGTGTCACTTCCAAAACTTGCATCTGCAAATATCTCAAGACCACCAGACTTCTGATTGTTAAATCTCAGTCTGTAATGCATAGTGCCTTTTAAATACCGCGCTATGCGTTTCAGAGCTTTCCAATCCTTAACAGTAGGATTGTTGACTTGTCTGCTTAGCAAATTACAGCTAACAGCAATGTCAGGTCTTGAACATCTGGCAATGAAGTTTAGCTTGCCTAGCACACTTCTGTACAGTGTAGTATCAGAAAATGCTTCTCCAGTGTCATCTACCTGATAACCTGTTGTCATCGGTGTGTCTACAGGGTTAGCATCCATCAGGTTTAGTTTGCTTAACACATCAGCAATTTTACGTGACTGGTGTACTAGAATGTTACCATCTTGATCTCTCTCTATTTCCAGAGATAGGTAGTTGTTTACCTCACCAAGATCTTTCATGTCAAAGTGCTCTTTCAGTTGAGCTAGGGCATTATTGTACATTGTGACATCTTCCCAAAAGAATAAAAGATCATCAACATAAAACAAACAATACAGTTTCTTTTGCCCCTCCTCTTTGACAAATACACATGGATCAGCTTTCCCTTGCTTAAAACCTAGAGAAAACAATACTTCAGTGAGTTTTGTGTGCCAACACCGTGCACTTTGTTTGAGACCATAAAGGGACTTCTTCAGAGCACAAACAAATCCCTGTTTTACCTGTACGCCATCAGGTGGAAGCATATAAAGTGATTCATCTAGAGATCCGTACAGAAAAGCTGTATTCACATCATGGTGACTAATGTGTAGATTCTCCTCTGCAGCTAGCTTGAGCATAAGCCTAATGCTCTCATACCTCACGGTGGGTGAGTAGGTCTCGTGATAGTCTTCACCTGGTACCTGTGCAAAACCTCTGGCTACCAATCTGGCTTTGTGTCTGACTATCTTGCCATTTTGATCTGTCTTCGCTTTGAAGACCCATTTGCTTCCAAGCAGTTTCATTCCTGGAACTACTGGAACAAGGTCCCATGTTTTGTTCCTTTCCAAGGAATCAAGCTCAGCCTTCATGGCATTTAACCATGGCTCAGCTTCCTTTGAATCCAAATCCTGGATTTCTTGGAAACTTGAAGGTTCAAACACCTTCTTGGAGCTTTTAACAGCTGTTACTGCTATCTTAGCAAACTCATCAGCAAATCTCTTTGGAGGTCTGCCTTTTGTTGCTCTCTGTGACCTGCGAATTAGCCTTAAGTCTTCAACACTCTCCTCTTCCTTCTTAGGAGAAAAGTGACCTATTGTGAACAATGGTTCCTCTAATTCTGGATCAGAGCTTTCAGAGGGTCGCATAGAGGCTTTCGCACTCTTGAAATCCTCTGAATCACCCGATTCAGTTTCAGACTCAGAATCAGAACCTTCATCAGTGGGTGTGGGTTGTTGCGGTTGCTTTTGACTATCCTCAGTCTCATCACTGTCATCAGGATAACATTGGAAAATTCCCACATTCTCCCCCCACTTGGCATTGTACTCAACACTTCTTGTGAGCTTAATTGTCTTAGAGTCAGTCATCATTATTCTGTAAGACCCTTTCTGATAACCTAGAAAGATACCATGCAATCCACGCTTGTCTAACTTGGAGTTTTGTGGTGAGTGAACCCACATGTCAGAACCAAAAATTTTCATGTGTTTGATGTATGGCTTCTTGCCAAACATCTTCTCATAGGGGGTACAACCAATCGCTGAAGATAACCTGCGATTATAACTGTAAGTGAAACATGAGAGAGCTTCGGCCCAATAACTCTCTGGAAGATTGGCATCATGCAGCAAGGTTTTTAACCCTTGAAGCAATGTCTGATTTGCTCGTTCCGCAAATCCATTCTGCCATGGCGAGCGAGGACTAGACAAATCGTGTTGAATTCCTTTCTCAGTCAGAAAAGCTTCAAACTGCTGAGAAGTGAATTCTCCCCCGCGATCACTGAAAAGAGTCTTTACCTTCTTACCATGCACATTTCCCAACCAAGCACAGAATTCCTTGAACCTAGGAAAAGCCTCTGATTTCTGCTTGAGATTGTACACATAAATATACCTGGAAAATGCATCAATGAGAACCATGAAGTACCTGTTTCCACCCAATGAGGGCGCTAGTGGTCCAACCAAATCAGCATGAACAACCTGGTATGGTTCTGTAGCTTGCCTACTAGACACCTTACCTTTCGCAGCCATTTTTACCTTGTTTGCTGCGCATGCCTTGCACTTCATGTGGTACCTGCAGGGTTTAATAGTCATACCTTCAACCAAGGCAGGCATTTTAGATACTGCCTCAAAATGCAAATGACCAAATTTTCGATGAAAATCATGAATACATTCTGCATGCAAACTTTTGTTAGAACCTGCAATGCAACAAGTGTCATCCTGCACAACATCATCAAAATACAAAACATACAAACGATCAACATATTCAGCATGCAATACATAATCATTTTTCTTTGTGATGATGCACCTTTTGTTCTTAAAGGAAACGTCAATTTTCCGCTCATTCAGCTGTCCAACGCTGAGCAGATTATGCTTGGCATCTGGCACATAAAGCACATCCTGTATCGATAAGTCCAAACTGTGAAGAACAACAGTTCCGTAGCCTTTACTGGGAATTGTGTGGTCATCCGCCTGGTGAATCGCACCTTCCTGCGGTGTAAAAGACACGAACAGTCGCTTATCGTTGCACATGTGGTGGGTCGCCGCTGAATCAACAACGAAGAAAGATCTAGACGTCTTCTGGACCTCTGCAACCTTTGGAGTGAAGCGTGAGACCATTGCCTTGTGCTGCGTTGTCCTGGACACCGGACCTTTGCCTTTGCCTCGGCCTTTTCCACGCGATGAGCTTTCGCTGCGCTGCTCTGTCTTGGCCCTGGGATATCTGCATTCCCTCTTCATATGGCCTAGACGTCCACACGAGTAGCATTTCACTGCCTTCAAAGCTTTGGCGCCATCTGGTGGTTCCACTGCACTATGGGATGACGTCTGTAAAGACTCCCCCTTGCCCATGCAGCTATCACCCTGGCGGTCTGCTTCATTCTGAATCATGGCAGTATCACAGGCTACTCTGAGCTGAGCATGTGGCTGATTGGCATCAGATTCCCCACTTGCCTCATCCAGCCTTCTGCAGCTAGCCATCATGACTTTGGCATTAGCCTTCTGCGTCATCTCTGCTGCTTTAAATCAAGCTGCTTTATACAAGCTGTGTCTGTGCTGCTTCATTCCAAAAGCAAATTCAAAAGTACTTTCGATTTCCAGCCTCTGCCTGTGAACCTGTGCCTTTCTGCTTAACTGCTTTGCTTATCTGCAGCTGCTTCAAACCGCATTCCAAAGGCAAGTTCAAAAGTGAAAGTTCTCTCTGCTGTCTTAAATTCATGCTGCGTCACTGCTGCAGCTGCTTTACTTTCGATTTCCCCCAGCATAGGAAAAATTTATCCTTCTAGCCTTTTGCCTGTGCCACGGCAAAACCGGCTATAAAAGTTCAAAGTCCAGCCATAAAGCCATTAATTAGAAGCTGGCAGGCTGCCCGGAGCTGTAGCACATACCTCATCAAATCATCTTGACGCGCAGAGATATCGTCCGATCCGGCCCTCTGCATTCCGATCCTTTGCCGGCACTCCAATTCTTTGCTCCTTTGTTCCTTTGCCAGGAGCCCGACTTCTGGAGTCCATTCTCAAAACACTGCGTTTTTCTGGGCCCATAACCAAAATGTTGGATATAAGCAGTGTCCAGTGCACAGCGGAATGATGAAAAGTACGTGCCAACATGCTCTATATTACTTTATTTACACTTCAAAGCTGGTAATTTACAGAAAAACATTTTCCCTCTGCCGGAGCAGAGAAAGGCATCCTCTCTCCTCTAAAGCACGGAGAGAATCAACACTGAACTGCAAAGAACAGTGAAAAACAGGAAACCAGTGTACGTCACATCCAGTCTCCTTTCCCGTGAGAAAACCCAACAGCACTTGACTGTTGAATGTAAACATTGTCTTGTGACAAGCACTTCGCTGCTCAGTGAAGGAAGCAGAAACCAACAGAAAGGACCCCAAGGGTCATCTAGTCCAACCCCCTTGCAATGCAGGAATCTCAGCTAAAGCATCCATGGCAGACGGGCCAGCCAGCCTCTGCTTAAAAACCTCCAAGGAAGGAGAGTCCACTACTTCCAGAGGGAGACAGTTGCACTGTCCAACAGCTCTTACCCAGCAGAAAGTTCTAATGTTATTAGAGAAGGACAAAAACTTTTCTCTTCCCACTTTCTCCATGCCATAGTTACTTGAAAAAAAGTTGATTTTTTAAATAAAAAAAACGTACAGATAAACCAGAAACTGGAAATGATGATAAGGCTACAATCCTAAGCATGCTGTCACGGTCCTGTCTACGGGCGATCGAAGTCCCAGCTGAGGACGTCGGGACCGGGGGCAAGATGGCGGGGTGGGAGCAGGAACGAGAAGTCAGGAGTCAGAAAGCCAAGAGTCCAAGCGTCAGAGAGCTGGGAGTCAAGAAGCCAAGGGTCTGAGGGTCAGGAAGCAAGGAGTCACAAAGTCAAGGGTCTGAGGATCAAGAAGCAAGAAGCCAAACACAGCAAGGCAGGAAACGTGTTGTTGTGGCAAAGAGCCAAAGGGAAATGCTGACCTTATATCCCTTCCTGGCTCTTCCCACCAGGTGCAGTGAGGTACCAATCGGCCTCACCTGTGTGGCCGCTTCTTCCCTCTTCAGAACAAACTTAGGAAGGCCCCAGTCCTGCGAAGCCCTACTGGTCACAGGGCCTGGCTCCTGCACACACTCCTAACATATGCTTGCTTGAAAGTTAGCTCCAGCAAAACCATTAGGGCTTACTTCTGATAAAACACGCCTCAAATGTGGTGGTTTCTCATTTTGAAAATTGGGATGAAGCTCCTCACAGAAACTTTGCCCATTCTGTGTCCTTCTGTAACCTCCTTTCCCTTTGAAGTAGTGCTGGGTAAACTGCAGCCTCCGCTAGGTCCCACCATTTTGAATTTTGTATAAATTTGAGCTCCTCCTCCTCCCTTTAAATGCCTCCACAGGAGGGCTGATGTAGTGCAGTACTTCAAGGATTAAGCTGCAAATCAGGAAGTTGTTGACTTGAAACTCAACTTCACTTGACTCTTGCAAGGGAACATGAAGCAAGCATCAGTCCTTGTAAGGATTACATGAAGGCAATGGATGTGAAGTACTCTGCACTTAGGAATTATGTGCAAATGCTGCCGCTTCCGTTGCCCCTTCTTCAGTTCTATTATTACTATTACTACCCTTATTATTTTATAATACCGTATTACAATAATATTCATAAACTTGCCTCTTGTTCACTTGCAGCGAAAATCTATTAGAAAGAGCTACTTCAGAGAAGCCCTCTCAGCTTGAAATTTCTGCAAACACGAAGTGTGCGTCGCCATTACTTTGTCTTTTGTGAAGAATTCCAGGCCACCTAGCTGGAATTGCTTTCCACAGTGACGCATACACTGCCCAGTCAATGACCATTTAATTAATAATCTATAAATATTCAGCAAAGCTACTGTGCTGCTCTATAAACAGCTTTGCAAGCTGAAGGACCTATATTCTGGAACCGCCATTATTCTTATGTATGTTTAGCTTCCTGTTTTGAGCCCTCATTCTGCTCCCAAGCGAGGGAAACAGTGCTAGACCCCCTTTATCTTTTCCTCGAGCGAGAACCATGCAATTTTATTTACCCCAATATTCTCTTCTGCTGCCTCCTCTTCTCCTGATGGCCTGCTCCATTTATTTTAATTATGGGGCTTATGTAGTTATTCCATTATGTTAGATTACGTTAGATTTCCTGAGCCTCGGGGGCACAGCAAGTAATAAATCTAAACAAACAAACAAACCCTTCGCAACAAATTTGGATTACACCTAGGATGCACATTGTACTGCCCTTATACAAATCTATGGCGCGACGACACTTAGAATAGTGCGTACACTTCTGGTCCCTACGTCTCAGAAACTTTTGATGTTGAAAATGGCTGGATATTCAGCTAGAAAAGGTGCAGAACAGCCAAAATTACCAGGGGTCTCGTAAAACTTCCCTGGGGTAAAGATGCATACATTTTGTTCTCTCTTTTTAGTTTTATAAAAAGGAGAGTAAGGGGAAGAAGGACAGAAGTCTATAAAATGATGTATAGTGTTCTCTCCCATATAGTGCCTCTCTCATAACGTGAGAACTCAGGGTCATCCAATAAAGCTGAATTGTGAGAAAATCAGGACAGACAACAGAAATAACTTCTTCACACAATGCATAGCCAAACCATGGAATCTGCTAGTCACTAACAGGTAGACCAATCCAAACCCCTGGCCAGCAGTTACGGTGTGTAAAGGAAGGGGTGCAGTGACTCTTGCATCCCCAACCCCACTGCTTGTGTGTGGAAGAGGAAACAACATTTTTGCAATGCAGCTCTCAGGGTGTTGCGGTAGAAAAGCCCTGTTCAGGTCTGTTGCCATCGCAAAACAGCACAGCAGTTGACTCAGGATTCAGCAATGTATTGCTGGCCTTCCCAATGCCAAACACCTTGTTCTGAGGGTTTCTGCTGGTTACTGAACACCAACAGTGGTCACTTCCACCCAATTTGCTCCACCTGTCGGCAGTGGAGCAACGGAGCTCGCTTGCCCACAGGGTTGAAGAAGGGGCACTCCTGCCTCATCCAAACTTCTTCCAGCCCAGCAGAATCTAGGCTTAGGGTTCTATAAAATGGGACTAGAGTCATCACTGGAGACCGATCCAGTCACCTGCGAACAACAGTGGGAGAGGCCTGTTGCTCTCGTGTCCTTCTCGTAAGCATATGGATGGCCCTTATGGGAGAGGGGATGCTGGGGACTATTTGATGCATCAGGAATATTTTTATTATTATTGTTATGTGATGGAGGAACCATCATTGTCCACAGGACAAATACCAGGCCTACAGTCAGAGGTGTTGAAGTGTGAGGAGTGTGCGTCAGAGAATCACTGCTGAATAGCCCAATATGTTTAATGTTATTTAACTGAAGACAATCTTACTTGGCTACAAGTGATCGCCAAAGAAGAAGACATAAGAAAGGAAAGGAAAAGTGACAGACAGAGGCTTCCCCCTTTTTTTCTAACAAAAGTTGAAAATTCAGAGAAAGTGTCTGAATAATCCATAAGAGAACCAGAACCCAAGAGAGACAGAGAGGAGGAGGAGGGGAAGAAGAAGAAGAAGAAGAAGGAGAAGGAGAAGAAGGAGAAGGAGAAGGAGAAGGAGAAGAAGGAAAAAACATGTTTGCTGTGGGCGATGCTGAAAATATTGCACTGCCCTCAAGTCTTGTAAAATCTACTATATATATATCTCACTGCATAACTGTCTCATTTCTTTGTTCACACTCACTCCAGTTAAAGCAGAAAACCCTTAACTGCGTTTTGTGTTATAAAACTGCTGACTAAAGGAACATAATTTAGCCTTCCTACTGTTTTTGAACAGTCGTGCCTCTCAAGTGCCTCTCTTAAAAATTAAGGGGCATAGAAGACTCCCCAAACTGCGGTAAGAGCAGGAGGGAGGAAGACAGCAGTCTCTGAAACGATGCTGTTAGCTGCTTGGCAGAATTTCGCTGTAGACTGCAGGCCACATGTAAAAAAAAAAAAAGAGGGGGGAGCTACTGGACCTGAAAATCAAATAGGACCGCTCTCAGCGATGCAGCTGACAATCCTTCATCTCTTTGGAACCTATTAATTAGGAGCAGCATGGCAATCTATGTGTCTACTTATCAATAAAGACAACTGTAACAGCAGCCAGACTTTCTCATTTTGCAGAACAAGTTTTTTGAGTTTTGTTTTACAATTGTTCACCACCCGTAATAGCACATAATAAAAGATAATAAAAGATAAAACATTTTAAAATGCAACAAAAAAACCCAACCCCAATAGAAAAAGCTAGGTAAGCTAAGAACCAGCATACAAACACTGGGCATGATCTCAGAGGGAAAACTCTTTAGAGAGTAGAGTGTTTTCACCAGCCACCCAAATTCTGTATGTATGATTTAGTTGAGATTCCTGCATTGCAGGGAGTTGGACTAGATTACCCCTGGGATCCCTTCCAACGCTACAATTCTATTATTCAAAATGAGAATAAGGCAGATTCTTAAACCTATTATGGAGGACTTGTTCTGTGCACAGGATAAAGGCTGGTGAAGTCCTGGCCTCAGCATTCCTTTTATTACCACATGCGGTTTTTATTCTACATTCTGCCCTCACTTCCCATTCTTACTTGGCCAGCCCAAGTTCTCCAAAATATAGCCTTAACTACATAGCTGCTTTATTTCTGGGAAACGCAGGAGTCATCCCAGAGAATTTCTGTCTAGTTATGCAAGCGAATATTCGAGACATAAGGGCAAGTTCCAATTCACCGAATGCCCTCTTGGGAAACCTTTAAGTCTCAGGCAGACTCTTGCCCATTTTAAAACCTCACGTCAGGAAGGGATAGTCAGTGTGCTATGACAAATGTGGGCAAGGTTATAACAGGAATGGCTGTACAAAATCTTAAGTTAGATTTGAGTCTGTTAGACTTGTGGCCAGTGTTTGAAAATGACTAAATCTCTTCCGTAGCAAAAACAGCAATAGCCAAACAGATTCAGGGATAATTTGAAGTTTGATGGAAGTGCAAAAAATATTTAGAGGGGGGAGGAGCTAGGAAGAAAATTCCCAAAACATCCCTGGAGTGCATATTATGGTTAGCAGCATAGCTCGCAGCACGAACAAAGTCGTTTCCAGTGAAAGACAAACTGCAGCAAAACAGAAACAGTGCTGTATGTGACAAATACAGGTAGGAATGGAAAGCCCTCCCATCAGATGTCAAGGAAATAAACAACTATCTGACTTTTAGAAGATGTGTGCAGGCAGCCCTGTTTAGGGAAGTGTTTAGTGTTTGATGTTTTATCTTGTTTTTAATATTCTGTTGGGAGCTGCACAGAGCGGCTGGGGAAACCCAGCCAGAAGGGCAGGGTATAAATAATAAATCATTATTATATTATTATTATATCTTACATCCCAACTTTTTGTACCCCTATTATTGATTGAAGGGCTGTGCTTGGAAAGGGAGGGAGAGAGGATGCTTACAGCAACTCTGCAGTGCCAAGGACTGCTAATATTTCTGACCAATGTTGTGCCTACTTAGTTTTTCTTCTCAGACCTCGTCTCAGGACAAATTACTTACATGGAAGACTCTTCATGGAGGTTTTTAAGCAGAGGTTGGATGGACATCAGTCATGGATGCTTTAGATTGGACTAGCTGGCCCTCAAGGTTCCTTCCAAGTCTACAATTCTATGACTCCATGCATCTATGCCTGCAGAAGCCTCATGCTCCACTAACTCGCATAGACTCGTTGAACTTTGAAATGTTCAAGAAGTCATGACTTGTAGTAACTAAGTAGAAACAGATAATATCCCACATGCCTCAGTAGCACACATAATGACCAGAAGTAGCTACCCACATGTGTGAATTGAAGAACATAAGGGTCAATGGTCAGATTTCACCCAGAGGGTGACCAGAGAAGACATTGAAATGGATTGGGGAGGGGGGTGAAGTCTTCTCTGAAGGCCTTAAAGCATACAGGGGTATATATGAAGAGGAAAGTTCTTTAAGACAACTAAATCCACTAATAAATTGGTGGGAACAGGGTGGAGCTTATGCCTGTTTCACAATATGAAAACACTTGCTGTTAATAAAGTTCACATGTGTGTCTGTAAAGGACAAAATTGCTCAAGAAACACATTTGTGGTGTCCAGATGGAGCTCCGTAAAGCGAAATCTGTCTCCTATTATCAACTAAAGCTCTCCCTTGCTAAAGAGAGAGCTCTTAAGGCATGAGGTTCTATAAAAATCTCAACTTACTAGACACAAAAACTGTCACGGCAGAACTAGATAAGAGCTTTGCCATTTTTCCCTCTCCCATTAAATATCCCCGACTTTGACTATTCTAGGTCAGGTAATGAGAAAAGAAATTGCATTCTGAGATTATCAAATGGTGGAAGATTTTGGTGAAATATTCCATGGGTGGAATGTCGGTTGTTGTTGTTGTTTTGCTTTTTGCAGTGGCCGAGCAGCCATTCCTTTCATTCTGCAAATCATCTTTCCACTGGTCTGTGCTCCGCAGCCTTCCTAGGAAAGGAAAGCTGAGCCAAGGATATCAGTGCGGGGTTTTTTTGGGGGGTGACTGTGGGCTGGAAACCCCACAGACTAGCAAGAGATAGCAAAGATGGCACCCCTCGCCCACTTTTTATGTCCATTAAGTGCCAACGCATCTAAAATGAAAATATATGATTTCTCAAGCACTGTGAGAAAGAGGCAGGAAAAAAAAAACCTCCAGAATATTTCTCATGGGGATGAGATTACCCAAAAATTGGGGGCAGGGGGCAGGATTCAACACAGATCTAGTGCTAGCCGGCTGCCCAGGAAGGCACAAATGACCTCACGTGTGCTAGAGCTCATTCCAAAGCTGCTCAGTATTGGAGCTGAGCACAAAGGTTTGGATCTCTTTCCCTTTCCCCGTTTTAGAGCATCAATGTGCAAGTCAATGAGCTGTAACTGGATTAAACATTTCACTTCCATCAAACTGCACATGTACACTGGCAGAGCAGAGCAGTCGTAATTTATATTCTCTCCAGCTCAAAGGAAACTGGTGGTAAAAAGAGAGAAGATGCTTGTATATTCATATCTGAAAATGATTCACTTTCAGCATGCGCGTCAGACAGCTGTCACTCCGTTTGCTACCTGAACAGAATCAGACAACTAATTTCAGTATACAAACACGGAGCAAAGAGATGGGAGGGAAAGGAAGCCCCCGGCAAAGGGCTGATTTGCAAAATGCTTACAGCCATGTTGCTACAGAGGTCTGGGCTGATTGATGTATATGCACTACAGAAAAACAACAACATGCAGCTGCCATGAAAACAGCGGCCTTGTCTGGAAACCTGACCCGTCCCGTCCACGATATGTAGTGAAACTCACCTCGTGTCTTGATACCTAAGCAAGAGCTAATCTTGCAGAAAGAGGCAATGAAAGGAACAGCATAGTGGCATTAAAGACATAAAGCTTGTTTTACTCTGTTACAAAAATTCAGAGGATGGAACGAAATAAAAGGCTGCCATTTTGGTGCCAGCCCTGCAGTTCTTATAACTTGCAGTTCTGGCCATCACTCACTAAAAGCAACCAAATGCGACATTTTGTACCCCCATGGCCAGCTTCCCCAATAAATATTTGTACTGTATGTTTGAGGCACCTTTAATTATGTAGATGTGGTTTATTAACGCTTGGGCCATAGGCCATTTACATGTAAGATAAATAAGTGCAGTACAAAACCCAACAGTATTAAATACTGCATAAAACCACGTTGCTCCTTCAATTATGAATATATTATTATTGATTGCACCCGCACAAGTCCTTGCGAGCGCAGTGAGTCTATAGGATTAAAAGTTGTGATGGCAGGCCCAATGTTTAGTACAGTCATACCTCATGTTACGTTTGCTTCAGTTTGCACATTTTAAGATGTACCAGAAAGGGCTACTTCCGAGTTTTGTCGCTTGCGCATTCGCAGACGCGCAAAATGACATCATGCGCATGCGCAGAAGCGGCGAATCGCAGATGCGGGTTGCCTTCTTTTCAGGTTGTGAACGGGCCTCCGGAACGGATCCTGTTCACAACCAGAGGTACCACTGTAGTCTGAAGAGTTCTTGTGGCATGCACAGAAATGTTCTCAAATATTCAGTGCGCCTTTTAAACAACGACAGCAAAAATGAACCAGGTAGCATGGGAATGTCGTTCCCACTTTTTATTCTTTTTTATTCTCACATCTTGTTATGAAGTAATGACAGCATAAGGAAAGATGATGGGGGCTTTCTCTGAGCGGGAGGGATAAGATATTAATCTCTTTTGCGCTCCTTCAGATACCTGACTGAGCAAAAGAAAAAGAGCGGCAGCCGAGAGAAGAAGAAAAGAGACAAGAAGGCGGGAGGGAGAGAGACTCAGACAGAATTGCTCAGATTGCACAGCGCTGCAAAGAAGTAAATACAGGTTTCCTGAAAACCGCAATCACACCTCGCTTTGTAGGAGGTATTTATTTTCATTTATCTGTTTCACAAGAAGATAACCACCTAAATGTCATTTCTTTTACTACACCGAATGTTTTTCTTCTTCTTCTTTTTAAACCTACCATCCCAATCTTCCATCCATTTAAGGCATTTTTTTTTTCCTGGCGAGTAATCAGAGGAACTGCATTTGGGGTTGCTGGAGGTTATAAAGTAATGTAATGCTCATGTAATCTCCGTCCCTTTTAAGCTTGATCTATTTTATTTGCAAGTTCGGGATGAGGCGGGATGGGTGGGGGATTTGAATGTGCGGCCCACAGAGTACCAATCAGTACATATCAGAACAGAATAAAAGTGTTCAGATCGGCAATTTAAATGAGAGGATCACTGATTGGATTTTTTATTAAAGGGGCTTCCGGAACAGAGTAACACAGAGGGCCAGACCGTTTTCTGAGGGGGTGTTAAATGCAAGTCTCTGCTCATGTGGTTGGCTGGGCTAAGAAGCTTCCAATAGTCTGGTTACTCAACCTCCACAGCCACAGTTTCTTTTTCTGCCATGTCTTGGGAGTGTCACTGGGCTTCTAATCACCAGTCCCTGAAGCCTTAAAAACATCATCACCTACAACAACCTGGGACTATAATGAGATTGCTTTTTACAAGCATATTGAGACCCACGAAAGAGCCTTGTAGCTAGCAATCTAGAATTTTGCATAAAGTAGGCTAGGCAAAGGTGATATTGGGAAAATATACCTCTCTTAAAACCTCTCTGTATTGATTTTATATTATGGTACTGAACTTGTGGGACGCGGGTGGCGCTGTGGGTTAAACCACAGAGCCTAGGACTTGCTGATCAGAAGGTCGGCGGTTCAAATCCCCGCGATGGGGTGAGCTCCTGTTGCTCGGGCCGTACTCCAGCCAACCTAGCAGTTTGAAAGCACGTCAAAGTGCAAGTAGATAAATAGGTACCGCTCCATCAGGAAGGTAAATGGTGTTTCCGTGCACTGCTCTGGTTCGCCAGAAGCAGCTCAGTCATGCTGGCCACATGACCTGGAAGCTGTACGCCGGCTCCCTCGGCCAATAAAGCGAGATGAGAGCCGCAACCCCAGAGTCGGTCACGACTGGACCTGATGGTCAGGGGTCCCTATAACTTACTGAACTTGTGGAAGAGCTCGGGAGAGACACTTTATCAAGTGGAAGAGCTTTGCTGGGCATAACATACTTTGCTGGATGTCTCTGTTCAGAGGAAGCCCAAGAAAATTGAAATCTCACCCAAAGGTCATAAAAAAGTGGGACAGGCTCCCCCGGAAGATGGTAGACTCTTCTTCCTTGGAGGTTTTAAATCAGATGGTGGATGGCCACAAGTCATGGATGCTTTAGTTAAGATTTAGTTAAGATGGTTGGACCTCAGGGTCCCTTCCAACTCTACATTACTATGACATCCCCGAAGCCTTGAAAATTTCCTTGTTTGGTGATACTGCTAAAGTTTGTTTGACATGGGACTACTGTCTCGGACCAGAACGGATGTGTAAGATTTTAAACCAATATCTGAATCCATCAACACCCACCGGTAAGCCACAAATAAATAAATGTACGGAAAGTTCACCAAGGAAAGTTCATCTCAGTATGCTGCGGCAGCAGAACGCCCTACAAATTCAGTGTCTTCTCCTTTGTCTATGTAGTTCCAACTCTTTCATTCCAATTCAAGCTTCACACTGATTTGTTCTGAATAGGCTAAAGAAAGACCTTTAAGGGTATTATGTCACAGTCAAATATAAAGGAAATAAGGGCAGGCTTATTTCATGAATCAAATAAAAGACCTCCATACTCCTGGGGCACCATCAACGCCTCCCTCCGCCCCTCCTAGGCATGCACACACCATGCAAGCGAGAAAACGGAAGCTTTTAGGTCAATCTCCAGTCAGATATCTTTTCACGGGGAGCCAATTTTATTCTCTTTTTATGCCAATCAGACTCTTAATGGGAGGAAGAGTATAAAATAATTCCGGAAGGCAAAAGTGGTGCTATGGGGAGGCCATGGTTATACTGGCAATTAAAGGTTCCCCCAGGAGGTTAATTAACCACATTAGGAGCCAAACATTTCACAAAACGCTTCACAAGTGTCGTAAAACCGAGCTCTTCCTCTTCAGACAACCTAGTGCCAAACTGTCAACAGCCTGTCTGATTTTTGTTATTGAGAAACATGCCGTCAAATGGGCAAATTTTAATGCATTCTAATCATTTTGGGGGGAGAGGTGGCGGCCAATCTGGACCTCTAATCTTTGCACCTGCCAGTCCACAATTTGGCTTCTACTAGTCCCGAAAATCCTGGAGCAGTAGTGTGCTAAATCATCCCCCTTGACTATTCCATCTTCAAACAGCCTGCAACAGTGGGATTTTGTATTCATCCCCAACCTATTATTCTGAAATACCAGGTAACAGATTCCTCATTAGCCGCATGTGAATCAATCCGGAACAGACGACTAAAGCCTAAGTGTAATAAATTAGCTGCCCTGCAACTCCTTCCCCAATTAAAAATAGATGCCTTTTTTCGTTTTATTTGAAGGGGTATTCTCAGCAAGTATTCCGTCTGCTGTGCTCCAGTTATATGCTCAAGGCCTACAGACCAATAAAACACACATCAGGCCTGAAAACCTCTCATTAGTAGACATGCTTCTGCGGCAATTTAATTTCATTTGGCCGCTTTTCCTCAACACTGATAAATAAAGATGTTGCCTTCAAGCCCAAATGGGGCAGATGTATATGATTACTAAGTGGGTTGGTTTCGATGGAATACAAAGCACTAGGCTGAGAAGCTCCCTGCACTCCATGTAAACAATCCAGTGTGGTGTAGTGGTTAAGAGCAGTGGACTCGTAATCTGGGGAACTGGGTTCGCTTCCCCGCTCCTCCACATGCAGCTGCTGGGTGACTTTGGGCTAGTCACACTTCTCTGAAGTCTCTCAGCCTCACTCACCTCACAGAGTGTTTGTTGTGGGGGAGGAAGGGAAAGGAGAATGTTAGCCGCTTTGAGACTCCTTAGGGTAGTGATAAAGTGGAGTATCAAATCCAAACTACTCCTCCTCCTCCTCCTCTTCTTCTTCTTCTTCTTCCCACCACCGCTGTATCCATATTTTGCCATTTACATCCAAACTGGACAAACTATGGTTTGTACAAGCCATAGTCTGCCTTCAAACGAGGGTTGCAAACCCAATTCAATCGGTCTGCCATCATGGTTTGTGTGCAAACAAGTTGGATGTAACAGGAAATGGTAACATGTCACTAAATCAGAAGTAACCAAGGGAATCAGACGGCACATGGAAAGGAATGAGGGGAAAGAAGACAAAGGAGTGTGATAGCACCGGGCAAATTCATTTAGAATCATGAGGTTAGATCCTGCAGGATAAGCGGATCCTGCAAACCTGGTCTGCACACCCGTTTTAGAACACATTCCCTATCTCATCTTACCTCCAGAAAATGTTCTGCCTGCTGTTCGCGATCCAGTTTTCTTGAAGTTGTGGTTATGAGACCTGTAAGAAAGATCAGAATTATTTTCAGTAACATGGGAAAAAAACAGGTCTCCAGATGGATCACTAGAAGCATCTGGACCCAAACTTCCAATGTGAACCACTTTAGCATACATTTCATGAATGTGCTAATTGGATGATGCTTAGGATAAAATACATTGATCAATGTGTTCAATGGAATAAAAATTTTAATACAAATTTCCGCACTGTTGTGTGTTTTTTTTTTTTAAAAAAGAAACTGCACATTAATGCAGAAGTGGGATCAAACAGATTGATGGATGAACACTGGTGAAACTGACACAGATACAGACTGATCTGAGCTTCCCTACCTATGAGGACTGCTTCCATTGAAAAGCACTAGGTATGTTGGGGAATGGAAAAGCTGATTTTCATCAGTAATGGCTGATTCAAAGTTGTTGCTTCATGCTACAACCAAAGAGCAATTCATTTGCATGCATGAGCCTGAACGTTGTGGACAAAGAATAGTCAAGTTACCTTTGGCCCTCTTGCTGAATTCTCCCATGTAGAGTATTCCCCAACTCTTTAATAAGGGTTGAGTTCATAGAATCATGGAATCATAGAGTTGGAAGAGACCCTGTGGATCACCTAGTCCGATCCCTGCAGTGCAGGAATATGAAGCTGTCCCTTATGGGGATTGAATCAGCACCATGCTCTTAGAAGATGGTCTTCAACATCCTCCTTGGTAGAACCAATTATGATTCTATACACTCCAATTGCTAACTAAATCAAAAATCAAGGCGTAGGTTTGTTTATTTCTGAGTTATAGTTTCACCCTCCCCCCCATAAAAACCTTGATAAATTGCATATCTCATCCATTCTTAGTTAAGAAAGGCTCATTATCGCAACTGAAACGAGCTCTTGCCTAGGCTAATACAATACATCAGAGGGGTTTTCTGAGCCAGCACCGCATGCAAGCGTCTCTAGTCTTCCTGATAGCAGGCATTATGGAAGGCATCGGAATAATAAGGGGCAATTTTATTACCCAGTATGAATAAAATGTCTTTTGAACACTAACAGCATGTTTGTCTAGCTAGCTTAGTAAATCACAGATTGGCATGATGAAACAGGGGTGCTTAGGGAAAAAAAGAAAGAGAAAATAATAAAATAGCCCAGAAAATAAGTTAAATGTGACTTTGGGTGTAAATAAACATATCATTTTATATAATTACTGATGTAAGCCTCTAATTTGAAAGTGAGTGTGTGCTTATCTGGGGGGGGGGGAGAATGGGAATTTGTTAAATATGAAATGGGAGGCAGATAATTCTGAAGACAAATGTATGATTATTTTAAAATCTGAAGCATTATTCCCCTTTTTGATTACTGGACGATGAGAGCAAAATGCCCTTTCATTATAAGATAAGCTAAAAGAGAGATAAAGCTCTTGTTAACAGCAGTAAATGCTCCCTCATTCCAGGGGCTTTGTTTACTAGTTAAACTGCTAAACTAGTTTCTGGAAATTACACTTCTTTCTTCCACACATTTCCCCCTCATGAAATAATAGTAGTGCTGGCTTTATTTTAAAGTCACCATGCAAGCTCAGGTGCCGAGTTAACGGTCAGGGGTGTAAGAAAGCATTGCTTTCCGTTCTGCCCAATATTTGTCGCAGGTACCACTGTCTCCTTTCTGTTGTAGTTCACCTTTTGCCCAAGGCTACACTATCAGCCTCATTGTCTACAATGGCAAAACTGTGTGCAACTTACATAATTTACGTAATTAACTACAGTCATACCTCTTGTTGCGTTCGCTTCATGTTGCGGATTTTTGGGTTGCGAATGTGGCAAACCCGGAAGTGTATACTTCCGGGTTTCGCCGCACGTGCACACACAGAAGCGTTCTGCACATTTTGTGCCTGCGCAGAAGCATTCTGTGCACTTTGAACATGCGCAGAAGCGCTTCATCACACTCCGCGCCTGTGCAGAAGCGCCGCTCCAGTTGCGGACTTTTTGGGGTGCAAACGGCACCCCGGAACGGACTGTGTCCGCAACTAGAGGTACCACTGTATTCTGTACATTGTTGTTGTTGTTTAGTCAGTTAGTCATGTCCAACTCTTCGTGACCCCATGGACCAGAGCATGCTAGGTACTTCTGTCTTCCACTGCCTCCCGCAGTTTGGTCAAACTCATGCTGGTAACTTCAAGAACACTGTCCACCCATCTCGTCCTCTGTCGTCCCCTTCTCCTTGTGCCATCCATCTTTCCCAATATCAGAGTCTTTTCCAGGGGGTCTTTCCAGGGAGACCTATGTTTTAGCGGCAGATCACTTTTTCTGCCTGTTGCAGTAATCGTAATGTGATGTACGATTTTTAATTGTGTTTTTTATTGATTCTCTTATTTCTTAGGTACTGCATTTTATTGTATTACAATTTGAGCTCCTAAGAACTCAAAGTGCAACACAATAAAATAGAATATGAGAAAAAGAGGAAGCAATAAAATACTTTACGCAATGGATTTGTTGCCATCTTTAACCACAAATCCACAACTATGCCATGGACCACCTGGGGTCACAGACCACCAGTGGTCCACGGACCACAATTTGGGAACCCTTGATGTAAGAATTTGCATAAAACAAATTGTCTCAAGAAACGTTTGTAGCATTTCTAGGATTGAATGGTGACTTGTGTGTTGTTGTTGTTTAAAAAAAATAATCACAAGACAAAGTTATGGGCATTACCTTACAATGTCACAGAAGGCGCAATCACATCACAGAATTAAACTGTGTCAGTCATTCCCTTTTCACACACACACCCCTCCTAAGAACCGTGGTTCAGAGAGAGGGAACAGTTGCTATTTCTAACAAAGAATTATCCACAACCTCTCCAAACTATAATTCCCAGGATTCTTAGGGGAAAGCCGTGACAGTTAACGTGACATAAAAAGCAATAAAAGTTTATAGAGCAGACAGGACCACAGACTGTGGAAATTCTGCATTCCAAGTTATAGCCCGAGGTTAGTTACTGTGATTGGACTGTGGGCAAGCTCTTTCCTGGGCTGATTTGGGTTTGGTCTGTTCCAGTCGATGTTTTATGTACCTTTTGAGATTTGAATTGAACATAAATTATCTTATTTACAAATTTTGCAGCGCACACCCTGTAACAGCCGAGCTGGCAGCAAAGGCTAAAGATATATTTTGTTCCTCCCCGAAGAACACTAAAAGTGAAACGACACCAACCCTTTATTTTTCTAATGCAACAAAGTGCCTTTCAATGAATATATTAAGATAGTGTATAAATCAAACATCACTATATAATTGCATATCCCTGATGCACTGTATCTAGCAGAAGGCCTATTTATGCTAAGCTCATAATGAGCTAGAAATGTAACAGTGGCTGAGGAAAAAAATGGAGAGTAGGTCTGCCTTGGTGGAGCTGGGCTATGGAAGAGAGAACTGGGGCTGACCCTTTAGGGCAGCCTTCTCCAACACGGCATACCAAGATGTTGTAAGGCCACACAAACCCCAGCTCCATCAGTCACACTAGCCAGTGGTCTGGGATAATTGGGAAGGGGGCTTGTAGTTAGTCCTACAACATCCAGGGACCCAAAGTTGGCTGGTTTAGGTCAACCACACAGGCAGGAGATTTGTGGCATCTCTGGATAGGAGATGGTGTCTTGGTCTGCGTATGGTCCTTCTGCAGGTGTTAGATCCTGTTCTTGTCAAACTGCAAGCAGGAGGTAGCTGCCACAATGAGTAGAAAGAGCAGTATCTCCTTGCTCAGAATTAACATGCAATTATTATTATTATTATTATTACTAATCGTAAGGGTTTTGAGGTCCGTATAGTTAAAGGTCCGTATAGTTAAGGTCCGTATAGTTAAAGCCATGGTTTTCCCAGTAGTGATGTATGGAAGTGAGAGCTGGACCATAATGAAGGCTGATCGCCGAAGAATTGATGCTTTTGAATTATGGTGCTGGAGAAGACTCTTGAGAGTCCCATGGACTGCAAGAAGATCAAACGCATCCATTCTTAAGGAAATCAGCCCTGAGTGCTCACTGGAAGGACAGATCGTGAAGCTGAGGCTCCAGTACTTTGGCCACCTCATGAGAAGAGAAGACTCCCTGGAGAAGACACTGATGCTGGGAAAGATGGAGGGCACAAGGAGAAGGGGGCAACAGAGGATGAGATGGTTGGACAGTGTTTTCGAGGTTACCAGCATGAGTTTGACCAAACTGCGGGAAGTAGTGGAGGACAGAGGTGCCTGGCGTGCTCTGGTCCATGGGGTCACGAAGAGTCGGACACGACTAAACGACTAAACAACAACAAGGGTTTTGAGATGGGAGGTGTGGAAACTATCTGTGGCAGTGTGGAAAGTATTTTAGCATCATCACTGTCAATACCATATTATCACTGTCCTCATCATCTTGCCACTGTCATCACTGCTGTATTCAAAGCATTCCACATACTCCTGATGAAACCTTAGCAACACAGATCAGCGCTGTAAGTCCCATAGTAGAGACGGGAGGCTGAGACTGACAGAGCGGTTTGTCCGAGACCACATATAAGTTCATGGCAGATGTAAGCTTGCAGGACGTCCCCAGCACGATGTAATTTCAATGCAATACTGTTCAAATTATATAAACCTCAGCTCTCATCAGATTTTATGAACATGAAGTTTGAAACTGCTATCTCGCAGCCTTTGGGTGGCCAACTTTTTGAAATGCACCACCGACGTTCAGAAGGGCAGATGGTTTGGGGACACCAATACGAATTTCTCTGCTAGAGCATGAGCAGAAAACAAATGTATATGCCTCAACAAACATTCCTAACACATATCATGTTTTGACATTACATATGCTTTCTAACACAACAAACAACTGCATAGGATTATTCAGGCTATTGATGCTGAGGATGGTTCTGTGCTTCCTTTTGGGTCACACCTGAAATGTCCCAGTACTAGACATTGCCCAGGGAAATGCAAACCTATTTGTCTGGTGCTGAAAGGATGGCGAAGTTGGCACCTGCTGTGCCTCTCTGGAGAGAGAATTTTAATAGATGGGAGCTGCTGCAGAAAAGGGCATTTTCTGTAGTATTTAATCCTATTTGTCATGGTGCCTGATGTGATTATGGAATGAAGAAAAAGAAAATGGCACATGGAAGAAGCATAGCAGTGCAAGAACGCAAACACACACACACACACACACACACACACACACACACACACAATTACAACCTGATATTCCCAACAGGTAGATGCCAGATATTTTTCTAGCAATTGGGTGGTCTGCAGCTCTGCACAACTAAAAATAGTTGTCCTTTTATGTACAACTGGCAAATGGGAAAAGATGGGTGCTTTCAATTTCCCCAGCTGTAATTCTTTCATAAAATACTCTATTTTTAAGAAGCGGCAAAGAGAGCATCTCGATTCTAAAGCACCAACTGCAGATGTTCCCTGTTAGGAGGAATGAATACGCATCCCCCTCCCCTGCATTTGATAGAGCAGATTGCCAAGACGTTGCCATGCTGTGACCTGAGCTTGTGTTTTAGGAAAGGAATAGGCCAGAAACTGAGCTTCCACTCCCACATTAATGCAGATTTAGACTCAAGCAACACAATGGGATTGCAATTCACTTGAAGTGCAGAATACCCAACTGGTAGATGGTTTGTTTGCCTACCCCCTTGCCTCTCCAAGTGCCACTGCCACCCCCATTAACATGGCACGAGCTTGCTTTCTGCTAAGGGGCCAAACCAATTAACATAAATTATACCCATGGGCTTCCCAAGTTTTACTCAGTTTCCCTTGGCATTTATGCATGGAAAAATTGAAGGAAATTGTATAATGATCATGTGCGCTGAGTACCAAGCTAGCCAGCAGTTAGGTAAGTATTTATAGCTACTGCTGGAAGTACTAATTACATGCTAATTACAAGCAGACCAGAATACCGTAATTTTCATTGGAATTGAGAGAGCTACACAGTTGTTAAAATCTGCGCCGAGGCTCTATATTAACAATTAGCTGTTTAGGAGACACTGAATTTTGTCTGGAGAGGCAGACAAAAAGGGACACAATTTTGTTTTATATCCATCTTTGTTTTCATTTGTCTGCAAATGAGGACAGTTTGAAACCTTTTAGCTACCAGGGAGTGAGGGGGGATATGGCTGATTGAAGAGGGTTTGTTTAAGGGAACAACTGATTGCTCACTTGCCCCCATTCATTAGAGACAGTTGCTGCAATTCTCTGGAGTGAGCTGGGAGTATCTTACTTAAGCTGTCAGTTTTGGAACCAATGTGATTTGGAACCAATTATTCATTTAGGGTGGACATGTGTCCTGACCCAGAGATCCACATCTGCATGTGCTACATTTGGATTATCATACTGAACCCTTTGGTCTACAGGTCCAGCCCCTTGCTGTTCTCCTGCCTTTGCCACGATTAATAGAGGAAGTCTCCCATTTCATCCAAACTGGGAAACAAAGAGTTCTTAAATCTGGAAGCCAGGTTTTTTGAAAGAGCAATTGTTTGAAGTTGACTTGATATCCTTGCCTTGTAAAAAGTCAGTGAGCACAGTTCCCTGGTATGGACAAAATTGGAAACTGTCGTTTATTAGAGGCCTCCTGGTATAATTGTGGTTTGTGCAAAGGGAGGAGTGATGGGATTCCATACATGAGCAAAAGTCTTGTGTATATCTCAGCTTTATAAACTGAGATATGATCATCCAAACTAGTCCATTGTGCATACCAGAACTTGCAGCCCTCCCAGTGTTGTCAGGCTCTAACTCCCATCAGCCCCAGCCAGCATGGCCAAGAGTCAGGGATGATGGGAGTCGTAAACCAACATCTAGAGCACCACAAGTTCCTCATCTCATTTGTGCCCAGACTAGGTTTTCTATGGTACTTTCAGGACCGGTACCTCTCCAGTTGGGAAGTGTTTGAGCAAAAGTGGTCTCCAGCTGGTGTAGAGTCCTCCTACGAGATCAGACCAGCCACCCAACCACTTTTATAGGGATCAGGCCCTATAAAGACCTGGATTCATTCTGACTCGTTGCAATTAGAAGCTTCTTTGATGCTTTGGCTGGCCTCCTGGCAGTTCCCATTTGGGGACAAAGCAAGGCAACGATGCAAAAGCTGAACCCACACACACCATTCCTCAGGCCCCCAGTCAAGATCTGCTACAAATTCAGATGCTGACACCTAGGACTGTGTGGTAGAACTTCCACGGCATGGACAGCAATGACAGCTGCTGTTTTGTATTATGTATACATATCCTGCGTGAGCTCCCTAACTATGTATTAGATTGGCAGAATTGATCTTTGTCTGCATGTGTTTTCAGCACCCAGAAATGCTGTGATGATAGTTCCTCTATGCCAGCTATTCACATCCTGATGCATCTAATCAATGCCCTTTTGCGTGTGCATAGGCTTCCTCCGAAACTGGATTAATACAGCAGCAGCAGAGCAACCTTATATCCTAGGTTTCCTCTCCCAACTCATGCACAGTCCCAAGATCACCCAGTGAGCTTCACAGCTGAGTTGTGATTTGAACCCTGGTCCTAGTCCATTTTACTCTCTTTGCCTGTTATTTAAAAGAAACCAGGTAAGGGAAAAAGAAATAACACTTTTTTACTTGTTCCCACCCTCCTAGCAACAGCTGAGTAACTATGAACTTTATTCCAAAATGTCAAGTATGCTAGGAAACTGGGAAATTAGGATATGCTATGGAGCTGCTGGACAACTAGATGGGGTTGAGGTGATTAGGAGGAGGTCAAATCCTTGGTTACGTTGACTGATGGCTTTGACGATGCAATTACAATCTCATGAAACTCCTACTTTACATTATTTTCTAAGCACTGTGTTGCTACTCTACACGGCTTTATGTTGCAGTCTGACTCCTGGTTCAGAATATCATCGCCTTCCATATGAAGATAATAATATACTTCGAAAGAAGCAATTGCACATTAACGAGCCGATTGATTAGCTTCAGTTGCGATCTCGAGCCTGTGACCTTTTGTCACTGATTATGCTCTACTCCTTGACCCACTGGGTTGCTAACGAGCAAATCCAAACCCTGATTAGATGGCCAAATTAGCAGTGACTCCCACGCTCACTTCTGCCATGCCCTCTGCTGGCATGCAGCCCTCGGGAAATGATGTCCACGGGGACATTTCGAGGGGGTATGGTTTTTACCAGTTCCCCTTGCAGTCTCCTAAAACCTTCTGGAACTGTGTGGGGGATTGCACTGGGAACACTGTATACGTGTGTGTGTGGGGGGGTGGGTATTAATCAGGAATGCCTCCCCTCTGTTTTGCCAGCAGGAATGAAGCCCATCTCTCTACTGCTAAAAGAGAGAGAGAGAGAGAGAGAGAGAGAGAGAGAGAGAGAGAGAGAGAAAAGCACGATAAATATCCACAGTACAACAAAGAGATTAGCATGGGGTGATACCTGGTTTTCAACATCGCAATACAGTGGTACTTCGGGTTACATGTGCTTCAGGTTACATACACTTCAGGTTACAGACTCCGCTAACCCAGAAATAGTACCTTGGGTTAAGAACTTTGCTTCAAGAAGAGAACAGAAATCGTTCTCCAGCGGCGCGGCGGCAGCACGAGGCCCCATTAGCTAAAGTGGTGCTTCAGGTTAAGAACAGTTTCAGGTAAAGAACGGACCACCAGAACGAATTAAGTACTTAACCCGAGGTACCACTGTACATCACCAGCCCAACATGGTGATATATGATGGGAACCCCCCCCCCCGGGGGGGGGCGCGATGCACAGCCCCAAAATTGAGAAACCTCTCCAGGCGTCTTCCCTCTTGAGTGCAGCACAGGACTTTCTGTAACTCTTCAGTCCCGGTGCGCAGCAGCGACACATATCCGAAGACATGTGCACACTCAAACAGTAGAGTGGTTGTGAGGTGTGGCATATGAGTTTATTAAGTAATATATACAGGACAAAGCAATCATGGCGTCCCTCTCACATCTTCTCCGAGAGAGAGAGAGAGAGAGAGAGAGAGAGAGAGAGAGAGAGAGGGATTGAGAGATTACAAAGGACTGGCTTCCGTTTCCCACACTTTCCAAGCATGGAATGTAAACACAGATATGTGATGTAACAATCACACATCTAGCAACAGAGAGAATGAAAATACTGACATCATACTGATATGTCACGATGTCTGAAATAAGGATGGAGCTATGCAGAGGCGTTCGCTGGCTTCATGGTTTTTCCTGCATTGTGATTTTTGCATAGAATGAACACACACACACACACACACACACACCCCATGATTCGCAATATATTGCCAGGTCTAAAACTAAGATTCCAATATCACAATATGGACGTCAAACAGGTTTTGGATGATACATCAATATATCACCCAACCGTAAAGGAGACACAAGGCGTAATTGTTAAAACAAAACAAATACTCCATTCAGCTGAGACGTAGCATGGTTTAATGGTCAATTTTTATCTGATCCTCATTATTAGTTCGGGAAGTGAGAATTGGGCTACTTCACTTAGGGATGTAGGATGAATAAAATCCTTGAGTGCCCCCCCACAGGATACTGGGAGAGTAGATGTTACCAACTTTTATAGAGATAGATGGGCATGTTAAATGTGACCGAAGTGATCCGTTTTACGTGGAAGAGTTTTAAGAGCTGAGAAGAGGAAATGGCAAAGTCCACCTGAGGCAAGATTACAGCTCACATCCCCAAAGTCACCACACGCAGCAGCGCTATCAAGGCTCTATGGCATCAGCTGAAGAAACTTGCCTTTAATGAGCCATGCAATAACCAGAAAGGAGAGATCAGCAGTTTTGCTTCCTACTTCTGCCCTGGAGAGGATTGTCAGCTGTGTAAGTGGATAGGCTGACCCTTAAACAGCTCTGGAAAGGCTAGGCAAAGTGCTGGAGCATGGGCTCATCAACAGATATTGGCCATTATCAATGAAATAGGGGGGTGTATCGTGGCAGGTACTCCTCTATAAGTAGAGGGGGTTTAAACAGACCTTCATGTTGACCTTAATGACCTGAGTGCTCAGAGACAACTAGAGCCAGAAACAGAGGAGAATGATACAGATATAGGGAGGGTCTAGTCCCGCATGGCAATTCAGGCGAACTAATACCAGTGTACTGGAAGAAGCACAGATTACCAGTGTCAGAGCAATGATTCTTCAACATCAATTTCGTTGGACTGGTCATGTTATGCAGATGCCTGATGATCATCTTCCAAAGCAACTACTCTATTCCGAACTTAAAAACGGAAAAGCGTAATGCTGGTAGTCAACAAAAGAGGTTTCAAGACTGTCTCAAGGCAAATCTTTAAAAAAATGTAGTATAAACACTGACAACTGGGAAACCCTGGCCTGTGAATGTTCCAGTTGGAGAACAGCCTTTACCAAAGGTGTCATGGGCTTTGAAGACACTCGGACTCGGGATGCAAGGGAGAAATGTGCTAAGAGGAAGGCACACTTGGCAAATCCACACCCTGATCAACTCCTGCCCGGGAACCAATGTCCCCACTGTGGAAGGATGTGTGGATCCAGAACTGGCCGCCACAGTCACTTAGGAACTCATTGTTAAAACCGTGTTTATGGAAGACAATCTTACTCGGCTACGAGTGATCGCCAAAGAAGAAGAAGAGCTCTGCCTTCACAGCTGGAGGCAGTAATGCTTCCGAATGCCCGTCACGGGAAACCGCAGGAGCTGAGAATGGTCTTGAGCTCAGCTCTCGCTTGCAGGTTTCCCACAGGCATCTGGTAGCCCACTTGGGAGAGCAGGATGCTGGAAGAGATGGGCCACTGGTCCAATCTGGAAGGCTCTTCTTCTCTTCTCATTTGCAAATTTCTCACACTGATTTACTCCACCTATCTATATCATTGTTTGTGGCCTCACCCAGCCTGTGCTAACCACCATCCAGACTCAATTTCGACTGTCCATTGCCTTCCATTGCCATCACTGCCCACCCCTGCCCTGCCGCCACTTCAATTGCTGTCCTGAGCCCAACAAGGAAGAAAACCACTGAATTATACTCATTCAAAAGTGGATTTCATGCTCTTTATTCAGCTCATAGTGGTGAGGAGGAATGGAAGTTTCCCCGGAATGTCTGCTTTATATACATTATTTACACAATGGGCCCCACATGATTGGCTAATTCTGGGATTCTCCTGTAGGCCAATCAGGTTGCGGATTCCCTTTCACCTGGAGCTGGATTGGGTGGCTCCTGTGGACCAATCAGACTGCTGCATTCTGAATCTTATTGTTCTAGGACCAATCAGACTGCTGCATTTTGGATCCTGTTCAACTCAGTACACAACAACCAGAGTGTGTCTTTCTGCTTGTTTCATATGGGCTCATACACACTTTGTTTGTCTGTCAAAAGCACGGGTCCGAGCGGTTTTCTGTTTGTCCCATCACTTTTCCTGGGAAAGCCTGGGCCTCAGCTCTAAAATCAGAGGGAATGTGTGGAAGACCCAACTGACTTCGCACCAATTCAGAGGTAAAGAGCGGGTTTTCCTGGGAGCAAGCAGGAAATGAGTAGTGTGGATGAGCAGCTGCACTAAAGGACCAAGGTGGATCCAGAGATAAGCGAAACTGGCTTGGCTTAGCATAGCTAACAGCAACAGCACTTGCCATCCCTACAACCGCTGTTGGGCTTGTTTTCGTTAGGATGGCAGCACACCTGCAGTTTGGGGAACTGATCTAAGTGCCCTCAAGGCCCCTAGGCAGCACAGCCAGGATGCAGAATATACACCCCCAGTTGGTAACTAGGCTAAGTAACATCTACCTAGATTAGATATGCAGCAAATCCCAAGGAAAGTGGCACACTCAAAAGGGTTTCATTTGCATGTCAATAGGCAACACAGTCTCTATTTCCTGGAGGCGGCTTCTGCACAGAATGGCTGCCCTGAATCCCAGGAAGGAGCTGAAAAGATCTAGGCAGCCTGCTTTCTTGTCCTAGTAAAGATTGGCTTTTGCATAGCGGTCAAATTGATCCCACCTTCTCTTTCTGCAGCCTCCCCTTGTAGTTTCCAGCTATCGTGCTCCAATCTCTTAACAAGGAATGAAATTATAGCAATGTGAGCCCTGCCTGGGGGCCTCTCTCTTGAAAGCAACAAAGCAAGAATGATGTCCCACCTGCATTAAGCCAACGGGTACGGAAGACAAGCCACGCTTGGCCAGGTGCTATATTTCCCCCCTTGTTTACTTGAAACGAGTATGCAGTGGGGTCTGTTAAAGGAAAACAAGGGCGACCAAAATCTAACCATTTTATTCTGCTTGCTATGTTGCTCACTGGGTTACTGGTGGCTAGAATCTTATACCAGTTGAGCCTAATTAAGAGAAGAGTGGCCTCATTCAGCTATGCCCCCTTTGGCTTAGCTAAGTGCAAAACTGATCTGATATTTAGTGCATTAAATTGGCTTCTTTAAAGTAACAGCTTTGCTCCCCCCCCCCCCACTCCCAATCAGGGTGGGGAAAGGAGCCAGGGGACTGAATACAGTTCAGGGGGAAGATAAGATTAGCATACAGAAGGTCCCATGTTCAATGCTCAGCAACTCCAGGTAGCGTTAGGAGACACCCTTTTCCTGAAACCCTGCAGAGCCGCTGCCAGTCAGAATTGACATTATGGAGCTAGATGGGCCAATGGTCTAATACAGTACAAGGCAGCTTCCTGTGTTCCTATGTCTTGTAGGGAAAACAATGGAAATGGATATCCTGAAGGAAGGAGTGGCTGCTTGACTGGCACACCGAAGAGGTGCTGTCTGGATTGTAATTAAATAATAATAATGATGAGCACATTGGAAAATACAAGTTACTGAAAATGCAAGTACAGTAATATGTAAACATATCAAAAGAAGCAAGGAGGCTGGAATTGAGAATAGAACTCTCACTCATACCAAGGCATGAATATATATATATATATATATATATATATATATATATATATACACACACACACACACACACATACCACACAAACTATCTATATCTATATCTATATCTATATATACACACACACCCTCTCATTTACCTACTCATATTGAAATACAGTGGTACCTTGGGTTAAGTACTTAATTTGTTCTGGAGGTCCGTACTTAACCTGAAACTGTTCTTAACCTGAAGCACCACTTTAGCTAATGGGGCCTCCTGCTGCCGCCGCGCCGCCGGAACACAATTTCTGTTCTCATCCTGAAGCAAAGTTCTTAACCTGAGGTACTTTTTCTGGGTTAGTGGAGTCTGTAACCTGAAGTGTATGTAACCCGAGGTACCACTGTACTGCCCCTCAATGAGGCCAAATCTAGATTCACAAAATGTTTAGGCATATGCGTAACCCCGGCGTCCCCCCCAGATAAAAAGCACTGCATATATGAGAAAAATAATCCAAACTGTGGACAAACTGTATATACCTTTCTTGCTTCCAGAAATGCAAATATTGTTCCATGGTGCCACACAATTTGAGGCCTGACATGTACTATGATGGACGTATGTGCATTGATACGCCCGTTCACATCTTCTTTCAACTAGCAGAGTATTTGCCCTGACCAGCTTTTGTACGCCTGCCACTCCCACCCCCCAAACCCGGCTCTCTTTCCACCTTTATTTGAGGGAATTAACCGAGACATTTCAAAGCAGCTGATGTTTTGCAACAAGAATGAGAGGGCGACCTGACACAACTCGGCTGCGCTTTCCAAAGTCTCTATGCAAAGCAACGTCCATTTCAACTGGCTTTGACGCAGGAGAGGGAAGCCTGGTCAACACTCAGCTCCCCTTTTGTAATAAAATAAAATAAGTGAACGAATGAAAAAGAATTCTCTCCCTTTTCAAAAGGTGCTTTGTGCGTTCCAGACCTCAAAAAGAGGGCGATATTTGCTTGTGACCACTTTTATACGTTATGCTGGGACCAAAGAGTTGAGCTGAGCCAAGAGAGAAGAACGGGGCAATGAAAGCAAACAAGCAATTCAGCAAACGGCGTTTCCATGGAGAAATTGCTGAGCCAGCACAAAAGGGCGCAGATAAAAGTAGCGGTCAACCCAGCCGTACCCTTATTGTCGCATATAGATTTGAAAACACTGACACTCGAGCAATGCTAGGCAAGTGTGGGGTGGGGGTGTTTGAGAGGCACTTGGCCATCTGTTGCTAGGGATGACATCACCCCCCTCCATCGCTCGGGCTCACACTTTTATTTCTAGCATCGCGTCCGACTCATTAAACAGCACGGACTGTTCAGCGAGACCTCCACTGTCAGTGCTTGAGAGTCGGGATGCAATGGGGACGATCCATAAGCATTGGCCTGAGTTGGCAAGCAGGGACGTCCGTATCTGTAACAAGTGTGTGCTATCTTAAATTAAAGGTAAAGGGACCCCTGACCATTAGGTCTAGTCATGGCCAACTCTGGGGTTGAGGCGCTCATCTCGCTTTATTGGCCGAGGGAGCCGGTGTACAGCTTCTGGGTTATGTGGCCAGCATGACTAAACCGCTTCTGGCAAACCAGAGCAGCGCACGGAAACGACGTTTACCTTCCCGCCGGAGCAGTACCTATTTATCTACTTGTACTTTGACGTGCTTTTGAACTGCTAGGTTGGCAGGAGCAGGGACCGAACAACATGAGCTCACCTCGTTGCAGGGATTCGAACCACCGACCTTCTGATCGGCAAGTCCTAGGCTCTGTGGTTTAACCACCCGCCACCCACGTCCCTTTTTATCTTAAATTTTTTGGGGGGATCCATCATTTGCACCATTGCATTGGTCTGGAGAAGCAACGGTCGATGTTTTGCATCAGGGCTGGGTAGCCTGTCCAAACGTTGGTAGACCACAACTCCCATCATCCCTGTCCATTGGTCATGCCTGCTAGGGATGACAGAAGTTGGTAGCCTAGCAACACATGGAGAGCCATGGGTTCCCCATCCCCGTTTTATGCAAGTGCAGGTTTCCTTTTCTTTTCAAGAAGCAGGAACTGGTCTGCCTGATATCAAAGGAATGTCTAGACCGCAAACTGAAGCCCGTTCCAACCTTGCTTAGTTTGGCTTCCAACAAGGACATCTGGAAACTGTATTTCTAGGAAGCCTTCCCCAACTTGCTGTCCTCCAGGTCCTGGGGCTATAGCTTCCATCAGCTCCATCCAGCCAAAGGTCAGGGATTGTAAGAGATGCAGGCTCTGTTAGAAACTGAAATAGGAAAGCTAGGAGCTAAATAGCATCTTAAGCCTAGGTTATGGGCGCAACAACGAAATGTCTAGGCGGCGTTTTTTTCTTATAACAAGAACACTAAGCTGAAAATGAATAAATTTTTCACATGGTCTAGTCCATGGGTGGGCAAACTAAGGCCCGGGAGCTGGATTCATCCCAATTGACTTCTCAATCCAGCCCGCGGACGGTCCGGGAATCAGTGTGTTTTTACATGAGTAGAATGTGCCCTTTTATTTAAAATGCATCCCTGGGTTATTTGTGGAGCCTGCCTGATGTTTTTACATGAGTAGAATGTGTTCTTTTATTTAAAATGCAACTCTGGGATATTTATGGGGCATAGGAATTTCCCCCCAAAAAATATAGTCTGCCCCCCCACAAGGTCTGAGGGACAGTTGACCGGCCCCCTGCTGAAAAAGTTTGCTGACTCCTGGTCTAGTCTTTCCCCCGCCCACCCCTCTAATATTCTTAAGAGGGTCTCTTCTCCAGTCTTCAGAATGTAGCTTGAAGTGGGGAGGCAGAAAAAGGTCCTCCTTTCCTTCTACTCTGCAGTCTTAGGCACAGAGCTCAGAAACAATGGGAGTTTTGAACACTCGATGCTGGCCAAAACATATAGGTGCTGACCTTTAAAGTCCTAAACGGCCTTGGCCCAGTAGACCTGAAGGAGCGTCTCCAACCCCATTATTCAGCCCAGACATTGAGATCCAGCACGAAGGGCCTTCTGGTGGTTCCCTCACTGCAAGAAGTGAAACTACAGGGAACCAGACAGAGGGCCTTCTCAGTAGTGATGCCCACCCTGTGGAACGCCCTCCCATCAGATGTCAAGGAAATGAGCAACTATCCTACTTTTAAAAGACATCTGAAGGCAGCCCTGTTTAGGGAAGCCTTTTAGGGTTTAATGTTTTGTTATGTTTTTATATATGCTGGAAGCCACCCAGAGTAGCTGGGGCAACACAGTCAGATGGATGGGGTATAACATAATAATAATAATAATAATAATAATAATAATAATAATAATAATAATAATAATATCCCTGAGCTACAGCATCTTGTCTTGAGGCAGTGGGTCACCTCACAGTCAAAATAAAGCAGACTGGTGCCTTGACCCAGATTGGTGCATGCAATATAGTCACTCTCATCACATGTGGGAAACAATGAGCCAGGACTCTCCAAGAAAGAATAATCTGGGTCACATATGGAGCAATACAAACCCAAAATCTGCTGGGACAAGCAAGTTAGGATCCATCAGATCTGCAGCTCAGCTGGCCAATTCTTGGCTCAAGCAGCAATATGCCAGCATAACTAGCACAACTGGGGCTCACCCAGCTGAGTCAAGACCAGTAGAAAAAATGGGTGTTCTGGGAGAGTAGCAGGACTGGGCAGGTGCAATAATATTGGAACACAACTCAGTTTGGCTCAATCACACAATCCGGCAACCCAGCACTGGCAAAACGGGTGGCACAAATCAAACTCTTATTTTGAAGACTTTTAATGTCTCTGCAGGTTTAGGCCAGCTCAACTGGAAGTAGTCTACATTGAATAGAGTTTAGCATTGGCGATTTACACCAGCTTCTTATATTTAGGAGATTGCTCTCTCTAAATTTGGTTATGCTCCTATTTAATGAGTGGGATTTAAGTTATGTCACGGCTAACTTGTTCCATCGATTTCAATGCGACCTAATGTAGTCTGGCGTTAGGAAGAAGTCGCCATCAGTAAATCAAGCTAGTAGCGCAGATGAGCTCAGCGACAGGGCGAAAAGTAGACCTCATCATACCGCGCACCAAAATATAAATTCTGCACGGGGCAAAATGCACACTCTGAGCTGACTTTATTGCTTGTGTTTTTGGCATGAATTTGTACATATCCAGAGGTCTCTCTGTGTTCCAACGCCTCCAGTAGAGCACACTTATCGACAAAGACATTATTTGGGGGATGAGCTTCACCTGGGTAGCTTCTGTGCCATCAAGGGACTGCTGGGTAGGGATTGCTGCTTGAACATTTTTCTGCATGGGACCAATGAAGCCTGCTTTATTTGAAAGGAGCCACATAGCGAAGTCGAAGTGAAATTCCACACACATGGAATCGCGGAGGGTGCACAAATCCCTTTATCACAAAGCGTAGCACGGCTTAAACTTCCTGACATTCCCAGCCCAACCCAGGGCTTCATGTGCTAGGAGAGCCGGTACGAATGGCAGGAGCACTCTGGCACGCTAAAGGCATTAAACTTTCAGAGAGATGAAATGAAACATGACAAATTACTTAGCGAGTCCACAAAACTGTATAGACCAGAACACACTAGGGTCCTATTATTCATCCACCTTCTCTTCCAGTTTAAGAAAAGAAGAAGAATAAAGCAAGCAAGCACAGAACCTGGTTTCATTTGGCAAAAAAAGGTTTCACTGCTTATGCAGTCGGTTTTTTAAGTGCTGCTGATTCTTTTATGAAAGGAGAGGCATCTTGGGGTCTAAACCAGGTTGCAATCTCAGCTATCAGTATCTTTAAATCCCAGATTCCCCCCACCCCGCACCTGCTATTTATATTTTATAAGATTCCTTTCAATAAAATTAAATGTTTCAAAATATATGTAGCAGCAGCTGAAAAGAGTAGTCTCAGATCCCTCTATCCATCTCCCCTGTGCAAATACAGGGCTGAGTTCTGAAACAAGGGGTTTGCGTGCTGTGAAATAATTTTGCCCACCTTCAAAATGCACCCTCCCAGTTTTGGCAGTCATTTGAGGGTCTCATGAAACAGAGCCCTCGCTCTGGCTTGGCTTCATTATATTGTAGCATAGCCAAATCTGACTGGCTGCATAGCACTGCAAAGTCAAAATGCTGGTACCTGATTGGCTGGATCATGTAGTGGGGGTGGGGGAATAATTCTTTTTAGGGGGGAGAAATGTGTCAAAGGCAGTGCCAAGATTGGCAGTGAACAGAAAAAACAACAACGATGGTGTAAGACAGGCATAGGCAAACTCGGCCCTCCAGATATTTTGGGACTACAACTCCCATCACCCTTGACCACTGGTCCTGTTAGCTAGGGATGATGGGAGTTGTAGTCCCAGAACATATGAAGAGCCTGGTGTAAGACAAGTTTCTGGGTTTTTTTGGAGAATGTTTCAGGAGCACCAAATCTTCCCCTTTCCACACTGAAAATATGAAGCTATGAAAATTCAGTTCAGCACCAATGCTATCCAGTATGTAAAAACATGTGATATGCCACCATCCATTTTCTGTGCCTTCACAAATTGTGCCCAGTGAAATACACTCTAACGGAGGGAAAAATCAAAGAATAATGATGTCACTTTATTGGATGGGGAACTTTCAAGGACAGCCATGTGCCTTGTACAACCTCTAGGGACGCCATAACAAGCCAACAGGCACATTTCTCCCGCCCCCTAAATATGAACTAGGTAAACTTTGCAAAACTACAAAGTATGAGAGGAAGCCACAGTCAACTATCAAAAGCTATCCCCATAACAATTTTGATCACACACCAGTTTAGTACAGTGGTACTTCGGGTTACATATGCTTCAGGTTACAGACTCCGCTAACCCATAAATAGTACCTCGGGTTAAGAACTTTGCTTCAGGATGAGAACAGAAATTGTGCTCTAGCGGCGCGGCGGCAGCAGGAGGCCCCATTAGCTAAAGTGGTGGTTCAGGTTAAGAACAGTTTCAGGTTACGAACAGACCTCTGGAACGAATTAAGTACTTAACCCGAGGTACCACTGTACAGTCATACCTCGGGTTACAGATGTCTCGTGTTGCGCACTGCGCTATACCCGGAAGTACAGGAACGAGTTACTTCCAGGTTTTGGCACTTGCATGTGTGCAGAAGCGCTAAATCGTGCTATGTGCAGAAGCACTGAATCGTGACCCGCGTGTGCGCAGACGTGGGCTGCAGGTTGCGAACGCTGCAGGTTGTGAACGTGCTTCCTGCATGGATCACGTTTGCAACCCGAGCGTCCACTGTACAAATCATTTCCCTCAGTGTTAGCTTTGCAACCTATATTCGTTGTTAGAAAACAATGTTAAAAAATTACAATGGGAAGGATCATTTTCTACATTACATCTTCCTAGAAAGCAGATGTACGTCTTACATGGGTGCAGAATTTGGGTCCCCGAGAAATTTCGGCTCTTATTCAAACGAAAGCCCAAGATCCTAGTGCCTGAGAGTAGGCCTTGTCTGGGAAATACCTGCCAGAATCTCAGAAGACGAAAAGGTAGCAGAATAATATGCCTGGCGCTTATTCAACCACGAGCATCGCTACAATTATACGAAACAGGAATAACAACGGAGAGGGAGAACTAAGATACAAGAACATGCACAAATATTGGGGAAAGGTTTGTGGTTTTTTGTAATCTCAGGGAGCCATTGTTTTGAAAGCACCCCTGCACCTAAAGGTAAAGGTAAAGGTACCCCTGCCCATACGGGCCAGTCTTGCCAGACTCTGGGGTTGTGCGCCCATCTCACTCAAGAGGCCAGGGGCCAGCGCTGTCCGGAGACACTTCCGGGTCACGTGGCCAGCGTGACAAAGCTGCATCTGGCGAGCCAGAGCCGCACACGGAAACGCCGTTTACCTCCCCGCTGGTAAGCGGTCCCTATTTATCTACTTGCACCCGGAGGTGCTTTCGAACTGCTAGGTTGACAGGCGCTGGGACCGAGCAGCGGGAGCGCACCCCGCCGCAGGGATTCGAACCGCCGACCTTTCGATCGGCAAGTCCTAGGCGCTGAGGCTTTAACCCACAGCGCCACCTGCGTCCCCCACCCCTGCACCTACTCACTCTGCAAAAAAAAAAAAACCCTTCACTATTTCTAACAAACATATGCTGGAGCTTTCAGAAACAGGGGCTACGCCTACGCTTCCCACAAGTTCAACGACACCTTGGTAACTGGGAAATTCTTCCCTCCGTCACCTTGCAGGTTGAGCGTGCCTCTTATCCTGCCTGTCACCACACTCACGCCAGCTCCAAATAATAGCTCCTGGCACACGACGCTCATATATTGTAACACATTAACAGCAAGCTGTGAGGAGCTGGCAAGTCAGAAGTAAATTGCTGGCACGGATTTTTATGAGGGTTTTTTCGGGGGGGGGGGCAGGGAGGAATAATGTGATTAGTTGCGGTTCAATAACTGAACATATAGTGTGGTGGCGGGGGCAGGGAGAGAGGGAGGGAGGGGAAAGTTTGCATATCTCCAGTTCAGAAAACTCTACGTGAGGGACAACTCTGCAATGAAACTCACAAGGAACTGTCAGTTACGATGAATCTTTTTTCTTTTCTAATTATTCAATTTTCTTTTTCATTCATTACATACATCTCATCTCCATAACATTTACTATACATTCCTTCCTCCCTCGCCTCCTAGGCTTCCTCCAACTTCCACTTCTGGTTTGTTTCTCCTTTCGCCCACCTTAAAGGTAAAGGTAAAGGGACCCCTGACCATTAGGTCCAGTCGTAGCCGACTCTGGGGTTGCGGCGCTCATCTTGCTTTATTGGCCGAGGAAGCCGGCATACAGCTTCCGGGTCGTGTGGCCAGCGTGACTAGGCCGCTTCTGGCAAACCAGAGCAGTGTACGAAAACGCAGTTTACCTTCCCGCCGGAGCGGTACCTATTTATCTACTTGCACTTTGACGTGCTTTCGAACTGTTGGGTTGGCAGGAGCAGGGACAGAGCAATGGGAGCTCACCCTGTCGTGGGGATTCGAACCACCGACCTTCTGGTCGGCAAGTCCTAGGCTCTGTGGTTTAACCCACAGGGCCACCTGCGTCCCTTGCTACCTCCTAAAAGAAAAAATACTAATAACATTTTTGTACAGTAACATCAAACCTAAAAATAAAAATGAATACACCATATTATTTCCCTATCTTCTACACATTTTATATTACTAATGATGTGAATGTTTATTTAAGTCAGTTACGTGGTATCTGAGTAAGCCAGAGTGAGGCAGAACCTTCGCCCAAGATCATTGGGAGCTGTTGCTACTGAAGTTTCCCCCGTCTCTTTGTGATGTGGGGATGAGTGGGATTTGAGATGGATTTTTACAGCACGGACTGCTCCCCCAAGGGTTCATTGTGACATGGTGAACATTGTGTTTGTTTTCCTGATTATAATGCCAATGTTTCTGCCCTGTTTTCCAACATTCCTTTCACACAGCAGTGCCTGTCCTGTTACGGAACTGTGGCTTTTTTCTTTTTCTTTCTTTTTTACCAATATACAGGCAGCTCTCCGTTTACATGGGGGTCACAACCTGAGGCACCGCACGTTAAGTGAAATTGCATATGTTGGGAACATCATCGGAAAAGCCTGCAAACACCTGGTACAGGCAACTCCCCATTTACGTGGGGGGTTACTTTCTGAAGTACCTCTAAACCTCTGGAAATCCTTCAAAAACTTTTTTTAAAAAAACAAGAATTCAATTGCTCCTTCCAAACCTCCTTGCTCAAAATCCAACTCTCCACAGGTCTCAAAGTTCGTCGGAAGGGCTCCTGGGACTCCACTTGCAAAGGCTCATGAGATTGCTAGATGCTGTTTTCATGCCGTTTTGCACTCTCTGAGGGCTGTTTTCGCCCCTTTTGGTGCCGCTTCTGTGTTTGCAGCAATGCACGTATGCGCGGTCATGCGTGCCTTGAATGCACGTAAAAGGGGAATTGCCTGTACCAGCTTCTTGTGCTAAATTTCATGCGCAATAGTGGCTGTGGCATGACCAAAAAATGAACATCACTGGACAAGACCCTTACTCTCCCACCCTCTCCGCAGATGTGTGCTTCTGTTCCCCCCATGCTTACTCCATGAAAACAGCAGTAAAGAACTGTCTGCTGGTATATTGTCCCAAATTTTGTCACTTTACTCCAGGTTAGGAAGGCTGCAAACTGTTTTTCTTTTCTTTCCTGGAATCAAACAGCATGGAAGTGAGCACTCAACAAGCACCGTACTTTTCTGGGAGTGTCATTTATGTTGCATGAAAACTCAAATATAACACAGTTATTAGCATTTAGGGAAATTTGGGGATATGGAATGAAATGTCATGTCGTCAGTCAGTCATGTCGTCAGTCGTGTCGTCTTCCAAAGCATGCCATTCCACTCCAGGTTTTCCTCACTTCCCCAACAGTCAGCCTGCATCTGAGAATGCTCAGTCATCAGGGGGCAGTTTTCCAATCTCCATACAAGAGTTTCTTCTATTATGGTTCTGCAAACCTTCAGTTCCACTCCCTCCAAGCCTGCTGATGCCTTTCTCTTGCGCATAGATGGTACCCATCAGTTCTGTCTACACAAGGATCTAAGAACGAGCTCTCTATTGCTTTGTAGGATCATTACATTTTAAGACTAATGAACTATTGAAAGCCATCAAAGCACAAGCCCTGTAGCAAGTTCTTCAGTACCCAACACTCCTAATTTGTACATACTCCCAATTAGCATGCAATGCTCCTAATTAGCCAGTGTTACTAATTAGCATGCAACCACCACCATCACTGCGGTAGGTGATGCAGTCTGATCATTGCTCGGGCCACTGCGTCATTATGTACACTGAGGGGCAGTGACTCTCCTGGGCTTCAAAGGTATCTCCCCCTTCTACCTGGAGATGCCAGGGACTTAACCTGGGACCTTCTGTAAGCAAAGCATGTGCTTCTCCACTGAGATATTGCATTCCTGTGCCATGTTAGGGAATGGGAGTGTGTACTGTTCCCCAGGTACCGTATTTTTCGCTCTATAGGACGGGCCGGACCATAGGAGGGGAAGAACAAGGGGGGGAAATTCTCCCCCTCTATGCTCAGTGCCCCTTCAGCGAAGGGGCAGGAGAAACGGAGCCCCTTCCATTTCTCCTCCCGCTTCGCTGAAGGGGCGCTACGCAAAGAGGAAAAGCTACGCAGCGCTTCTCCAGCGAAGCAAAGCCTGGAGAGCAAGAGGGATCAGTGTGCACCGACCCCTCTCACTCTCCAGGCTTCAGGCGGATAGTCCGCAAGACTTCGGAGCGCAGCGGGAACTCCTGCTGCGCTCCGAAGGCTTGCGGATAGCTGCCTGAAGCCCACAGAGTGCAGCAGGAGTTCCCGCTGCGCTCCGGGAGCTTCAGGCGGCTTCAGCGAAAGCAACGCGAAGCCTCTGGAGCACGGGGGGAGCTCTCCCTCTGCACTTTGGAGGCTTCGCGTTGCTATCGCTGAAGCCAAGAAGCCTGCATTTGCTCCATAGGACGCACACACATTTCCCCTTAATTTTTGGAAGGGGAAAAGTGTGTCCTATAGAGCGAAAAATACAGTAGTTTTCACTGATGCTCTGAAGAGTCGCCTAACAGGTGGCTTTGAACTAGCAGTAAGAACTTCTATGAATGGAAAGTGGAGTGCCCAATTTTTGCCAGTCATCCAACCCACTTCGGAACCCAATAAAAGCTGCTCCTGGGGGTTGGGGGAATCTCTGGAGGAGTGTGGGGCATGGCACAGAGGGCTGAAGGACATGCAAGAATCAGATGCCCTGCCTTGCATGAATGGAAACACAAAGCAGTGTTGCAAAGCCGTCAGATGTTTCAAAGAATACTGCAGCAGATGATCAGTACCGGTTTGTGAGATGTCCAGTAACCATGTACAGTGGTACCTTGGGTTACGTGCGCTTCAGGTTACATACGCTTCAGGTTACAGACTCCGCTAACCCAGGAATAGTGCTTCAGGTTAAGAACTTTGCTTCAGGATGAGAACAGAAATCGTGCTCCGGCGGCGCGGCGGCAGCAGGAGGCCCCATTCGCTAAAGTGGTGCTTCAGGTTAAGAACAGTTTCAGGTTAAGAACGCACCTCCGGAACAAATTAAGTACTTAACCCGAGGTACCACTGTAATCAGACCAACGCGAGCACTATCTTTTCCAATGTTTGCCCAGCTCTAGAAAGAGGTAAGCATGGCCAGCCATCATTTACATATTCAAATTAAGGTCTTTATTAAGGAACATTACCACGTTAGGATTTCTTGACCTACCTGAAGGAGGGTATCTACTAGTCATCAGCCACGTTTGGTTTTTGACACATTTACTGAAGTCCACAATTTACTTCAAATTACTTATCTATGGGCTTGTGAGATTATTGAATCCTTATTACGCTATCTTCACCTTGATTAATGTTTGGACTACTGCTGGTTATCACAGATATAGTCTACCAAGCAGAATATAGTGACTTATTAAAATGGATGGCCACAGAATTAAGGGACAGGGCAACTCGGGGGGAATCTTAGCCCTGAAATTTGTTTTCAATACCAGAACCGAGCTCAGCTCACAGGCCTTTCACACAAAACCAATTTTTGATTTCTCCTCAAGCTTTGTCTCATAGGCCAAAGAAAAGTTGTGTAGAAGCAATAAAGGGCAAGAAAGGAGCAACTGGAGGATAGGGGCACAGGAAGGGCCAAACATTTCTCTCAATCCTAAACACATTTAATTAGAAGTAAGTCTCATTGATTCCAGTTAACATACTTCCAAGGCATGTGTTTAGGATCACAGCTCTGGCCTAATTATCTAAACATCATGATGCTCCACAGGCTGCCTGGATAAGATTGCTCTATAGATTGAGATAGAGAAGAAATTTGGTTTTGTCTGCATTTAAGAGAGAAATTACCTAATTCATACTTTTTGACTGAATACAGCTACCTTTCAAGATTCATACTTCTCAGAATCTTGGGATGCCGTTTTCTAGCCAATTGTTGCGAATAAAAATGTGCAAATTACAGGAAATGATACATACAAATGCATACCTTAGCGAGCATGTAATATAAATGCATCGTGTTAGGGGAAACGGCTTCTAAAAAATGTGTATTAGTAAGAAGCACATAGAAAAAATGGTGTATTATGAGAAAATGCTGATAAATTTTCATGAGGGCTTTTTTTTAATCTGTTCAAAAATTGCTGAGCTGAAGTTAAGGGACGGGGAATGAGAAAGTCACATAAACTGATATAGACAGGTGCATCCAAACTACTTTTAGAAAAAAAAACAAGCTCAACTACATAGTGAAACCAGAATGCAAGCTCACATTCATATCACAATCTTACTCTCCCCCCCCCCCCCACCAACCTAAAACACTCACACATGGGATGTTTGGAAGCCATATTTTGGCAGACTCTTAAAACCACGAAGGTCTTGTTGACTTACAACATCATCTTAAGAGTCGAATGATGTCCATCCTAGAGGGAAATCAACACACACACCTTTAAGTTTTGATAAAACACAGCAACTCTTTTGCAGCACGAGAGCGAGCAGAGATTTTTTTTTAAGGTACAAAGAAAACCCGATCAGAGCTTTTCAACATGGCAGGTTATTCCCTTATTGAGGCCCAACGTATTGCAGCATCAAATGTCAACATCAAAACAATATAGGGGGAAAAAATAATTACAGACAGTGTTAGTGTTGTAAGCTGATAAGGACCAGATGGTCTTTTGTATTTATGGTTTGCTTTGTGCATACAAATGTGTTGGGGATCTAATTAGCCTTCTCCAAAACTCAAACTGGGTAATTACTATCATTATCCCCTTTTCAAATAAATCTGAAGTCTAAACTGCAATTAAGTTTTTTTCCCCATTTTGTTTTTTTACAGTTTTGTAGTCACACATTTTAAGGATTGTTCATTGGAATCCTTTTGCCAACGCCCCTCAAACACCCCCCCCCCTTCTAATGGTGAGTGGCATAAAATGCCCTAGCTTGATTTGGTGTGTTTTTTTTATAAGCAGAGTGGGTAGGAATGAAGGAAAACAGTAAGTCAGCAATATATATATTGTTGGTGATTCAGTATTTTCCAGACAAACATTGACTCTCTTGTTCTCACAGTAGTGCCACTTCCATTCACATGGAGTTCACATCTACATCATACATCCAAAGCACAATTAATGCACATTGAAAGGGCCTGCCTTCTTCCAGATAATCCTGGGAACTTTAGTTTGTTAAGGGTGTCTGTAATTGCAGCTCCTGTGAGTGGCAAACTACAACTCCCAGAGTTATTTGGAAGAAGTTGTGTGCTTTTAACAATATGGTATGGATGTGACCTTATTTATAGTTCGGGAAAGAAGGAAAGAAAGAAGAAAGAAAGAAAGAAAGAAAGAAAGAAAGAAAGAAAGAAAGAAAGAAAGAAAGAAAGAAAATGAAAATCTCCATGAAATTATTTCAATCTTTTCTGGATGATGAGAGGTGTTTTGAGACTTCCCAGCCTTGTCCCGAGGAAGAGCCCTGACGTTGTGATTCTCCACAGTAGCATCTCCTGGAAGCTGCACAACTCTGCAACTTTCTGTACAGTATCTCTATGTCTTTGAAACGGAGAAATTTCACCACTGGCTAAACCTCAGTTGAGAACATAGTGGCTGCCTTTCTTCCTTGGAAATGGTGTGCTAAGAGGTATGTATATGAAAATGTAGTTGCAGAAGCTGAAGATTACAACTGCTTCTTCAAGAAGCATTCCCCTTGTTCAATTTACTTTGGAGTAAATGATCCTGGGGGGAATATTCATTATCTAATGCAAACTTATTTATCAGGGTGGTAAGGGTGGAGGGGTAAGATATCAAACACCATCTGGCAGAGCTTCTGGTGCCCTAGATTCCTCCACTGATTAAGAAAATTATAAATTATTATATCCAAAATAATCCACTACTAGTTACAGAGAATTGTGCTGCCTTTCCAAAAGTGTGAACATTGTTGTAATGCATAAAGACTTTGGGACTTTTGCTGCAGGCAACATTCGGTTATGAAAAACATGTACATTTTTGCAGATATGTTTTTGTATTTCTGCTGCTAGGCCTTAGAGCAAATTATTAGAGTATTGTTAAGCCCCCACCACCACCCATTTACCATCCCACACACAGCCCCCTCTCCTTTGTTTCCCTTAATGGCCCATCACCCAGGCGATCACCTTGACACAGGAAGCCAGCTTGGCTTATGTTTTAACACTTGATAGATCCAGACGTTCGAAGGATCTTCCATACAGCCTACTTCCAACCCCTCAATCCCCCGCCAGGAAATAAAAACTCATAACAAAATGATATGCTTGTCTGGCCCATTAACTTCTACACAACTATTTAGCCATTGTTATGGGCTTGTTACAGATTTATCTTGAAATACTGTGAAAACTTTTCTGATGTAGCTGTGTACCACTTTGAACAAGTCATGGATAAACAGCATACAAATTGTTGATGTTCCTCCTCTAACATTGGATAACACCTGCAAAATTTGCACATCTCCAATTCGTGTAGGGGGGGACGCGGGTGGCACTGTGGGTTAAACCACAGAGCCTAGGACTTGCTAATCAGAAGGTCGGCGGTTCGAATCCCCGCAAAGGGGTGAGCTACCGTTGCTCGGTCCCTGCTCCTGCCAACCTAGCAGTTCGAAAGCACGTCAAAGTGCAAGTAGATAAACAGGTACCGCTCTGGCGGGAAGGTAAACGGCGTTTCGGTGCGCTGCTCTGGTTTGCCAGAAGCGGCTTAGTCATGCTGGCCACATGAGCCGGAAGCTGTAATCCGGCTCCCTCGGCGAGATGAGCGCCGCAACCCCAGAGTCAGCCACGACTGGACCTAATGGTCAGGGGTCCCTTTACCTTTACTTCGTGTAGGAGAGAGGGCAGAAGTTATGCACAAACTGCCCAACACACAAGGTAAATGGGCAGGCTTATTTGCTTGTGTGTGTGTGTGTGTGTGTGTGTGTGGTTCAGAAATTATCCAGCAAACCTATTAAACCTGGGAGATACAAACATGTGCCTTAGGGAAGAGTGTCAGGTTGTACGAAAGTGATTCATCAATAGGTCCATCTGGCTGCAAAGTACGAGAGAGGTGCAGAGTTTTGTATTTCTATATAACTGAAAAAACTGGCACGTAGCCACATTGTAAATTCTCATATGCTCGAAGTAGTAATTGCTTATGAGATAAGAAGCGGCTGGTAATTCTTTTTTACGAGATAAGAAGCAGCACTCATTCTAATTGACTTTCGAATCTGCCCCAATAGGCAACATGTAGCCCGGTGATGGGAGGGAGGCCCAGGAAGCATGGCAGTGCAAATAATTACTCGAGGCACGTCAGTCCTCTTGGCTCCTTGCCCTCCGTATGGCAGATCACATGGCAAAAGTATCATGCCACATGAAAGCATGACAGTGCAATAGCACGCACCGGTGAACTCACTTAATGGAAAATTTAATCAAAATCTGTCCGAAAGCTAGATGAGTGGAGATGACAATGTTATAAGTTAATCACTTTTTGCTGCTCAGAAAAAAAATAATAATTACAAGTTTCTGAGAAATGGAACTCTCCTCACATCCCACTCCCTGTACCACAAATAAAAAAAACCACTGTCTTGAATCTTGATTGTGCAAAGCTGAAGCGTAATCCAGAAAAGACTGAGGCACTGTTAGTGGGAGGTTCCCCAGGCTGGACAGATGGGAGGTTGCCTGGTCTTGGTGCGGTTACACTCCCTCTGAAGGAGTGGGTATGTAGCTTGAGAGTACTTCTGGATCATTTGCTGTTGCTTGAGGCTCACGTGGCCTCGGTGGGCTGGAGTGTCTTAAATCAGCTTTGGCTGCTGGCCCAGCTTGCGCCCCTATCTGGACCAGGATAGTGTAATTCTTGTTGTTTATGCATGGGTGACCTCTAGGTTAGAAGATGGTTTGGAAACTTCAGCTGACACAGAATTTGGTGGCCAGGTTGCTTGCCGGCACAAAACGATTTTGAGCATATTACACCAATCCTGGCGTGACTGAACTGGCTGCCCATTACTTTCTGAGCCCAATTCAAAGTGCTGGTTTTGACCTGTAAAGCCTTAAACATCTCAGGACCGCAATACCTCAAGAACCGCCTCTCCACGGACTCTGTGTTGATCATATGAGGCTTATCTTTTGGATGCCTCCTCCACGAGAATGGACCCTTTCTGTGGTGTCTCCGTTTGTGGAATGCACTCCCCAGAGAGGCTCACCTGGTACAGGCAACTCCCCATTTACGTGGGGGTTGCTTTCCGAGGCACCCCTTAAAAAATATTCACCCAGTTGCTCCTTCCAAACCTTCTTGCTCAAACTCCAACTCTCCACAGGCCTCAGAGGTTAGTGCATAGGTGTCACGGTCCAGTTCACGGCCAATCCAAGTCCTGGCTGGGGACGTCAGAACCGGGGGCAAGATGGCGGGGTGGAAGCAGGAACAGGAGTCCAGAAGTCAGGAAGCCAAGAGTCAGAGAGCCGGGAGTCAAGATGCCAAGGGTCCGAGGGTTAGGAAGCAAGGAGCCACGAAGTCAAGGGTCCGAGGAACAAGAAGCAGGGAGTCATGAAGTCAGGGGGCCGAGGATCAAGAGGCAAGGAGCCAAATGCAGCAGGGCAGGGAGCGTGTTGCTGTGGCAAAGAGCCAAAGGGAAATGCTGAACTTATATCCCTCCCCGGCTCTTGTCACCAGGTGCTGTGAGTTACCAATCGGCCTCACCTGTGCGGCCACGCCTTCCCTCTTTAGAACAAACTTAGGAAGGCCCCAGTCCTGCAAAGTCCTATTGGTCACAGGACCTGGCACCTGCACGCTCACCTGACAATGGGAATGGCCTACTTGACCCTTGAGTCCCTTCCAACTCTACAATTCTATGATTCTATGACCCTTTTGCAGCACTGAGACACATAAAGGAGATCTGGGGTATCTGGAGATTTGATGGGATGTCAAGGGGGTTAAGGTAATGTGGTGTTCCACAGATGTTGCCAGACTCCAGCTCCCATTATCCCTGGTCACTGGTTATGCTGAATGAGTCTGGTGGGAGATTCAGCTCAGTGACATGTGGAGGATAATGTGTTAATTACTCCTGGATTATAAAGCAGGCAATTTATGTACACACTTCCACCAATTTTCCGATTGAAACCGGTAGGGCCATTGGTGTTAGAAAGCCTACGCAGTTGAATAATGGTGTTCTGGGTTGGGCTCCCCTTATGGAACAGCCTCATGTTGGATGATATATCGGTGTCGTGAAACGTTTTGTGTGGTATTTCACTGAGTCGCCTTGAAAGCTGGCGTCTCCGACCTTCACAAAACACTGTTTGCGGCTTGCAGATCAGCCACAGAAAGTTCCTGGGTACATCCAATTTCCTCTCCTGCCCCGGGGAGATAAATACACGTTTGGTATTTATGTACGGAGATTGTGCAGCAAATCCTCAATTAAGAAAACGCAGCATGTCAAAATTCGGCATCACCTCGCTCCTCTTTTAAGCTTGAAGGAGCTACTTTGTTTGGCTTTTTGTTTTTGCTTTTTTTCGATGGGATGCATTATTGGAACGAGCAGGTGAGAAAGGCCTTCTCTTTGTCTTGATTCTGGCACGGCATGCCATGCAGCCATCAAAACTGTTGCTCTGGTTTTACAACAATAAAGCCTATTCCAAATTACACAGCAGCAAAGCCAGGCTTGTGACTGAATGTTCGCTTGACAAGGAGTTGCAGCTAATTCACTCCTTGGTGAGTGAATCTGGATGATAGATGTTTTCAGCCTCTATGCTTCCAGCTTTAAGGTTCACAGACTGCGGGGGGTGGTATTTATTATGTTCCCTGGAGGCTCAAGTGGCCTCTGTGGCATAAAACACAATTAATATAGCAGTTGGTGCCCATTTGAGACTGCTGGGTTGAAGGCAGGGAGGTCAACACTTGCTGGAGCTAGAATGACAAGCAGAAAGATGTCCTGCTCCTCTTTCCTTCTCAGTTCCACAACAGGCAACACTAAGACAAAGGAGTAGGAATGTGACAGACATTACCACCTCATGGAATGGTTGTTAGAAGGCAGGCAGGCAGGCAGGCAGGCAGGGCCTGGCTGAGATGGAAGTTTGGTCAGTGGTGGGACCTATATTATACGTGCCCTGAAGCTTGAACTGTTTTGGGGGCTTCTTCTCAACCAGCAACAAGGTCTGGGCAACCACTCTTTATCTTCTTCAGTGAGGTTGTTCAACGATAGATCACATTTTAAAAATAATAACTGTCAGGGGCTCAAGAGCAGAAGCACAGGGAAGGGAGGAGGTGGAGAGCGAAGGGGAAGAATCCGAGGGGAGCGTAGGAGAAGATGACAGTGGCCCGAGAGATTCCATGAGCCTCTCCAGCGAATCGGAAGATTCACAGAAGGGGGCGCCGGCGGCCAGGGCAAGGGGGTTCCCAAGGGGGACACTCCAGGAGCAAGGAGCCAGCGGGGACTCCCAGAGCAGCAGTTGAAAATCAGGACTAGCTTCCCCACCAGAGCATAGTGGGGGGGAAGAGTCCCAGGTATCGGGGCCAGCGTATCCCCCACCAGGGAGAGGAGATGAGTCAGGGCTGACCACGTCTCCATCGGAGAGTCAGGCAAAGGAGGGGAGGTCAAGTCCAGCGAGCCTCCCGGAAGAGGGAAGCAGTGACAGAAGCAGTGTAACGGTCAGGAGGAAGGTCACTGGGTTGGCGCGAGAGACAAGTTCAAATGTACAGGAGCACGGGACAGCAGAGAATGAGGATTGGGAACCAGGTCCTAAAGCCCGCCGGAGGCAGGGGGAGGAGTCAGGGGACTCAGCGTCAGAAGAGTCCAGAAAGGGGAATGCCCCAGCGGGCAGGAGGACCCAGAGGAGGAGAGAGCAGCGGAAGAGGTGGAGCAGGGCTAGGATCTTAAACTGGTGTCAGGGGGGAGGAGATTCAGACAGGACTTCGACAGTCTAGGGTTTAAGACGTAGAGCTGCGCGCTGCGGCTTTGATATGGAAACTGAACTTCAATAAAGACTTTTGTACATAACGACGACCTGGCGTTGGTCCTCTGTGAGCTGGGACCTTGGGGCAGCTCTAACAATAATTAAAAATAATAATTACTACATCTCAGATTTTGATTAAAATTGCTGCACTGGATTATCTCCCATGTCAAAGCCCCTGGTGTGAATGAATCAAATTGAGTTGTGTGACTCAAATTGGGTCTTCTAGACCCAACATGGTTAAATCATGTGGACTTAAACCACTTCTTGGGCTCCTCCGGGATGAGGGGTCCTGAATTTTAAGCTTCATTAGTTTCATACAGAGCCGGTCCTTGGTTTAGTAGGGCAGAGAGCCTCATTTGTCCCTTGTAGAGCAGACCACACTGCCCTACCACCAGATAATGCTAGTGTGCCCCACATATCTTGCCAATGTGGGGACTACCTAGATGCTGTCAAGCCTGAAGACTGGAATGTAGGGAAGACAAAACATATTGCACCATGGTTGAAAGAACTAGAATGTTCCCAGTTCACTTCTGAGCATAGTCTGTTGGTCTTAACCTCTGAACCTGTGGGGAACATGTATCACTCCACATGCTTCTGTACTGGTGCAGTGGTTAAGAGCGGTAGACTTGTAATCTGGTGAACGGGGTTCACGTCTCTGCTCCTCCACATGCAGCTGCTGGGTGACCTTGGGCCAGTCACACTTTTCTGAAGCCTCTCAGCCCCACTCACCTCACAGAGTGTTTGTTGTGGGGGAGGAAGGGAAAGGAGATTTTTAGCCGCTTTGAGACTCCTTTGGGTAGTGATAAAGCAGGAGATCAAACTCTTCTTCTATAATCGCTGACCACTGACCCTGCTGGGTGGAGCTAATGGGAATTGGGGAGGGACAGCTGTTTCCCACCCCTGCTTTGAAGCCGCAAATGCCATGAGGGCTGGCTACTTAAAAGGAATGACTTGGAACATGACCTGAGTACAAAGACCAGTTTGTCAAGGGCTCAGGTGGGAGGCCTCCTGCAGCCTTCCTACTTTTAAACTGAAGAGTGCAAGGATTCAACCTGGCTTGCAAAGCACACACTCAGTTACTGAGCTTGGTATAAGAACAGAAAAATCACACGTACTGTTCTGCTCCAAAATAGCCCCACACATTCCAGTCAGTGTGAGCCTACTGTGAACATTTTGGCCCTTGCTTAGTAAGATGTAGTAAACACAGCAGGTGGACATGTCCAGATTTTGGAACTGGGCGGCACAACATACTTCTCCAGCCTGATTTGTTATCAGTTGTCTCCCACCCATAATTTTCAACCTTTCCACTTAGTGCCTGGCTGGGAATCGTATAACTCGGAAATGTGCGCCACAGACAGTTAATGCTGCCAACTGTCTTTATCTTGGAATCAGATGGTGAAGCATACCGTACCGGGCTGTACCTTGATGTCACATCAATAGTGGCAGCCAAGCTCCATTCTGCAAGCAAACGTGTCTGGCTAAGGAAGCAGATGGAACGCACTTTTCTCTTAAGCCACAACACACAGTGGCTTGCAATGTTTGCTTCTTCTTCTTCTTCTTTTCAGAGGCAGAAGAAGAAAACAGTAAGCTCTTAATTATCAGCCATTCCATTCCTCTAAAGCACAATGTGCAGCCCTTGCCAGGAAAGTCACATATTAATTATTCCTAAATTCTGTCCTTCACTGTCATTTGGTTCTTCATTCTGCGTTACTACCTGGCGTGAGGAGGACAGACGCTGAGTTATTTCTTTCATTTTGCTGCTATTTGGCACTCTTTATTATATCGGTTGTAGATTTTAAAAGCAATGAATAACACACAACTGAGAACTTTCTTGAGGTGGGAGCAGAAATGGAAAAACCTAACGGCCATCTCTATCTATCCATCCTTATTCCTGATTTTGCATTTGCATCCATGGACAAGAAAGAGGCTGCTGGAGAGGAAGGCCAGACAATATATACCGTATTTTTCGCTCTATAACATGCACCCGACCATAACACGCACATAGTTTTTAGAGGAGGAAAACAAGAAAAAAAATATTCTAAATGAAACAGTGGATGTATGATTTTTGTGGTTCATGCTGTGGCCACAGACATGTGATCTGACAGTGAGTTTGGAGTAGCCCAATGCAAAAATCCTGAGGATCCATGTGGATCCGTGCTTTGTAACCACGTTTTTGCACCACTGTGACCCTAGGCAACAGTGGGTGCGTGATTTTTTTGGTGCAAGATGTAGCCATGAACATGCTATGTGATCTGATGGTGAATTTGGGGTGACCCAATGCAAAAATCCTGAGGAACCATGTGGATCCGTGCTTTGTAACCACGTTTTTGCACCATTGTGGCCCCAGGCCACAGTGGGTGCGTGATTTTTTTGGTGCAGACTGTAGCCATGGACATGTAATGTGATCTGATGGTGAATTTGGGGTGACCCAATGCAAAAATCCTGAGGATCCATGTGGATCCGTGCTTTGTCACTACGTTTTAAATGGGGAGGGAAGGAAAAACACAGAAGGGACAAGAAGCACAAGAGGGGTGTGCGGAGAAGCAGCTGGCTAAGAATGCAGGGGAGGAGTTTAACGGGGTGGGGGGGAGGAAAGGAAGGCAAAAGTCCCCCCCCCAAGCCAGCCCTCTCTCTCTTTCTCCGACCTGCAATTTTTTTCGGCTGCCTGCGAGTCCCTAGAGCACGCAGAGGAGGAGGTGGTGGGCTGGAGCCTGCACGCAGTGTGACTAGGAAAGAATTAGAAGGAAGGACTCGATCCTTTCCTTAACCCTCTGCTTGCCAAGAGGGCAGGGGATTCCCTGCTCTTTGTTGAGTTTGAGCAAACGCAGCAACAGAAGCGGGAGGGCAGTAAGACCCTGAGGCAGAATGCAGGAAAGCAGCAGCTTCCGCCTTCCCTCCGCCCGACCTTATTTTTGCCTTATTTTTGCCTATTTTTGCCCCTGCGCTCCAGCGAGTCAGATCCAGGGATCACACATTCGCTCCATAACACGCACAGACATTTCCCCTTACTTTTTAGGAGAAAAAATCTGCGTGTTATAGAGCGAAATTTACGGTAAGTAGAGAAGGAAAAAGGGGGTCATCAAAGAGACTGGCCAATATTATGATCAGAGGATATATTTATGGGTATGCAGTCATCACCAAGTGTCCAATTCACACATGCGTATGTGTAAGTTTGAGTTCTCATCACCATATGTTGTGAACCGCCCTGAGATCGATGGATGGAGGGTGGTATACAATGTTTAACAACAACAACAACAATTGAGAAAGAAAGGCCCTTCGTTTTCCAAGATAAAATATTTCCAAATATTTCTAAAGAGGTGAACCGGGACTTATGCAGCCAAAAAATGGCATTATCCATGTACAAGCAGCAAACACTGATTGTGGTCGGTGGGCAAGGAATAATGATTGAGCAGGGGAGAATAAACCAGGCAGAAGGGGCTGGAATGGAATATCCTAGGGCAGGGCAGATCTGGCTGTCTGGAACACTGAACAGGACCACCTGCATGGAACATTTGGTTAAGATAAAATACCTTTGTCCACTATCGCACCGGCCCACTCTGCTGCTTTGCCCCCTCCCTGTCTCTCTTTCGAAGTGGCTTGCCATTAGACCAGACCCCATGGGAGAACTGGCTGACTTTCATTTAAAATACTCCCACTTTCTGAACTGTAATGATATACTGCACTAGAACCTCATTTTACGCACTGATAATATACTGCACATAATGAAATATTTAATGCTGCAGGTGATTTGCAGACCACTTTTTTTTAAAAAAAAGAAGTGATACCTTTAAGAAAACTACGAAAACCACACTAAGAAATTCTGCTGAACGATCACATTTTCAAGCTTCCTCACCACCACTCTGTTTTTTCCCCTTACTAAGGAAGTTAGCATGAAAAATTGATTATTGCTGCTTAGGAAATAATCTGTCCCTTCTGCCTAATCTCTACCTGTAGTCATAAGACTGCCCTTGAGAATTCAAATTCATCCCAGCAGCAGCTTATTGTGATGTTAGAAGGAGAGGGTGTCAAGTTTGGGTGTGGAATAAACAAAGCAGTGGGGGAAAGATGAACTCAAAGCAAAAAAAAAGATGATAATTTCTTCAAAGCACACAGCCCCAAAGGGGAACCTTCAAATTAAAGAAAAGCTTATAAGCAAAGCAGGCACTATACTATAACTGGCTTTTAAGTGGATTCCTATCTCTAGCCTAGCTTCCTCTTGCAGGGGTGGGTGGAATTCTTTAAAGTATGAAGTAAATATTATGTGTCTCTTTTTTAACATTGCATGATTCATATATTTTGCTTTGCCATGTTCTCTCTCTCACACACACAGTTGCTGCACTTTACAGTGCAAGTATTTGGTTTCATTAAAATAAGCCAGAACACATCGTAGTGCATGTCACACACTGCAAGTCACACTCTGCAAAGGACAGTAGCATGGATAGGACACAAATTTTAAAGGATGTACACTTGTGCAACGATTGGCACTCAAGGCTGCCCAAACCATATAAAAAAGGTCTAAAGTTCTAAAGCATCCTGGATAGTGGGGCTGCGAAGGACCTTTGCCTAAGACCCTGAAGAAATGCTACGTACCAAAACAGAATGATAGAATTGTTGAGTTGGAAGGGACTACAAGAGTCATCTAGTCCAACCCTCTGCAATGCAAGAATCTTTTGCCCAGACTGGGGCTCGAAAGCCACAACCCTGAGATTAAGAATCTCATGCTCTACCGACTGAGCTATCCCAAGCTCAGCCCATACCAAGAGCCACAGGCACCCTCCCGCTAAAGACCAGATGTTGGAGAGTACCAAGGGAAGAGTGCTTCTGCCCTCATGCCCTGCTTGTGAGCTTCCTAAAGGCATCTGATGGAAAGCAGAAAGCTGGTCTAGATGATCCACTGATCTGATCCACTGGAATTCTTCCTGCGTTCTTGTGGCCAATTCAATATAAGGGAGTTTCACATGTTCAAATTTGTTGTTGTTGTTGTTGTTCAGTCGTGTCCGACTCTTCGTGACCCCATGGACCAGAGCACGCCAGGCACTCCTGTCTCCCACTGCCTCCCGCAGTTTGGTCAAACTCACGCTGGTAGCTTCGAGAACACTGTCCAACCATCTCGTCCTCTGTCGTCCCCTTCTCCTTGTGCCCTCCATCTTTCCCAGCATTAGGGTCTTTTCCAGGGAGTCTTCTCTTCTCATGAGGTGGCCAAAGTATTGGAGCCTCAGCTTCAGGATCTGTCCTTCCAGTAAGAATGTTCAAACTATGGCAGCCAAATTCAAGGGACATGCACTGTGTTAAAAGCAGCGATGCACTTCTGTGTTTCGTTCTGCTCTAAGCTTTGCTGGTTTGCACCATTTCCAACCCTGGCCCTCTCGGAAGCAAGCCATTTGCACAGGAAGCATATCTTCTGCCTCGCACGGGGCCTGATGGAGCTGGCCCTGAATGGAGGAGTTTCTCAAGCAGGGCCAACAGATACGCAAGCCCGATAAATCAAGATGTTGATTCATTCTTTGCTCTCTGGAGTCAACGTGTAGAACTCGTTTGACAAGTCAAAGGATAGCACAGCCACCTGCGGCAACACCGAGGCTTCGACGCCAACTGTGCTTTAGCCGTGTGAATTGGTATTTCGCTAAAAACCCTGGTTCTTTTCAGTGTCTCTCTCTCTCTCTCTCTTTCTCTCCGCTGCAGGAAAAAAAATGACTGCCCAGCACCTGGCCTGACAAAAATTAGATAAATTATGTATGTCGCAGTGACATGCGCCGATAAAAGGAGTGGTGCGCAGAACTAGGAGTTACCATCATGCACGGTTCACCAGGAGTGAAAGAATGACACTTAATAGCAAGCAGAGCCCGTGGAGCAGAATAAATCTAGCATGGCAGGGCTAATAATAGCACATTGCAAATTTACTATACACTTCTGTTAACTGTTTGTTAGGGGAACAGAGCCCAGTGCTCGTAGCAATTCATCCTGTTCGTTAGGAATAGTGATGTGGGTTTTATTGTGGGGCGAGGGGACCCTACGCAAATCAAGTGAAGGTGATTTGCATAAGGTAACTTGCACCAGGGATCTGTATGTTTACAGCAGGATTTTTTTTTTCCTGATGTCCTAGGGCAGGGCTGAGCAACCTCTCAGCCAGAGGGTTGCATCCCCTCACTTTCTGGTGACGGCACTCTCAGAGGGGGGCAGGGCAATAGGGAGGAAGGCGTTCAACCTCCTGGAGTCTGAGCTTCTCTATCGTTGTGCTAGAGAGTGATCTAATTTAGCACACTTATTTTATTTGCATACAGTAAACAGAGCTAAAAACAGCGAAACTGCGCAGCTTGCCTAATCATGTATTTGCAATTGCCATTTGTTCATTGCTACTAATGAGCTGATGAAAGGGAGGGAGGAGGAATTCAATGGGAGAAAAGAAAGAACTGGGGAAAAATCCACCCCATAATCCACCGATTCTTCTTGTTGTTTAGTCATGTCCGACTCTTCGTGAGCCCATGGACCAGAGCACGCCAGGCACTCCTGTCTTCCACTGTCTCCCGCAGTTTGGTCAAACTCATGCTGGTAGCTTTGAGAACACTGTCCAACCATCTCGTCCTCCGTCATCCCCTTCTCCTTGTGCCCTCCATCTTTCTATTGGAGCCTCAGTTTCAGGATCTGTCCTTCCAGTGAGCACTCATGGCTGATTTCCTTACGAATGGATAGGTTTGAAAACCCAAAACAAACCATCTCAGCATAGCATCTTCTAAAAATAACATACTTTTTTTAAAAAACAAAACAAAAACTTGGTGGCTTTTGTCAGTTCCCTTGGAAATGGAAAATGTGCAACATATAATCACAGTCACCATCTCACAACCAAGGACTGCAGTTTTCGAAATTCCCCAGTCACTAGGCGTGTTTTGCTACTCGTGCGGGTCCAACTACGAATATGTGATCTCTGGATGCTAGATTGGTGACTGACATCTCCCTCTGGCCGGCCTCTCCAGCTTTCTTAAGAAGGTAAGCAGAAGAGCTTATTTACTGCATTCATATCCCATCCCCCCCTCCAAGAAGTCCATGATTCATTCCTCTCCTCAGTTAACCCCTACAACGACCCTGTGAGGTAGGTTTAGAGGCCCAAGGTCACCCAGTGAGCTTCCTGACTGAGTAGGGATTTGAACCCTGATCTCCCAGGTCCTGGTCCAACACTCTAACCATTATGCTACACTGGCTCTCCCATCTACTAACCACACAAGAAATATTTAAAAATTATCAATGGAAACAGTTGAAATAATTAAAGAAAAGTTTTAAACATTTAGCAGTAAAATGAATTAAAGCACTGTGTGTTTGGAGAGGCTTGCCTAAGCAAAAATGTTTCATGCAGGTGCCTCAAAGAGTGCCGTGAGAGAGCCTGCCATATATCAATAGGCAAGGAGTTCCAAAGTGCAATGGCACCACACTAGAAGGCAGGTTTCTTACAAAATGTGTTCTCCTTCATGGCGAGCAGATGTTGCAGTGGGGGCTGCCAGGACACTCCAAAGTTGGGGGCGGGCTAATTGATTGTTGGCCACTGATGCGATTGGGGCTTCCCTTGTTGTTGGGACGAAGTTAATGTTGCCATTTGTTGATTGACAGCCAGAAATGCTAAAACTTCTTGCACGAGGCTAGGGCTTCCTCTTTTCGCCCGTGCATCGGATTCCCCGTCCCTCCCTCCCTACAATAGGGTTGTTCGCTTGACCTTGCTATGCCTGTCATGGGGTCGTCTGCTCTTGGGGCAGGGGCCCGGTAGGAATTTTGTCCATCTGGCCGATTGGCTGGGGCCATTTGGTTTTTGCCTACTGCGTAGCAAATCGTCACAACTTGTAAAGTTTGCGGTTAGGCATTGGTTTATGGTTTGGTTTGTTGAGGGGCATTGATTGGCTGTGCCTGCCCCTCTAATGCTGCTGCTGCAAGGGATTCCGTTAAAGGAATCGGGGGCTAACTATTGCTTGTCCACTCTGACAAGGGAGCTCGGGCCATAGCAATGAGCTCCTGGTTGCATTTGGGGATGGCTGAGGGCAGGTTCCCTGCGCCGACGCTACCCGCAAGTGTATTCCCCTTTTCTGACTTTCGCATCCTGCGGAATGTCAGTCTGTCCCCCATGGTGGGGGCAGATAGTCGCAACCAATGCCTAAGGAACCACTCACAAATTTGTATTTTAATAAAGTTGTGGCCAAAATTATGCCAAAATTCTTAAACAAAAATTCTGTGTGATGTGTGAGTTATTGGGGTGGCCCTGGGGATCTCACACACAACTGCAGAAAGAGCATTGTGTAACACCACCAGCTGCAATTGTCGAGCGAGGGAGGTTCTTCTCAGCTGCTTCCACAGCAAGCTTCAAGTGTTGCATTCGGTGTTTGAGTGTGCAGATGGGTGTCTGTGCTGGGTTCACATTTCTGAGCATCGCTTCCTGAATGCTCATGACACCACAATGAGTCTTGCGGCTAGTCAGAAAGCCTGCTGGAGCTGGAGCGAAAACTCAGCTGAGAGAAGCACCAACAACACAAAGCTGAAATTTAACTAATCACTACTGAACATTTATGGGTGGCTCGCAGGCTCTGGAGCTATAAATAATATTGCAGAGCCGTCGCGAGCATAGCTGTCGGGGGCTGCTTTGAATAGCCTTGTCTTAAACGATGGAAATGAATTTGTCCTTTACTTTGTCAGAATCTATCAAACGGGCAGACACGATGATTGCTGCCTCTGCCCTTTGAAGTGAACCATTAGAGAGTCTATCTTGTTAAAGGTGACCCACAGAAGCTGGGTGGAAAACTCCAGCAGCTTTCGAACCGCACTGTGCCCTAACTAGCAGGGACGACAACACACACACACACACACAATGTGTTTGGAAGACAAGGCAGTCAAATGTATTAGTGTTAGGATTAATGGTCAATGCATGATATTCCTTTGTTGTTGTTGTTGTTTAGTCGTGTCCGACGCTTCATGACCCCATGGACCAGAGCACGGCAGGCACTCCTGTCTTCCACTGCCTCCCGCAGTTTGGTCAAACTCATGCTGGTAGCTTCGAGAACACTGTCCAACCATCTCGTCCTCTGTTGTTCCCTTCTCCTTGTGCCCTCCATCTTTCCCAACATCAGGGTCTTTTCCAGGGAGTCTTCTCTTCTCATGAGGTGGCCAAAGTATTGGAGTCTCAGCTTCAGATGATATTCCTTTACTCTGAGTCAAACCGATGATCTCTCTAGCACGGTAATATCTACACTAGAGGGAGTTAATGATTTTCCTTTCAGATGCTGCTGAACTACAGCTCCCATCATCCCAAACCATTTGCCATGCTGGTTGGGGCTGATGGTAGTTGAAGTCCAACACTTTTTGGCGGGTCCCAGATTGGCTAAATTGACTCCACCATCTCAAGCACAGATCTTGCTCAGCCTTCCTACCTGGGTTCCTTTTAAGTGGAGACATTAGGCACCAAAATTACAAATTTCTCCATGCAGTACAAAGGCTGTACAGTCAACTCACAACTTGCGCTCGTTTAATGTGTGCGATCGCACAACACACGCAAGGCAGAGGGCTCAAAAGCTCATTCTAGCTCAGAAATTTCTAAGCTCTCAGGCTTGCTTACTGGGCTCTGGCAAGCTAAAATGGGAACATCTAGAGAGGTAGGGATGGGGGCGACTCCAGCATCATTCTGGGAATATGTGATTTCAGCTTTATGCATAATCCCCAGACCCTACCCCTGTGCAAATTGTGGGTCATCAGCACCACTGAACAATGCCCCCTCCCCTTTCTTCTCTTTGTTCTGCCATCCCTACGGAGCCTGACTGCCTCCCATCATGGAAACTTTCTGTTATGTGTAGTTGCATCACTTGGAAGTCTCTCCCTCAGTTGTGTACTTCGGCTCATGTACTTCTGAGATTTGGAAAAATCTATGGAATTCATGGGGACCTCAGGAGTTCTTAAATTCTGCCGCCTCTTCCTGAAACCCTTAATTCACCAACCATAACCATTAACTTTTAAGAACGCAGATTCCATAATGCATTGCAACTGTGAGCAGGTTATGTCCACGCAACACAACAAAATCCACAGCCAAGTACAGCTTTGAGCAAGATGCAGTGAGAATATTAAACGAAGCAACCGGGAACAGTTGCTCAGAGGTGAACAATAGAATCGCACAAGGAAATGGGTAGGTTTGTAGTCAATTAATTTTTCTGAGGAAATACACTGCTTGGGAATATTAAACAAAAAAAAAAAAGATTTGGGAATTGAATTCCTTTTGGGGTTCAGCACATCCACTCCAAGTTTTATCAAGTCTAAACTTCAGCATCCATTAGCTGCTTGTAGGTGGAATCTTTGGCAACTAATCTGCACTTAGCAGGTCTGCTTTCTTTTCAAGTTTTTATTCCACCTAGGATAGATAAATTCTTCAGCTGTGTGAGGCAGAACACCTAGTGAGATGGAAACAGTTTCTGGCAGAAAAGCTCCACTGACACTAACAGGGGAAGAGGTGGATTGAAAACTATAGTCTTTCATAAAGATCCAATAGAGGCTGAGAGAGAGAGAGAGAGAGAGAGAGAGAGAGAGAGAGAGAGAGAGAGGCAGGCAGAAGTAGGTCATCATTTGACATACTAGAAAAGGATAAACCCTTTAAGCCTGAAGCCCTCCAAAACATTCAGTGCACTAATTATTGTCATTTTCCTTCCAAGGCTGAAGTCACTTCTGTTTTGTGGCATGGCAGTTCAGCAGCACAAAGCAAAGAGACCACCTCAATGGGTGCTTATGGTCAATAGTCAAGACATCTCATTTATGCCATGTATCTTCTCCTATTCCAGTAAAATCGCTCTGGAACAGTACAGTGTTATTGACAATCTTCAGTGGATCGGAGCAAGACAGACAGAAAAGGAATGAGGCGTGAAAAACCTCCCAGGCGTGTGCATGATGGAGGCAGATTTGGTTGCAACCACGTAACTTAGCTCACCTGTAGCAACTACCTGACCAGAGGGTGGTGATGATAAGATCAAGAATGGTGTTGCATGTTCCAAATAATTCCAAGTCATGGTTGCAAAGGAAAAAACTGGAATGCACTTTAAATGCAAATTCCTTTGCAGCCAAAGCTTGAATTTGGCTCTTTATAATTTGCATGACAAAAGGGGCCGGGGCCAACGCTGGTTGTTCTACCCTCTGCTTTTCAACATTGCAATGTATCACTCTATTGAGATGTTTAGCTGGTGATGCATCACAGGGTTGAAAAGCTGATATCTCCCAGCCCTTGTATCAACAGACATACAGTGGTACCTCAGGTTAAGTATTTAATTCGTTCCGGAGGTCCGTTCTTAACCTGAAACTGTTCTTAACCTGAAGCACCACTTTAGCTAATGGGGCCTCCCGCTGTTGCCGCACCGCCGGAGCACAATTTCTGTTCTCATCCTGAAGCAAAGTTCTTAACCTGAGGTACTATTTCTGGGTTAGCGGAGTCTGTAACCTGAAGCATATGTAACCCGAGGTACCACTGTATTGGGTATCGATCAAGGGAAGTAATAGTACCATTCAATTCTTCCTTGGCCAAACCAAAATTGAAATACTGTGTCCAGCTCTGAGCACCACAGTTAAAGAAGGATATTGACAAGCTGGACATGGGGGAGAGAAGACTGAGAGGGGATATGACGGTCATCTTCAAATATGGGGTGTCAAGTGGAAGATGGAGTGTCACGTGGAAGATGGAGTGTCACGTGGAAGATGGAGCTTTCTGCAGCTCTAGAGGGTAGGACCCAACCAATGGGTTCAAATGGCAAGAAATGAGATTCCAACTAAATATTAAGAAGAACTTTCTGGTGCTAAGAGCTGTTTGACAACGGAACAGCTTCCCTCGGAAAGTGGTGGGCTTCACTGGAGATTTTTAGCAGTGATTCCAGCAATGTAGGCGGTTGGACTTGGACGTACAGTTCTGGAGGTCCACAGATTCCCCACTACTGAACAATGGTAATAATGATTATTTGATTTCTGTACTGATTCATATACCAAAAATTTCTCTGAGTGGTGTGCAAAAAAACCCCTGAAGCAACAACAAACGACTGGGTTAAGTGGAAGAAAACGGTGACATTTAACATTCTCATGCTATCCTGTCAGTTGATGAGAACTTTTCTCGTATCATCAGTAGAAAAATAATAAGAAAAGATGAACGGGGCAAAAGGAGGGACATGAACGCCTCCAATTAAAGAAAGGTGTAACTTTTACCAAATCCCTGTCAACTGCTTCTATAAATTACAGCATAGCAGACTGCAAACCGGGAAGCTGACAAATTGTCTACTAAATCTATATTGTAAAGAGGGAGTTTGCACAAAGACATCTTTGGTTCAAGGTTCAGTGTACCTGCATTCAAAGGGATTAAGGCACTGAAAAACTCTCCAAACGTAATTGCTTCCTATTTCACTTATGAAGGCTTCCATGGCCTCCCTGTCTGATTGTAAGAAAATAAGAAAAGACTTGCTTTTTTCGGTAAGTCCTTTTGCAACAATTTGCTATTATGCTTCCATTACAATAGCCAATACTGGATGCTTCCTAAGGAAGCACAAAGCCTCCATTATGTTCCCAACAATACATAACTAGACATCATACAGGAAGGGTTTTTTTTTTCCAAAAAGGAAAAAAGAAAAATAGCCTCAGCAGGAGGTCACGTTCCAAATCTATACCTAAAGGACGACAACTCTTGTACGGTACAAGTTATCTTACATAGCAAAATGGCAGCTCTTATTCAATCTCCCTTTATTTGAAATAATGATCTCTTGCACACCCCGATTTGCTGAATGGAACTCTTGTCATCTCACGGCAAAGGTACCGCAAGGATCAACTCCACCTCTCCAACTGATTTGACAAAAGCCTGGATGTAGTTGCAAATAAGCAGAGGAAAGGAAGCTAGCTGAGATAGTTCCTTCTTAAACCCTCCAGGGAACAGGGCTGACGTTATGCATTCAAACACCTGAAACGGATTGGAGACAATTGGAGGTTGCAGAGCTTGGAAAAATTAAAAAACAAGGTGCGAGATTGGTTGCACTATGCACAAATTCAAGAGGTTTTTAAAGTAGACAAGAAGGTTGGATTCCAGGTGGAAAAATCGAAACTAGAGACAGAACTGCTAGAGCCAAAAAGTAAACTACTTTCGAGAATGTATAACCTGCTGCTTAAATGGAATACTCAGGATGAGACAGTCAAATCCGCCATGATAAAATGGGCGCAGGATTTGGGGCATAACATTATGTTTGAAGACTGGGAAAGGTTATTGAACACCGGAATGAAATTTACGGCATGTAGTGCCTTGAAGGAAAACATTATGAAAATGATATACCGGTGGTACATGACCCCAGTCAAGCTTGCTAAGATATATCACCTGTCTGACAATAAATGTTGGAAATGTAATGAGACGGAAGGGACATTCTTTCACCTCTGGTGGACCTGCCCGAAAGTGAAGGCCTTTTGGGAGATGATTCATAATGAACTAAAAAAGGTACTTAGATTTACCTTACCTAAGAAACCGGAGGCCTTTCTCCTGGGCATGGTGGACCAGAGAGTGCTTAAGAAAGATAGAACTTTTTTTATGTACGCCACTACAGCAGCAAGGATCCTGATTGCAAAGCATTGGAAGACACAAGATCTACCCACGCTGGAGGAATGGCACACGCAGTTGATGGACTATATGGAACTGGCCGAAATGACTGGCAGAATCCGAGATTTGGGAGAAGAAACAATCGAGGAGGATTGGAAAAAATTTAAGGACTATTTGAAAAAACATTATAAGCTGTACGAATGTTAAAAGATGCACCTTTTAGGAAATTCTAGCTTCAGCAATGATAAATTAATGAAATGGAAATTAAGGCATAAGAAGTCAGAGGTAGAATAATGAAATAACTTTATTGTGTTTAAATGAAAAGGTACATGATTTGGGGTATAACACATTTGATATTAGGTAACATGATAAAATGAAGGATACAATAAGTATTGAAACAAGGTGACAAATTGCTGATGTTCTGTATTACAGAGAATGCAGGGTTGGGAGGATGTGGGGAAGTCCATTAGATTTGATGGGAAAAAAGAACACGGAAATTTGTAACTTTGCTATTTTATTTCTATAATCTGTTTTCTATTCTCTTTTCTGTACTTTATAAACGCAATAAAAAATATTATAAAAAAACAAAAAAAACAAACACCTGAAACGGAGCCCAAACAACTCCCCTCCACTGCAAAATAAAGAAAAGCTGCTCATTTTAGAGCAGGAAAAGTATACTGAGGAGGCCTGCTTGAACCCCTGACCATAGCTTCTCCACTTAAAATGTGGCAGAACGCACCCTAAGGCAACAGGATACCATCCAGATGTTGTTGGACTACAACTCCCATCATCCCTGACCACTGGCCATGCTGGCTGTGGCTGATGGGAGCTAGAGTCCAGCAAAACCTCAAAGGCACCATGTTCGTTCCCCTAGAGCAGGCTTCCTCAACCTTGGCCCTCCAGATGTTTTTGGCCTACAACTCCCATGATCCCTAGCTAGCAGGACCAGTGTTCAGGGATGATGGGAATTGTAGTCTCAAAACATCTGGAGGGGCGAGGTTGAAGAAGCCTGCCCTAGAGCAATTGCTCGGGGAGTTACAATCTCCCCCCCCCCATATTCTACCTCAGCAATTTGTACACAGCCAGACCTCATTCCTCAGAGCAAGGGGGGGGGGGGGAGGTTCTTGTGGACATGGCATTCAACCTGGGGTTGGAGTGATATTTCCGAAAGCAGCAAGCTACAGAGTGGAGCACTGGCTTTCCTGCTTTTAGGCCAGATTTAAAATCACTGTGACGGAGTTTGAGTTGTCTTTCTTTGCTGGTGGCACACCCTAGGAACCTCGCTTCAGGGGAAGAATGTAGAAAGAGCGACACATGTTAGGTACTTAGACCCACTGAGCTTGCTGCTTGCACAAGATTGATTTCCTGTATTTATGCATCCTTCCATGACAAATAGTTCCTGATACAGAAGCTGGCAGAAATGTGAATGACCCCAGTTAGCCTACGCTTGCCGATGTCTCATCTTTATCACGGAGGCAAGAGTCACTTACCAAGGGCTGATTTTTTTTATTTTATTTAAAAAATGACATCTACCTTCAGGCACGCTCTGCGTAAGTTCAGTTTAAAGTTCTGTGTCTTGTCCTCTAATCACCTGAGCAAAAGGCAGCAGCAGAAGCAACAAATACATATCTAGGTAGGAGCCAGGTAAAACTGATTGCTGAACTTCATTTCACTTTAGCATCATTCTCAAGGCCAGCATTCTCCAACTAATAATAATAATAATAATAATAATAATAATAATAATAATAATAATAATAATTTATTTCTACCCCACCCATCTGGCTGGGTTTCCCTAGCCACTCTGGAAGGCTTCCAACAGAAGGTTAAAAATACATTAAAACATCAGTCATTAAATGTTGTTGGACCATTTCGATCAGATACTCCCTACTGATGTGGATAGATTCCTCCAAGTTAGTAGGCCCACCACCTGCCTCCTTGATCCGTGCCCGTCTTGGCTGATTAGGGAGTGTCCAGATGTTGTGTGGACCCCTCTGGTTGAAATTATCAATTTGTCCCTTGACACGGGGACATTCCCAGGGGAACTGAAGGAAGCAGTGGTGTGTCCACTCTTAAAAAAAACTTCATTAGATCCCTTAGACCTATCCAATTACTGCCCAGTTTCAAATCTTCCATACCTGGGTAAGGTAATTGAGAGAGTGGTTGCTGAGCAGCTTGGTAGGTTTCTGGAGGAAACATCGGCATTAGATCCATTTCAGTCCGGTTTCCGTCCTGGTTTTGGGACGGAGACGGCTCTGGTTGCCCTAACAGATGATCTCCGTAGACAACTGGATCGAGGCGGGTCAGGACTGCTGATCCTTTTAGATTTGTCAGCAGCCTTTGACATGGTCGATCATGATCTTCTGGACCACCGCCTCGCAGATGTGGGGATACAGGGCATAGCCCGTAACTGGTTGTGCTCTTTTATCTCTGGTCGGGGACAGAGGGTGGCACTAGGGAGGGAAATGTCGTCGCGCCACTCCTTGGTGTGTGGAGTGCCGCAGGGCGCAATTCTCTCGCCGATGCTTTTTAACATCTTTATGCGCCCCCTTGTCCAGATTATCCGGAGCTTTGGGCTGGGCTGTCACCAATATGCTGATGACACTCAGTTCTATCTGCTGATGGATGGCCACACTGACTCGGCCCCGAACACACTGACCAGATGCTTGGAAGCTGTGGCTGGATGGTTTTGTGGGAGCCGATTAAAACTAAATCCTTCGAAGACAGAGGTCCTGTGGCTAGGTCGGGATGGCATGGGGATGAAGGACCAACTCCCTTCTCTTGCGGGGGCCCAATTAGTGCCATTGCCTTCCGTTAAGAGTTTGGGTGTAATCCTTGATGCCTCCCTTTCCATGGAGGCGCAAGTTACAGCAACAGCTAAGGCGACATTTTTCCACCTTCGCCGCATCAAGCAGTTGGTCCCTTACCTTTCCCGCCCCGACCTGGCCACAGTGATCCATGCGACGGTCATCTCCAGGCTTGACTACTGCAATTCGCTCTATGCGGGGCTGCCCTTGAAGCTGTCCCAGAAACTCCAGCGGGTACAGAATGCTGCAGCGAGGCTCCTCACGGGGTCTCTGCCATGGGAGCATATTCACCCAGTGCTTTTCAAGCTGCACTGGCTCCCGGTAGAGTACAGGGTCAGATTTAAGGTGCTGCTTTTGACCTTTAAAGCCCTTCACGGCCTAGGACCCTCGTACCTACGCGACCGCCTCTCCTGGTATGCCCCACAGAGAGCCTCAAGGTCCATAAATAACAACACCCTAGTGGTCCCAGGCCCTAAGGAAGTTAGATTGGCTTCAACCAGAGCCAGGGCCTTTTCAACTCTGGCTCCGGCCTGGTGGAATGCTCTGCCTCATGAGACCAGGGCCCTGCAGGATCTGATTTCTTTCCGCAGGGCCTGTAAGACAGAGTTGTTCCGCCTGGCCTTTGGCTTGGAGCCAATTTGATTCCCTCCCTCCCTCTCTCTCTCTCTCTCTCTCTCTCTCTCTTTTTCTTTTCCTTCTCCTCCTGCGATGAGGCTACATTTTAATATTTTAATGTTCCATTATTTTAATGTTGTATTTTATTTTTGTTTTTAAGTTGTAATCATTCATCTTGTTTTTATTATTGCTTGTAAGCCGCTCTGAGCCCGGCCTTGGCTGGGGAGGGCGGGGTATAAAAAAAATTATTATTAAAAACTTCCCTAAACAGGGCTGCCTTCAGATGTCTTCTAAATGTCATATAGTTGTTTGTTTCTTTAATATCTGATGGGAGGGCGTTCCTCAGGGCAGGCGCCACCACCGATAAGGCCCTCTGCCTGGTTCCCTGTAACTTGGCTTCTTGCAGTGACGGAACTAGCAGAAGGTCCTCGGTGCTGGACCTCAGTGTCCGGGCAGAATGATGGGGATGGAGACGCTTCTTCACGTACACTGGTCCGAGGCCGTTTAGGGCTTTAAAGGTCAGCACCAACACTTTGAATTGTGCTCGGAAACATATCACCAAAATGCTCTGTGCTCCTCCCAGCAATCATTTCTCCTGTGGTTTACTAGCCACTCAATAACTAGAATTATCTGCAGTATCTGAATAAAATATTAGCTAGAGCTCACGGAATGTATCGTCCCAAGTTGTCTCACAGCTCTTTTTGCAGCATTATCATTTTAACTTCCGGAATGGGGTATATTTATGAACCGGGACCTTTGCACTTCGAACAGGAAGTTGAGCTGCAGGCTGCTCAACTGGCAGGCTGAATGGTCAGTTTGCCACCTGATTGCAAAATAAGGAGGAAGAGAGTTTCCAAAAGGTCTGTCTGCTTTTTCACAACCATCAATAGCAATTCCATTGGCATCTGAACTACATCATTGCTGTGAATCACCCTGAGATCTTTGAATTAAGGGTGGCATACTACTACTACTACTACTACTTCTACTACTACTACTACTACTATGGTCCACATATGAGATGGATTCATAAAGGCTTTGTTAAAAGTAGAACTGAATATAAACTTCATATTCTGCCTGCTACCCCATTGCATGGCAAGAATCTGATCTTGAGGTGCTTTTTGATCCATGCCTTGTGTGTGGGTGTGCATGATGGAAATGAAACGCTTTTACTCCTGATGTAGGATAATAAGCTGACTAAATTAATTCAAAAAATTGCTATCAACCCCCTTCTGGCTTTCTAATTCCAGCAAAACTACATGCATTAATCAGATGCATACAGACTACGTTTCTAATCTTTTATTTTTAAATGTATTGGAGACATCTGAGTTCATATGAGCTCAAGGTGTGAAGCTAATATCCTTTTGCTGAACTGCATCTAAAACAAAATTTACCTCAAGTGCCCATGTCATTATCAGGCTACATATTTTGCTTTCAAGAAGAAAGAAAACAGGTGATTTTACATTCTGTGGGCAAACATCGGAGGTGGGGGGAAATCCCCTTGCTAATTTCACTTCTGCAGCCCAGGCATCTATCTCAATCACCAAACTGAAGCCAAACTTTGTGAGAACTGAAAAAAGGTAGAAGCCAAACTGAGCTCCCACCACATGCTTTCTAAATGGGGGAACTGGGCCTTGTACTTTGTCAATGGAGCTAACATAATCAAGTAGCATCACTGGTGGCGATATTGTGGCCCCATTTAGAAAGCGTGCGGTCCGTGTCACACTTTGAAGTTGCCCAATGTAACTCTGACTGCAAATTCCTGAGTACCACCCTCACCTAAAAGCCAAATAACCTCCTCTCCCTCCCTCCCTCCATCCAGAATGGCAATTTCTATCCAAGGGGTGACGGTGTGTGTGCATGTGTGCATTTACACCTGTGTGTGAGCGCCCTGTGAACTGGCCTGGTAGAATTGAACACTAACACCAGGACACAAAGTCCCTTACTGTCATCACTCCTGCCCTGATCAAGACTTTGGCACAAAGGGGAAGAAACCAGATGGACCAGTAACAGCAGAGGTGGCAAGCGGTGGGCATCTTGAACCTTGTCCCTGAGCTGAACCTTGGTAGCTAGAGGCATCTTGATAAAGAGACTCTGGAATTAGGGCACACCCCAGACAACACTGTTATGTGCTGGTGGCAACCTGCCCTCACAAGCTGCCATGTTTTACATCAGTGGTTCTCAACCTGTGGGTCCCCAGATGTTGTTGGACTACAACTCCCATCATATCTGAGCTCTGGCCTTGCTAGCTAGGGGTGATGGGAGTTGTAATCCAACAACATCTGGGGACCCACAGGTTGAGAAAGGCTGTTATACACTAACTGCAGCCTCTGGACAAACCCAAAGGGAAGCCCCACACAGAACGCACTGCAGTAACCCAACCATGAAGTCGCCAATCCCTGGACAGCTGTGGCTAAGCTAAGGAACAGCTGTAGCCATCTTACCACTCAAAATTGGTAAAAAGCACTTGTGGCCACTGAGATCACCTGCTCCTCCAGTGACTCCAGCTGGAGGAAGAACTTTCTGACAGCAAGAGCTGTTCGGCAGTGGAACAGTCTCCCTCTGGGGGTTGTGGACTTTCCTTCCTTGGAAGTTTCAAAGCAGAGGTTGGATAGCCATTTTCATGGATGCTTTAGTTGAGATTCCTTCATTGCAGGGGGCTGGGCATGATGACTCTGTTAGGATATTGATGTTTCGTTCCACCCTAAGAGGAACAGATATGTGGATTGTTGTCTGTCACATGTCTGTTTACATTCCAGCACAGCTTGCTGGGAACTTCCGTTTGTGTATTGCTTTTGCTTAGTGCTTCTTGCTCATAGACATGAAGGGGAGCAGACATGTTTTTCTTTGTCTTGATCTACGCTGCATAAACTGCTTGTAAATATGCTTTACATATGCCTCTGTCTCTGCCCTTCTGTCGCAAAGAGATTATTATCTTTGCTGGCTACTGTACTCCAGCTTCTGAAGAGTTCTGAAGTTATGGGTCGCTGTTTGATGCCGTTCCGAGGACCGGAGTTCGCCCGGCTACCGGCCTGTAGGCTGGAGCCGGCTGGGGGCCTGACAAATGCCCCCGTTCCCTTGGACGCATCACAACAGACTCCTGGGGTCCCTTCCAACTCTACAATTCTACAAATCTATGGGGGGGGGGGTCCTTCTAGTTGCAACTGAACTACCATTATCCTTGAGCACTGGTCATGCTGGTTGGACCTGATGGGTACTGTAGCCCAAGAACATCAGAAGGGCCACAGGCCCTGATCTGCAGCGTTTGCTCCAAATACAACTCTCACAACAGGAGCAGCTAATAGTGATAATAAAACCTCAGCATGCGCTCTTTCACACACATCTCCTCAGAAACCGAAATCATTCTGGCAAAAGCACTCCAGTTGTTTCTTCTACGTTTTCTGTGTTATCAAGAGAATAGCACTCTCCCACTCACCTCGCCCTCTAGCTATGCTTTACTGCTCTGCTCGGAAGGATGGCAGAAGAATCAGCACGCAGACGGATCCCGTGTACCTTCCCCCCCCCCCCAAAGTAGTGGAATAATAAGAGTGCAGATGCATGCTATATGTATCTACTTTCCCACATGAAATTGCTTGTTGCTTTCTTGCCTGAGGAGTAGTTCAGAAGCCTCGGGCGAAGCTGTCTGCTAAATTTGCACATTCCTTTGTCTTTTAAAGGAGCTGTCTCAATGAGAACTTCAACCGGTTAACCCCTCAGCCTTGCCTTTCAAATGCCCTTTGGACATTTTCTCCAGCTGCTGGGGAGCTGGTAATCTATGAGTGGCTCCCCACATGTCTGGGAGAACATTGAAACGGCCCTGCCAAATGGGTCGGGCAGATAGGATGGATCGTTCCTGCAAAAGCGGCAGCTTCTTGAACTGATACAGTTTAAGAAAAAAGCCCACCAACAAGCCATTGAGTCATTTAAGTATTTCCATGTATGAAATGCCTTCCTCAGAGAGGGCCTTACCAAGATGGCAACCCTTTTTTTTTTATTTGCCTGAATTTATTAATGTGCAGTGGTATTATTATTTATTATAGGGGTTGGCAACCTCAGTCCCGGGGCCAAATGCAGCCTGCCAAGCATCTCAATCTCCAGGGCACACCCCTGGTTTGCAGAAGTGTTGACCTCTGATTAGAAGTGTTGACATCTGATGATGTCTCTTGTTTCCCTGGATGGAAGGTGGGGTATATGTGTAGACACTAGTGTACTGTATAAGGATCGGGATGTGGGTGGCACTGTGGTCTAAACCACTGACCCTCTTGGGCTTGCCAATTGGAAGGTCGGCGGTTCGAATCCCGGAGTGAGCTCCCGTTGCTCTGTCCCAGCTCCTGCCAACCTAGCAGTTCGAAAGCACGCCAGTGCAAGTAGATAAACAGGTACCATTCTGGCGGGAAGCTAAACGGCATTTCTGTGCTCTCTGGCTTCCGTTATGGTGTCCTGTTGCACCAGTAGCGGTTTAGTCCTGCTGGCCACATGACATGGAAAGCTGTCTGTGGACAAACACCGGCTCCCTCGGCCTGAAAGCAAGATGAGTGCTGCAACCCCATAGTCGCCTTTGATTGGACTTAACCGTCCAGGTGTCCTTTTCCTTTTTCTTTTTTTTACCTTACTGTATAAGGATTAAATCTGGCTTTGTTTCTCCACCACTTTTGTCTCTGGCCACGCCCACTACGAGCACATGCCCATGCACCATGTCCAGGAAGGCTGCTCACCACATTGGGCTGACAAAGGTTCACCACCCATGCTTTATGAAAGTGTGGGGCCATCAGCTCAGCCGACCTATTCCTTCCCATTTCTGCTCCTTCGCAGACTCAGCTTCACCCTTCAAAAAAGGCTGCAGAAACCTCTGACGACCGGGTACTTTTAACAGGAGGGCAAGAAGGCTTTAAAAAGCACACACTCCCATTTTGCCTAAGGGCAAGTAATGGCGCCTAGCAGCCTTACCTTACTCACTTTAACCTGCCGCAAATCTGATCCTGTTCTTTCCAAGGACCTTGGGACATTCTGATCAGTTATCAGCATTAATGGAAATGAGGCACTTGCCCTTTCTAAAGCTTGCCTTGGAGACATGTTCCCCCAAATATCTGCTGAAGGAAATATTTCGTTGGTGACTTCCACCTGACGCAGCACCTTCTGTGTTTGTGCACTAGGGGTTGTCGTAGGGGAGAGGAACAACCTATGAGGATGGCAAGAATTGGGGAGTTTTTTTTACACTTAATTCATTTTCATAAACACTTATGCACAGCCGAATACTCAGCTTGTTTGGATATATCCTAGAATCATAGAACTGGAAGGGATTCTGGACGTCACTCAGGGCGATATCCCTGGACATTTGGGGCAGATGAGACCAGAGTGGACAATGGCTTTGAAAAGGGAATACACCACACAAGGATTCCTTCCAAGGTGTTTTATACATACGAACTCCATAACTAACCACATTATTGCTTTATGTTATCGCTATGCTGTTATTATTTCCCCTATGATGTTTGGAACAACGTCAGGATGGGATACTTTAACAGTTGTTTAAACTTACATCTGGCTCAAGTTGCCTGCATCATGTCAAAGAAAGTAGAATCAAATATTGGTACACAAGCACATGCACACACACACACATACAGAGAGAGAACCCGGATCAATGAAACAGAATGCAACTCAAGTTAGCAACATGGTGCTTCCATGTGGCATGGAAAATCTCTACACAACTTGAATGAATCATGAGGGCCGGAGCTACATGTTTTGGAAGCCGTGTGGAAGAGATAATACTAATACTAATACTACTACTACTAATAATAATTTATTATTTAGTATACCCTGCCCATCTGGCTGGGTTTCCCCAGCCACTCTGGGCGGCTTCCAACAAAACACTAAAATACAATAACCTATTAAACATTAAAAGCTTCCCTAAACAGGGCTGCCTTCAGGTGTCTTCTAAAAGTCTGGTAGTTATTTTTCTCCTTGACATCTGGTGGGAGGGCGGGCGCCACTACCGAGAAGGCCCTCTGCCTGGTTCCCTGTAACTTGGCTTCTCGCAGCGAGGGAACCGCCAGAAGGCCCTCGTATGGTGTGCAATTCAGGGATCAGCACTCCAAAATAGGGGATGGGTGAAGAAAATAAAACATGCAATCTGAAGAGCAAGTACCCTTCAAAATTCAACTCCTCTGAATTTTGCAGCACGGTTCTCCAGCCGAAACATGCGTGGAGGTACACATAAAGCATCATGCTCTGATGAAATAACTTTCAAATGTGCATTATATTAGGGGAAGCGACGGGCAAAGATGTGTACATGGAACAAAACCGCAGGCAAAAAGTTGTATATAGTAGAAGAAATGTGCAATAAAATGCTGACAGCCTTTATGTGAGCATTTTGCAAACACTTTGCCAGCAGAGAAATGTGACGTCTAAGGCCATTTCTGCTTCTGATTTTAGTAAGGGGTTACTCCTGAGCGCATATGATTAGCATCTCATGCAAAAGAACCTCTACAAACCCCAACCCAGGCACACAAACTCTCTCCTATACAGATATTCAGTATCCAAGCACCTCCTAATAATATAGTCTAGTAGACTCTGATGCCTAAGGCTACTTCAGATCCTGGTTCCCTCCCCTTTTCTTCAAGCAGCGGAATAACAGAGCTGATAAGATTCTTTTTCAATTTCACTTCTATCCTGAGGGTTGTAAAAAGCAGGAGAGAGAGAAAAGAACAGCCTCAGTGAGAAGCCCGTTTAATTTCTGTTCTTGTCCAACATGGGAGCTGTCCTTATGGGCAGCAAAAAAAAAGGGGGGGCACTTAAAATGTAGATGTGCAGAATGGCATTACGGTCTCTGTTTACATCCAGCATCTGTTCACAACAACAACAACAACAGTAAACAACTAAGAAATCCTCTGGTTTAAAGGCTCAATAAAAACTGTACTTTTTGCACATATTGATTGCTTTTATGTCCCAAGGATGGAAACGTACCAAGTTGATGGAAATAATAAGGCCTTGCTTTATGTGACTGCTGCTGCTGCTGTTTCTACTTTATATTATTACCAGCATTACCGTTTCCTGCATAACCTGCTGGTTATATGGTCATCATTAGGGCGGTGTGATCAAGTGCAAGAAAATACAGCTGAAACTCGAAAAATTAAACCATAATCATCACAATTATATCAAATAAAGGCTTGACATATCTCTCTTTGCATGTCATGAGTCTTAGTTTCACCTTTTAAGTTGAATTACTGAAATAAATGAACTTTTCCACGATATTATAATTTTTTGAGTTTTACCTGTATGGGGAACCAAACAACGAACGACAAACCCATCTGTTGAGGACCACACCCTTTCCCATCACTAATTCCTGGAGAACCACATATAACCCAAGGCTAACTTTAATATACTTACCCTGGATGATAAAACCATTATTGTTTACTATAATAATATTCAGCACACCTGTGTATTCACACTTTTTTTCAGCCATCAATTATAAGCCCAGTTTGCCCACCGTAATTTGACTACTGTACACGCAAGCGACCCCCTGCTTGACGGGGATTTTAAATGAGATTTCCTACCCAAAATCTGAGGTGAATTTAGAGGGTCAGAGGATCTTCCTAAACCCAAATGTTCCATTTAGGAAGAAACCACAGAATTTTAATAATACCTACTCGTATAGAGGTTTTGGTAAAACACAACTTTTTTAAAAAAATGCAAATATATTTGTATCTTAATTATTTAGCTGATTAAAACACACATGACTAATGAAGTTTTAATGGATCAATTGCTTGACAGCTCTAATTAGCCTGCTAAAAATCAGGTCTGCTTGTTTGTGTTTTCGGTGCAGCTATAATTAGACATGGCAATGCAAAGTTTCTGCGACTGTTCAGTCTTTGGTACTTTATTTCACATGAAGGTGGTTGTGAAACAAATGGTGCCCGATGACTCAAATAAGTGAGCTAAGCCACACAAGACAGACTGGATCAGGGGTCAGCAACCTTTTTCAGCTGTGGGCCGGTCCACTGTCCCTCAGACCATGTGGTGGGCCGGACTATATTTTTTTCAGGGGGGCGGGGGGAAACAAACAAATTCCTATGCCCCACAAAAATAACCCAGAGATGCATTTTAAACAAAAGGACACATTCTACTCATGAAAAACATGCTGATTCCCGGACCATCTGCGGGCCGCATTGAGAAGGCGATTGGGCCGCATTAGGTTGCCTACCCCAGACTAAATAATAGAAACATTTACACCACAGTCCTGTGTGGTGACTGTTACCATTAGTTACCATTCACTAAGTCACAGGTCGGCAACCGAAGGCCCATGGGCTGGTTCTGGCCCATGAGATTCCTGGAACTGGCCCACGACTGTTCGGTGGATCAGCGTGGGGATTTTGTGCTTTTTTTCTTTCACGGTGCCATTTCTTCTCTCACCACGGAGACCAACTTCCAGATCGGAACAACGCCGGAATTAGCTTGAGTGCACGCACGGGCGCGCACACTCTAGCCCACCGAGAGGTCTGCCGGTGAGTGGACCGGACCGGACCGGCCTCAAAAAACTTCACCAATCCCTGCACTAAGTTCTGCTTCAGAGCACTTGATTTGGGCTCCCTCACCATCTGGGGGAAAGTTGTGCTGGGACGTTGTCTGAGACCTTCAAGAAGGCAGAATCGTCAAACAGGAGCTGTGATGGAGGAGACATCATCCTCACTCCCCAGTCCTCTACCCTAGATCTGCACCTCCTCCTGAACCAATGCCAGTGGATATCACAGAATCATAATCTCATAGAATAGTAGAGTTGAAAGGGACTCCGAGTGCCATCTAGTCCACCCCCTGCAATACAAGAATCTCAAATAAAGCAGCCATGACAGATGGCCATCCAACCTCTGCTCAAAAACCTCCAAAGAAGGCTTTTCTCGCACGGAGCTGTCATCAAAGATATTATGACTTCTGGTACTTGCTCCCAAGCACATTCTTTTGCACCAGAGAGATTCATTTCTATGGCCAAGGTGCCTTCAAATGCTTTGAAACCAGGCCTGGAGGCAGGTTTGCAAAATATATAATGAATGCATAACAAATTGAGACGGTGTGTGAATGCCCCTGTTCAGGTGAAACATCTGAGGAATTCTGAGGAGGCTACCAAAATCCCTTTGCCGGGGAGGGTGTAACTCTGTACATCTGTTGGCCGTCAATTGGATTTCGCCTAAAACAAAACCTCAAGCAAGTTTCATAGGAATTTGGTAAGGGGTGGGGGAGTCAAAAGAGCTTCAGCTAAACAACCAAAATGCCCCAGAGCGATTTCACATGCACCTAGATGCAGAGGGAAATAAAAACACACATTCCAACCTTTCGGCAGATACACAAATGTCTCCAGTCCGATGTAGAGGTTGCAAATTTTGAGGAACGTAAGCGACAATTCCAAAAGTGACATTATTGCCTGCTGCACAATGATGTAGGATGGCATGGCATTAATGCAGGAGGGCACTGTAATAATAATAATAGCAACAACAAGAACAACAACAATTTATTACTTACTGTATACCTCGCCCATCTGGCTGGGTTTCCCCAGCCACTCTGGGCAGCTTCCAACAAGAGATTAAAAATACATTAAAAATTAAAAATACACCCCACCCCCATTTTTATTTTTAGAAGAGGTGTCTATCCCCCTTGTATTTCCTAACAAGCAGCTCTTGAAAGTTGGAAGACTTTCTCAAGTGCCCTATGCTGGCACAGCATGAAGGAATTCCAGAAGAAGGAAGAGAAAAGAACTAGCCATCTTATGGGAAAACTGGTAATGAGCTATCCAATAAGTTTCCTGAAAGAGGAAATTTGGACAAATCTGCCCCCACTCCCATTCCAATTACATGGGGAGATTGGCGACATAGCATCCAAATTGAAAGATCAATCAAATATGTTGAGATCTAGACAGGGTTAACAATACTGACATATGAACTTCCCTAGATATGACGTGAAAGAGTTTCATATCTGGCCAAAGTTATATCATAAAAGTAAATAAAACGTTTTATCCACTGGCTGATTACTTACCATTGAACCAACCAATATGTGATACACCAATCACGAACCAATTTGGATTAAGTAATCATTGATATAACTTTGCTCTTAACTGGATTTTAAATGCCGATATGAAAATAATCACTATTTTTGTTCTCTCAGGCCTTTTGTGAATTCTTAACATGCCTGTAACATCTGTCCCATGTTATCAACATCTCTCTCTCTCCTGTACTGTTTTCAGACTCTTTCAAAGTATAACTGATATTTAAAACCTCATTTGTTTAAAAATTGTAAATGAGATTGAGGTCATTGGACAAAGAATGGTTTGAAAATCTTCTAAATAAAATAATAAATTCTGGACTGCAGAACTATAGGGAGCATTGTGTGTCATGCTTTAGTCAAAGTGAAGTCCGAAAGCATTCTTGTGATGAGTAGTTTAACAAGTTCCAAAAATGCACTGGGTGAAATATTGAGTTCTACCCAGACCCATTGAAATCAATGGATTTAAATGTCCACCCACAGCTTAGAGAAATTTTAAAAAAAATTATTTGGGATTAACTGTCGTTTTAAAGGTAAAGGTACCCCTGCCCGTACGGGCCAGTGTTGCCAGACTCTAGGGTTGTGCGCTCATCTCACTCTATAGGCCGGGAGCCAGGGCTGTCCGCAGACACTTCCAGGTCACGTGGCCAGCGTGACGAAGCTGGTCTGGTGCGCCAGCGCAGCACACGGAACGCCGTTTACCTTCCCGCTGGTAAGCGGTCCCTATTTATCTACTTGCACCCGGAGGTGCTTTCGAACTGTCGTTTTAGGAATGGCAAATTAAACAATACGTCTTTGTTTTTGAACAAGCAGTTAATAGTTATTTGAAGAGCATGATTTCTGCCTATTCTAATACGGACTTGCCCAATTCACACCTCCCGGACTAATTTGTGGATCAGGCTGTAATTATCCTTCAGATTTCACGCTTTTTTCAAATAGTGTGATATACTTCTTGGCTTGAAAGAACTAACAAAATGTGCCAATGGATGTATTCTAGGATTTAAAAAAAATGTTTAAAAATGCAGTAGGTTGAGATAAAGTATTATTTAATACTCCCCCTCCTCAAACACACACATATATTTAACTACTTTTAAAATATATATTTTTGTTTTGTTTTTTTAAATCACAGATTAATGCAGAAATGGGATGTAACAGACTTATGAATGAACACATAAACTTTGACATGGATCAGACATCCTTAAAAAGCAGTGGGAGAAATAAATTTATTTATTTATTTATTTATTTATTTATTTATTTCCACCCCGCCCATCTGGCTGGGTTTCCCCAGCCACTCTGGGCGGCTTCCAACAAAATATTAAAATACAATAGACTATTAAACATTAAAAGCTTCCCTAAACAGGGAATATGATACAGAAAAAAACACAAGAGGAAAGGATCAGGAGGTGAACTGTTAGGTAAGAAGAAAATGTTATTGAACCACTTCTTTCCTCTCATTATGAGTGAAATCTTACATGAGCGCAACGTGACAGAAGTCAACACAAGATCTAAACCAAAACCCAATTTCGCTCCACTGGTTTCACTTTCCCGGTGTATCATTAAAACACCTCACACACTCTTTCCATCTGCAATTTGCTTAATGCGAATATTATATGTCAAGAGTTCACTGAGTGACAGACTTTCAGAGGAGGGAAAATTCTTACTCATTTTATTAATGTGCATTACCGGTTCCCATCAATATTTTTTATTTTATTTTAAAGAAAACAAACCTTTTTTTCCACATAAAGGAAATTGAATATCTAAATGCAGGTGTTTTTTTTAATTTGAAGGGTTATTTCTAATTACATGCACAATTGCTAATCCATCTGTTTACCCCATGCTGTAAACTGGTTATGCATGCTTGAATAACGATTAAAATTTTAAATATTGTAAGGAGTCAAGTTAACGTCTCAGGGTAGATGTCATGCAAAGTATTATATATAAAATAGAGGGGGGGGGGTGTTCCTAATCTGGAAACAAAATTAAGCCTGGTGTATATTTTGCTCAGTTTGTTTACTGCAAGTATTTCATAAACATGAAAAGTTCGAAGACTGTATACCTGACAAGGGTTTGAAAAGTGTGTGCATGGCCTTAGCAAGAACAAAAATGGGGTCTCTCTCTCTCTCTCTCTCTCTCTCTCTCTCTCTCTTGTTCACACCCCCCCCCAATCTTTGCAGCTCTCGATTTTCCCACAACACTCCTTGAGTATCTAAACTGTTGATTGACATCCCTCTGTATTGGGAGACAATGAAGGAACACACCTTTTGGGGGGTGAGGTCAAGCTGTTGGAAGGTTGCAGCAATCAAGCTGGAAACTGGGCAATTTAGTTCTGTGAAGAAGACCAGAGGCCTGTTAAGAGAGTCTCACCCAAGTACCGTTCCCATAATTCCTTGAGGGAAGCTACAAAACAGGTATAAAAAAACATTAGTCTGGGTTTTCCCCAGATTGATATTTTTCCGAATGAGCTTTAAGGAGCAGATTTTCGCAGGAGACGCTCTGGGGCAAAATAAATGAAGGGAGCTTGGATACGGAGCTTTAAGTCGCAGACCATGCCTGAAAAAAGCAGAGGGAAACTAAGCAGAGGGAAACTGTCGCCCTACAGACTACAACCCTTAATACCTCCTTTCTGCACCTTGATGGCAGAAAGTGAGGAGAAATTAAAGAACCTTTTTAATGAGGGTGAAAGAGGAAAGCGCAAAATATGGTTTGAAGTTCAACATCAAAAAAATGAAGATCATGGCCACTGGGCCCATCACCTCCTGGCAAATAGAAGGGGAAGAAATGGAGGCAGTGAGAGATTTTACTTTCTTGGGCTCCATGATCACTGCAGATGGTGACAGCAGCCACGGAATTAAAAGACGCCTGCTCCTTGGGAGAAAAGCAACGACAAACCTAGACAGCATCTTAAAAAGCAGAGACATCACCTTGCTGACAAAACTCTGTATAGTTAAAGCTAGTGATGTACGTATAGTTCCCAGTAGTGATGTATGGAAGTAAGAGCTGGACCATAAAGAAGGCTGATTGGCAAAGAATTGATGCCTTGAATTCTGGTGCTGGAGGAGACTCTTGAGAGTCCCATGGACTGCAAGAAGATCAAATCTATGCATTCTTAAGGAAATCAGCCCTGAGTGCTCACTGGAAGGACAGATCCTGAAGCTGAGGCTCCAATACTTTGGCCACCTCATGAGAAGAGAAGACTCCCTGGAAAAGACCCGGAGGTTGGGAAAGATGGAGGGCACAAGGAGAAGGGGACAACAGAGGACAAAATGGTTGGACAGTGTTTTCGAACTGACCAACATGAGTTTGACCAAACTGCGGGAGGCAGTGGAGACAGGAGTGCCTGGCGTGCTCTGGTCCATGGGGTCATGTTTAGTCGGGCATGACTAAACAACAACAGCACAATTAATGGTTAGGGATGTTGGGAGCTGAAGTCCAAAATGTCCGGAGGGCATGGGAAGAGCTGAAGTAGGCAATATTGAGCTAGATGGGCAACTGGCCTGACTTGGTATAAAGCAACTGCAATTGTTTCTGTGATTTCTAAATAAAATTCAGTACTGAATGTGGAGGCCATACTTAGCTCCTAGCCACAGTCTCTATGTTTTACATCCACTGTCAGAGGCATCATGCCTCTGAATGCCAGCTGCGGAGAACTGAAGGAGGGCAGAGGACGATATCATGTCCAGCTTCCAATGGGTATCTGGTAAGCCAATATGAGAACAGGTGTCAGGAGTGCGTGCAGGAGCCAGGCCCCTTGACCAGTAGGGCTTCGCAGGACTGAGGCCTTCCTAAGTTTGTTCTTGGCAGGCAAGGTGCGGCCGCACAGGTGAGGCCACTTGGTAACTCACTGCAGCACCTGGTGGCAAGAGCTGGGAAGGGATATAAGGTCAGCATCTCCCTCTGGCTCTTTGCCACAGCAACATGTTTCCTGCCTTGCTGCATTTGGCTTCTGGCTTCCTGATCCTCAGACCCTTGACTTTGTGACTCCTTGCTTCTTGACCCTCAGACCCTTGACTTTGTGACTCCTTGCTTCTCGACCCTCGGATCCTTGACTTTGTGACTCCTTGCTTCTCGACCCTCGGATCCTTGACTTTGTGACTCCTTGCTTCTCAACCCTCGGACCCTTGACTTTGTGACTCCTTGCTTTCTGACCCTCGGACCCTTGAGTTTGTGACTCCTTGCTTCTTGACTCTCAGACCCTTGACTTCGAGACTCCTTGCTTCTTGACCCTCGGACCCTTGAGTTCGTGACTCCTTGCTTCTTGACTCTCAGACCCTTGACTTTGTGACTCCTTGCTTCTTGACTCTCAGACCCTTGACTTCGAGACTCCTTGCTTCTTGACCCTCGGACCCTTGACTTCAAGACTCCTTGCTTCTTGACCCTCGGACCCTTGACTTCGTGACTCCTTGCTTCTTGACCCTCAGACCCTTGACTTTGTGACTCCTTGCTTCTTGACCCTCGGACCCTTGAGTTCGTGACTCCTTGCTTCTTGACTCTCAGACCCTTGACTTTGTGACTCCTTGCTTCTCGACTCTCGGACCCTTGACTTTGTGACTCCTTGCTTTCTGACCCTCGGACCCCTGACTTCTGGACTCTCATTCCTGCTACTACCCTGTCATCTTGCCCCCGGTCCCGACGTCCTCAGCCGGGACTTTGATCGCCTGTAGATCGGACCGTGACAACAGGATGCTGGACTAGATGGGCCATTGCGCTGATCCAGCAGTCTCTTCCCACCAGAATGGGATCCATTTAAGGTACAGCTGCCACAACACTTCTGGGTTTTCTGCTCACCTAATTCCATTGCTAGCGGAGAAGGCACATTAGAACCATGCAATCAGGGCACTTACTAAAATCTATTCCTGCTGCCCTCCTTCCCGGTTGTCAAGAAATAGGCCAACGTAGCAGAGATGAAAGGGGCAGGGAGGGAGAGGAAAGTAAGCCAGGTCTCCGACTGCCAGCTGAGCCAGAGGGAACAAGCAAATTAAGAGCCAAGGCATGGGGGGAACTAGATAGAGTGGGAGCAGAGAAGAAGGGGAGGAATAAAAATGCATATACCACAAGATATGGAGCACGCGCCTTCTATATATTTATCACTGAAGCACATACTACACATGCAGTATTTGAGGAAATGAGGGCTTTGAAGGGGGAGGAATCAGTTCTGCAGAGATAAATCATGCAGCAAGGCGACTGGAGACATCAGCCAAAAGCCCCCAGAGCTGCCAAGGAAAGCTGCATTATCTCGGCTCAACAGCCAGCTTGGGATGCTTCCCTTCAAACACGGCGCAACCCTTCTGTCACTTTCAGACTCTGAGCCTGGAGCTGAAAAACGTCCACCTTCGGAGGCCTGGATGTGGGCCTCTGAACCCACATCAAGGAAGGCCTTCTCCTCGCAATCTGCAAGAGGCAGCTGAAAGTAGCGGGAAAATTTCCACGCACAAAGTCAACTGGAATCCTATAAGCAAGAGACTTTGGGGTTTTTTTGTGTATGTGTGTGTTTTGGGTTTTTTTAAATGCATGTGCAATATAACCTCAAGGAGCACTGGGAAAGTTTTAGAAAAGGAATTGAGACCGAGCTGATATTTAATAAATTGGGTTGCACAGTATCAGCCACAGAGCTCCCTCTTAACTATTTCACACACCATTAGCATCTTTATAAAGTATGCGCAAACATTTCGTTTATAATGGCAGCAATGTCCCAACTTCAATGTCAGTCTCAGGATCAGGGGTTGGGGAACCTGTGGATCTCCAGGTTATCTATTAATAAAATATAATTATTTACCACTATTTCCTTATTTTTTAAAAAAAATCAGAGCAGTTTACAAGCACTGTGCTTAAAAATTAATAATAATTTATTCAATTTATACACCGTCCTATACCCAGCGATAATATGTACACACAAACACACACACACACACATATATACATACATACATGGCATTAAAAAATGTTAGCGTCCAGAATCAGATAACTGTTTTGGAAACATGTATTATTAATCGCCTGACAGTATAGAGAAAGGTGTTTAAAAAGTTGAAACAGAAGATGCCTCCTAAACCTCTATTGGCAGAGTATTCCACAGGACTAGGAACTTGACACTTAAGAGGCTCAATTTCTTCTTGTTGATCAAATGAGCTTCACCAACTATGGGAACAACCAATGTTGTTGGGGGACACAGGTGGTGCTGTGGGTTAAACCACTGAGCCTAGGACTTGCCGATCAGAAGGTCGGCGGTTCGAATCCCCGCGACGGGGTGAGCTCCCGTTGCTTGGTCCCTGCTCCTGCCAACCTAGCAGTGTGAAAGCACCTCAAAGTGCAAGTAGATAAATAGGTACCGCTCCAACGGGAAGCTAAATGGTGTTTCCGTGCGCTGCTCTGGTTCGCCAGAAGCAGCTTAGTCATGCTGGCCACATGACCCGGAAACTGTACACCCTCTCCCTCGGCCAATAAAGCGAGATGAGCATCACAACCCCAGAGTCGGCCACGACTGGACCTAATGATCAGGGGTCCCTTCACCTTCAATGTTGTTGGATCCGAACACGCACCAACCCTCAGCAAGCATGGGTAACGATCAGGAATGATGAGAGCAGTTCAACAACCCTGCAGTATCTGCGTTTGTTTAGCACTCTTTCAGCCCTCAGACTGGCTTTCTGACTGACTGTGGAAACTCCTTCCTGACCTGACCCAGTTTTAAAACCACTGCAGCAGCACAGATGAAGAAGCACTTTCCTTCAGGCCAAGTGGAGGAAGAATTTCCTTTGAAAAGGAGAGCAGGCATGCCTTGTACATCAATTAGTAAATCAGTGTTGTTGTTAAAAAAAATGAATTACTTTCCAAGAAAGGAATAGATCATTTGGCAATTTTAGATTTTTTAGAAGACGTATAAAGTATGGCTAGTAAAGTCTATTTATTGGTTTGTTGCATTTATGTCCTGCCCCAAAATGACACGCAGCAGGGGTAGGGAACCCTCTTCCTACAGAGGCCATGTGGTTTCACAAGCAAACTTCCAGGGGCCACATGCTAGCAATGAGTGGGGCCGCATGTAAAAATTAGCAGCAGCTGTCCAGGTTTTCAGGCAAGAGTTGAGCCACGTAATGTGTACAAAGGCACACATACTAGGGTAAAGCGTGCACATAAATGCACTGTATTAAGGACAACTGCTTTGGAAAAATGTGTGCACTCAGCAAACATGTATGCAAAGGTGTATATTAGGATAAATGCTGGTACTAAAATGCTGGTAGACATTTTTTAAGAAAGAAAGGATCACAAAGAGATCAGGTGGAAACGTGGAGAACTTGAAACTGGGAAAATGTGATACTGAAATGGACAGATTTGCCCATCCCTACTAGGGATGTCCAACCTCCCTAGAAACCAAAGGATGCATCTTGCCAGAAACCCGGAAGTCCCGGTGTGCACCACAAATCAGATGGCCTCACCCCTGTGTGCATCTGCATCCACACACAGATTTGCTTCCTGGATCAGGGCATCACATTTCATTTCATTCCAGTTGCGCGGTGAGTCCCCCCCCCCCCCCCCGGTAGAAATAATGGCACATGACACAATTATTAAAGTTAATGGGCTAAAAAAGGCCACAACTTTATCGGTTACAGGTGATGAGCGGTATTGGCTTAGGCATTGGAATTTGGACCTAACTGACTATATCTGACTTCAGCCCGTTTGCTTGAAGTCCGGGAGGGGTTAACCACCAGTCCTGCTAATGCACATCAACTAGGAAATCCCCCGGGGTCACCGATAGGCCCTAACCTCCCTAGGCTTCAGACAGGCCCCTGCCCCCTGGAATCCTTTAATGGACTACCCTTCAAAATGCGGGGCAGGTGATGGCGCTACCTCCCCTTTTTTCGAGCAGGTGGCGGGCAGGCAAAGAGGGAGATCCCCAGCCGCGTCCTGCCTTTAAAGGGGCAGGCCACACCCCCGGAGCAAGCCGATTGGCCGGTCTAGGGGTGACGCAGCCGGGAATCCCCCAATCGTGAAAGGGCTGGCCTCCCACCCCCTGGGCACGTGGAGGGGCCGTGAAGCCCGCAACCCTACCTCCTCCCTAAGGCGGAAGTGGCTTTGCTCCTTTTGCACCATTCCTTTTTTTCTAAGAGAAGCCCAAAGCTGCTGACAGCAAAGAGAAAAACAAGTCAATTAAGGCAAAATATCAGAGCAAGCAATATAATGAAACAAAGCATACGTCAAAATACAAAACCGGGTCATGGCCATGTCCGTGTTAAAATAATAACACCATAAATCTTTCTAAGCCTCATTGATTCAGGTGGAGCGGTTTTCAGGGAGGAGGTTGCGAGTAGGGAAGGGAATCTCTAATCATTCTCCCTGCATTAATTAGGCTTACCGAGGGTGTGTGTGTGTTCCTGAGCCTAATTGCTGCACAGGAGGCAGAAGGTTAAGTCCAGTCGGATTCAAATATGGAGTGCAGCCCTGGTCTCGCTTTTCAGGACGAGGGAGCAGGCATTTGTCCACAGACAGCTTTCCGGGTCATGTGGCCAGCATGACTAAACCACTTCTGGTGCAACGGGACACAGTGACGGAAACCAGAGCACACAGAAACGCCGTTTACCTTCCCGCCGCAGCAGTACCTATTTATCTACTTGCACTGGCGTGCTTTTGAGCTGCTAGGTTGGCAGGAGCTGGGACAGGGCAACGGGAGCTCACCCCATTGCAGGGATTTGAAACGCCAACCTTCCAGTCTGCAAGCCCAAAAGGCTCAGTGGTTTAGACCATAGTGCCACCCACAGGAGATAGAGTCAAAGAGAGTCAGCTGGCAAAATCCAAAGGCTCTGGGCACCTAGTGGTTCCCCACCAATGGACAACACACGTGCACTTTGGACAAGATAAAGCGACTTGCAAATAAAATGAATGAATAAATGAATGAATGAAATAGCTACACGCACAAATGATCACAGCCCTTGAGGGGAGCATTTTCTTAAAGCAGGCCCATAGCTGAAAAGGTTGCCCCTCATCCTTGCATATGGTTGTTCCAAGAACCAAATATATACAAACATTAATAAATAGAGCTGTGTGCTGCTTTAACTATATCCAAATTAAGTGCACTCAGGGTAAACCCAGTGAAATCAATGGATTTAAGACAGTCAAGTCTGTTGATTTCAATGGTTCTATTCTGAGCATGACCCAGGGAACAACCCTACACACAAGAAGCTGGTGTAAAAGCAAGGCGGAATAACTTAAACTGGAGTAAAGTAAACCAGATTCAAACTCCATTCAGGAGCAGTGTTGTTGCTGGCTGAGCTGGCCTAAGCCTGACAGAAGCAAAGCAAGCCTTTGAAATAGCGCTTGAGGCACATCAATCTTTTTACCAGCTCAACTCATGCTGCATGACCAAGTCGAACAGGCTTAGGATGCAGCCTAATTCCCTCTCTTTGGTCCTGCCCCAGTCCCATTTTCCGTCAGCAACTATGCTGCAGCATTCTGCACAAAATCACAGGTTCCTGGGTTCAAGCCACATTTGGGGTAAAAGGATTCCCGCATTGCAAGGGGTTGGACTAGACAACCATAGAATCATAGAGTTGGAAGAGACCACAAGGGCCATTGAGTCCAACCCCCTGCCAAGCAGGAAACACCATCAGAGCACTCCTGACATATGGTTGTCAAGCCTCTGCTTAAAGACCTCCAAAGAAGGAGACTCCACCACACTCCTTGGCAGCAAATTCCACTGTTGAACAGCTCTTACTGGACCCTTGTAGACCCTTCCAATTCTAGGATTCTATATAGTGCACTGCAGTCACCCAATCTTGAAGTCACCAGTGTCTGAACTACTGTGGCAAGGCTCTCCAGGAATGCTTGCAGCTGGAGTATCAAGTGTAGTTGCAAACCTTTGCTTCCAGATACTGAAGCTACTTGCACTTCCAGTGACCAGGTAAAGGAAAAGGTGAAGGTCCAATGGACAGTTCAGTCAAAGACATAGCTGTCAACTTTCAGATTTGGAAAGAAGGGATCAGCAGCCTCACCTGTCCTGGGGACAGTCTACGGGATATCTAACAATAGCAGCAGGAAGCAGTGGGAAACGGCGCTGCAATAAGGGAATTTCCCACAAAAAAGGGAAGGTTGACAGCTATGGTCAAAGGCAACTATGGGGTTGTGGCACTCATCTCGCTTTCCAGGCCGAGCGAGCTGGCGTTTGTTCACAGACAGCTTTCCGGGTCATGTGGCCAGCATGACTAAAACACTTCTGGCGCAACAGGACACCATAATGCAAACCAGAGTACATGGAAATGCCGTTTACCTTCCCGCCGCAGCAGTACCTATTTATCTACTCGCACTGGTGTGCTTTCAAACTGCTAGGTTGGCAGGATCCAGTGACCAAGCAGGATTCAAAAGTCGCCCCCCCCCCCGACTGTGTACCTACTGCTTCAGGCAGAGTGAAATCCCATTAAAAGTTCAAAGGCACACAGGAGAATACTTTTTTAAAAAAACCACCCATATTTATGAGACACATAAACTGACCAGCCTGAAGGCTTAATTGAATATTTTATGGTATGTGCAACATCACCTATGCTTATTGCAGGGCATAAAAGTACCCATGAACCTTTTATCTCTCAGGAGTAAGGGCACATTAAAAGAACATTTATTTACTGTGTCCAAAAGATGGGAAAGATGTTCTAAAATGATTGTGGTAGGAAAAGAATCGCTACTTGCTTCGAAGATTCAATTAGGTAATATTAGTTCTCATGGTTTTTTAAGGGGGGGGGTTAAAGTATTGCTATGCTCATTATTGCTATTAATTTGCACGCCACATTAAACCACAGGTTAGCAAACAAATTATGGTTTAGTTCAATGTCGCGGGGAAGGTTTTGCTCTGCTCCCCACCACCTCGCTCCTGCCAACGACTGAACCCATGGTTTGTCCAACCCAAAGAAACCATGAGCAGTAGGCCAAGAACAAACCTTGTTTACTGATTATGGTCTGTGTGATAGAATACAGTGGTACCTCGGATTAAGAACTTAATTCGTTCTGGAGGTCCGTTGTTAACCTGAAACTGTTCTTAACCTGAGGCACCACTTTAGCTAATGGAGTCTCCTGCTGCCACCACGTGATTTCTGTTCTCATCCTGAAGCAAAGTTCTTAACCTGAGCTACGATTTCTGGGTTAGCAGAGTCTGTAACCTGAAGTGTCTGTAACCTGAAGCGTCTGTAACCCAAGGTACCACTGTACAATCACAAACCCAGGACTGGACATTCCAGCAAGCCAGGCTGTGACAGTACAGCAGCAGCAGCAGAAACAAGGAAAGAGCAGGGTGAAAACTTTTCAGCAGCCTCCGCTAGCACTGAACCCTAGTTTGTTCTGATTACAGTAAGCCTGCAACTTGCAAGGGGGTTGCATTCCAGGTATTGTGTCTAAAGCCAAAATTGTGGATTGTCAAAACGCGTTGGGTTCAATGTCAGGTGGGATTGCCAAAGTCGTTTCCCCCCCAGAACCCCACCTGCTTTTCGACTGATTTTTATTTATTTATATTTATTTCCCACACACATAAAGCTGAATGCACACAATTTAAATGCACCTAAAATGCAGGCTTACTGTACAGTTTGATTCAGTTAAAATATACTGTTTCATTTAGTTAAAATGTAGTGCAGACTAGGACACCACGGACTTGCATTTATTTAGTTTGAAAATGTTTAAACCCTTCTATTTGATGAATATTTGATGAATCATTGCACTTTAATATTTTGCTGGAAGCTGCCCAGAGTTGCTGGGAAATAATAAATAAATAAATAAATAAATAATTCTATTGATTTAATATAAAGACTGAATTTTTTTATTTTTATTTTTGCTATAATAGTTCCAAGACAATACTTTCAACACTGCATAGATTAGAGAGTTTTAACTGTACTGCATCTGACACTTTAGGTCAATTCTGTATATCCTAAGCAGCTGAAACTGTTCCATCGCTGGTGGCTGCAGAACAGAGCAGCTGAAGTTTCTGGAAGGAGGTTCAAGGGCATCCCCACACACAGAATAACGCCACAATAATCCGACCTACAGTTTCCAAAGGTTTTGTGATGGGAGAGAAAGAGGGCACTGCTGGCAAAGGGACAGAACCTGGAGAAAAGCAACCCTGTACTGTAACCGGCTGTTCGGCAGTACCAACTGATTGTCAAACAATATAACCAGACCCAGTACTTCTCCAAGATGAAAACCTTATGCGTCAAAGGGAGTTCATCCACATCGTATGGGAATACCATGGGATTGGCTATTGCATTCTGCCTGGTGCTCCCGTCTGTCGCAAGACTTCTTTCCTTTTTTAAAAAAAAGTGTGTGATGGTTTGAATTAAAATTCACTGCTTCCCTCAGAGCACAAAAAAATGCAATAAATCAATGCAATAAATTACTGCTATGCTTTGCTGTGAAATTAACACCCATATATGGGAAATAAAGCGGCAAATTTATGGCTGCAATCAATCTGTTTTAATGTATATAACTCCATCATGTGTTTTATTTACCTTCCCACCATTCCCTGCCTTTTACTCAGGGGTCAGCAAACTTTTTCAGCAGGGGGCCAGTCCATTGTCCCTCAGACCTTGTGGGGGACCGGGCTATATTTTGAAGGGGGGGGGGAATGAATGAATTCCTATGCACACTGGGAAGAATGGGGCGGGGGATTCTAGAGTAAAGTTATGAAGCTCTTGCTCAAAACCATGGTTTGTCTTTTTTATGTCTGGAAGAACCAACTATAGCTAGCAAAACCATAGTTTGATATCATGGACCTCTGCCCTGAATCAAATGGAGGGGAACCAACATTGAGGCATGATAATGTGAACCAGTACAATGCCTGTTTAAATTATGTGTAGTTAGAAAGAAGGAACAGATTTTTATACCCCATCGTTTTCATACATATGTATTATGCAAAGTAGTGGCACTGTGGTCTAAACCACAGAGCCTAGGACTTGCTGATCAGAAGGTCGGCGGTTAGAATCCCTGTGACGGGGTGAGTTCCCGTTGCTTGGTCCCTGCTCCTGCCAACCTAGCAGTTTGAAAGCACGCCAAAGTGCAAGTAGATAAATAGGTACCGCTCCAGCGGGAAGGTAAACTGTGTATCCGCGCACTGCTCTGTTTTGCCAGAAGCGGCTTAGTCATGCTGGCCACATGACCCAGAAACTGTACGCCGGCTCCCTTGGCCAGTAAAGCGAGATGAGTGCCACAACCCCAGAGTTGTCCGCAACCGGACCTAACGGTCAGGGGTCCCTTTACCTATTATGCAAAGCAGCTTGCAATACTTAAAGCATATAGAATAGGCATGTTAAAATATTAGAAGCAAACATAATGAGAGCGTGCATAGCTGATGAAAAAGCATGCACAGAGAAATGACCAAAGTTAGTACTGTAGACAATATGCAACCTTTCTTAAACTTGGCAAAACAACAACAACAAAGGGTCTGATCATTCTTTTGACTTGTAAATACTCTATATGCAAAATGCATGCACACATTTTAATGGCTTCAGTATAATGGCATGTGTTTGTTTTGTCAATGTGACGGGACAGTTGGTTGCATAAATTATGCATAGACCATGGTTAATGCTTAAGCCTGCAGCATGAAGAATAACAAAGGAGGAGTCAAGTAATTAATCATATTGGGAAGTACAGTTCATCTAGAATTCTAGGCTACATTCTAAATAGGTTACATACATACATACATACATACATACATACATACATATTATCTTGCTCTTATTTTTTTTTATCAAGGGAGATAGTTTGGCAGCCTAAACCAATCTTCTTTGACTCCTGCAAATGACAATCCAGACATAACATCCAAAACCACTGGACATGTTGAAGGGACCTGGAGTCCAATACATAATGATTTCTTTGGCCTACAGTGTCAGTTGGGAAGGGGTATGGAGTGAGGGAAATGTTTTCAAAAGTTGTAGAATTATCCCACACTATAATGCTACATAACTGATATATGGAAGCAAATGTGTGAATTGTTTAAGCAGCAAATGACTTATATTACAGAGCATCATCACCATCACCATCACCATCATCATTTATTTATTTATCATTTACTTCTTATTTATTGAATATACACACATCCATGGCTGTTCACTGATGAAGGAACTGGAGAACACAATTTATCTGGGGGTTTTTTGCTGCCTTAAGTTTGTATCAGTACCATAGCAGAAATTGTACGATTTTGTTGTTTTAATTTGCTTTTAACAGATCTGTGGCCGTACAATAAAATTTGTCGTTGCTGTGGGAGAAATCGGTGGCTCTTCAAGAATACAGAAGCAACTGGTGACTGTAGTGTTAAGACATACCTGACAGATACCTAGCTTGTCTTCTTAAAAAGGAAAAGAGATTTCACAATCACTCTAGGCAACACGGTTATACCCATGTTGGTTTTGTGTGTGTTTTACATGCTCAAAAAGTCACGCTGCAGTTTAGCTTTTGTCCCTTCCATTCCAAAGCAACACCTCTTGCAGAGTAAGCTTGTTCAAAGCATGATCTTTCTCTCCCACGTGGCCCTGAATGTTCGATGAACGTCGCTAATATCTACTGGTTTATGAAGACTTCATTTCAGAAAACTCAGGTTTTATGGATATGAACTCATTGTAGGTGCATGTGCTGTGCCTCACGGTTTGAAATTTGCATCTGTAGTACTATGAAAGGCTTTCCAGACTAATGAAGAAGGAAAATAAATTACAGGGCTACATGGAAAACCTAAAATGTGTTTCCAGAACCTATTACATTTGAAGAATCCAAGGGAGGGTTTTAAAAGCATCTCTTGAAATCAGACTCAAGAGTTAACCAATAACACGAGGAAGTCTTTGTATAGATCGCCATCAAAATACAAAATTCAAGGTTGTATAGCAAGCATACCGGTGCAGTTAGAGGAGGCATTGATAGGCGAATAACGTTAGAGGCGAGGGGGAATTTCCCCAAAAGCTTAAGAAAATGCTTAAACTGTAGTTTAAAACCCTTGGTTAAGAAAGGAACCTGGCTAGCCTTTGCTGTTCTTAAGAGCACTAACAAAAGAAGGGCTTTGTTGTTGTTTAGTTGTTTAGTCGTGTCCGACTCTTTGTGACACCATGGACCAGAGCACGCCAGGCACTCCTGTCTTCCACTGCCTCCCGCAGTTTGGTCAAACTCAATTTCGTAGCTTCGAGAACACTGTCCAACCATCTCGTCCTCTGTCGTCCCCTTCTCCTTGTGCCCTCCATCTTTCCCAACATCAGCGTCTTTTCCAGGGAGTCTTCTCTTCTCATGAGGTGGCCAAAGTACTGGAGCCTCAGCTTCACGATCTGTCCTTCCAGTGAGCACTCAGGGCTGATTTCCTTCAGAATGGATAGGTTTGATCTTCTTGCAGTCCATGGGACTCTCAAGAGTCTCCTCCAGCACCATAATTCAAAAGCATCAATTCTTTGGCGATCAGCCTTCTTTATGGTCCAGCTCTTGCTTCCATACATCACTACTGGGAAAACCATGGCTTTAACTATACAGAGCTTTGTCAGCCAGGTGATGTCTCTGCTTTTTAAGATGCTGTCTACGTTTGTCATTCCTTTTCTCCCAAGAAGCAGGCATCTTTTAATTTCATGACTGCTGTCACCATCTGCAGTGATCATGGAGCCCAAGAAAGCCTCCATTTCTTCCCCTTCTATTTGCCAGGAGGTGATGGGACTCCTTCATGGATCACTGCCTTGTTGTGGTGAAGGGGCTTGAATAACTCAGAAAAGCTATGAGCTACGCCATGCAGGGCCACCCAAGATGGACAGGTCATAGTGGAGAGTTTTGACTGAATGTGATCCACCTGGAGCAGGAACCGGCAAGCCACTGCAGTTTCCCTGCCACGAAAACTCCATGGACAAAGACAACAGGTATATAAAGAAGGGCTACATCTGGTTGAATCCAGAAGATAGGGCTCCCCCAAATTTCAAGAGGGTGGAATTCCTCAGTCTGGTTGAAATCCTTTAACTACAGGCCTTAAATAGACCAACATCTGTCTCAACAGGAAATGCTCACTGGCTGATACTATCACATTGTCAGAATAGGTATGTATCATTTCAAAGGATACCTGAACACCTGAACTCCAGGGTGACATAAACATTAAACCAAGGCTCTCCAAGGTCACAAAATGTGACAATTATCTGCATTTTTGTTTAATGCATACATCAATTTGTTTACAAACCTATATGATTTCCTGCTTAATTTTTCACTCTTACATCATGACTAATTGCACGGGTTGATTTAATGCTAAGTGGCAGTTACGAAAAAGACAACCACCCATCAGCCATCAAACTGAGCACTGTGGGAGTCCTTAAGAGCTATTTCTTCATGGGATTATTCTGTGCTGCACAATTCCAATTAAACAGAGACCTTCTAATCAGCACTACGCTTCCCTCAACACAGCCAAGAGACTTCTTAGGACAAAGACACCTCTAAGCTGCAACTCGGATGACAGAACTACCAGCTTTTCACTCTCTTTATGCATCAAGGACAGTTCATAATTGCTAGATTGGTTGACAGCTGATGAAGACTTCCCCAGTTAAGCCATGACAAATGTAGCTCAGGGTCTGGCTACAATTTCGGTATGTTCTCATTAAGGCACATATCTGAAAAGATGTGCAATAATCATACAAAATCTGTTGTTGACGCCAGTGATGCGGGTTGCAAATTTTTCTGCTTCACTAAGTTTAATAGTGTTGCAGGGAACCCCCCCCCCCAATCATTCAGTTTGTACAAACACGACACACACACTCACACACAACATACACAACGTTTCTGTTATAAATTCATAGTAAATCAACCATACATCGGATTTACATCGGTCCACTTTTATTTTGCTCCATGAAGGACTATCAAAGGGGGACGGTTTGATACAGGACGGCCATAATCCCTTAAGTGTACCAACACGTACTCAGGAGCCCTACCCAGTTGGCATGACAACCTTGATGGTCCCAGACAGAAGACCATCAAGGTCACAAAGGACTTGCATATGGGAGTGGATTCAACACGGACTGGAACAAAGGACAATGATCAGATCTTCCCTCTGGGGGCAGGAAACTGCCAACTCCCCTTTGTCCTCTGGAAATGACTCATGGGGAGGGGGAAAGGAGGAACCAGCCAGGTGACAAGATACTCAGGTTACCTCTATAACTCCTCCCTCAACCCCTCCTTTTTGTGATGTGTCAATGATGTAGTCATGCTGTAGTTGTGATGTAGTTCTAGGGGTGTAGCTTGGGGGATTAGTAACTAATAAAAGTTGGGGTCTTCTTTTGTTCTGGGCTTCCATTTTGTTCCACCTTGTGGCAGGTGGGAATCCTGTCGCAACAGTTTTGCTCTGGTATTCCTGGCTGGTGTCCTTGTTTTTTGCCCAAGAGAGCACACAAATTTCTCCATTAACAATAGACACAATGAATGGATGCAAACCCCAAATGAATATGAGGCCACTAGCACCATGTTTGTTTCCGCCCTATGCATCTCCCTATTCACAACAGCTTAACAAAAGGCTGGTCCAGAAAGAGATAAAACAGTACGTACACGTTAAATCTGCCAATCATCTGTACACATATCGTGTCAACAGCATTCAAGGTTGGAAGACATCTCCTTACCTGTTTTGGTATTGATGATGAAAAAGTTCTGGGGGTTCCCACTGGTAATCCTATAGGTCATCTTTTCATTTGTGCTGGAGTCAGGATCTTGAGCCTGTATCTGAATAACCGATACATCCTTAGGAGAGTTTTCCAAAACAGATGGGTAATATATGGGTTCAGAAGTCAACGGGGCGTTGTCGTTCACATCTTCAACCTCAATGTAGACCTCGATGGTGGTGTAAAGTGGAACAACACCACGATCTGTTGCATACACAGTTAACCAGTAGGACTGAGTCGTCTCTCGGTCCAGGATATCTGCAGTATAGATAACTCCTGCAAGAAAAGACGTGAGGGGAAAAAAAAGAGATTCAGGATCGTTGTTGAAGATAAGAAAACATAACTGTTTCAAACACAAGGATGCCCCATTAAGGAAACATGAGAAAGCATTCTGAAGCCATTGTGTGTTCTTGATTTAAACAATATGGCTGTTACATTCAAGTCAACATGTGGACATATCACATCAGTTTTTGGTTATGCGCATCCTTCTTTTCTTCCATTTTTCCTCTCACATTCCTCCCTTCTTCTCCCATTTCATCATTATCCTGGAGCACTCATTACTAGCTGCCTCTCCCCACATGCATACCATGAGCACATGCTGATATATGTCAAGTCTGAGGTTATCATTCATTCATGACATTCAACACACTGAAATTACACTAAAGCTCTGTTTTTGCATTCAGGTCATGCATTCCATGGACAGACACGGAGGTAGCATAACAGGCTCTGCCTCTCACCTTACAAAGACTCACTGAAGGGTCGGACAGAGCCACTGTGCATGGAACTATACGCAAGGAAGGCTGCATCCATGGGAGCAAGCAACTGCCATCAAACATCTCCTCAATTCCAAAAAGCCTTTCATGGATTCAGCTGCCCATGCAAGTGTTCAATGGATGCGGATAAACAGAGGCTGCACATGGCCCCCAATGCCTTTCCATTGGACCCCTGAATGGGGCATCCTTTTTGCACAAAGGTGTTTCATTTTGGGGAGCTTTGCAAACTGCGAATTGGACTTCTTTGGACTGTTTCTCGACGGCCTCACTTGACTTTTCCCTAAAGCGGTTTTAGTAACCATTCCTTGCTTACGATGAAGGTTTTATGATGGATTGACTTCTGCGAATGTTGCACTGAGACTTTAAATGGTTCGATTTCAGCAGCATGAATCAAACATTCCCAGTCCTGCTTAGAAGAGGCAAAACTGCCACGACAATTACCAAACAGTGCGGATAGCATTAAGCATACAGTGATGATCCAAACCAAGTCCTGCTTCTAAAGCCAGAAAGTGCAACTATGTAATTCCACCACTTTTGGTCATCCTAATCCATCATTAATATTCAGGGATGAAACGTTTTGAAAGAGTTAGCCCAGGACCAAATAATAAGAGAGATATTAGCAGGAAAGCTTCAGGGCAAAATGGGAAGGAAAGAAAGTTGGGTTCAGCTACTGATGGTAGTTAAAGAGTTTAAGTATATCAATTTGTCATTCACGGGAGAAAGATTTAGCTCTGGGCAGTGCTAATAGAGAATTTTTGATTATGCCACCCTCTGAACACTTCTCTGAGACTGCCTAGTCTTATGGAAAGTTAGTACAGCTAGTCTTATGGAAAGTTAGAACAGCTAGTATGTGATTCTTCCCACAAGGAAGAATCTTTCTTCGTTTACAGCTGTTTCAAACCCAGGTGCCCTGAACCAATCCGGACCTCCAAAAGCAAAGTTTTAAAATGTATAAAATTAATAAGCCAATGAATAACAGAAAAACACCACCTGGCAACAGAGAGGAAATCAGAATTGACATATTCATGCATCCTTAGGTACAGTGCATCTCTCCCCTGGAAAGCTTTCGGTTAACAATATTGTTTTCAATATAGTTTCCTCTGCTGAGTTAACGTCACTGTTAATCTCCTATATTAATTGGCTCCTATGAAGCATCTTGAAACAATTTCACAATACAATAAAAACCTACGTAAAACCGGTTGAAACAATTACATATATAAAAACAACTTCAAATCCAATACAAATACAAGACTGGGATTTTTAAAAATCCACTTAGAAGGCTTGCTGAAGTGTTGTTTCAAAGTGTATTTTTGTTGTGACTGTAAAGTGGGCTTCTTGGAAAAACAACAGAGAAATACTTTGTTGTATCAATAAAACAAATACAAGGCAAATGCTACGCTTCTGAGGAAGAAATGCCAAACATTCGTCCGTTATTTTACAAAAAAGCAAACTTTGCTGGCGTATTAAGGAACCCACTGCCTAAAATACCACATAAATGCACAATCTCCCCTCTTTTCATTCCCCCAGTGAGGTGCCCCAAACTGGTCATCTGGAAGAAGCATCCATAATTAGCGGCAAAGCTCCACCTTGTCTTTGGTCTGTGTAAAACAGGAAGCGATACATATGCTAAAAAGAACAAGGTCCATTTATCTCTGATTTAAGCCCTATGCATATTTATGTGCAAATTCAAAATACCCTTAAGGCTCTTGGCGGTGTGCCAATGCAGCTTTCATTGATGGATAGGCTGAGAAGAACTTATCTGCTTCCCATAAGCTGCCTCTACTTTCCCTAAGCCGACTCTTTTGAGGCTCCACTTCCCATTGAGTTTAGGCAGGATTGGAGGTGCCACAGATATCTTTATTTTCTGATTCTGAAAGCCCAACACACACTCGCATATTCCCTGGCTGTGCCACGAATAACAGTACAGTGGTACCTCGGGTGAAGTACTTAATTCGTTCCGGAGGTCCGTACTTAACCTGAAACTGTTCTTAACCTGAAGCACCACTTTAGCTGCCGCACCGCCGGAGCACGATTTCTGTTCTTATCCTGAAGCAAAGTTCTTAACCTGAAGCACTATTTATGGGTTAGCGGAGTCTGTAACCTGAAGCGTATGTAACCTGAAGCATATGTAACCCGAGGTACCACTGTATGAGAGGAGTCAGGAAGCAGGGTATTAAGTCAACCAAAGAGCAAAGTCAGAACCAAAGGACAAAGAAGGAGGCAGGATAAAGTTGGATATCCAGAACCAGTGTCTACAAAAGGACACAGGAACATACCTAAGTTCAAGCTCAAGCAAGACTTGCTATGACTAAGTTTGTTTTCGACAATCACGTTCTTGTTTCAGAAGGCCTACCCAGTCATGGAAATTTAACACAAAAACTTATCATGTATAGTTAGTTTTTTTAAAAAAGCAACAACAACACCTGCTGGTTTTGTTTTGATAAGAAAAATATGGCAACATGTTTTTAAGGGTTTTGTTTTTGCTGCTATTTTTCAATGAATACTTGAGTCTAATCAGGGCACTTTCCCCTGCTCTTAGTGTCCATGCAAACTGCTGTTAGGATGCTGTGAGGCCCAGTTGGCTCATAAATTACTTCCTGCACACGACTGGGTGAGGTTAGAGGTCTGCTCTACAAGGAAGAGATGATGCTAATGCACGTGATTAATTTGGCCACGACTGCAGCTAAGGGTACGGAATATGTGAATATTCTCCTTGGATATCTGGAGACTTGGTTGTGCAAGTTGTTGGGCAAATTAGGCAAGCACAGGAATAATTCGGGGGGGGGGGAGACATTCAACTGCCAGGGATTTGAATGAGAACAACACAGATTAAAAGTGCTTGTGTGTGTGGTGTGCAGGAATGATTTCAACGTGCGTTGTACTGCTTAGAAGTCTGATTTTGAATGGGGATCTCAATGCACAAGAATGCCAAAAGGAGCACACAATGCACAACAACGATGCAGAAAATAGCTAAAAATATCCCAAACAGTGCCAGTGTTCAGAAAGGCAGAAACACCCACAACAATAGACCGAAAGCTGTTTGCACATCCTTATCCAGGAAGGTGAGTTCCTTTATTAATATGCAAGTAGAACTTCAAGTGTACGCTAACAAATGCTTGCCTCAGCAATCCAAAAAACAAAGTTGTGCCATTAGCTAGTGCAAATCAAAACATACTTGCATCAGGGTTCTTTAGTTCATCTAATTAATTCTGATTACTAAGGTCAGAGCAGGGAGTACCAGTCAAGTTTACCCCTTATGTTAATGCACACTCTGTCTCTGTAGGAGACTATGAACATGGAAGAGTTTAAGCGATATAGAAAGCTGCCAGCGAGTGGCTTAGTCGGGGGGGGGCGGACCTGTGCCCCTCCACTTGTAGCTGACTCCCATTCCCATCAGCCCTAGTCAACATGTCTAATGCTCAAGGATGATGGGAGTTGCAGACATGAAACATCTGGAGGACTGCAAGGTAATTGTATATCTCCATTGGTTGCATGGTGGATAAAAATCAATGATTTTTTTTTATTTAAATCAGATTTTTTAAATAAAATGCTTTTGGAGGAAAAATCTTTCTAAAGATAGTTTTCTATTTAAGTTACATTATACTGTACTCCAAAGGCTATTCATCAGGAAATAAGGATTTGTTTTAAATTTTCATGTGTGCTAAAACTCAGTCTGTTTGGTTTTTTAAAAAAAATCATTTAACCACATCAGTTAACAAACATGGATACATATGCTGTAATATGTTATTGTTTAAGTTAAATAAATTGTTTAAATTGTTATTAAGGAAATGATTATTTTTCTCCTTCCAATAAAGTACAGCAGAAAAGTTGTCCAAATATAAGCAGTTAACTTAATAAACCTCACAATAATTTCGCAATTACCTGTCTATGTGTTTCTAATAATATAACCAAATCAGTAATTTTTGATGTAACTGTAAAAACTATTCTGAAACTTTATTATTCCAATAGTGAAACCTTCATCTGGTTGTAAGTATTAAGATTATACCAGCAAGAATGAGTCTTTCTGTAAAAAAAAAAAATGGTTTAAATCAAGTCTTACTGACTAGTGAATTAATTCATGATTTAAATCAAATCCACCCTGATTGGTTGCTCAGGATAGTTTACTCCTAGATACCCTACATAGTCAAACTACATCAATATTTATGCAGAAGGATTTTTCTTTATTTTGGTGTATGTATGCCCTCACCAACTAGTGACAGGGAAGCTCTCCCAACTAAAATTTGCTGAGAGTAAAGAAAGCTATCAGCTGAACAGAAACCTGATGGATTTCAAGCCCGTCCTCCCACAAGCCTGCAAATCCAAAACTGACAAGAATCCAGGGGTTGTAATATCTGCTCCACGTGTGAAGCATAAGCAATACCAGACTCCACAACTTGTATTTCCAAGCTAGGAAATATGAGTCTTGGTGACATGCCTGTGTTGAAGCGCTGCTGGTGGGCAGGGTGAGTTTAAGGAACATCAGGAGGAAAGGACACCCAGGGGTGACACATTCAGTGGGTCACTTTAACCGGGGAGGGAGGGAGGAACTGTGGTCCTTCATATGATGATGGACTAAAAGGTACCATCAACCCTGAGCAGTGGCTATGCTCATGGAGGCTGATGTGAGTTGGAGTCCCAACAACATCTGGGAGGCCAAAGGTTCACCAGTCCTGCTTTAACCAGAGTTCTACCCACCCACATTAGGCGAGAGACACCAATTCTCCAGGCCTTGCTGGCTGCTGCCACACACTTATTGCTTTATCAGATCTGTTTGTCACAGGCTCCGCACACACCTGCATTCATTAATTAAAACAAAGGAAGATAAAAGAGAAGCCAAGTTGCTGACTCTGTGAGTTGCTGCAACCTACATTGCTGAAGTTATTACAATCTTCAAAGCATGGATTTGGTCACAAGCTTTAATACAGTTTAAGTGCAAGATTATATGGGTGTGCAACCAAAACCAGTAGCTTTGGGGTGAATTCTTGCCAACGCGTCCACAGCATCCAGTTCAACCTGTCTGGCTTCTTGACATCATGAAGTGGCGGCGTGTATTCCATCACTTCGTTCTGTGACACTGGCTGCCATTGCAGCAAAATGCACAATACAGTGGCTTCAGGACATGAGACAAGTTGTGTTAAGATGACTTGGAGGTGTGTAACCACGGGCATGCCATTATTTTTTATGGCTGCCCTGTGTTTCTCGGGACCATTTTCTTTTCCCCACGAAACTGAAGGGGAAAATACAATAGCCTAGCTGGATTTATTTGTTCGTTCATATTTATTTATGTCAGAGATATATGCAATGCCCCTCAACAAAAGCCCAGGCTGGCTATGAAGCACTGTGTACAGAGTTAATTGCACATCTGATAGTGTTTGAAGTGGTACCCTTAAAAATAAAAAAAAATCAACAAGGAATTGTTTTAAGTCTTCAAAACACAAGGTTTCCAGAAATGAGATATAAAAGAGATGAGATATAAAAGAGATGAGAAAGGTTTGTGTGCGATCAGTTTCAGTATGAGTAAACAAACACTGCGGTTTATCTTATGTTATTTTCAAAATGCTATTTTGTCAGCCTGGTTGCACTTTTTTAAAAGATGGCAAAAAGCTATCCAACGGTTCAAGAGAAGATAAGGTTCTTTTAATCAAGTTTCCCTTGTTCTTATCTTTTTAAGATTTCCTTGATCGTTCTCCAATTTCCATTTCCAGTCCTTCTATTAAACGACTGTAACCCCGTGACCTCCATTTACCGGACCACATTTATCTTCGGCTCCTAATTGAGATGTAATATGTCCTCCTGCCAGGCACAGAGTACCCAAGACAACTTGCTTGTAAAAACAGACTGTTGTAGGGACCTCATTCCAGCTTGAGAAGTCCAGGACAATAATCGTGGACAGTTTTTATTTTATTTTATTTTGCTTCCCACCACCTTGCCCCTCTCTTTACAAATGAATTTGTCTTTCCAAGATCAGGCTATGGCAAGTGAGAAGACAACACCAGAGGAGAAGGCAAACAAGACACACAAATAAATACTATTAATTCTGATCTGAATGGGACTGATCACATTGGGACCACAGTGGAAACAGCCCAAGACAGGCTGCCTTTGTTTAGAATTTAGAGCAAGGAGTTTGATAGTTACCCACTTCTTTTCCTCCCTTCATACATGGTGATCCTTTCCCTCCTTTCCTGGTTTGAAGCAAAACATGGCCCGAAACAGCAAACAATAGTATGTGCTGTCCTTACAAACTAGGATTCCAGTTTCCCTACAAACCACTTTTGTTGTTTTGTGTGAACTCGGGGGGGGGGGGGAATTATGGACACTGCTCCTTCAGAAGCACAAATATTGCCTTGCTTACTTCGGGGAATTTAGTAAGAAACACGCAATTATTTTGATTAAAGTACGCCAGTGTGGTGTAGTGGTTAAGAGTGGTAGACACGTAATCTGGTGAACTGGGTTCGCGTCTCTGCTCCTCCACATGCAGCTACTGGGTGACCTTGGGCCAGACACACTTCTCTGAAGTCTAAACAAAAAAAAAAATTCCTTCCTTCTCTGAAGTCTCTCAGCCCCAATCACCTCACAGAGTGTTTGTTGTGGGGGAGGAAGGGAAAAGGAGATTGTTAGCCGCTTTGAGACTCCTTAGGGTATGAAAGAAAATATTATGAAAATGATTTATAGGTGGTACATGACTCCAGTCAAGCTTGCTAAGATCTATCATTTGCCAAATAACAAATGTTGGAAATGTAAGGAAGCTGAAGGAACTTTCTATCACCTTTGGTGGACCTGCCCAAAAATTAAGGCCTACTGGGAAATGATCTATAATGAAATTAAGAAAGTCCTTAAATGGACGTTTCCAAAGAAACCAGAGGCTTTTCTTCTGGGCATGGTGGGCCAATTGGTACCGAAGAAGGATAAGACTTTCTTTATGTATGCAACCACGGCAGCAAGAATTCTTTTAGCAAAGTATTGGAAGATGCAAGAACTACCCACTCTGGAGGAATGGCAGACGAAGGTGATCGAATATATGGGACTGGCAGAGATGACCGGCAGAATCCGTGACCAGAGGAAGGAGGCGGTGGAGGAAGATTGGAGAAAATTTAAAGTATACCTTAAGAACTACTGTAAAATACTGGACGGTTAAGATGTCGAGAGGCTAGAAACAAAGAACTACAGCTGTAAATCGTAAATTAAAGGGGGAAACTTAATGAGAATATATAGAGAAATTGACTGAAGGGTTGCTGACACATTATAAAATAATGATGCAGAGAAGGGGAGGTATGGGGAAGTCATGTTTTATGTATTTGTTTGTGATTTGTTTGTTTTTCCTATACCCTTGTTCCCTGTTTTTTTTGTTTTGTAAAAATAATAAAAAAATTATTATAAAAAAAAGAGACTCCTTAGGGTAGTGATAAAGCGGGATATCAAATCCAAACTCTTCTTATTTACACAATTTGGCAGGCCCTGAGTGAAGCAGCTTTGTGGCTAGGCGCACCAGTACAAAATGCAGAATGGTAAGACAGCTAGCTAAACAGTTCCTACTGCAGAAAGAGAGAGCCAAGAGAGAAATTGCCTCACATGGAGAGAAAGAGGATGCTCACTAAGCAGGAAAGTGAAATGGAGGCATAAATGGCTTGGGCACTTTGGGGAGGAAGGGAAGGATATAGATAGACTTCCTAGTGGTGCAGCAATAAAACGGCTAGCACATTTGAAAAGATAAGCAGGGTCCGGGGGGGGGGGACGGGACCGCATGCTCACTGTTAAGGGGTTGGACTAGATGACTCTCGGGGACCCTTCCACCTCTAAAATTCTATGACTCTGTGAATGGATGATTGATTGAATGAATACTCAGGGTTGGGGTATCTCGGATGCAAAGACTGGTTTTGGGAGTAGCATGTTAAAAGCCAGAAGAAATAGGACAATGAGAAATGTAGATGCAAAATAAAGGGAGGGTGGAAGAAAATAATTACCTGTTCCAAGAAAGGGAGGGCAAATAAAAGCAGCTACCTGAGTTTCAGCGTGACCTGCAGATCAATAATATTATTATTATTATCAAGTGTGTCTCCAGGACCACTGGGGGGGGGGGACCTAAGCTCAAATTCTTCACGTTTTACAGGTCATTGACAGTGAGAATGTGAGCTGTCAAGAAAGAAAGGCTCTGCTAGTTATGCTGTGGCCAGAGACAGGTGACCCTTTCGCAGGTTGCCCTTGAGCTAAGTCCACTCACCACCTCAGGCCCCTAGGAACCCTCCCGATGGAGTTCAAAGGTATACAAGCAGCAATAAGAAGGGAAGAGGAAGATACGGACACAGCTAAGCTGACTAAGAGACATCTATGGGGTCAGAGCACACTCTTTAAAAGGGAAAAAAGAGTGGTGTGAAACAGTTTGGCGGGTACAGCACCGAAGGTCAGAACAGGAGGGACTGCAAGGTAACCAGTAGTAGGAAAAAGGCTTTCTGATAGGCACTAGCTGTAAAACAAGAGGGTGATCTTCTTAAGGACGGAAGTGGCGTGAAATGACAAAGGGCACAGGTAAAGAGCTGCCCATGAGCACCGCAATGCAATTTCATCACCAGAGCGGCAGGTAGGTCACAATGGTCAACTGGAACGCAAAGACAAGTGAACGCGGCGAAGACCTTTACTATGATTATGACTATTGCTCGTCCTTTGTTCTAAGGTTGCAGGGTGGGTTATATTTAAAAAGCACAATTTTATGCAGTTTTAACAGCAGTTTGTAACAGCTTAAAATAACAAAAATAAGGCAGGTCCCCAAAATACGCATCTCCAGCGTCAGTGAGCAGATGCGCCTTCAGCATTTGCTTAGAGCTGCACCAATGAAGGTATCAGACGCAGCTCTGTGGGAAGGCCATTCCACAACTTTAGGGTGCTGCCAAAGAAAATGCCCTCTTCCAGGCTGCCGACCCCTGATCTTCTAAGGTGGTAGAACAATGAAGACTCCACAGGAAAACTCCAAAACAATAGCCTCCCATGACTATTTTCTGGAAAGAGCCCTGGAGGTAGGAGGGGAGCCACTGATACAGTTCCCCCAAACGTCCAGAAGGGTAGTGTGGTCAACAGCATCAAAAGCCACTGTACCGAGTTGAACAGGATCCAAAATGCAGCAGTCTGATTGGTCAGAGAACAATAGGATTCAGAATGCAGCAATCTGATTGGTCCTAGAACATGCAGCAGTCTGATTGGTCCACAGGAGCCACCCAATCCAGCTCCAGGTGGAAGTGAATACGCAACCAGATTGGCCTACAGGTGAATCCCGGAACTAACCAATCAACGTGGGGCCCACTGTGTAAATAATGTATAAAAAGCAGACATTCTGGGGGAACTTCAATTCCTCCTCACCACTATAAGCTGAATAAAGAGCATGAAATCCACTATCGACTCCAAGTATATTTCAGAGATCTAGGTGAACCAGCAGGCTGAAACAATATAAACTGGTCCAGTATAGATCCAATTTAGATTCAATCTGATTGACAGTAGAAGATACTTGCTGGAGGAAGCCCCGCTGTTACCATCCTGGAGTTAATTAATAACTGAATAAGGCTGTCTAATTGTATTAGATATGTGAAAGGTTCCAGGCACTAATAGGGTTTGTATTTGTGTTGTAGTTCTTGCAAATAAAAATAAATATAATAAATATAATAAATATATGCACAACAATTACTGGGACTTCCCCAGATGGGAGGCACTTAGCTCAAACTACAGCTTTCCCTGTTCTCTATCTGCTTTCTTCATGCACAATTTTATAAACTTCTATCATGTCGCTTCTAACTCTCCTTTTCTCGAAACTAGAAAGTACCACACGCTACAACCTTCCTTCAAATGAGCGTCGCTCCATCCCTCTTGATCATGTTGTGTTATTAATTGCTGTAGGCAATCCTAATAAACTGTATTTACTGAAGTGGACGGTATTTAAATGATCCTCTGTGTTTTAATACTGCAATTAACCTTCCTTGTCCTACTTAATTCTAAGAAACGATACAGTGTGACATCTACGGCAAACTGCAAACCTCTTCCGTAGTAATTCTTTCTTCTTCTTCTTCTTCTTCTTCTTCTTCTACTAGTAGTAGTAGTAGTAGTAGTAGTACAATCGCCGCTGAATGTTTCACTTGATAGTGATAGCAACATCAGAGGAGACTCCCTGTGAAAGATTACCTGTGTGAACAGAAACACGACTAAAGGCTGCTTTTTGGACTTCACTCATGGTGTTTTGAGATGATACGTGGCCAAGCTGCAGGCTGGGGCTGATGTACGTTGGCGTCCAAAACATCTGGAAAGCACCAGATTGGGGGTAGACCATCCACAGCTAACTCTGCCCATCTCCACTTGCCATCAGCAGAGATCAATGGCAGCAGCAGCAGAGAAAAGAAGTTAAACCACAAGTGTCGAATGGGCACATGCCAATGATTCCTTTAATTCGCTCACCCTTCTCTATCTGTTTGTGTTTCTCACATACTTTTAGTGAGAATTTATCATCGCAAACACAGTTTTGAGAATTATACCCATTTTGTGCGCAATTTTCTCTAATATAGTGCACATTAGTTTGTTATATTCACAAATATGTGTATTTATATGCACATTTATATGCAAGTTAATACATGCATTTTGTACATGCAGAACAACACTGCAAAATTCAGGGGGAAATGTGAATTTTGAAGGATGGTTGTGTTTCGGTTCATGTGTTCTTTCAGAATGTGTGAGTTAGGCAGGTTTGTCTCTGAAAGTGAACAGAATTGAATTTCTCTGCCATCTCAGGGTTTCTCGGGGTTCAGGTGAGCAACCTAGTTGATCACGTGAGCTTTAAGTCTGCTACAGCTGCTGGTTTATCCATTCATTTATGGCAGGGATCGGACAAAAACATGGCACCATGTGTTAAAAGTAACACAGAAAAATAATGCTGCAAATTCATGAATGATGAACCACTACAATCTGGACAAATGGTTGCATTTGATCCTCATGAAATAGAGCTCATGAAAAGCTCATAAATCAAGCAGGGCTCATGAAATGCTTATAAATCTAGGTTAGGTTGAGCTAAATCTGGTCCCTTGAGAGGTGATCCCTGCTGCCTCAAGATGCCAATTCTGTGATCCTTGCTCCTACAGCTCCAATACCTTCCACTGTCCAAAGTTCTTCTCTCTGGAGAGACTCTGTTCTTTCTCCACTATACAGTGGTACCTCGGGTTACATACACTTCAGGTTACATACGCTTCAGGTTACAGACTCCGCTAACCCAGAAATAGTACCTCGGGTTAAGAACTTTGCTTCAGGATGAGAACAGAAATCGTGCTCCGGCAGCAGGAGGCCCCATTAGCTAAAGTGGTGCTTCAGGTTAAGAACAGACCTCCAGAACGAATTAAGTACTTAACCCGAGGTACCACTGTATATGCAATGGGTCAACCCCAACACTACCTTGAATATTGCTACCTTGAATATTCATCTGTCCACTGCCTTCCCTCTCCTCTGCTTCCTCATCAAAGCAGGGAGCGGTCTTCTTTGCACTCTGATGGTGTGTTATTATTACTGTAATACCATTTCATCTTCAAGAACAACAGAGTGTTCTCCAGACTTACCTCCAGGTAAGTGTGGGTAAGTTTTAGTTCCCAGTCTTCATAATGGAATTAAAATATGCACTCACCAAGCTTAGCAATTTTCAGTTGTAGACTCGCTCTCTAGGCTTGGTCAGCCACTTCCTTCCCATCTGTGTTGGACTGGAAAGGGTTTAAGGTGGGGGAAACTGCAGAATGCGAAGCGTGGATCAGAGGTGGGGGCTGCACATCTGAACAATGCTAAGTATTTGGTGGCACCCATTATCACAGTTGGACATGGGTGGCGCTCTAAACCACAGAGCCTAGGACTTGCCGATCAGGAGGTCGGCGGTTCGAAGCCCCGCAACGGGGTGAGTGCCCGTTGCTCAGTCCCTGCTCCTGCCCACCTAGCAGTTCGAAAGCCCGTCAAAGTGCAAGTAGATAAATAGGTACCGCTCCGGCAGGAAGGTAAATGACGTTTCCATGCACTGCTCTGGTTCACCAGAAGCAGCTGAGTCATGCTGGCCACATGACCCGGAAGCTGTTTGCCAGCTAACTCGGCCAATAAAGCGAGATGAACACCGCAACCCCAGAGTCGGCCACCAAGATCTAATAGTCAGGGGTCCCTTTACCTTTTATTATCACAGTGCCATTGGTCCATCAGACTGGCAGTGGTTCACCAGAGGTTCGAAGAGGACACATTCTCAGCCTGACCCTGGAGATGCCACCAGGACCTCCTGCATGAAAAGGATGTGCTCTGGCGCTCAGCCACAGCCCCTCCCTTGCTGTTGGAAGCCATGGCCCTCTGGAGAACATTTGCATTCCCTGCATGAGGGCTCTTTTAACATGCGCGCTAACCAGCAAGCATCTGGTGCCAGGCAATTGAAGTGCCAGTTCCATTAGGTGGCACTAAGTGTCGTGAATCAACGGAAACATCTGCTAATTCTTATAACAGGCAGCCAAAACAAGCCAAGGGGGACAAAACAAACACATGCAAAGGCGCACACATACCCTTACCCACAGATTACAAAATTTTGGCACGGGGAGCGCTCCACAACGTAAGATCAGTGCAAAGATCTCACACATCATTAACCAGCAAGCTTAACTGAGTCACTGTGCAAACATCCCCCAACTATTGTGCTGGGACCCAGCGCACAAAACTAGCCAAAATACTGCGACAGAAAACTAATGCAAGAGCTGCAGCGTTTATGTTACAATGTGGTGGAATTGGCCAATGGGTAAATTTCTCTCTCTCTCTGTCTCTGTCTCTCTCCCCCCAACCCCCTCTCTCCAGTTTGAATCCAGCAGGCAAATAAATGGAGCATTATTAACAGAAACAATAGAAAATCTCGGGGAAAACCCAGACAGTGTAACGCTGCTATGCGAAAACAAAGCAAAGAGCCTTGTGGCACCTTAAGGTCTTTATTATGGTGTAACTTTAATGGGTTATTAGAATCCACTTATCAGGCACACAGAGTGTAGTCCTCAGTGTGCACATGTGAGTAATGGCAGCCAAACACATCTGCATACCCTCCAACATTTCTCTGATGAAAATAGGAATGTCCTGTTCCATTATTACTATTATTATTATTATTATTATTATTATTATTATTATTATTACACCTCACCCATCTGGCTGGGTTGCCCCAGCCACTCTGGGCAGCTTCCAACATATATATAAACATAATAAAACATCAGACATTAACAAACTTTCCTGTGCAGGGCTGCCTTCTGACGTCTTCTAAAAGCTGTATAGTTACTTATCTCCTTGGCTCAGGGGTTGTGTAATTCCACAGCCTCCAACATTTATCCAATGAAAATAGGAACATCCTAAGGAAAAGTCAGACATTCCGGGGTCACATCGGAAACCAGGACTATTTCTGTAAATCTGGAAAATAGGGGCACTTGGAGGGTCTATAAATAATTTGTGTGTGTGTGTGAAATGTTAATAGGTTAAGATAATCAGGCATTTACATTACTTCCTGCTGTGCTGCGATATTCTAAAAACCCTTTTTGCAAGCAGAGCACAAACTCTGCAACTTGCCGTTTTCCATCTAGCACTTCCTTTGGGCACCAACACACTCATGGAAGGTTATTAGATTTGCAAACGTTGAAGAAACTCTGTAAGTTGCATAATCAAAATGTAAGGCTTATTTTTTGTTTGCATTGGCCCCCCTCTCTTTTTTTCTTTCAAAAACTGAAACTCAAAGTGACTTAACAAAAATCAACATTAAAACTGAGGGTGAAACAACCTAAAATATCCTCAATATTCCTTTATATATAAAACAGATCCAACTCCACTCCACTAGAAAGATAAGCAGAAAATGAAGACACAAAGGCCTAGGGGGAAGAAGGATGTTTTTGCCTGGTGTGTAGAAACAGACAGGGATGGTTCTAGGTGTACCTCCCTGGGGAAAGCATTCCATAAATGGGGAGGGACCCTATGAATCCCTCTGCAGAACTTTATCAGGTACATATCTGAAGCCCACACTCAGTGACCATGAAACTGAGGTCAAATAGCTCAACTGGTTAGAGCGTGGTGCTGATAATGCCAAGGTTGCAGGTTCGATCCTCATACAAGACAACTGCATATTTCCTCATTGCAGGGGGCTGGACTAGGTGATATTCGGGGTCGCTTCCAACTCCACAATTCTATGAATTCTATGAAACTCAAAGGGTGGACTTAAGTAACTCACCTGCCTCAAAGGGTTGCTTAAAACAAAACAGGGAGGAAGCTTGGCCAATGAAAGTGCAAGCTGACGACTGATCAAGTGGCAATCAGAAGGATGATCAAGTGAATTCACAGAAATAAGACCAGAGTACAAGATATGCAGAAAGCTGGTGTACAAGTGTGTCAACCTGTGGGGGAAAAGCCGCACCACATAAATAAAAGGGAGGACAACGTATTGAACCAGCTCATACCTGGTGGCAATGAAGCTGGTCTCTGAGGGTCCCCAAAGCAGAAGTGGGTAAGTGATCATTACTCTTTCCTTCCCTACTCTGGCATTTTGTCATTTAATTAAAATGATAACAGATTGGTTCTGAAGTTTTCAAAGCTTCACGGCTATTAAGGTTAAGACTCAAGTTGTGTAAGTACTTTCCAGTTCTCTCCAGTAGGTTAATCTTCAAAAAAAGGATCCAAGAGTGTCTCATATTTATATTTTAAATGCAGGCAAATTATTCCTGAGACAGTAAAGGCTGTATTCATGATTCAGAAAACTGTGTAACAGGTAGAGATGTTGATAAATTCCACTGGAAATAGGAGCAGAAATTCCCACAGTTCACAAGTTCTTTAGATGTCAGGTATGGAAATCATGTAAGTGAATACAGCCATGTTTGGTGTACCTTTTTCAGTAAGTAAACATTACGTAAATATTTATATTTATCACATTATTTTTGGCGTTTCCCTTGCATTGAGATTAAGTAAAATAAATAATTATGTATGTTTCGGCCACAGCAGATAGCAAGATGAACCATGTAGGTTTAAGTGGAAGTGTAACTGCAGTTTAATGGAAACAGCATTGATTGCGGCAAGCCCACTGCAGGATCGAAACTGCTGCTTCCTCACATCCTCAATAACAGGGACCCATGCTGACTTGAGATGCTTGCTGTTCTGTAGTTATCTAGGCATATCTCAAAATGGGAAGGATGCCTACTCTTTGTTTTCTGCCCTTGCCCACTTTCAGCATGGGTTTACATGCTCACCTAAGCTGCTTCTCAATAGATTTGGTGCAGCAGTTTGGTCACTCTCACACTGCTACAAAGGAAACAAATTCACGGACAATTGCTTCTGGGATTTTTTTGCAATCCTCCTAGTTCACAAATAGCCACACCATATGTTACGTTGAAAGCAAATGCTCATTAATGCTTCAGCAACATAGAAAAGGTAAAGGGACCCCTGACCGTTAGGTCCAGTCGTGGCTGACTCTGGGGTTGCAGCGCTCATCTCGCTTTATTGGCCGAGGGAGCCGGCGTACAGCTTCCGGGTCATGTGGCCAGCATGACTAAGCCGCTTCTGGCGAACCAGAGCAGCAGACGGAAATGCCGTTTACCTTCCCGCCGGAGTGGTACCTATTTATCTACTTGCACTTTGATGTGCTTTTGAACTGCTAGGAACAGGGACCGAGCAGTGGGAGCTAACTCCATCGCAGGGATTCGAACTGCCAGCCTTCTGATCAGCAAGCCCTAGGCTCAGTGGTTTACACCACAGTGCCACACGCTGTGGAAAATATGGGTGGAAAACAAGGGAAGTGTATCAACCCATTGTGAATTACACCATCTCTCAGAGAAAGAACTGAACAGGAAAGCCGCGTGCATGCAAGAAAATTTGAGGTGAATTCACAAGGACTGAGACAAGAGGATCGCCCTTCTTCTGATTTGGCTTCATGATGATACAGTATAGCCAACGAGATTTGTCTCCATAAGCATTTGAAATCCAAGAGAGTGAGGACTGCTGCTTATAGGTAATTATGAAAGGGGGAGGGAATGGTCGCTAGTAGCACCAGGGAGACTCAAATTCCATTGGTACCAGCAGAGGCGGAGCTAGCTGCTCCGGCACCCGGAATGGCGTACATGCTGTGTACCCGGGGGCTTGGCCATGGGGGCGGGGCGGCGCCACGGCAAGCATCCCAGGGGGTGAGCTGCTTCCTGGGCAGGAGGGATGGAGCTGCACCGCTTTGCCAGCAGCCTCCCTCCCTTCCCCCTTCCTTTTGACAGCTCAGGGGAGGCTCCCCCCCCAGGAAGCAGCCAAGGAGCAGGGGGCAACAGTGTGCCACCCACCCAAGACTCCCAAGCCTGCCCCGAGCTGTCAAAACGAAGAGGGAAGGCTGCGGGCAAGATGGCGCAGCTCCACCCCTTCCCCGACAACTCAGTCGTGGGCGGAGTCACTCCCCTCAGTGATGACACCCGAGGCAGACCGCCCCACCCTCCCCTTCCTCTCCCCCTGGGGACCAGGACCGTGAACAAAGCATAGAAAGGCTGCCATAGGTGTGGGGAGTAGCTTTCTCTTACATGGAAGGAAAGGTCCAGCTAACATTTGGATTACCCATAGAATTCACTCGGGGTTTTTGGACAGAAAAGATCATTGTGTCACGACTTCCTCCTGTCATTTTACCACAGAGACAATTCCTTTGCAAAATCCCTCTCTTTTACCTCACAGTAGGCCAATTTTCCCTCTCTCCTCCACAGTGTAGAGGATGTTCAGAATCTGCACATGCAGTTCCTGATGTGACTCAGGCTTCAATCACCGGCTTCATTAATCATCTCCTTTATTAAAACGTTGTTTCAACATAATTATATGTTGCCACATAATCATCTACAGTAATGGCTCTACAGCCAACTCGGAAAACAGGACCTCCGCACAATTAAAACAAAATTACACTTTCTGACCTCGACAGTAAAGCAGCCACTGTTGGGAAACCCTACATAAATGTTTTATGCTCCAAACTAATTAAAGACCGCCTTTCCCATATAGCCAGTTCACAGATACGAGCGTCAACTTCGGAGGCATGGTTCCTGTTTTGAAGGTTACCAAAATTAGCAGGAACTCACAAGGACGTGTGAACTGAAAACAACCGCAGTGGGACACACAAAACTCTGCCCAATAAAGTAATAATATATTAATAAATAACAGCAGTGCCAACAAGAGATGCCATCAGAGCAGGACAGGCTAGAGCTGTGGTTGGCTGAATCTCAATCTCTAGTTCAGGTCCTTGACATCAGTAGATGCAGAAGCTCTGAGATCAAACAGAAGGCGTTGGTCTATTGACCAGGCAAGGACAGAATGCCAGACTCCACTATTTATATTGGAGTGGGCCAGTCCAGAACCTTCATGGCAATTGTAGAGGCTGATGTTTCCCTTCTCTTCCTGAAGAGGTCTGAATAAACATAATTTTCGTAATTTCCTAAGCCTGGTCTGATACAGTGGTACCTCTGGTTAAGAACTTAATTCGTTCCGGAGGTCCGTTCTTAACCTGAAACTGTTCTTAACCTGAGGTACCACTTTAGCTAATGGGGCCTCCTGCTGCCGCCACACTGTTCTCCTCCTGAAGCAAAGTTCTTAACCTAAGGTACTATTTCTGGGTTAGCGGAGTCTGTAACCTGAAGCGTCTGTAATCCGATGCACCACTGTACTCAGGAAGTCAAATGGCATGGTAGAATCAACAGCACTACGTCATGAAGCAGAAAAGGAGGACTGCATTTCAGAAAGCTCCCTTGAGAGAGACACCTCCCATCAACTAGAGATTAGCAACCTTACACCAAGTCAGGCCATTGGTCCATCCAGCTCAGTACTGTCCACACGGACTGGCAGCAGCTCTCTGGGGTTCTAAGACGCCGTCTCTCCCAATCCTACCTAGGGATGCCGGGCATTGAACCTGGGACCTCTTGGGGGCAAAACGGATGTTCTACCAATGGGATATGGCATTTCCCTCTATTAGCATAAGAGGGAATGGCCTCCCCCCCCCCGTGAGTTTTCCACGTGAGGATGCATGCAAAATCAATATCCCTACCCTGAATATTGAAATGGCACAGTCTGTTCCACCAATCCATTAACATCAAATTTTGCTAGGTGCGTGAAGACCAGGCCACTGGCTGTGGGGCATCTGGTTCTGAAAAAGAGGTTGAGGGTAGGGGTCCGCTCTGAAGAGCAAAAAAGGTGGGTGCTGATTTGGTGCGAAAATGGGGCCTCCTCACTGTCTCCACCTGCTTACTCCCCATGCCTAGCTGTTTTTTTTACCCTAGCTGGCTCATTTCTGATTCCAGTACCCACCAAAGGTAAAAGCGAGTTCAGCAAAGATACTGCATTGGGGTTGGGATAGTTCACTTCTACTTACTATAGGGGTAACCATCATGGTGTCTTCAATAAGTTGCAGGACTACAATTCTCATCAGCCCAGCCAGCATGGCCAGTGGACAAGGATGATGGGAGCTGAAGTCCAACAACATCTGGGGAGGTGGTGGCACCATGTCAGTTATCCCTGCCTTATTTGCTTCTTGTTCACTCACTTGTTTGTTGCTGTTTTTTTCAGGCCCTCCAGATACACATGCATATAACCAACTGGAGCAGAACGAGCTTTAAACAAAATATCACCTGGAGCCTTCTCAATGACTTCCTTATACCAGCAGAGATTCAGGACGAAATATCACTATCGCACCAGTGCACGAATTCTGAATTTAATTTACTAATGTGAGAGATTCAATTTCCTTGTTGTCCAAGCCAGACACCGTACAGGCTATATTATTGTGGTATTAAGACGATACTCCACAAAAGGCCTCAAGCACCACTATATATTTCTCTCTCCTCAATTGCCTGGAGATAAATTAATATGTTTCTCTAATGTACCACAGGCTCATTGAGTTGCATCTGGCAAGCCGCCGTAACAGTTGGTGCATTCTGCACAACATCACACCTGAATCCCGATGTCTCTGTTGTACAACATATGGTTCCCTTTAATTACTTCATCCGTTCTGAGATCGGCTTTCACAACAGCTAAGCCCCTGTCTAAGTAAGACAGCGAGGACTTATTTTGACCAGGTATTGGAAGTAGCACAGATATCGATTGCCAACAATGGTGGGCTTGCCATGGGCGAAAAACAAAAGGAATGACTGGGGTATATCAGGACAGTCATCAAATAACTAGGGATTGTAGTCAAGAGGCTATAGATGGCAGAGGTGGGAAAGAGATTAAATATCTCCTTATCCCCTTCAGAAACTAAACCTGAGGCTCGAATTGATGTGAACCTACAAGGGAGTCGATCCCAGTGAAATCAATAGGGATTCCGTCCAAGCAAAAATGCAAACAATTTTAATGCAGGTTCATGTAACTGCACAAGGCCTTTGCTACTCTTGCCCTCTTGCCTATGTCCTCTGTCAAAATAGAAATTAAAAATATTGATGATTCTGAGAGGTACCTGAAGAGGAGTCGAGCTTGACTCATTATGTACTGTACTATATTTCACTTATTTTGCAAATTCTGGTCCTGCTTATGAACTAGGCGAAACGCTTATGAAGCCTTGAAGAGAACTCCCTATGTAATAAATTCACAGTTCGTATTCCCCAGGACTCTGCAGCTATAGCATATGAGATTCCAGTTGTATATGTGTACCAAATCCCTGATCGCTTTAGCACTGGTACCATTCCACTGAATCCAAATGAAATTTAATGCTGTCACGGTAGAATACTATAAATCATCACTGCACCGCACCTATGAATGAAGTACAGGTTGGTGTGTTTTGCTTTTTGCACAAGTGGAGGGAAAAACAAAACCTCAAACGTGTAGCAAAATGCCAGTTTCCATAGAAAACCCCTCCCACAATGTTAGCTTTGCTAACCTAGCTGCATTTAATACATATGTTCTTAATTAGAATATTGTCGGAAAGGGCTAAGTTATTTGCTGGCAGGTCCACCCTCAGACTTGGCATCTAGCTATGTGTTTTGCAGGAGTTAATTGTAATTAGCCTTGATGAAAGGCCAGTTCTTTTGTAGAACTGTTAATTTTGAGATGGTTATAGTATATGCTTAGATAATGATGACCAGTTTGAAAATCGCCACTACTCATAACTTATATGTATACTTTATAGAACTCTGCCATTAAATGGCTTAGTACTACATACAGAAATTTACTAGCAGGTAGACACCAAGATCTGAACAAATGTCTCATATTGTAATGGTTATATGGGGTTGCTCGTGCGTAAGTTGCCGCCACTCCTGGCTAGGTAGCCTGGTTAAACCTTTCCTGGCTGGACAGCCCTTCACTTCGTGGCTGTTCAGTCGCTAGCAGTATCCGTCAGTGGGCGTTTCTTGAACTTCTTCCAGCAAAGAAGTTCTTTGACGCCAAGTCTACGCCTACTTTTCCTGCGCGAAAGTCTTCTGCGCAGGGTGGGTGTGGGTAGTGGAGGACCTGTGCTCTCCCCGCTGGTCTCCAGCGAAGAGTCCTGGAGCCCTCTCTCCGATTCCCCCATCCGCCCCCCTTTATCCCTGGTGTTACGCTGATTTCCTTCCCCAGCTGATGAGTCCCCTCTCTCCCTGCTTGGCCCTTCTCCGGCATCGCTTGGGAGCCCTGCCTCCACCTCTGGCTCCGATGTCAGTTCCCTGACACATATTAAACAAGGAGAAAAATAGGGATGCCACAGAGGGAGTCCTGCTGATGCACATCAACTAGGAACTCCCCCAGGGTCACCGCTAGGGGTTGTGCCATGGCCCTAGCCCCCCGTCTGGGGCTTTGGACAGGGACCACGCCCCTCCAATTCCTTTAACGGAATACCCTTGAAATAGGAGCGGTAGGTGACTACCTCTCCTCACCTTCAACCTAATACTCCAATGCCTAACCGCCAAACCTTACAAAGTTGTGACAAATTGCTACGAGGTACGCGAGAAACTAAATGGCCAATGCCAATTTGCCAAATGGAAAAAAATCCTACCAAGTCTCTGTTAAAAAACAGGCGACCAATGGAAGTCCATAGCAAAGTCAGGAGATAAAGAGCCTAACCTAAGTGGGGGAGAGAGAACTGTCCGAGCCGGGAGAAAAGGAACATGTCCTCAGCCGTGGGCAGTTTAAATAGCCCACACTACTGTTGACATGCAGAGAGCTGGGAGGCCAGCCCCAGCTGTCCTTCCAGCCGTCCCGCTGCGAAGACCCATTGCCTCTGCTCCAACATAAATCCAGGCTTCAAAACCAGGGCACACTATCAGCAGATCGAACTGCATACACAGAATAGGTGTGAGGCTTGCGGAGGCATACCACAACTACAGATTTATTAATCATAAATCAGGACAAAGAAACATGTTGTCTCTCTCCCTCGTCTTCTCAGAGAGAACAGGGAAAAGCAAAAGCTATACACACAACGGAAGTTCCCAGCAAGCTGTGCTGGAACATAAACAGACATGTGACATGCAACAGTTCCACATGTCTGCTCCTTAAGGTGGAATGGAAATCTCAACAACCACACCCCTGGGCCATCCGTATTGGACAGCCTTGGGTTGACAGGGCCGAGGATCAACCAATGGTGCAGGGGCTATCCCGCCCCATGCGCATGGGGAGGGCTTGCTTCTAGCCTGCAACGTCATCTCCCTGGGGACGGGAAATGGCTTTCTTCTCCTGATGCAAAACTCACTTACTGAGTATAATGAACAGCGTTCGAAATTCGCCAAGCACACTTTGCACCTGGCTTTCGGCCACCCGCAACCAAGTGAAGATGCCCGGGTGCCATGATAGCACCTGAAATCTCTATCTGGAGGTGTGTGCCTGGGGATCCTTGGATCTTACCTGTTTTCACATCCTTTAGAGTTCTATATTATATTTCATTTGTACAATCAGAAAGAATTTCAGCAACCCCAAAAGTCATATTGAAAAAGACGAAATGGCAACCAGGAATTGCATTCTGGCGAATGTAACCCCGGTTTAAGGAGCCATTTGGCACCTAGCTTATATATCTGAGTTTCTAACACTGATAACACATAATGGTTCCAAATACGCAGCACCGTGCCTGCATCAATGAGGGTAAAAGTAATCTCTACATGCAAAACTTACTGCATACTCAAGCAAATTCACATGCAATATTCATATACACATTTTGCTGCTTATAAAAGCGTTTTTGAATAGGGAACATGATGGGCAATGATGTCGAGACAAAATACACATGTGCAAAATAAATAGAAAATTGTTCTTACAGCGAAGTGTCCCCCAGCTGCTGATCTCCTGCCATGGATTTTTTTCAGTGAAAAACTGACCAGGTTTTGCACTAACAGATTTGAAAACAAGCAAAACAAAACAAAGACATTAAGGTGGGGTTTGGGCAATCCAGAATTTTGGAAGGGCATGTACACTGATGTGCATGTCTATAGATGTCACCAGTGCCTTCCTAACCATTGCATATATGTAAATTGCTTACCTCTGTTGTTTGAAGCATTAATTACAACTAGATTTGGACTGCATGGAAGCCCATAAAAGAAAGAAGGTAAGATCTATGGTTTAGACCTTTTCAACTTCTCTATTAAGGCATGTAAGTTGCCTGCCAAAAAACGGCTTTTGAAGTAAGGAGTGATAGCTCTATTTCAGGCCCAAAGTCAATGACTCGCTGACATATGCAGCATTATCCAGGGAACTTTTGTCTAAAGAATGGGAAGACAACTCTACTTTGAGAGAAGCCTACGCCACTCGTAGAAATTCTGCGTCAAAACACTCCAGCTGATCATGGCAAATTATGGGCAATTCAGAAAAGCTATAAATAAAATGGAAACAAACATATATAGTTACGAGCAATCTCATATCCTGGTATTAAAAATGCTTACTTGGAAGGACATTTTGTTGGTTTAACTGAAATAGTTTCCATATTGGATGAATTTAAGTACACAGCTATCGTCATTATGCACCAGTCCATGCCTTTTAAAGATAAGCACTGTCTGCTAATCAGAAACAGTAATTTTCACAGATTTTGCAAGCCCAGGCAGGCACACAAAACAGGCTTAATGAGCTTTTGGTGCCTTGCTGGGTGGGGCTTGGGTCACGAGTTGCAAATATCTGACATAGCTTCAACTGATCTGGTTTGAGCTTCTTGGGAACTAAAATACAACCAGTTAATAGCTTGCAGCAGCAATATTGACTGGTGTCCATTGGGACTGGTAGGGTGGAAGTCAACGGTGGAGCCAGTGGCCAATGGCAGGCAGGGTCACCGCATTCCAGTTTTGCCCCAATCTCGCTCCCTACAGAGTTCTATCAGGGCAATCTTAAGGAAGAGGAAATCGGCAGCCAGGTTGCAATGGGTGGGCTGGATGAGGGCACACTGAAGTTCATGGGGCAGTACTCTGAGGTTCAGCCACTCTCACCTAGGCAGGAGTGGCTAGCTCACAAAAGTAACTACAGAAATTGGAGTTAACTTTAATTATTTGCATTTAGGCAACACTAGTGGGACACAGGTGGCGCTGTGGGTTAAACCACAGAGCCTAGGGCTTGCCGATCAAAAGTTTGGTGGTTCAAATCCCCGTGACAGGGTGAGCCCCTGTTGCTTGGTCCCTGCTCCTGCCAACCTAGAAGTTCGAAAGCACGGGAAGTTAAACGGCGTTTCCGTGCTCTGCTCTGGCTCGCCAGAAGCAGCTTAGTCATGCTGGCCACATGACCTGGAAGATGTACGCCAGCTCCCTCTGCCAATAAAGCGAGATGAGCGCCGCAACCCCAGAGTTGGTCATGACTGGACCTAATAGTCAGGGGTCCCTTTACCTTTTAGGCAATACTAGCAGATGACATCCCCCGCCTCCGCCAAGCAAACACAATACCTAAGTATTTTCAGCATAATTGGACGCATGTTTTATCAGACATCAGTCCTAATGTGTTCGGTGTGTATTACTCCCAAGTAAATCTGAATGAGATTGCTGCCTTTATTTATTAAACACCTGCCTGCCTGCCTGCCTGCCTGCCTGCCTGCCTGCCCTAGAAAGATCATAGAATCATAGAGCAATGAATCACCGCTGGCTTTTCAAATGTTGCGCCTGTTCCAGTTGTGCAGCATTTATTAAATCTAATAAGCGCAAGAGGAAAGAATCCCCTTATGCTTACTATGAGGTATTTAAATTCAGTTATATGCACGATAAAAGCTGCATTGCATTAGTTTACACGACCCCAGAGCTGCCAGGTATCTCCCACAGGCAAAATTCGCATTCTTATAAACTGCTAATAAACATGAACATATGGTGGTTGAGGGCATCATGAAGCCGTCATCTCTTTCGTAAGGTGAGCATGCTACGGCCTTTCTAAGCCTAGGCAAGCAGCCCCTTTGGGATAAGGGGATGAGGGCAAAATACCTAGCTTCCTTTAAGTGATGAGTATTTATTACTAGTATCAAAACAGCATCCAGTATTTGAGGCACCACTGATAATTTTCTGAGTGAAAGGTTTGGCCTTGGCTTGTGTGCATTCTTCACCAAGTTTGGGCAAAGCCTGCAACTGAAATATCAAGCAAATGCCCACATTTTGCATCATTCCTTCCATTCCAAAGTTGTATTTTCTTTTTTACATTTTTAAAAGATCTCCAAGAGTCTACGAATTGGCATGTTGTTGTTGCTGTTGTTGATGATGAGGATGACTTGGGGATAAGTGGCCAGAAAATAATTACAGAGAGATGCAGAGCAAAAATGTACAGTACAGCTAGGATTGTGTCTATTTTCTTTGTATTTAAGTAGATATATCTTCAGCAACTGGCAAGGCTCAAAAATTGTGGCCACCCAGTGGTAAGAAAAAGACACTGCCTGCACAAATGCTTAATTGACACAGTGGGTGGCTGGGTGAGGGGCTTATTCATATGATTACCTGTAGAGATGTTTTGAAATGCAGGGATAGAGTTGTGAATTAGAAAGGCCAGAATGATGCTCATTATCACTTGTGGTTCTGTCTCAACTATCAGAGAAAGAAGTTGCAAGCTTGCCTCAACCCTCCACCACTGGCTCCAAATCCCAGAGTCTGAATCAGAAGTGGCATCCTTCAGATGAAGACACAAGGTCTCCAGGACCTTCAAATGGAGGCATTTTCAGCAATGGAAGAGGGGCCACCACAGGTCTGTTCCCCCAACCCTCCATGTTCATGTTGGGGACAGGTGGACTCAACACACTTGGGTGAGGATTCCAGCCACAGAAGACGACCCAATGCTGCAAACTGATGGATCTGGGAATATGCCCATTGTCTCATGTTCTGGGTGGCTCACTCCTTGACACAGGTCAAGACAACCAGATTTCTGAAAGATGTTTATCATTTCACTTCAGCGGGTGGGGAAGCAACCTTTGTTCAGGGGCAGCCTGTTTGGTTGGTGCGAGTAATTTTTATCACATGGGAAAAGTCTTGCAATGAAAGTGGCTGAATACCGCAAGGCGCCTTTAGAGTTGCTGCTAAAGGGACCAAGGGTGGTAGAGATGCATATGGGCTGCAAACAACGTTCGTTATTCATCTTGAGTCATTGATGGGAGCACATTTTTGCTATGCCAAACACACCGAACAATAACTGAACAATGTGACCTGTTTGCACTTTTTTTCATACAAAAATTAATTGCTGTTTGGACTGCATTATTAGATGTATAAATGTAAGCATTATAAATAAGAGAGAGGTAATTATAAATAAGAGAGAGGTAATCAGAGAGAGGTATTTCTTACTACAGTCGTACCTTGGTTCTCAAACGCCTTGTGGCTCGAGCGTTTTGGCTCCCGAACGCCGCAAACCCGGAAGTGAGTGTTCCGGTTTGCAAATTTTTTTTTGGAAAGACGAAAGTCCGATTCGGCTTCCGAATGAGTGCGGGAAGCTCCCGCAGCCAATCGGAAGCCATGCCTTGGTTTTTGAACGTTTTCGGAAGTCAAACGGACTTACGGAACAGATTCCATTTGAGAACCAAGGTACGACTGTACTCAGATTCAACTCAATCAGAATAGGGTTGGGTGAAGGAGGAGATGTTCTGATGGACACGCTGATGCTCACAACAACCCTGTGAGGGAGGTTAAGCTGAAAGGCAGTGGCTGGTTCAAGTTCTCTCTGTGAGCTTCATGGTGGAGTAGGAGTTTGAACCTCAGTCTCCCTAGTCCTGGGAGTGGCAGTCCAGGTGCTAGAGTACACGGGTTTTGATTTGACATGTTCTGCAAAATCAACAGCAGCTTCTCATTCGCTTTACCAAATAAATGAAACCCTAACCATGCTTGTTCAAAAAGTAAGCCCCACTGATTCCAGAGGTACTTACTGCCAAGTAAAGATGCTGACCTTACCTTGCTGGACCATAAAGGCGGCTGATCGCCGAAGAATTGATGCTTTTGAATTGTGGTGCTGGAGGAGACTCTTGAGAGTCCCATGGACTGCAAGAAGATCAAACTGACCCATTCTGAAGGAAATCAGCCCTGAGTGCTCACTGGAAGGACAGATCCTGAAGCTGAGGCTCCAATACTTTGGCTACCTCATGAGAAGAGAAGACTCCCTGGAAAAGACCCTGATGTTGGGAAAGATGGAGGGCACAAGGAGAAGGGGACGACAGAGGACGAGATGGTTGGACAGTGTTCTTGAAGCCACAAACATGAGTCTGACCAAACTGTGGGAGGCAGTGGAAGACAGGAGTGCCTGGCATGCTCTGGTCCATGGGGTCATGAAGAGTCGGACACAACTAAATGACTAAACAACAACAAGAAAAGATGCTGACAACTGCAGGCCAAATTATGTCCCACCAGAAGTTTGCATGTGGTACTTTCAATAATTCTATATGTAGGCAAGGGGCTGTTCTTTCGTTGCTCCTGCCTTTGAAGCCCAAAAGTTTCCGAATTAGGATGCAACATTTTTTAAAAAAACAAACTAGAGAACTTGCCAGAGTTGACTCTGCTTTTCCTACTAATACATAAAGGCAGGCAAACTTGTGAGGACTTCCCGAAGACAGAGATAGCAGCAATTAGAGCAGCTCCACCTCTCTTCCAAGAGGCAACCGCAATTATCTCAGCGCATAGCCTACAGGTTTGCTCCAATCCCCTTTGTTTTGCTAACAGAAGACAGATGGCAACTTGGGCAACAAAATAATTCTGGTAGGCAAATAAGTGCAAAATGGGCTGCTTTATAAACAAGGGCTATAAAGAGCTCTTATTTTTATTGCAGTTAATGCGAAGCAATCTTTTCCTAATTACCTTTGTAAACAATAAATGGCAATAATTTAGCAACTCAGTATGTTCCATTAGCTCAAATGGAGGGCTGCTACTCTCCCGTCTTTTTGCTACGTTATTATTCTCCATCAGAATAATGTTTTATGGCTTGTCAGCTTAAACCGTGTTGATGTGGATTTATTGGCAAAAAGCACCATTACATTAACATTAAAGCTGACGTGTACTTTTATTTCAGACCCAAACCCACAAAAAAACCAAACTAAAGCCAGCAGATACTGCTTTCACAACAAGCGCTTTGCTTCCACAGACAATTGCGATTTATGCCTCTGTCAACTCCTAACGTGGCTTTATCACAGGTATTTGCTCGTAAATTCTTGTGACCCGATAAGCCAAATGCAGAACAACCAGCCATGCAGAGTGAGCTGCTGGGTGTTTTGCGGGCCTTATTGCGACACAGCGTAAAACAGAATTGCAGAACAGGAGTCCAGTGGCACTGGCAGGTCATGCAGCCTAACCACCAGCTCAACGCAGGAAATATAGAGCAAGAGACAGCTGCCCAGTCTTTGCCTGAAGACCTCCAGCAAGATGGAGACCACCCAGCGGTCAGATACATATCTACGGCTCCAAGTCTACAGAAATGTCACACTGCCCTCTGGGGCAGCATAGAACAGCTTTTTGCCTTCAGGTATTTCATGAGCGTTACAATACCCCTCCATGAGTTTCCTCTTCTCTAGTCTAAGCATGTCCAGTTGGGCAATAAGGGCTTTCTCAGCAGTGGCACCCACCCTGTGGAACATCCTCCCATCAGATGTGAAGGAAATAAACAGCATATCTGAAGACAGCCCTGTATCGGTTTTTAATGTCTGGTCTTTCACTGTGTTCTGTTATATTCTGTTGAAGGTCACAAAGAGTGGCTGGGGTACAAATATTATTATTATTATTATTATTATTATTATTATTATTATTATTAGGTAAAGGGACCCCTGATCATTAGGTCCAGTCATGGATGATTCTGGGGTTGCGGCTTCCGGGTCATGTGGCCAGCATGACTAAGCCGCTTCTGGCGAACCAGAGCAGCACTCGGAAACGCCGTTTATCTTCCCGACGGAGCGGTACCTATTTATCTACTTGCACTTTGTGCTTTCAAACTGCTGGGTTGGCAGGAGCAGGGACCGAGCTCACCCCGTCGCAGGGATTCGAACCGCCAACCTTCTGATTGGCAAGCCCTAGGCTCTGTGGTTTAACCCGCAGCGCCACCCACGTCCCATGATTACTATTATTTTTATTATTCCATAAACTGAACCTGCAGGCCTCAACATGGCATTGCAGCAAGTATCTTTCGCTCTATAAGACTCACCTAGTTTTAGAGGAGGAGAACAAGAAAAAAACCATTCTCTCCCTCTCTGCGCATCGCCTCTCCAGCAAAGTGGGAGGAGAAATGGAAGGGTTCTGTTTCTCCTCCCGCTTCACCAAAGGGGCGCTGCGCAGCTTTCCCTCTCTGCGCAGAGCCTCTCCAGTGAAGTGAAGTCACAACAGGAAGAGGGATTGCTGCACAGTGAAAGCAGCGATCCCTCTTGCTGTTCTGGCTTCTGGGATAGCCGTGCGAAGCCTCCTGAGCGCAGCGGAAGGAGCACTCCCGTTGCCCTGAAGAGGCTTCACGTGGCTATCCCTGAAGCCAGAACAGCAAGAGGGATCGGTGCGCACTGATCCCTCTTGCTGTTCTGGCTTCAGCGATAGCTGCGCAGCCTGCATTTGCTCCATAAGACACACACACATTTCCCCTTACTTTTTAGGAGGGGAAAAGTGTGTCTTATAGGGAGAAAAACACGGTAAGTTGTAGACAAAAGGAAAAGTTTTACCCTTACTCTGCACTGCCAGATGAAAGTAAAAAAAGAATACCAGGAAACAAACAAAATGCTTCCCCAAAACATCACTGAAACATTTATTATTTTTTATTGTACTATTGCAGCTTCTGCCCATCTGTTTCGGTTCTTTTATCTCCCCCATCTGCTTCTATTTTGAGGCCTATACAGTAATAACGCTTTTGTGCACCAAAACAGAGAAGTAATTTGCATCGGGGAGATGGGAGGGGGGCGAGAATCTTAACCTCCTTCCATTACTGGCTTTGCTTGAACTTTCCCGAAACAAAATGAACTGCAGTCCCAGAAGGATCTCGGCATCTACTGTAATTCCGCCGGATTTCAATTAACAGCTTGCACACATCCAGGCAAAATAAATTGATTTAGCATCTTATTCCTTTGCTACCAGAGTCTAAATGGAGGGGCTTCCGCTACCCCCGCAGCCCTGTTCGCTCGCCTATTGTATGCTGTCCGCAAATATTAGTTACCATAACGGACTATCACGTAAATCAAATAATGGACTCTCTTCCGTAATCACCTCGGCAGCTGCAACGGCATGTTTCGGTAGTTATCCACTGGAACTCATTAAGAAAGCATTATGTATCGTAAATTAAAATGCAGGGTCTGTGATCTGCAGACAAAAGATGACAAAGCTTATCATATGTATGCCATGGACTTCTCATTAACGGAGCTCGAAACAGCATTGTCCTTTTAGAGCAGGTCATGGCGCTCTTAGGATATTTCGGTTTTGTAATGAGTAGGTTAGAGCAGACAATGAGAACCTAGACTGTATGGGAGAATTTCTGAAGAAGATGCTGCAGTATCTATTATCAAAATGAAAAGGGGGAAGGCAGCTAGGAAAGGAGCCATTGACACCTCCCGCATCTGACATGAGACCAGCTACTATAGCCAGGCTTAATGTGAAGCGGTTAATCTCTGAATGCACAAAGGTGTCATAGGCTTTGAAGATGCTCAAACTCAGGACAAAAAGGAGAAATGTGCTAAGAGGAAGGCACGTTTGGCAAACCCTCAATGTGATCAACTCCCGCCTGGAAACTTATGTTCCCACTGTGGAAGGATGTAATAATAATAATAATAATAATATCTTTATTGTCATTGCCCCCTCTCAGGGACAACGAAATTACTTGGCTGCTCCATCCACCCAGATAGGGCACTCCACTTAAAATCAGAACAACTATAAAAACACTAATTAAAACAATATAATATAATACAGCAAGGAAGATTAGATAACTTCAAAGTCCAGGTTTCCCATTCAGGGCCAAGATCGCTCTGGAGAAGAAGCTGTTCTTGAGACAGCTCGTTCTTGTCATCATCGTCCTGTATCTCCTAATGTGCCTTGCAATTAGTGTAAAAAGGCCGCATACAATCCAAACACAAGCAGATATATGCCTAAGAATCTGTGTTTCTGAAATGTGTTGTGAACAGTGAAATGGGAGTCTGGGAGGGGTGCAGCAGACGAAATGGGGAGGGTACCTCATGATTGGCAGATCTCCTCTAATCTGGCTTGTTCATCTTAACGTGGGACTTGTTTTGCAACCATAAAAATATTGAGAAATCCAGAAGTGACAACACAAAAAATTCTACGCATGGAACATTGAGACACAGAGAACAAGTCCATTTATCTGACAGGACTCACAAAATCAGCTCTGTCCAGCAGCAGTTCTGCATTAGCCCTGAATTTGCTCCAAACATGACAATGTGAGGATCGCTGCCATGCTTCGAGGGGTCTTTGATTTCCCCAGCGACAGCTCTCTTTGAAGACTATCACTCATTGAATGCAACACATAAAACACATCAACAAGCTCGCCCAGAACCAGGCAACTGTTTAATTATCTACACCCTCTTTAACATGGCTAAGGCCTCAGTATTTCTGCCCCTTCTCTCACCTTTGGAAGGGAAAAGGCCGATCAAATCTATCTCCCAAGGCTCATTTCAGACAGTTGCCTAATGTTAATCTAGGCCTGCAAAGTAGACAAGCAGTAAAAATTTAGACAGAGGTGGAGATTAAGGAAAGGAAGGTTAACGGCTGCACTTTGAAAGAAGACTGGTGAACATGACTGGAGACCCTAATAAGCCAAAGGGAACAGCAATGCTGCCTGTCTTATTCTCATTGTCTCATGTTCATTGCATAAATAAACTGAAGAAGAGAAGTGAGGTATTAACCACACTTACCTTCCTCCACTTTTTCCAGGCACAGTCCGCGATTTACATCCCCACAGACCTTTTTGCTTTGGAGACGTTCACAGTGAAAACTCGCTCTTTAAAGCTCAATCGGATCAAACGTCAATCCGCAGACAACCTGATTTGAAGTTTGCTCTGATTCAGTTTTAAAGGGCAGGATTTAGCGGGCAAAAAAAAGCTCAGACACAGAGCGTTAAAGTGTGTCTGGAAAGAGCAGGGCAAAATAGAAGTGTGGGTTAAGACCTGGGAGGCAGGCATTGTTATAGGAGCTGGTTTGGATGAGGCCTGTGTGTCCCAACCAAGCCTGTGATTTTTGCATTTGTAAGATGGGAGTTTCAGCAGAAATGACTGGTCCAACCAACCTCTTTGTCAAGGTAAGGGACCTGGCCACGTCTGTTAGGCATGCATTTACATGTCTAAAGAGTTGGTCAAGTTCAGATGTGTTGCCATACAGACAAATGGCTGGTGATTATCTTTCAGGAAAAGGGTAGAACTCCCCCTGCTTCACCTGGCTGGAGGTGACATGATCTTGTAGGTAGAAGAACAAGAGCTTTTGCTAACCTGGTCTGAAGCTGGAAAGAGAAACAGAGATCTGACTTGCTCTCTGTGCTGAATCCTAAGCTATCGTTCTAGGCACCCACTTTGAAACCTAATGGGAGAACAAGATCTGTTGCTGAGAGTCCATGCACATTATGCTCAAGCTGAATAAATGTAATTCATTTTATGAGGGTGGTGGTAATGATTATGATGATATTGCATTTAATCCACATTTCAGTGAAACCACAGCACATAAAGGCTTTCCAATACTTGCATTTTAATCCAGCGCAAACCTACACCCCAGGAGAGTGCAGAGTTTAGAAACGTTGTTCTACAAGCATGCAAATAATTCTTACACACTGTTTTGTAAAGTTAGAAAAGCTCATCGGGAGCATAGTTAACACTTGATGTCAGAACTTCAAGTCTTTGGTTTACTCCCCCTTTCCCTCACCCCCCAAACTTTTGAGTGTTCAACCAGCTTAATCAGAAGCTATGAAATCTCTGGGTGAAACCATCAGCAAGCTGAGCATCACGATAAAAAGGAGGAAAGTGGCAGGAGCCTAAGTGCCAACAATACAGTTGTCTGGATTTATTGTATTTGCTTTGCAGGCAAAAAAGAAAACCACCCTCACTGCGTTCTTTCCAGACTCTGCGTAGCTCTCAACGACAGTTGTCAAAAGCCCTGAATACTATCAAAGACTTGGGGAGAATCAGTCTTCTGGAAAACACTGACACGTTTTAACAGAATGCATTACAGCCTGTCAGGGAAAATTACTTAAGAAGGGGAACTACTCTACAGTAAAACCATATTGGCTGTTTAAACCAATTAGGTATTGTTTGATCTTTCCAGGCCCTCAAAGGCCAACTCTCTCCACCTGCCTAATTGGTCTCTCTCCCTCTGTCCCCTTCCTTCATTCTCCTCCCCTAGGATCCCTACTCTTACACCTTAGGGCCAAAATGGCACCTACAGCAGTCACTTAATTCACACAGGGATGCAAATTGTTTCCGGGGCATTCATTTCCCTCCCCTTCAGCCGAGCTCCGTCACCAGCAAACTTTCGTTGCATGGTGTGTAGACTGTATCGCTTCATAATGAAGACAGAAAGGATCAAATGTCCTCTCACACTAAAAAATAAATAAAATTCTCACTGCACCTACATATTAGACCAGGTTTACACATAGAAGCAATGTGTGTGTAAGAGAGAGAGAAAAAATGAGGAAAGCATATGACACAGTGAAGGCTTCTCCCCACTGCTGATCTACCATTCTCCAGCCCAAAGAATAGATTCCTTGGGAGCAACTGCACACAGCCCTGGATATGGAGAAATGGGGGGGCGGGCATTGCCTTCTCATGAGTCAGACCATCAATCCACCAACCATCAATCCACCAACCTCAGCTTCACCTCCACTGGCTGGTGGGAACTCTTTAAAATTGCCTAGAATGCTACTCTAACGTTACTCACCTGTGGCCCTGCTGACTCACCTGTGGCCCTGCAGGTGCTGTGTCTGTATTTATTTATTTATTTATTTATTTATTTGATTTGATTTGATTTGATTTCATAAAATTTGTTTATCGCTTGATTGTGATTTTTTTTTTAAAAAAAGCCACCTCAAGGAGGTTTACAGAAATAAAAAGTTGAAAACTTTTTTGATCGAAACAGCTATTTAAACTACTCAGAAAATAATTGAAATCAACAATAAGCTGAAAACAGATCGAAGCACATCTGCTGCTGCTGCTGCTGCTGCTGCTGCTGCTGCCACTGTTGTTATAATTAATATCATGCCATTTCTAATTTATTTATTTATTTATACATACATACATTTATATATCACCTTTCCTGCAAGGAGCTCATGGTGGCGTACATAATTCTCCTCCCCCGTTTTATCCTCGGAACAACCCAGTGAGGTGGGTTGGGCTGAGAGTGAGTGGCCCAGGGTCAACCGGTGAGCCTCATGGCCGAGAGGGGATTTGAACCCCAATCTCTCAGGTCCTAGTCCAACACTCTAACCACTACACCACACTGGCTCCATATACAGAAAGGATTCCCGTTATTATCACGAACTCTTCCTTTACATTGGTCAGATTTAACTTGCTTTGGTGGCCTGATTTGGCCCACTTGGAGCTCCATCCATCTGGTTTGAACGCTCTTGCCAAGGAAAGAGCTCAGAAATGGAGTGTTCTGGGGCAGGGAGGGGGCTGGACACAAATACTAAACTAGATTGATTACCCTGCTCCCCACATCCGGGGCTGGCATGAGCAGGGAGGGTACAGATGAAGCACTTACCCCACCTCTCACCAGGGTTTAGACTGCAGAACTGTATGTTTACATACAGTTACATCAACTTTGCTACTCCAGATCAGTCCCAGGAACACCCACATCTATCTATCATCTATCTATCTATCTATCTATCTATCTATCTATCTATCTATCTATCTATCTATCTATCTATATCATCTATCCATCCATCCATCCATCTATTTATTCATCCAACCATCCATCTCCACACACCCTCCCTAGCTGTGATTTCTGCATTACAGGGAATTGAATGAGACAGCTCTTCCAACCTTTTCAATTCTATAGCTCTATGACTGTTACAGCAGGTTGAAAGCAACATAAGGTTGAGCATCATTGCTGAACTCATTGTTCCAAAACACTGCAAAAAAACCCACAAAACTCATTTTTCCATGAACCTGTTAGGCTGGTTTACAATAAGCCAAAGTAATAACTATGGACCAAATGTTCTCAATCCATTCTGATGCAGTAGGTGATATGCTTTTCCCTCCCCAATTCCAACCCCCCCCCCCAAAAAAAAACCCCATGCTGTTTTGTCTTTTTAACGCAAAAGGTTATTGAGATGGTCGGCTGTGGCCTTAAGTGATATGGTCTCACAACAGGTATATATATCCACAGGCGGCTGATGGGAGTGTTTTGGTGGCAGAAGGCAGTCTACTGGAGTTGCCAAACACTCTTACGCAGAAGCTTGCCCACTGTGACGTCTGTTTGTTCGGGACCCATCTGCCAGTTCCACAAATCTGACTTCAGATTCACAGGCCTGCCACCTCCGCCTGAGCCTCGCAGCCCAGAACACCCACTGCCGGCAGAATGCGACTGTGTCTGGTAGGTAGATGTCAAATCCTGCAAGGATTCTGCCCCAAACCAGCCTTGCCTTTCAGTAGTTTTTAAACATCCCTTACCCACTCTTACTTGCAGACGCAATTCCACAACAGGTTACAATGCAGACACACACGATTTATTTAAGGCAGGTGGAATTGCAACCGGCTAACGTTAAAATAAGCACCAAAATCCACCACTAAACTCCGGCAAAAGGTTTCAGATAACTCTGGAAGTCTAGGTGCTAGCTGGACTTCAGAGGTGCCACCACTGAGAAATCTCTGCCGTAAGCTACGGGACAAGGATAACTGTGACTTTAAAGATGAATGGGAACCCTTTACAAAGTATTTGAAGACGCAACAAAGCGAACTGGACTCCTTGGCTAGTTTTGAATAAACATTCACAAACTTTTGATTGAAATAATCAGCTAAATAGTTTGAGGATCTATACAACTGTGTAACATGCAGAAAACAGCATTCTTAGAGAAATCAAAGACTGGAACTGAGAGAAGCTGGGGGGTGGGGGTGGGGGGGGTTTTGTGGGGGGGTGGGGGAGGGAGGAAAAATGAGGGAAAAATAAGGATGATATGTTTCTGGATAATATGTTTTGTTTTAATTTTGAATAAAAAAAAGTTTAAAAAAGGAAAAAGAGAAGTCTCTCTCATATGCCACTGCAGAGCGGATCTCAGTTGGTTGTAGTCAAGTTTCATTTCACTGTGTGTTCGTTTTACAAAAGCTCTATGTTTTGCTTATAAGCAATTAGGTCCCCCACAAACATATATATTTCCTTCCTTCCTCTCCTTTATTCCAGCCCAGTCTGCAGACTTGGTGTATATCTCTGGGTCCTATGATGAGCAAGGACGCAGAAAAAAAAATCACTTTTAGCGGCCACTCCCTCAGCTGTGAAATCTGCCTCACATTTAGTAGCCATGAAGTGAGAGGTAGCTATGTAATGTTGACGATGGCTCGTGGCCGGACATCCATTTTGCTAGGTTGCTGGTCAAGGATGATGTTTCATCAATGACATGTAAAAAGGGGAGATGATCTCCCAACATGTGGGAAATATTCTTTGAGCTTTTGAAATGCAAGAAACTGGAAGGCCAAAATACAGTGGTACCTCGGGTTACATACACCAGGTTACATATGCTTCAGGTTACAGAGTCCGCTAACCCAGAAATAGTGCTTCAGGTTAAGAACTTTGATTCAGGATAAGAACAGAAATTGGGCTTCGGCGGCGCAGCACTAAAGTAGTGCTTCAGGTTAAGAACAGTTTCAGGTTAAGTACGGACCTCCAGAACAAATTAAGTACTTAACGTGAGGTACCACTGTAATAGGTCCATGTGCACACACATGCCCATACACACACCTTCCAGGAACGATGAATAAGAAGCTTCAATAACTTTGTTTCAGTCAAGAGAAACTGGGGAGAGAAGAGGTGACAGTTTTAAGATGGCGTTAGCTAGGATAGGGGGAGTAGCCTGGGGTACAGAAGATGTTCTTTGAGTGGGAGAAATGCAATTCACTTGGAATTTTAATGCAAGTCTACCTAAGCCTCACTTCTTTTGCAAAGCCTAAAACACAGCTACCCAGGTTTGAAATTTTGCAATGCTGTTTAACAAGAAAATAAAATCTGTGTATTTGGGTTAAAAATGTGTTTCACTGTGCTTAAACTGTGAAACTGTGCTTAAAAATGTGTTGTATTAGAGGAAATGACTTGCAAAAATGTGCGTATTAAGAAAAAATGCACGTTAAAACACTGAGAGATTTTCACAAGCACTTTAAAAAAAAAAGAAAAAATCTGAGGCAGAACTGTGGTGGATGGAACTTAAGACTGGAAAAGCGAAAAACAAGACAAAACAAAATGGACAGTCACCCATCCCCACAGCCGTCAGAAGCTACACTCCGTTGAGCTGCTCCTGAAATTTAATACCACTCAGGAGTGCCCAATACATTATTTTAAACTCATATGCTGGTTTCCAAAAAAACCACAAATAAATCCAGATTTCTCCTGATTTTATAGCATGAAAAAAGAAAAAGAAGAGAAAGAGGCACATAAAGGAAAGTTGGCAAAAGAGAACTCTGTCCAGTGGCTTCACCGCTGTAAAAATTAGAAAGGGGACAAGGACTATTACATAATCTAGTCGGCGTCCTTGCCAAATGAGGGTTTAGGAAGAATCGTTTTGAGAATTTGAAAAGTGTTCTAAGCCCTCTCTGGAAACAGCAATCTACAGACTGCCAGCTAGTAGGGGTTTCACAGCTGCTCTTTAATGCCCGCAGCAACGGCAGAAAGCAGCCAGCAACATGGGGATGAACTTGCCCCTTAATCTGCACTTAATTTATTGGCTTATTTATCCAGGATACAAGGGATTTGTTTTCTGTTTTCTGTTCTTTCAATTATTAGCAAAGCGAACGTGCAACGTCCCATGCAAATGAAAACAGCAGAAATCCAGCCACAGCAATCTTCCCTAGCATATTCGTTTTCAGCCTTCTGTTACACCGGACCAAGTTATAGAGTCATATCACAAGATATTGAAACGTTTACACCCCACCCGTCTTCCCAGGAACTCAAAGTGATGTACATGGCTCTCTGCCTCCCTGTTTAATTCTCCCAACGACCCTGCAAGAAACAGTGACTGGTCCAAGTGAGCTTCATAGCTGAGTTCTGGCTGGGGGGGGGGGGGGGAGTCCTGTTTGCGATGATGAAGAGGGGGGAGATATACATACCTGACCCCAGCTCCATGGAGGAAGCGTGGAATGAAGATTCCACACTTATGAGTGACACCCATTGGGGTCCCTTTGCTGAGAAAAAACCCCAAACAGCCCTTCCAGGAGCAGTAACAATGAAAGTTGGGACCTCCCAGTTCATACTAAAGGCCTGTTTCATCCATCACCCCACTCACCCAATCTAAATGTTTCTCCACCATAGATACAGAGGATATTGCTTAATCCCTCTTATTTTCCTTCTGGAGCCCTAACATCAGGGCTAACCAATCTCTGCTTCACTTTTATGTAGTCACAGTCGGCATTTAAGCACGAACCCGCTGGATTTAAATGTTAGCATTTTAGTCCTCTGAGAAGATTCTAAAATGTCAGAACGCTCCAGTTTTACATTCCGCCCCACCCGTTTGCAAAATGAGCCGCTTTATATCACGTAATTGGCCTACCGATTACAAAAACATGTTTCTGTTCATTTCTGTTAATTCGCGAATGTGCTTTAATGGGGTTTCGTGCATGTTACCCTTTAAAGCACTTAATAAATACTTTGTCTTGTGTGCAATATTTGGACTGCATAATTGTTGTTTTTGGTTGCTTATTATGCCGTTTTGGTATCCAACATTTGGCACATAGGCTGCCTTGAACATTATTTCATGAGTGGGGGTGGGGAGGCAGCAGAAAGAAATCGCTGAACTAATAACAAGAAGATGACAATGAACAGTGTGGTGGCTGAGAAAGCCCAGATTCATTCCCCAATTATTCTGCTCTGAAGCACACCAAGTGGATTTGGACAAGTTGCTTTTGCTAGTTGGGAAGCCAAAACGCCACTCCACTCTCAACTCCTGGAAGACAACACAGGATACAAAAACTGGCGAGATATTGCTATGCTTTAAAGGGAACCAAAAAACATTCTCAGTGTTCTGTCACATTTGAGAGTGACCCAGAAACCGAAAAGAGGTTCCTAGCCACAGCATACATTTAAAGCACATGGTTTCACCCCAAGCATCATGGCAACTGCAGTTTACTCCTCAAAGAGCTAAAATTCCCAGTCTCCTTAACAAATTACAGTTGCAAGGACTCTTTGGGGAAAGCCTTGGGGTTCCTGGTGCAGTTGAGACCCAGGATGCGCAATGGTAGGGCAGGGTAAGTAGAGTGGGAACTACAAAAGAGTGTCACTGTGCTCATGTCCTGACTGAGGGCTTCAAACAGGTTGGCCACTGTGAGAACAGGATGCTGGACCAGATGGGCCTTTGGTCTGGTCCTGCCGGCCTCTTGGGATGATGGGAGGACCGTGATATTTGTCTTCAGATATCTGAAGGGCTTTCGTGCAGAAGATGAAGCAGACGGGTACTCAGCTGCTTCAGAGGGAATGACTACTAGAACTAATGGGCAGTAAACTGGAAAAACCTCTTAACAGTAACAAATGTTTGACAGTGGAGCAGTACTCCTTCATTGACCGTGGCCAACAATTTGAACCCAAGATGGGCCCATGAAGTCAGGGGCGACACAGTTCTGTGGAACAAAGAAATCAGGCTGCAGTCTGGAACACAATTTGGGTTAGGTGAAGCCCACCCTCCTCCTCAAGTACTTCTGCCCATCTTTTTCCCCACCTGCCATAACAATAGACATTTCAAGAACAACGACTACAACTTTTAAATCCTGGATTCAAACTGGCTCATCTTACGCACTCTGACATGCATCTCACCACCATCAACTTGGCCATAACTTGTTCCACCTCTGACTGTCCGTGACAAACAGCTCTAACTCTGTATATGAACGTGCACATTTTCAGCTGCAATGCTGATGCAGAATTATCCTTCTGTGTTACGTTATGCCTGCATGTGTGGGATAAATCTCTCCCGCTCCGCCCTCAGGCCACGAGAACCAGACAGAGAACACAATAATATCTACACTTGGTATGGAAAAATATGAGAAACCAATGAAGCAGCTTAGTCTGATCCTGCAAGTAGCCCCCATATCAGTTGGCATCTTTCCTCTGCTCAAAGCAGAGCATATTGCGGTTAATATACTCTGTGTGCCTTAGGTCTGAGACCCGAAACAAGCATCTCAGGAAAGAGGAGACTACTGGAAGAAACCAATTAGGTTTACTGGTTGGTTTGACATGTCTCTCTGGGAGATCTGTCATCCAGCACATTATTCCTAATTGCTCACCCTGGCTTCATTTGTCTTGGGACCTAAAATTTCCTCCGCCGCCCAAGAGTAAGAGAACAGCAGGCCACTAATTGTTTCCAGGTCCAGGCAGTCTGTGGCTATGCCTGTTCAAAAAGCATCTTGTTGTTTCTCTAGCTGTGCCATCAAGGTCTGGCTGCCTGTCAATCCAGACTCTCTCCACCCAGCTCTTCAGAAGATCCGGCTCTTGGGAATTAAGCATGCAAATCCTCTAGGCTATGCACAGCGAGATATGCACCCCAGTTTTCCTGAAGCATGTGTAAAATCAAAGATCCCGTTAAGAGCCCTGGAGAACAATATGCAATCCCCTGTAACTAGCACACTTCATCCAATATTCAAATATATATATATATATATATATATATATATATATATATATATATATGAATGAAATTCAGGGGGTTGAAAAAGCAAAGAGCATTGGTAGTGGAAAAACTTAGGAATCCATTTACCATTTCAAACAGCTTTGTAATTATTTACTTGGACATCATATGAATGCTGTATGGAGACTGGAAACGAATAAACTCCTTCAGCGCAGATCAATATGCACGTATTGATTTAGGCAAATAGATAGCATGAAGAAGAATAACTTTTGAAGAGGGGACTGTGAGTAGTGGAGGAAGGAGATTATGGCCCGATCCATAATAATTGTGATTTCTTTTTCTTTCTTTTTTTAAAAAATGAATTTAATACCGTAAACAAAAACTTTTAATGTATCCTTCAACTGTTCCTCATAAGGCTGTTGTTGAGATGATGGCCTGAGGAGATCGTATTTAACCATTTGTCCCTGTTGTGGTCCCAAGAGGAATCCTCCAGTTGCATGCACTATTCAAAATTAGAGGGGCTGCAGATCAATGATTAGGAACGCGGGTGGCGCTGTGGGTTAAACCACAGAGCCTAGGACTTGCTGATCAAAAGGTCAGCGGTTCGAATCCCCGCAAGGGGGTGAGCTCCCATTGCTTGGTCCCTGCTCCTGCCAACCTAGCAGTTCGAAAGCATGTCAAAGTGCAAGTAGATAAATAGGTACTGCTCCAGCGGGAAGGTAAACGGTGTTTCTGTGCACTGCTCTGGTTTGCCAGAAGTGGCTTAGTCATGCTGGCCACATGACCTGGAAGCTGTATGTCGGCTCCCTCGGCCAATAAAGCGAGATGAGCGCCGCAACCGCAGAGTCGGCCACGACTGGACCTAATGGTCAGGGGTCCCTTTACCTTTACCTAGATCAATGATGGAGCCCATGAGGAAGGCCCCCTGGTTTAAATCCTAGCATCTCTGAGCAGGACTGGGAATGCCTCTCACCTGAAACTGTGGAGATCCAGTGCTACTGAGTGTAGACAGCACCACTGGTCTAATGCAGCAGAAGACAGTTTGTGAGGTACGTTCCCACAGATACCCATGGGAGATTGCTTTTCCCTTGCAAATGGAAGATGTGAGGGCAAATACAATTAGGACAGGGCAGAGACAAAGGCTTAAAGCCTCCCTCTTCCCACGCCACAGTTCAAATCCTGCACCCAATCCAGCATCAGCTGCTTATCTTTCTGTGTTGTTTTGTTTAAATCAGATATGCAAGGGGACGTTAGGTCTGCTTTGGCCCTATGACATTTTTTTTAACATTATACTAAGATATGCCTGTTAAGCTATTTTGGGGGAGCAGTACCGAAAATAAAGGAAGATCTGCTTTTTAAAAAATGATAATTGCTGCCAGAATAGTTTTTAACCAGACGGCTGGAAAGAAAATAATATTCTAAGCACTTAAGAAGAATCATTAAAATTATGGATAAAATAAATTGCCCAACTATGTGCACGTGATGGAAAGCAGACAAAAGGAAAATAGATTTCTGGGGCCTTCCTATGCTAGACTTTTGGAACGATGAATGTAAACTAAGCATGGCTCTTGATAATAACTTTGCTTTAATAACTTTGAATACATATGCGGCTGATTCAAAAAGACATGACTTTTAAAGGAAGGAAAAAACTCTCCATACATGGCTATTCAAACAGCTTAACCCCTACTGGCATCTCTTACCTTGCTCCAGAGATCCCAGGCTGAATAACTGTAGCAAATCCTCAAATAGGGAAATTGCACACATCCCTACAATTTTGCCACCAACCTTCACTCACTGCTAAATAAAAATATGATGGTCTGGACCAGGGGTCACCTTTATTTTTTCTTTCTTTTGACCAGTGGACCCATTTTGAATTTAGAGAGAGTGCTGTGGGCATCAGTTTCAAAAAATATAGAGAGTATATTCATGGTGATTCCCCCCCATACTTGTATTGCCATATGCTTTATCTGTTGAATTTCTACCTGCCAGAGAGCTGTTAAAGATACAGAAATTCTAATGCCAGAGCTAAATCAAAGGCAAGACTAGAATCGCATACCAACTAACCTAGGACTAAGCCCATTACACACAAAAAGGACTGGAATAGATATGTATACCATTATACATGGAATTTTCAGTGAGTGCCGGCCTCACTCCTGCAAATAAAATGGCATGGCTGAGCCTCTTTGCAAAGCTTTCACATTTGCCTCTGAGGAAGGGGGTGTTCTTTAACATCCATCAACACCATGTAGCAGTATTTGCAGAAAATCACTTCTAGGGAGTACCTGATCTCAGACAAATGCACCAAAGTTGCTAGGAGAAAAGAAGGGCATACTATGGAGATTCCAATGGCTATATAATAAGGCAGAAGCAGGAAAGTGTGTAAAAAAACAGGAAAAGGAGTCAGTGTGGTGTAGTGGTGGAGAGCGGTAGACTCGTAATCTGGTGAACTGGGTTCGCATCTCCGCTCCTCCACATGCAGCTGCTAGTCAAACTTCTCTGAAGTCTCTCAGCCCCACTCACCTCACAGAGTGTTTGTTGTGGGGAAGGAAGGGAAAGGAGATTGTTAGCCGCTCCGAGACTCCTTAAGGTAAAGAGACCCCTGACCGTTAGGTCCAGTTGTGGACGACTCTGAGGTTGCGGCGCTCATCTCGCTTTACTGGCCCAGGGAGCCGGCGTACAGCTTCCGGGGCATGTGGCTAGCATGACTAAGCCTCTTCTGGTGAACCAGAGCAGCGCATGGAAACGCACGGAGACTCCTTAGGGCAGTGATAAAGCGGGATATCAAATCCAAACTCTTCTTCTTTTTAAAGGGGAGTAGGAAACAGCTGCTCTTTACGATCCCAGGATTCCTAGTCTGTGTTGTCCAAATAACTCTCTTATCATTCACAGCTCCGACTTCACACCTTGGCTAAAACACTGATAGGCAAGAGCAGCTATGCTGGCTCATGGGTACCTGCACATTCTGCTTCATAACTTTCTATCTTGGAGGGCTACAAACATTTTGTTTTTTTAAAAAAGGTCAAAATCTGGGACCCCCCCCCCCCCGAGGGCACCAATTAACACCTCCTTGGGTGCTACAACACCTGTAGGAGCCACATTGGTAATGTCTGGAGAGTGGGTTGGTGGAGAGAAAATATTGCGGTGAGAAATGAGAATCAAGTAGCCTTAGGGTAGAAAACTGCGTGTTCATCAGAACCTGTAAAAAACAAACAAAAACCCTAGGTCAGGGTGAAAAAGCAAATTTCTTAACAGGTCCCCATGGATCTGTTAAAATCTATGCAAGAAAGAGTTTGAAGAGTTGCTTTCTCTACTAAAATAATGCAGCAGCCTTGAAGGAGAGATCCGCACGCGCCTTAGAGCTGCTCTTGGGTATAAGCGACCCTGCATGTTTCCAGTCAGCAGAGGGCACGGCTGAGACTAAAAGTCAGGGGAAAATACATTTTGTGGTTTCCCGTCCAAGTCCCAAGCGCCACCCCTTCCTCTTCCTTGCTCTCTCCTTCATGAAGCAGACACTGGGAACCAGGATTCTCTTCTCTGTGTCCCAAGGAAAACTTAGCACACCCTTATTTTGTGCACCCATAAAGACATTGTTTCTCATCTACTGGCAGAAGGTGCAGGGAGGAAGAGTTTTAGGGGTGCAGGGAGGTGATTTAGGGGTTGAGTAGCCAACATTGTGACCTCCAGATGTTGTGCACTGCAACTCCTGACCCCCCTGTGTATTGGGGCTGATGGGAGTTGTAGCACAACATCTGGAGGGCACCAGGCTAGTTACCCCACAGAACTGGGTATCTACCCCAATTCAAATGGCATGAAGTGGTGGGTGCAGCTGAAATGGAAACTCAAGTTTGCAAAGACAGTGCAGTCCTTCTGGCGGCACACTAGTTTGCTCCGGGATGCATTTTGGGGAATCGTTTGTCTAACAGCATAAAAACTTCACATTTTTAATGGCCCTGTAGGAACACCCCAATTAAAAAAATGAAATGAAAAGGCCTTGCATGTGTTTGTGCTTAGTGAGGAAGAGCACTGCAGCGATGTTATATTGGCTGCCATTTTTATTGAATCTCTTCCAAAACTATATTCCTTTACAAAAGAATGAGGTTATTATTGTGTTTGCTATATTTATCCCTCTATTCTTTATTAGCATTGCTCCTGATTCATTGCTGGCAAAATTCTTTACTGCACATTAAATCTCTTTAGCTAGAATGGAGGCCTTTAAATGCTTTTCTAATGAATTGTAGTTACAAACCCATAGCCATCCCATTTACATAAAATGAATATATATTTATTTACTCGCCAGCAACCAAATCTATAATGCTTTTGTTGCAAGGCTGTGCATCCATCGTGATTTTTCTTAATAGTATCAGCATGCTATTCATTTAAACATATTTGGCTGGATTCTTATCAAGGTTTTGTTTCAATTTATTGCAGATGTGCCCAAACTAATAAAACGTGTTGAACTCTTTGTCCTCAGCTATGGCTGAATATTCCAATTTCCGATATCCTTCAACTGGTGCCTATTTAGGACTGAAACAAGCAAAGAAAAGCCATGGGAAAACGGCATTAATAATTTTACATAATAGTCCCATAGCTCTTGGCAGCCCAAAGGAACCTCCTATGTTAGTTCTCCAGCAAAGTCAAGACCCCACAGAAACCTGTCCCAATCGGCTGTAACTGGGAAACTGGGGTTCAGTTTATGCTGTAACAAGTTAGGAAATACTAACTTATTGTAGAAGTTACAAGAAGTTAGTAATGTAACTTGTAAACCCCCCGCCCTCCGAAATGATAGTGGAGTATATAAATACTAATTATGCTTTTGAGATGGCAAAGGTAGAACTTTGGAATGACAGGCGCTGTGTGGCCCAGATGTTGCTCTTCTAGGATACAGAATGATGTCATTAATTTCAAACAGAAATAACTGGGTCCAGCTACAAAGCAGTCAAGGATGTCTACCAGGCCACACACATCTTGAGAAGAGATAATGGGGAAGAATGGCTCGGGAGCAATGTACAGTAGGGAGACATATTCTTATGTACAGTGGTACCTCAGGTTAAGTACTTAATTCGTTCCAGAGGTCCGTGCTTAACCCGAAACTGTTCTTAACCTGAAGCACCACTTTAGCTAATGGGGCCTCCTGCTGACGCTGCGCCACCGGAGCATGATTTCTGTTCTCATCCTGAAGCAAAGTTATTAACCTGAAGCACTATTTCTGGGTTAGCGGAGTCTGTAACCTGAAGCGTATGTAACCTGAAGCGTATGTAACCTGAGGTACCACTGTACTAAAATACAAAATTAAGATGACTAGGAATATATGCTTAGCAGTATAGATTAGGTATGTACATGAACCACAAAATGTAATTCGGACCCCAGTTCAGTGCTTTGTAAAATGGCCCATTCCAGCTCAGAACCATCGGGAGGCTACCTGATATGGCTCCCAGACCCAATTGTCACCCTTCCCTCCCTATTAGGTAATGAAATAACTTTGTTTCCTCTTTTGAGAGAAATGGGTGAAATTTCCAGACACCTCAGACTCTCCATAGAGAATAAAGCCTGCCAAACAGCAGACAAAAAAGGTCAAGGCAATTTAGCATCAACTATCATTTGAAATTGCAGTTTGTTGTTTTAATTCTGTTTTTAATGGTTGGTTCCCTTCCTCTTATATTTTTAGCTGTTCCTATGTTCACTGCAAGCTGCCTTGAGTCCCTTTCTTTGAGAAAAAGGCAGGATATAAATACTGTAAATAGAAAAACAACAGCTATTTCACCTGTATTCTGGCTCACAGTATTTTACATCTTGCCAAGAATGTGACGTGAAAGTAATGCAGATTCTGGGGCATGGAAAGAATGTGCTACTAAGAACCACAGCTGATGGACCATCACTGAATGAGCAAAAAAGCCCACAGGACACCACTGCATTAAAAACAACCCTAAAACACATCCTTGCCCAATATTTAGAGGTTGTCCTTGTGTTATTGACGCCCTGTGCCTAAAATGCTTTTAAGGGAGCGTCTCTTCCTATCACCTCGTAATGAATGGCTGCTTCTGAGGATCCATTTTTCATTACCACCAGAGGCACAAGATTAAATATATTTCTGACACAGCCGCTCCTGTTGGTCTCCGTACCACAGGCTCAGGGTGAAGCTGTCAGCTCAGGGAAACGAATGTCACCCCAGTTGCCAAAAGCGCTACGGGAACCGAGGGAAAGAGTTACTAAACACATAACTGCTGCCACATGAGAGTGGGGACGAGGAAAGAGAAAGGCAGCCAGATGCAGGGAATTTTGCATGGTAGCTAATGTGGATGTGAGATAATGCAGGAGGGACGAGAATTTGGCCCAGTAGGAGCTGCTGCCTACTGGAATTAGGGCAGAAGGCAGAGCGCCCCAAAATAAGTGGAAACAAAGTCGGTGGCAGCCACAGTCAGGGCCAATGATGAGCAGGGCTAACTAATTGCAGGTTTGTAGGAAGCGGGTGGCGCTGTGGTCTTAACTACAGAGCCTAGGGCTTGCCGATCAGAAGGCCGGCGGTTCGAATCCCTGCGATGGGGTGAGCTCCCATTGCTCGGTCCATGCTCCTGCCAACCTAGCAGTTCGAAAGCACCTCAAAGTGCAAGTAGATAAATAGGTACTGCTCTGGCGGGAAGGTAAACGGTGTTTCCATGAGCTGCTCTGGTTCACCAGAAGCAGCTTAGTCATGCTGGCCACATGACCCAGAAGCTGTACGCCGGCTCCCTCGGCCAATAAAGCAAGATGAGCACCACAACCCCTAAGTCGTCCGCGACTGGACCTAATGGTCAGGGGTCCCTTTACCTTTACCTTATCTTTCACCTATTGATTTCTACAAGACAACACTGATGCTAAGGAGCAGGAAACTCCACTGATACACCCTGGACTGAATGTAAGTAAGACATCAGACAAATGTGGGTCAGATAAGGTCAGAGTGAGAGTGGTAGGACATTCCCCCATTCGCCCTAAAGGGCTTTTCTCAACTATATGCACCTATGAGCAAAATGAGGGAAGAAACCCTTGCTTTGGGGATGGGCTGTGACAGAATAGGTGCAACACGTTTTACACACTGTCACGAGCTGGCAGTAAATCACATTGTGCAAGTTGGAGCCAACTCTTTATCAGCTAAACCTCAATCTGCACAACCTTGGTGGAGTCAGGCCTAAGGAGCACAGCGACGCATCTGCAACATGAAGCAATTGTTGGACTGGAGGTCCTTGCCTCTTCACAGCTGCGTAAGTCACCTAAAGGGCTTTCCCCCCAGCAATCTGAGACTGTGCCTGCATGCAGTCAACCTCTCCTCCACCCTTTTCATGCCTCTTCTGGTTTGGGGAGAAAAGGAGGGACGGGAGCTTGCTGCAGTAGCAAGAGGAGACACCTGTGACTCTTCAGCAGCCTGATACATCTCTGCCTCTTGGCCACCCTGTCAGTGTGTGGGGGAGAAAAGAAAGGGTTCTGACCTCCCTTTGTTGCCTCAGACCCTTGTCGGCATAAAAGAGTCCACGAGAAAAGTATCCTTGCAGAGTAAGTACTTTCTGCTTTTATTCTTAAAAGTCTTTCTGCAAAAGTGACTGACCAACTATACACACCTCAACACTACCAGCTTTCACTAACCAACCAACCCAACCCAACAACAAACCAACATTTCTCACTCTATATATACAACCTGGTGCAGGCCAATTTTTAGCCGTGACACACCCTCCTCCCACTCTCCTGCTTCAGCTTCTGCCTCTGATTCTGGACTTCCGTCTGCCTCAGACTCTCCCTGCTCACTAAGCCCTGTTACCTCTTCAGCTTCTGACACCTCCACCTCCCAGTCTTCTCCCTCTGACCACTCATTGTTGTCCCACCACCATTCCCGGGCTCTAAGCTTTCTTCCCTTGGTGCTTTCCCTGGTTCCTCTCACCATTCCTCTGAGACCAACCAGTTTGTGACGCATGCAAGACGTCCCGAGTTCAATCCCTCGCAAGGGCTGGGAAGGAAGACTCCTGCTTGAAACCTTGGGGAGCTGCTCAGGTCCATGTAGATGACACCAAACTAGATGGACCACAGGGGTCTGACTCTGCAAGGTAGGTTCCTATATTCCTATGGTGGCTAACTCAATGAGGAGCCATGGGTGAGGAGCCAGCAGCCACCCAGTGCTGCAAAACCTAGCTGGGTGCAAAGAACGACTTGTGCTGGGCTGTACACAGCATCTGTTTTGCAGGTTGAAACTCTCAGGTTTAATCCCCAGCATCTCTAGATAAGCCTGAGGCGCCAATCTGAAACTGCTGCCAGCGAGTGAGGCCAATACGTAGTCAGATGGATACCTGGTCCAAATCCATATAAGGCAGTTTCCTATGCTCTATTTTGGCAAGAGTTAAACACTACTTTGCACTATTGACTGCAAATAAGGAGAGAAGCAACTGTGTAAATAATAATAATAATAATAATAATAATAATAATAATAATAATATCAGTGAGATTTAAGAAGTGCTAAACTCAGGGACGCAGGTGGCGCTGTGGGTTAAAGCCTCAGCGCCTAGGACTTGCCGATTGAAAGGTCGGCGGTTCGAATCCCTGCGGCGGGGTGCGCTCCCGCTGCTCGGTCCCAGCGCCTGCCAACCTAGCAGTTCGAAAGCACCTCCGGGTGCAAGTAGATAAATAGGGACCGCTTACCAGCGGGAAGGTAAACGGCGTTTCCGTGTGCAGCTCTGGCTCGCCAGATGCAGCTTTGTCACGCTGGCCACGTGACCCAGAAGTGTCTCCGGACAACGCTGGCCCCTGGCCTCTTAAGTGAGATGGGCGCACAACCCCAGAGTCTGTCAAGACTGGCCCGTACGGGCAGGGGTACCTTTACCTTTACCTTTGAACTCAGGGCTTAAAAGCTATGGTTTTCCCAGTAGTGATGTATGGAAGTGAGAGCTGGACCATAAAGAAGGCTGATCGCCGATGAATTGATGCTTTTGATTTATGGTGCTGGAGGAGACTCTTGAGAATCCCATGGACAGCAAGAAGATCCAACCAATCCATTCTTAAGGAAATCAGCCCTGAGTGCTCACTGGAAGGACAGATCCTGAAGCTGAGGCTAAAATACTTTGGCCACCTCATGAGAAGAAAAGACTCCCTGGAAAAGACCCTGATGTTGGGAAAGATGGAGGGCACAAGGAGAAGAGGACGAAATGGTTGGACAGTGTTCTCGAAGCTACCAGCACGAGTTTGACCAAACTGCGGGAGGCAGTGGAAGACAGGAGTGCCTGGCGTGCTCTGGTCCAGGGGGTCATGAAGAGTCAGACACGACTAAACAACAACAAACTCAGGGCTTGATTGTTGCTCTGGAAGGGTGAAGATGAAAGGGATGGCGCCTGCCCTGTCAACACTCAAGTGGGCATTGCAGGCAAACAGAGACTTGAACCCAGGCCTCCTACTGCTGTTTGCTAAGCGAGCCCCTGCAGGAATATACGTTCCAGCTGCGGAATGAAAGGATCAAGAACGGGGTCGCACTGGAAATGCAAACAGACCGTTCCTATCAAACCCACTTTGATGTGAAAATCCAATGAATACCAGCTTTGCTTGCCTCCCTTTCGCCAACTTGCCATGCCTTTAAAATCTTCCCTTCTCGCTTCTCCACCATCACTGCTCCCCCCCCCCACATGCTCCCCCCAAACTGGCTCCCTGTTTTGACCTCGCAGTAATAATAAACTGTAGATTAAAGAAAAACTCCACCGCCTATTTACCCAAAGCCGTCTGCAGAATTTAAAAGTTTAATTTAGAGAAAGAGAAATGATGTTTCCCGCCTTTGTAGTTGAAAAGATAACCTTTTACCCATGAAATGATTCAGAGCTATGCTTTTGAAGCTGCGGCAGCTTAGGGGAGATGGGGGTGGGAGTGAGGTGCTAGGTCAGCTTCTACTGCTGGTTAAAATCTTCTTCTGAAGTTTTAAAAAAGAAAAGCTGACAACTGTATTATCCGTTTGAGCAAAGGGGGGGGGGCAGGAATCTGAAGAAGGAGCTCCATCACATAGCAAAAACTTTTCTTCTCTTGCTGGTGAATTTCTCTCTGCCTCTGTACTGTGTGTGTTTAAATGCTCCCATACTAAGAACAGGAATCTTTTGCCCAATGTTGGACTTGAAACCACAACTCTGAGATTAAGAGTCTCATGCTCTAAAGACCTCCAAATCACCACGAGAGTGCACAGGATTGCTCTCAAGTGCTTTGGGGAACAACAGAATGGTAGACCCAGAAGAAGACACTCCGAACTTTGGTGGCTGAATTTCACCCACCCCTAATTTTCATTTCTTCCAAACACTGGGCCCAAAGGAGGTGGGAGTTTGAATGTCTCCCCACCTCCAGGGAAAATTCGTCCTGGGAATAATCTCAGTGAGAATGGGGGATAAATGTGTTTGGTTCACATTTAATGGGAACCTCCCTAATTAGCGGTTCCCAAACAGTTACAGGAACTGAAATACAACTAGCCTTCAAAAGTCTCACTTTTCTTAATTTTGTGGTGCAGTCCTCCAAGTAAATAATCCATGCAAAAATGCATGTTTGCACTAATAAAAGCAATGTAAGAAAATACATATTCAGCAAGATGGCAAAAAAAAAGTTACGTATTGGGTAAAACGTGCACACACAAATGTGCATACAAATTTTCATGCTTTGAAAAAGAAAGAAAGAATTGCAAGTTGATGTACAAACAGATGGGGAGAACCTCAGATTTTTTTTTGGGGGGGGGGGTGAAAAACAGAGAAAAATTCCTATATTCACCCACCCCTAAATCCAAACAGCCTCGCAGCATGAAACTAGCTCTTCTGACTGCCACCCACCTTGCCTGCAGTGTGAGAACAGTTTGCCCAAAGCTATCACTGCTGCATGGTAGTAACAGCCAATGTGTTGAGGCAGAACAGGGCAACTTCCATGCCAACATCAGCATTGCTGCAGCTTAGTTGGCTGGGACAGGGCTGGCAGTGAGGCTGGGGCTGTGCAGACAAAGCTGTGGAAGAACTGGATTGGATTTATTCATACTGCTATCTGCAAAGCCCCAAGCTCACTGATACCCGACATCCTGACCCCTGGGTGCCTTGTCCAGGTGGGCAGTAGCAATGCCAACATCAAGAGGGCAGTTCTCCAGTTCTGCCCACTAAACCAGCCACTGGTCCCAAAGGAGTTGAGGAAACAGTTCACATGCTACATATGTAAAATAATGTTTTCATGTGAAATGTTCCCCTGAGCCAATGCATGATTTGTTGGTGCATACATGACGTATAACTGGGTGCTTTCTTCTCTGTTGTGCCCTCCTCCTGTATAGAGCAGTGATGGAGGGCTAAGATCTGGAAAACCTTTGAGCTGCCCTTTGAGGGGCAGCTGTTTATCTTCTCTTTCTGCAAATCTACCACCACACTTTGCATTGCTTCCCAGACACAGGCACAGATTGCTGCTCTATTTTAGATGCATGGAGCAGAACAGCGAGGGACTTCGCTACACAAGAGCCTTTGCAATGCAGCTGTCACCTCCTGCCACAGATGCCCCCAAATGTTTTGCAATCTTGCTGACTGGTCAGGGCACTTGCCTAGTGAAGGCAAATATGCTGCTTCCGCTTTGGGAAAGGGAAAACCACAGATATTTGCTGCATCCCCAATTAATGTAGAGCCAGCCTTCCGAATTGCACTCAACACTTCAAACCGCTTGCTGTACAGCATACAAGCCTGAAGCCATAAAGGAACAGATGGCGTTCCCTTGCTGCAGAGCACACTTTAGGTATCTGCAGCATTCGTGCTCAACATGTATTCCATAGAATCAAAACTTCTCTTTACAACTGGCTTTCAGAAGCATTCAAGGCTGTGAGATCTGTGCTGCAAAACCACCTCAAGTGTTTCTGTTCTTCCACCGCGTAAGCTTTTTCTTGCATCTCTGCTTTTCTCACCTTTTCGCGCGTTCAGAGACATACCAGAAGGAGCCACATTTCCTTGTTTTAGTCACCTCTCGAGGGATGGCTCAAGTTAGCATTTGTGTTGCCGCATGCATGCCTAACACAGACACTCTCCAAGGGTTTCACTCCTTCGCAGAACTGGGATTTGTTCTCTTGCTAGTTCTGTTCAGACACTCTGCGGCACGTGTTACGCTCAACGAAATCTGGGCTCTTTTTTTTTTTTTGGAAAAGCTTCCCAGCGGACTTGCCATTGTAGAGCATTTGGGGCCAGAATAAGACAGCTGGTGCAGAGCAGTGCTCTGAATGTTCTCCATGCAGCCCATCCTAGAGTCAAAGGGGAATTTTCTACGTAAAGTGTTGGCAACCAAAAGCCCTCAGGCACAACCTGGCCTGAGCAAGACTGTTACTTGGCCCTGTAATTCAAACTTTCCCTCTACTCGTCAGCTGTGTCTAAACTTTGGTTGAAACTGTCCAGTGCTCTATGCTACTAACTGCATCATCTCCCTTTCCAATGTCACCTATTTCTTGTGGCGTAGAAGAAACAGGGGCTGTGAGCCTTCAGTAGGCAACCACACACACAGTTATCCCAATTTTCTCCACTGTCCTTCCACAATTATACAAGAAGAAGAAGAAGAAGAAGAAGAAGAAGAAGAAGAAGAAGAAGAGGAGGAGGAGGAGGAGGAGGAGGAGGAGTTTGGATTTGATATCCCGCCTTTCACTCCCTTTAAGGAGTCTCAAAGCGGCTAACATTCTCCTTTCCCTTCCTCCCCCACAACAAACACTCTGTGAGGTGAGTGGGGCTGAGAGACTTCAGAGAAGTGTGACTGGCCCAAGGTCACCCAGCAGCTGCATGTGGAGGAGCGGAGACGCGAACCCGGTTCCCCAGATAACGAGACTACCGCTCTTAACCACTACACCACACTGGCTCTCAATTATAAACCAGTTGAAAGCTACCAGTATTAAAATCTACTGTTGACAGGAGCAAGCAAGCAATAAATCACACCGAGATTTATATGAACACTATATTAGAAGAAATAGGATGTACTCAGGAGTGCCAAGCCTAATAAGCACAACTTTTCTTTGGTAGGTCCTGACCTTATGAGGCAGTTGTAGAAACTGAAGGTCCCCGCCTTCCTAAGTCTCCTCCTCTCCAGGGTTTCCCCCCAAGCAATTTGAGGCTGTGCCTGCATGCCTGTCTTTGCTCCTCCCACAGCATGCCTCTTCTGGTTCTGGGAGACCAGGCAAGAGGGGATCTTGTCGCAACAGGAGGGGGAGACACCTGTGCTTCTGCACAAGTCTGATTCCTCTGCCTCTCAGTCTCCCTCATCCTACTCTCCTGCTTCAGCTTCTGTCTCTAATTCTGGTGTGCTCTCTGCCACAACCTCTTCCTGCTCACTAAGCCCTGTTACATTCTGACACCTCCTCTTCTCAGTCTTCTCCCTCTTCTCCTTCTGACCACTCATTATCATTGTCATTCCCTGGACTCTAAGCCTTTATTGTCATTGTCCCATACAGAACAACGAAATTGGGGGGAGGGGTCTACATAAGACATTAAAAATCAACAACCCTGCTATCCCAGCTATCCCAACCTGGTTAGCCTACTAAAAACTCTGATACCCCATTTTAAAAAATACAATATACTCCCATAGAGACTCCTTACACCGCATTTAAAACTGTCCAGTTTCATTCCCCTGCCCATTTCTTAGCTGATACATCATCAGGAACCTACTAGCAATGGGGCAAGGAGTGATCTAGCACCAGAATATCCAAATTGCTGACCAAAACTACGCAGTCATTGGGTCTGGGAACATGACCAACAGTAGCACCAAGTGTTTTAACCAAGTGCATTATGAAAAGTAGGCCTGGACTCACTAGATTCAGTCAGCAAAAATCATTGGGGTAAATCTCCCACAACCTCAGTTCCCCACCTCTAGAACTGAGAAGCATGCCGTAGCCCATAATGAACTTTTGAAACAGAGATTGCTCCTTCTAATAAGCAAACTCAGGTATGGGGTGCAAAAACTGGGCCACTGAGAAACAAGAGGGGAGGTATCAGCAGGTACAAGGGAAACCTGAGACTTGAAATAAATGAAGCAGAGGCTAATAAGGGGCCCACCATGTTAATTAGAATACCGGAAGCCACTTGAAGGGCGCAAATGAAGAAAGGGGGCATGACTGCTGGATAGAACCAAGATCAAGAAAACTGCTATTAGGAGAGGAAAATACATTGCAATGTTGTTATGGTTGCCCTCTATCTATCTATCTATCTATCTATCTATCTATCTATCTATCTATCATCTATTATTAATAGTAGTAGTAGTAGTAATGCATTCTAGTATTTTATGTCCGTTCGTTCAGGCTCTTTAATACATTGAAACAGCTTTAATGACAGTGACAACAACAGCGTATCCCAGCGATACTTCCTAGCCTTTTAGGTATTTTCGTTCTGATTCCAGGAGTGGAATTAATCATCTGTTCTATTACTTGGTGGGAGATTTCTGGTCAAAGCAGTTCAAGGAGCCTTCTCATGATCAGCCAGCCTAATTTGGCTACTCCCCCAATGAGCTTCAACAATGCTTTGGTGCTCACTTACGTATGTTCACAGTGTATGGCCCCCTTTCAAGACCACAAGTATTTGGGTAGATGTGTTTTATTTCACTGTAGCAAGTTAATTAGGAACGTTTATTAGCGGGGCTGGAATGTAGACACTGTGAAAGAAGATTAGAGGGACTGAGACTCTTTAACTTAGATCAAGAGGTTCATACGGTAAGCCTCACTTCATCAAAGGGGGGAAATGGCTCTGGCCTTCCCACAATTCACCTCCCACACACAAACTTTTCATGAAAATATCTGCCTGCAGTTCTGCCCTCTTGCCACCTTAATCCAGCAGCAGTTGATGGCTTGTGAAATATGAATCTGCAAGGAAATAGCAATAAATATGCTTTCTTACAGTGCAATGTTTCTTCATATGCATCTTTTACACCAGACGGAAATTCACACACACACACAAAACAGCCCATGAATCCACCTTTGCACATACAGTCGTTTCTGGATACCTGTAGCAGCAAAAGCCTCCAACATCCACTACAGGCATCCAGTTATAACCCATCTTCCTCCAAGGAGCTCCAGGCAACATACATAGATAGCAATGGGGTACCTTGGGCAAGATTCATGGTAATCTTCAACCTCACAGATGAGCCCTGATGCTTAGCCCATTATGATACATGTGGCTTTTTAAAATATATATATATGTTTATAATCAAACGTATGACTCTCTCCCAGTGTGTTTGCTTCACACATCTTTCCCTCCAGAGATCAAACACAAAACTATTTTTCTATGGTGCCACACAGCAGCCTGGTTTGCACGTCACATTAAACCATAGTTATAACAAGCTGTGGTTTAATGTGAACAAGCACCATGCCGGCACACACAGCTGAAATCACGGGCACTTTGTGCCTCTCATGTGGACTTCATCTTGTGGTTAGCTTTTCTCCCCAAACAAATCACGAGCAGGAGTCAAGATTTCTTCCCGGAGTTTGTTGGATGGAAAAAACCAAAAACAAAACCCTATGTGTTCACATGTAACATCAGGTCAGATTACACCTTGTTTCATCAGCAGCAGAAACAAGAGCATGGAAACAGAGAGGCACCCATTATTCCTGCTGTGTGCACCAGCATGCTCCTGATTCACATTAAACCACAGTTTATTTTAACTGTGGCGGGAACCAAGCTGTTGGAGCAACCATGTGAAGAGGTCATAATGGGTTGGGCTTTCTGGAAACGATTAAAGTAGCAGCAGGCTATTGTTAAGCATTGGACTGACAAACCGTCTTTCCATTCAGTATTATTATTTCTTTCCATTCAGTATTATTATTTTTTTCTACTAAGGGATCAGCAATTCGTTCAACATTGTCTGCTACAGGGTACGGCTCCTCCATCTTTGGCTCAGTGATGTTTTGTGCTTTTGTCTCAAAAGCAGCCCACTGATTCCTTTCCAAAGCATTATGAGTCTGTCCTGAGGTGGAATATCCAGAATGTGATTAAGTACTTAACACAGGGCTGTTTCAGAAGGGCCCCAACAGTAAGTAATTGACTTGGAAAGAGCCTCAATTGAAATAACTCTTCTCAACAAATCTGGCACTACATCCAAATACAGTTTTTGCCAGTACATACACGATACTACTTACACACAGATTCTCTTCAGAAAACGTGCATGAATTCTTGGCTTCCACTACAAATCCCTCTTCCCCCAATCCATTAAGTTTTTTCAAGGGGGAACCCTCAAACGCTTCTATTTTTGAAAAGCAGTGTTTGGGGGCAAATTTCAGAAAGGAAGGTCCTGGAAACATACGTTCACAGTTCAGAAATCAACTTCTCCTTATGAATTCTGACTAAACCGCTCTGAATTCAAGCCTGTTTTGTTTTATTTTATTTTTAAATGGGTTTCTAGTTTTCATCACCTCCAGCCAGCCTTCCCTCTCAAATAGACACAGGAAGCAACACTGCCCATTCCTCACATTGGGAAATTTTGTCTAAAACGTGACTGGCGAGGTGGTTACAGGCACATTCCAAAAAAAATAAGTCATCAGTCAAAAAGGAGAAGAAATTTGCTCGCGGATTTGCTTATAAAATGGGCATGCTAGTTTTCCCCTGAAATTTTAGAAATAACTACTGTGTTTTAGTGGGACATGGGTGGTGCTGTGGATTAAATCACAGAGCCTAGGACTTGCCGATCAGAAGGTTGATGGTTCGAATCCCCATGACAGGGTGAGCTCCCGTTGCTCTGTCTCTGCTCCTGCCAACCTAGCAACCTGGTTCACCAGAAGCAGCTTAGTCCTGCTGGCCACATGACCTGGAAGCTCTACACTGGCTCTCTTGGCCAATAAAGCGAGATGAGTGCCGCAACCCCAGAGTTGGCCATGACTGGACCTAATGGTCAGGGATCCCTTTACCTTTACCTTTTATTGTGTTTTTAAACATCAATATGATGCATCTCACCATTGTGAGCATGGAAGTGTGTGTCTGCTCTGCCATTCAGGTGGGCACCTCCAAAGCCCGCCTGCTCTCTCTTCTCAGGGCTCTCGGACTTGCACTTCAAGGATGCCTTCGGACAGAACAGGTGAGGAGAACACTTGGCCCTTCAGATATTGCTGAACTACAACCCCCATCCACCACAACAAGCATGGCTAGCGGCAAGGGGTGATAAGAACTGTAGTTCTGCAACTTCTGGAGGGTGAAAATCTCCCACGCCTGAAACAAGAGGATTGCCCTGTGGCAGCCCTTCAAATAGAGGACTGTTCTCTGTAAAGGAGGACACATGGGCACCGCTGAAATGTGCTGGAGTTCTGGAAGCTCCTTCCTGCCCCCCCCCTGAGGGATTGTTACATCCAACTATTTCAACAGGCATTTCCAGGCCAGGGTTATTGTCGTTGCTTCAAAAAAGTTTTCTTCTTCTCCTTCTTCGAGTTTTGCAGTGACCTAGATACCCAGCGGCAGCTGAACCATCAAAGGACTGGGGAGAGGCTTGCAAAAAAACATTTGCACTCTGGGATTTTTTCCAGCTGGAACTCACCGGAACTCACTTCTCAGGTGAGCACTATTGCCATTCTAAGAGAACAAAGGAGGCCTCGTTCATGCTAAGTTTTTTTTTTCTTGGTAAATCTTTATGATTTAAAATACAAACGTATGACGAAGGTAAGTATAGAAGAGTTAAATACAAAAGAAAAAAACATCAAGACATAAAGGTAAGAAAAAAATTAAAAAGACAAAAAAGAGGGGAAAAAATTATACAAAATCATATCCATCAAATAAAAAATTTCTGCATAAAACTTCCAATCGTTCTTATTATACTATTTCTATTGTCATAGTTTTGTCGCACAGCTTTACTTTATATCCTTTCTCATACATTCCACTAAAGTATACGTTTCATTCGTTTTTGTTCACAAGTATCATTCAGGTGCTGCTGAGATGGTATTTCAGCACCTCTTTTTCCATAAAAATGGCACCATTTGCACCCCTGCCCTGCAGCAGAAACAAGGCTTCTTGCAATTGCCACCAGGATTGGAGCCACCAGAATTAGGAAGCCTTGCCCACAGAGAGTGTGCAGTATTTTAAATATACTGTGAACTGCCTTAAAAAACTTTGATCGGTAATGTCAAGGGCTCAGGAGTGGAGAGCGAAGGGGAAGAATCCGAGGGGAGCGTAGGAGAAGAGGACAGTGGGCCAAGGGATTCCATGAGCCTCTCCAGCGAATCGGAAGATTCACAGAAGGGGGCGCCAGTGGCCAGGGATAAGGGGTTCCCAAGGGGAACGCCCCAGGAGCAAGGGGGCAGCAGGGACTCCCAGAGCAGTAGTTGGAAATCAGGACCAGCTTCCCCACCAGAGCAGAGTGGGGGGGAAGAGTCCCAAGTATCGGGGCCAGTGCATTCCCCACCAGGGAGAGAAGACGAGGCAGAGCTGACCACGCCTCCATCGGAGAGTCGGACAACGGAGGGGAGGTCAGATCCGGCCAGTATCACGGAAGAGGGAAGCAGTGACAGAAGTAGTGTAACGGTTAGGAGAAAGGTCACTGGGTTGGCGCGAGAGGCAAGTTCAAATGTACAGGAGCGCGGGACAGCAGAGAATGAGGATTGGGAACCAGGTCCTAAAGCCTGCCGGTCCTAAAGCCCGCCGGACGCTAAGCGACTCAGCGTCGGAAGAGTCCAGAAAGGGCAATGCCCCAGCGGGCAGGAGGACCCAGAGGAGGAGAGAGCAGTGGAAAAGGTGGAGCAGGGCTAGGATCTTAAACTGGTGTCAGAGGGGAGGAGACTCAGACGGGACTTCGCCGATCTAGGGTTTAAGACGTAGGGCTGCACGCTGTGGCTTTGAAATGGAAACTGAACTTCAATAAAGACTTTTGTACATTTCGACAGCCTAGCGTTGGTCCTCTGTGAGCTGGGACCTAGAGGCAGCTCTGACAGTAAGTCCCGTCTCCAATAAAACCTTGCAACGTGAGTGGGCGCAGCGAGGGGCGAAGATTGGTGCTTCGCGAGCTCACGAAAGCAGGACAGGATGACTACCAAAGAACAAATGGCAGCCCTGCAAGACGCAGTGACAAGGCTTAACATGGAAATATTAGCATCCAGAAAGAGAGAAGACGAAGCAGCCGCTGCCTGCCGGGATCTGCAAACCAGGTTGGAAATGTTGACTAAACAGGGGCTACCGGGTGCCAAACCAGAGGGGATTGGTCTAGGAAAGAGGGGAGGCAGCATCGTGTCTCATTTCGATGGGAGTCTGCAGCAGTATCCTAACTTCAGAGCAGACGTGGTTTTTGCACTTAAGTTGCTGGAGAAGGACTTTAGAGATGAGCAGGAGAAAGTAGGCTTCATACTAACTCATCTCCATGGAGAAGCTAAAGCGTGGCTGCGCAATCTGTGGCGAGATAATGACCCAGCCCTAGGAAATGCGGATGCCTTCATTAAGGCGATGGACGCTTGTTTTTTATCAGCGGTAGATGTAGATGTCGCCAGAAAGGAGATACATGGATTGAAACAAGGCAGAGCCACTGTAAGGCAATATCACGCCCGCTTTTTTGCATTGGTCAACGCGATGGGATGGGAAAAAGACTCAGCTGCCGTCCGGGACCTGTTCTGGGAGGGGTTGAACGGGGCTGTGAAAGACGAAATTGCAAGGGGGGAGAGACCCCAGAGCACTAAAGAAGTGGTCCAGAGAGCGCAGGCGATTGGAGTGAGGCTGGAGGAACGTCCTTGGAGCAAAGACAAAGGGCGTTGGGGATGCACGCCAGCTAGAGCACCTCCTTTCTTTCCCAGGGACACAGCGCGCGCTCAATCCACGCCTCCACTGGGAGGGGGAGAGGAGCCGATGGAGATAGGTGGTGCCAGGGCTCAGTCAGCAGCCAGAGCCCTGACACCGGGAGCAGTCAAAACGAAGGCTCCTAGAGGGAACAGGAAGTGTTACGTCTGTGACAGTGCGCAGCACATGGCGAAAGAGTGTCCCCAGAGGATCCACAAGCACACTGCGGCCTCAGCAACAGTAAAGGGAACAGTTCAGCAGGAGGAATCACTGCAGGGAAACGATGAAGTCTGGCTGGAGGCAGAGGCACTGGGGCCCAGCCAGACGAGTCAGTGAAGCAGTCCCCAGGAATCTTACAGCCCACAGACCCCCTCCCACCCAAACCAGTGGTGCAGCTCACAGCATCCCTCCAACTTCCCAATGGGCTCACCATGGAAGTCCCTATTACCATTGACTCTGGCAGCAATGCAGACTTTATAGGAGTGGATTTCATCCAGCAACATGGCATAGCGCTCCTGCCGGCCACGATGCCCCTAAAAGTAGTCACAGTCGATGGCAGAGAATTGCTGGGGGGACAGGTGGTACAGCAAACGCCGCCAATGGTGATGCAAATTGGAAATCACCGGGAAGTCATCAGCTTCAATGTAACCCACCTGTCAGACACGCCCATAGTGTTGGGCATGAGTTGGCTGGACAGGCACAGTCCGGCACTAGCATAGTGCCAGCGCCAATTGACCTTCAGCTCCTCCTACTGCGCAGCAAACTGCATACTGCCTGCCCAGGAAGATGAGGGGCAAGAAGATGGACCGCAGTTACACTTGGGCATGCTGCAAGCGGTACCCGACAAGTACAGAGGGTTTTTGGAGGTCTTCTGCGAGAAGGAAGCGGACATGCTGCCTCCCCACAGACCCTACGACTGCAAGATTGACCTCCTGCCGGGGGCGACGCTGCCGACGGGGAAACTGTATTCCATGTCTGAGGATGAACTGCAAGAACTCAGGGAGTTCATAGATCACAACTTGAAGCGGGGATTCATCCAAGAATCCAAAGCAGTGGGGGGGCAGTCCCGTGTTTTTTGTGAAGAAAAAAGACACGCCCCAAAAGAGGCTTGTAGTTGATTACCGGGTCATAAATTCGAGGACCAAGCCCACGGCATTCCCCATGCCCAAGATTGACGACCTGCTGGCGACGGTGAGGAAGGGTCGCATCTTCACCAAGTTGGATCTACGTGGAGCGTACAATCTTATACGCATGCGGGAGGGCGACGAGTAGAAGACGGCCATGTTTACGCCCCTAGGCACCTATGAATATAGAGTTATGCCGTTTGGTTTACAAAATGGTTCCCACTGTTTTCAAACCTTCATGCACCACGTCTTAGCGGGACTCCTCTACAAGAAGTGCGTCTGCTTCCTGGACGACATCCTGATCTTCTCGGAATCACAGGAGGATCACGAGAGAGACGTCAGGGAGGTCCTGCAGAGACTATGGGAGCACAGACTTTACGCCAAACTGGAGAAGTGCCAGTTCGACATGACGGAGGTGGATTTCCTGGGCTATAAGCTATCCGACAAGGGACTCGCCATGGACGGCGCCAAGGTCCGCTCGGTGTTGGACTGGAAGAGCCCGCGCAATCGGAAGGAGGTCCAGAAGTTCGTCGAATTTGCCAACTTTTATCGCAAGTTCATCAAGGGGTTCGCCATGCAAACGGCGGCCATCACGGACACCCTCAGCTCCAAGAAGAAGATGTTCATCTGGACGGAGCAGGCGGAGCGGTCCTTTCAGACGCTCAAGCGTCTCTTCGCGTCCGAAGAGCAGCTGCTGCACGTAAACCCCAGCAAACCCATGAGGGTTGAAACGGACGCTTCAGACAGAGCCGTGGGGGCAGTCCTGTTGCAGCGAGACCCACAAGGGGACTGGAGGCCGTGTGCTTTCTACTCCAGAAAACTCAGCGAGTCAGAGCAGAACTACACCATCTGGGACAGGGAGTTGCTGGCAATTCACGCAGCCTTCAAGGCGTGGCGGCACTTCCTCATCGGAGCCAAACACACAGTGCAGGTCCGCACGGACCATAAGAACCTGGAGTACTGGCGCACGGCGCGGTTCCTGAACCAGAGACACATCCGCTGGGCGGAGTTCTTTGCAGATTTCGACTTCAGGATAGAATACATCCCGGGAGACAACAACATCATGGCGGATGCGCTATCCAGGAAACCGCAGTATCTCGAGGAAGAGGCACCGGCGGCGGCCAAGCACATTTTCGCACCGAAAGCGTGGGCATGCGCCTCAGCCACAGTGGACCTGGACGCGGTACGTCGCGCGCTGCAGACGGACTCCTTCGCACGAGCCAAGATGGAGGAGGTGCGCAGCGGCACAGCGAAGGACGACGAGTTCCAGATACGCGACGGACTGCTCCTCAGAAAAGGGGCCCTCTACATGCCAGGAGACGACCTCCGGGCGAAAGTACTGCAGCAGTTACACGACGCGCCCAGCGCTGGGCACTTCGGCAAAGACAAAATGGTGGACTTAGTAGCCAGAGACTTTTGGTGGCCCAAGATGAGGGGGGAAGTCGCGGATTACGTCATGAGGTGCGACACATGCCAAAGGGCCAAGCCAGTACACAGGCCGCCGGCGGGACTGCTGGAACCGCTACAGACACCGCTCGAACCGTGGGAGAGGGTGGCCCTGGACTTTGTCACGGATCTGCCCAGTTCCCGGGGCAAAACAGCAGTACTCGTGGTCGTGGACATGTTCACCAAGATGGCCCACTTCATTCCTTGCGCGAAGGTGGCCACAGCGGAACAGACCGCCAAGCTGTTCATAGACCACGTGTTCAAGGTGCACGGTCTACCACGGTCTATTCTGTCCGACCGGGGGCGCCAGTTCATCTCAAACTTCTGGCAGAAGTTGATGGGCATCCTGAACGTCAAGATCAACCTAGCGTCGGCAAGACACCCGCAGACCAACGGACAAGCGGAGAGGGTCAACGCCATCATGCAGCAGTACCTCAGATGCTACGCGAATCAGCAGCCTTCGACATGGGTGGACTACCTACCGCTGGCCAAGTTCGCCTACAACAACACGAAGCACGTGTCCACGGGGGTAACACCGTTCTTCGCCAACAATGGGCGGCATCCCAGAACCTTCCCGGGATTAGAGAGAGTGGGGGAGGGGGAACCACAGGGAGCAGAGGCCTTGGCAACGGAGTTACAGGAGGTCCACGAGCAACTCCGGAGGCAGTTAGAACTAGCAAAACACGCATACAAAATGCAGGCAGACAGACACAGGAGAGTTGGGGAAGACATACAGGTGGGAGACTGGGTCTGGTTAGTGGCCCAGGCAGTACCGGCCAGATCGTTAGCAAAGAAAAAGCTCGGACACAAGCAGCTAGGGCCTTACCAAGTCGAGGCACAGATCAATCCAGTGGCCTTCCGGTTGACACTCCCGGAGGGATCCAGAATGCACCCGGTCTTTCATAGATCAGTGCTCACGCCCTACAAGGCACCTCACAGGTTTCAGGCGCCAGAGACAGCACCAGACCCGCTCAGGGAAGCGCCCACGAAGGGGGGTCACCGAGGGTGGAGCCACTCAACGAGGCCAGAGATTTTAGACTCGAGATGGGGGGAGGAAGGGATTGAATATCTCCTCGCCAGGGAAGACACCCCGGCCAGTGCCAACAGGTGGGTACCGGACTATGCCGTGGAGGAGCAATTACTCAAAGACGAATTCCATGCACTTTTCCCACACAGACCCATGCCGGCAGATTATTTTGATGAATATCTTTTCACACCCACACTCTCAGCCAGCACGTTCCAGGGTTTCTCGTCAGCTGAGGACACGGCGCCGGAGACTAGCTCCCCAGAGGGATCCCTCTCAGGGTTTGGCACAGGCGGATCTTATTGGTGGGAAGATCAACCTGAGGTGAGGTGGCGCAGAGAACTGCCGAGCGGGCCCTCGCATGCAGCGTCACCCCAGGCGACAGGGGGAGAGGGGGTCATGGTCGCGTTGGGGGAAGATCCAGGGTTCGAACACACCTCCAGAGAGATGGGAGCTGAGGACATCGACGTCGACGAGCCCATTGAGGACTGTCCGGATTTAACCGGCTGGCTGCACACCACGGGGGAAGAACTGTATCCTGCACTCACCCCCACAACACTGGAGCACCCAGAACCCACACCAGAAGAGGGGGAAGGGGGGCTTCGAGGGGGGATGGATGTCAGGGGCTCAGGAGTGGAGAGCGAAGGGGAAGAATCCGAGGGGAGCGTAGGAGAAGAGGACAGTGGGCCGAGGGATTCCATGAGCCTCTCCAGCGAATCGGAAGATTCACAGAAGGGGCGCCAGTGGCCAGGGGTAGGGGGTTCCCAAGGGGAACGCCCCAGGAGCAAGGGGGCAGCAGGGACTCCCAGAGCAGTAGTTGGAAATCAGGACCAGCTTCCCCACCAGAGCAGAGTGGGGGGGAAGAGTCCCAAGTATCGGGGCCAGTGCATTCCCCACCAGGGAGAGAAGACGAGGCAGGGCTGACCACGCCTCCATCGGAGAGTCAGACAACGGAGGGGAGGTCAGATCCGGCCAGTATCACGGAAGAGGGAAGCAGTGACAGTAGTGTAACAGTTAGGAGAAAGGTCACTGGGTTGGCGCGAGAGGCAAGTTCAAATGTACAGGAGCGCGGGACAGCAGAGAATGAGGATTGGGAACCGGGTCCTAAAGCCCGCCGGAGGCAGGGGGAGGAGCTAAGCGACTCAGCGTCGGAAGAGTCCAGAAAGGGCAATGCCCCAGCGGGCAGGAGGACCCAGAGGAGGAGAGAGCAGTGGAAAAGGTGGAGCAGGGCTAGGATCTTAAACTGGTGTCAGAGGGGAGGAGACTCAGACGGGACTTCGCCGATCTAGGGTTTAAGACGTAGGGCTGCACGCTGTGGCTTTGAAATGGAAACTGAACTTCAATAAAGACTTTTGTACATTACGACAGCCTAGCGTTGGTCCTCTGTGAGCTGGGACCTAGAGGCAGCTCTGACAGGTAAATATGAATATATCAGCTGAAATAAATAACCGGATGAATTTCAGCTTCTAATCTGCTGGGGAAGATGCCCTACCCATTCTGATACCCTCATGAATAAGCGAGGGTGCCAATGCATCTCGATATAATATGAAACTTTATATTTTGGGGGGAGGGGGGGAATGTATCAGACGCTGCATTCGCCTCCCCCACTTGCGATGCAGTGTCATCCCGCCGTTTGAGGCTGTCAAAATTTCCTCACTTAGGGAGGCACACAGAATCCCAATTGGACAGGGCTGTCAAGTCCATCAGTCATCCTCTTGAATGAAACAATGCTGTGTTAAGGCAGAGGGAGAAGTCTCAACAGCTGAATATTTTTAAAGGGTGCTTTTTTGCTGTTTTTGAAACTGCCATGCAGTTTCCTTACTCCCCTGCCCCTCTTTTTAAACACAACAGGGGACAGCGCACTTTATCCGAAAGTAATGAATGCATACCTTTCTGAAAACACAAACGCCAGCTTCTTGCTTGGCAATTATCGGTCAGAGCAGTCCTAACCCTGCAAGGGGAACAGGTCTGAGGAAGCGGTGCATGGGCTAGCTTGAATCTGCCCACTTGCCTCCTGTACCCAGAAAAGCCCACAAGAACATGGGCACATAGCTGACTCGTAGCCATCGCAGAATTGCAGAGTTGGAAGGGGCCAGGAGGGTCATCAAGCCCAACCCCCCCTGGGATGCAGGAATCTTTCGCCCAATGTAGGGTTTGAACCCACAACCCTCAGATTAAGAGCCTCATTGCTCTGCCCAATGAGTTATCCATAAAGCTCTTCTCTGGACCATGAACCTTTACTATACAGTGGTACCTCGGGTTAAGTACTTAATTCATTCCAGAGGTCTGTTCTTAACCTGAAACTGTTCTTAACCTGAAGCACCACTTTAGCTAATGGGGCCTCCCGCTGCCGCTGCGCCGCCACTGCGTGATTTCTGTTCTCATCCTGAAGCAGAGTTCTTAACCTGAGGTACTATTTCTGGGTTAGCAGAGTCTGTAACCTGAAGCATATGTAACCTGAAGCATATGTTACCCGACATACCACTGTACGAACTTGGACCAGGCTTGGTACGTGTGCTGAATCTTATTTTTTATTTTCTGCTTGCTCTTTACCTCAGCAGTACTTCAATCATCGTCACCAATAGCTGTATCGCTAACAGAAAACCCTCTCCTACTCTACGTAGGGCCCTGTGGAAACCTGAGGAATATTAGGCAACCATCCTAAACATTATCGCTGTGTTCTGCGCAAGATGGGATGTCAGGGAGACTCTTGACATCAGCAGGTCACAGTCATACTCTCTGACCCCTATAAAGGTCTATGTGGGCCCTGCTTCTGTATTAGTTTTAAAAAACTAGGTTATTCTAACCTTGCTTCAAGTTGGTAGCTACATCTTGCCATCATGCCCTGCCCTCAACACAATTTAACAGTGTGACACACCCCTCCACTGTCCCCAATTAAATCAGGTCATCCCATTTTCATGCTCTGTTCTCTCGCGCGTGTCATGTGACTTGCATGCGAGCACGGCCCGGAAGATGTGTGTCTCGGTTTTCGGCTGCAACATGTTGGAAGGCATGGGGTGAGCTTGCCAAAATATGCGCCCTACAGAACACTGAAAGGCATCTCTAAGTTTGGGCAAAGCCTCTGACTCACAACTGTATCTGCAGAGAAGTTTGGAGCCACTGTGAGTTATGCGAGTTGTCAAACAAAAGGGTAAAAATTAACTAGCTCATTAGGCAAAAGAAACAAACTCGATAAATTATATATACGGAGGGATAAACAGCCTTCATCAGAGACACCCACACTGCCATAAGAAAAATAAATTTGATGAAACATGAATGCATACATCAGGGAAAACTGTTATAAACATTTTCATCAACTTTCTCTGGGAAATGGTAGAACAGTTTCTTTTCTTTTTTTCTTTTTTTCGTATAATTAATCACAACAAATCTTTAAAGTAATAAATCAGCACCATGAAGCAAAATCTCAGCAAATGCAAATACTGAGCACTAAACAGTTTTTAAAAGTTAACAGCCACCACTGAATCTGACTGTCTGGTCTGAACCTGTTGGTTAGTCTTCCACAACCTAGTTCCCTCCAGATCTTCTGCACTATAATTCCCATCACCCCTGACCACTGGCAATGCTAGCTGGGGCTAATAAGAACTGTAGTCCACCATAATCTGGGGTGCAGCAGGTAGGGGAAAGTGATGCAGGTCCTCAGGTAAAGTAGCCTACTCAGAAGCCACACTGAGTTCAGTGTGACTTACCCACCTTCTGTTTGTAAATAGTAGATCTGTTATTTACTGACTGCTACCATGTCTCCATCTCCTCTGGCTTCACACATAGGCTAAGAAATGCCAGCTAACCTTTCTCTTAATCACTCCCCACCAATACCTGAAAGGACAGATTGCCACCTTAATTTTACACCAAGGCTCTTGTGCTCAACAGCGAACATATGGACGTTCAGTGGGGGGGGGGGGGACTGGAGACTGTCAAAGGTATAAAAACCAAGCTGGAAATAAAGGTGGCAAACCTACTCATTGAGGAGGAAGTCTTTTTTCTGTTACTACCCCTTCATTACCCATCGGCCGCCAGAATCCCTTAGCACTCACATTTGTGAAATTGTGCTCCTCAAAGCAGCATTTGGCCCACAGGTGAATTGTGAGCCCCCCGGCCCGGGATCGAGCCCGTAAATAAGGAGACACAACAACAGATGTATGGGATTAAATTAGGCCACAATTTTAACGATTTCAGATGGGTCTGAGGATGTGCACAGGATGCTAGCTCTTCTGGCACCCAGAGCAGTGGGGACAGACCTGGAAGACGTAAGCCCCACGCTGCCGTTTCGGGCAGCGCAGGGCCCCGAGCCACCGCGTCACTCCCAGGAGAGACGTGTGGCTCGGGCGCGCTGCAGGCCATGCCCCGCCCACAGTAAGTGCCACCCCCCACGGTGTGCCATTTTTTCACCATCTCAGGGATGGCACCCGGGGTGGGCCGCACCCCCTTGCTACGCCCCTGGATACGCAGAGCAGGCAGGTGTTGAAAAGGGGACTGTAAAACAAGAATTTACACAGCGTGCCCTCCACTTCACCTGACGTAGGGAGTTTGACCTTACGCTGCCGCTCAGGGCCAGTGACTCCCGCAATCAACCCTTTAACAGGACCTGCAAATACCGTCGCATTGGGGTACATTAACAATGCTACCCGCCCCCATTCCGCAGACAGACTATAGGATTCTGTCCAAGGCTTACAAACCGCCAAAATTGTGACAATTGCTACAGGGAAGGGAAAACCTGCAGAGCAGGAAAAATTCTTTCCCAGCTCTGGGAAGCAGCAACCGTTGTGCAACCTAGTTTAGGGAAGCTTTTAATGTTTGATGCATTATTGTACAGTGGTACCTCAGGTTACAGACTCTGCTAACCCGGAAATATTACCTCAGGTTAAGAACTTTGCTTCAGGATGAGAACAGAAATGGTGCTCCAGCGGTGTGGCAGCAGCAGGAGGCCCCATTAGCTAAAGTGGTGCTTCAGGTTAAGAACAGTTTCAGGTTAAGAACGGACCTCCAGAACGAATTAAGTTCTTAACCCGAGGTACCACTGTATTTTAATATTTTGTTGGAAGCCGCACAGAGTGGCTGGGGAAGTCCATACAGATGGGCAGGGTATAAATAAATTATTATTATTATTATTATTATTATTATTATTATTATTATTATTGAAAAGGTTAGCTTGCAAGAGCACCACATTGTTAGAGGGAGGGAAGGGTGGGTGACGCTTCAGAGAAATGGTCGGCTGGAGCCCTGTAATAATTGGTCTCTGCTTGCCTCCCCCCCCAGCCAACAGCTGATTGGGTCGCTGAAAAGGGGGCGGAGCAAGAGCCAGCAACAAAAAAGGGGGTGTCACCCTGGCACAGGAACCCCACACAGGGTCCCAAGCCCCGCCCCCTGCTTGGATGAGTTAGCGGTAATTACTGTGTCGCAAAATGATGCAAAATTGAAATACCGTGTCACAAAATAAAAGTGTGTCACCAGCATGAAAAGTCTGGAAAGCTCTGCTGTAGAGCATGAGACTCTTAATCTCATGGTTGTGGGTTCGAGAGCCATGTTGGGCAAAAGATCCGTGCATTGCAGAGGGTTGGACCAGATGATCTTCACGGTCCCTTCCAACTCAACCATACTATCTATGATTCTAAGATTCTCCATCGTTACTTGGGTCTTTCACAAACACCATGCGTCTTCAGAAATTCCCAAACAACATGCCAGAATGTTCCTCCGTTTCCAACTATTAGTTGCGCAGCTCTGCCTGGCCATTAATTTCGCAACAACAAAACTCTGATTCACGTACCACAAGTCAAATACAATCCATCGCGCTGCAGTGTGACCAAAAAACGGAACCTAGGATGCACTCTGCAGATGGGAACAGATTTGATTATTAATTGCTGAGGTAATCAAAGGCAGGGAACAGATTTAGTCCCCGAGCAAATGCTGTCCTCAAATTCATGTAAGTGAATGACTGTGCTGGGAATGAAGCATGTCCGGACAATGTTGTGATATCAGCGGGGAGAGAAAAACCACACTCCCCACAGCATTTAATTGTTGGCTTTGATTATTTATATCCTGCTTTATGCTACATAATTCAAAGGGGCTAATAAATAAAGTCATTAAAACGTCAAACAGCCAAACTATCTGGTCATGGCGATATTATCATGTCCCGAATACCAACTACGGAGGGAGGGTAGAAGCAATGTCCTCTTCAGGTTTAAGTCCATCTGAAGTTCAATTCACTTATACGCCTCTTTTCCAGAAAACAATCTTCATCAAATGCCATACAACAAAGAACAGTCAATATGAATAAGCATTAATAAAATCTAAGAAGTCAGCACAGGAATATGCAGGAATATTTTGACCAACATGGGTTTTGAACCCCAAACCCTGAGATTATAAGTCTCATGCTCTTCCGACTGAGCTATCCTAGTCATGTGACTACAACACAGATACAGACGTAATTTTATTAGTATGCCATCTTTCCACAGCTAAAACCACGCTCAAGGCAGGCTACCACGTGAAAAACTACGTAATTACAAACCTAACAAAACTAGTCATAATTAAAACATCAAAAAGTGCACCGCCACATTAAAACAATTTCCACATAAACCACAATGGCATCTAAAATAAAGATGCAAAAAATAAGAATATCAAACCCTGCAACAAACCCCATCCAAACAATGCCCCAGCCCAAAAGTCTCAGCTTTTGTACCTCAGCTTTTGTAGCTGGAGTCAATCCAGGCTCCACCCTCCCAGGCCAGGTGGTAAAGGCCAGCAAGGCAAGGAGCAGGTCTTCCAAGCTTCACAGCTGAGATGTTACCCAATAACCATCAGGCAGACTGCTTAATGTTTCACAAAACCATTCCCACAAGGCCAGATGTTGGTAACACTCCCCAAACCCTTGTGGTGAATAACATCCACACATGAGTTAACAGCAAATACGGAAGGGTGCAGATGGTGCTCTCAAAGAAGCAGAGCAGAAACATTTTAAACTTCAACCAAATAAGCAATATACATTCCGGCATACGCAAGGATGGAGAAAAGAATTTCACACACTTACATTTTTTTGTTTCCAATTCATACCTGAAAGCAAGTTGACATCGGCATTGCATTGTTCTCCTGAAAAGTTCAGAAATGTATCTGAACGCATGTCATCTTTTTCAGGACTGTAACGGCCAAAACGACGGGAAGTGAATAACAAGAAGACGAAGAAAACGCTATATAACATAGAGACTGGAGCACTATAGAACAGCGTTTGTGAACCCTGTAAGCTCCACCTGATTTGGACTATAACTCCCATCAGCCCCAGCCACCTCATTACTTACGTAAAATTCCACCACAGCAGACAGCAGGAGTGTTAGCATGGCTTTTGTCAGAAGCCGAACTGCAGCAGCATGGAAACAGCACAGCATGGGATGAACAGAGGTCACATTAGAAATCAATGACTTCTTACATCCCTATTTGCAAGAAGACTGATAGCAGGCAGTCAGAGCCCTAACAGAGCATCTTCTCTTGCTGGGGTTAGGACTGGGACTGCAATTTCCTTTCTGCCACATGTCCTTTCTGTCCTCACCTCACTGCCTCGGTCCAGTATACCTGAAGGAGCGTCTCCACCTCCATTGTCCTGCCCAGACACTGAGGTCCAGTGCTGAGGGCCTTCTGGTGGTTCCCTCACTGCGAGAAGCCAAGTTACAGGGAACCAGGCAGTAGCACCCTCCCTGTGGAATGCCCTCCCACCAGATGTCAAAGAGAAAAATAACTATCAAACTTTTAGATGACATCTGAAGGCAGCCCTGTTTAGGGAAGCTTTTAATGTTTAATAGGTTATTGTATTTTAGTGTTCTGTTGGAAGCCACCCAGAGTGGCTGGGGAAACCCAGCCAGATGGGTGGGGTATAAAGTATTATTATTATTATTATTATTATTATTATTATTATTATTATTTGTCAGGGAACTGCCATCGGAGGGACAGGTGGTGGAGAGGCTCCAGGAGAATAGGAGAGACTCTACAGCAGAAGAAGGAACCAGTAGGGGGAGAGCAGGAGTTCCAGCGGAAAGGGAATCGGGGGAGAGGCTCTGGGATACTTCTAGTGAGAACAGTGAGGAGGTAACAAGACCCCCTTTAGCAACCCCCACCCCTCGCCGGAAGCTGTCACGCAGAGTCCAGGAGGCGCATGTCCGTCCAACAGCTTTTATGTTGGGGTAAGTTCCGTAGACACCCACTGTCGGATTCTACCAGCGACTGACGGAGTCATGCTTTGGGGGCTCCGTTAGTGCCTAGGTTTGGGTGACCAGCCAAACCCCAGAGGGATCAAGCTTTTACGCACAAGCAGCTCATTATCCCATCACATTATTATTATGCCATGGCTGGCTGCCTCCTTCACATGCCCCAAGGCAGAAGGAGTTGTGGCAGGAGGGAACTGGAACCCTGTACGTTTTGCCACCAATTTGACTGAGGCTACCTGTACTTCGACAAGCCCTTAAGATTTTCAAGGAGGAAAGCTGAAAACATGGTGTTTGAAACCAAGAGGCTGATTTTCATGGAAACTGGTCTGGCCATTTCTACTACCCTATTCCTAGAAGGTGTATTTTTATTATTATTATTAGAGATGGCAGGAGGGATGATTTACATGACAATGGAATTATTTCAATGTTTCGCTCTGTGTGTGCGTGTGTTTAAAGAAACTCACAATCCCGAGCAATGGCTTTGTTTGTTCCAGTTTTTGTGTGACACAGCAGGCCGGAAGAATGATCCGATAAGGTGCACAGCTAATGCAACATGAGGAAAGTTGATAAATGGGAGTCAAACTGGGAACATTACAAGCAAGGGCGAAAAAACGCAATTCACGGGAGCAGAATGCTACTGCACGCCTAACTATAATAAAGCGGTTGCCTAGCGTACAAACTATGAGCTATGGAAATAATCTTAAATCAAGTGAGTTACCGTTTCTTAGCAATTTGAAAGAAAGGGGAAAAACAGTCTAATTGGCAATCAAGTGCTCCTCCGGGAGTTTCTAAGCAGCCAGCTCAATTTGTCAGCACGTGCTAAATTCGTCTGGGGCAGATCCTGACACAGCATAAACTTGCAGAGACAGTTTCACGTTTGATGTGAAGTCAGTCGGAAGGAATGTGCGTGAACAAAAAGGCACATCATGGCTAGATGTAAATATAGTCCATTGTCTAAAACCTTGCCAAGACACCAACTATTATTATTAAGCAAGGCCTAACCTTTTCTTCCTTGGCAACCCTTCCAAACCAAAAAAACCAACCCCCCCCCATATTTAACTTTCCATTAAACAGCTTGATGCTGCCACTTGTGTCATACTGCTAATAACTATCTATAGCTATAGGTTGCGTTTTTTCAGGTTACGGACACACCGAAACCAGGAAGTACCGGAATGGGTTACTTCCAGGTTTCGGCTGTCGCGCATGCGCAGAAGCGCTAATTTGCACTTTGCGCATGCGCAGAAGCACTGAATCACAACCTGTGCGTGTGCAGACATGCCAGTGCGGGTTGTGAACGCTGTGGGTTGCGAATGTGCATCCCGCACGGATCATGTTCGCAACCCAGGCGCCCACTGTATATCTCTATATATCTCTATATCTCCAGGGCTTTTCTGGCATTTCTCAGGTGGGTGTCATTGTCATTCTAAGAGAACAAGGGAGGTGTTCATGGTGTAGTCTGACACCTCTTTTCTAGTAAAATAGCACTGGATATATATCGCACACCCTTTTGGGTGCTCAGGTTTTGCAATACAAAATTCTCTTCCTCCTGTGTTATCCTCATAACTCTAGCTGGATGAAGGTGAGAGGCAGTGACGGGTCCAAGGTCACCCAGTGAGCTTCATGGCTAAGTGTTCAGATCTTCACAGTCCCCATTTTATGTTCTAACCAGGTATCGCCACACTTTTCTCATCTATGGCGAGTAATAATGGACTCCAAGGGACCAAGTAAGAAAGCTTTGTCCTTTTTTTGTTTTTTCTTTCCACAATGTGTGGCAGTATGTTGGAAAACAGTATATCTTCCAGCTAGCATTTATTTGGACCTTCAGGAAGGCCTAAATACTCAACCTTCTTCAAGTGCCTTTCCTTCAGAAAATCTTGATGATCCAATTCTATATCTCTCGTATTCTGTATTTATTCCATGATTCATATTCTGAGTTACTACTACTACTAATAATAATAATACTATCGTCACATTTCTCTCTCTCTCTGTACACTACTTTGTCAGGGCTGACTCTGAAAAGCAAGTAATAAATAACTGGAACAAATAAATAAATAAGACAGGGTACTTAATTTTTATTTTCTGTTGATTTAGCCATAAGACAAATTTATTTAAAATGTTTGTATCCTGCTTCTTCTGTCTCCCCCCACACACATATACCAAAACTAGCCTATAAAAGCTACATATACATATATACATACATGTGTGTTTTTGTTTGTTTGTTTGTTTTTCCAGTGCTGCTTTAGCACTGAAGAGCGAGTTCTCCAGGGGAAAGCAGCAAAGTGAAGGCAAAACTTCTTTCTTCCTTTGAATTTCTTTTAAAGGGAAGAAGAAGGGAGCAGCATTCTAAAGCTCATTTCAAAGGCTTGGAGCCAGTCCTGAAAAGACCCTGCTCCTTCCTTCTACAAAAACACAGGCAATGAGAGGCTGCATAGCCCTAAATGTGTTGGCCTGAAAGGTGACAGTGGGTTCTTCCAATCACAACTTTGCAACCCCAGAAATTAACAACAGTAAAACTTTCTCTGATCCTAAGCCTGTATGCTTTTGGATAGAGGAAACGCCTTCTGCAAAAATCCTACTACTTTGATTAAGTGTTTTAGCAATTTGGGTTCGTTTGTCGGTTTTCCTGACAATTCAGCAGAAAAAGGAGGGTGGGGGAAAACAGAATCCTGAAGCAGAAGAAATTAAATTACTTAAGCAACAATGTAACAAAGGGGGCCCTGGAACACAGCCTTGCATTGAACAGCCTAAATGAATAGGTTATTATTTATATTGATGGATACTGCTACTTTCTATTAAGGTGATTTTGATACATGAACCACCACTCCAAAATAAATCTCACACCAGCACACCAGCACCCACCAGCACACCATTTTAAGAACATCTTAAAATGTTCTTATTTAACATTTTTCACTGAGCACAATGCGTCAAAAAGCACTGCCTGAGATGTCACTTTCAAAATCAAGTGACTATTTAGAAATAGCAAGTAGCACTATTTTTAATTTTTTTAACAGTGGGTAGGGGGACGAGATAAAGAGGCAACATAAAAAAAAAAACCCGGAGGATATCTGAAGCGATCACATCTCTGAGGAAGCCCATGTTTAAATTCGTATTTTTTTCCCGTAGAAAATAAAAGCATCCCAAGGAAAACAAGCTCACAGCAGAACCATATGCAGGTTTATTCAGAAACACATCCCATGACTTGAATGGGCTTTACTCCCGAGTAAGCAGGTAGGGGGACTGCAGCCGGCCCAGTGAGTTTTAAGCAGGGAGGGAGGGAGAAATAGCTTCTTCATCTCTAAAAATGGAAGTCTGCAATCAAAGTGGAGATGTAGCGATGAAACATAGTAATTGTCTCTTGAGCAGTGATCTAATTTCCCCCTGAATGCCCTCAAATGAAAGGTTTCTTTTAATACATAATACAGAAAAGCGAGAGCTTTAAAAAGCGGTAATTTGACAGCACGCAGAATGGTAGATGCATTTTATTTCCGCTCATGGCATTAATGAATTCCAGGTCACTCCAGCTTCTACACGCTGGGGTGGATACCAACACTCACACAGAGTTCTGGGAAAAGTGCAGAGATATAAATGCACCCGGAGTCGGGGATGATGTTCGTCAGATTGCTAAGCAGCCGAGGCTTATAAACAGAATATTTAACTAGAAGCTACAAAAGCTGCTCCGGAAGAGCTGCCAGAGCTTGCTTGCAAGCCTTTGCTTCTTGAAATGAACGGGGGGAATCAAGAAAAGTGTGACATTAAAGCTAAAAAATGTGAACCTCTCAGGATTAAAAAACTCTCTTTAAGGAGATAAACATAATACAGAACTCGGTCATGGAGTCCCATTTGCGACCAGTTCTTGAGGGAGGATATTTCCCTGTCTGCCTGTCTACGCCACAGAAATGTGGCGAGCACAACTTCGCTTGAATCAGCAAACTCTCGTTCAGCCTGGTAGAGAGGCAGAAGGCAGAAGGAAGGTGGATGGTGGGGGGAGAGCCATTCCCCAAGAGTATTATAAAATGCAGAGGAAGCCGGAAGAATATTTTATAAGAAAGCCAAATGTTTAATTCATCAAGGCGCGATAAGAGATCTATTGAGGGGAGAAGGACCTCTCCGTACCACTAAAAATGAATTTAAGGGAAGAATGGGAACACCACAGCAAATTATTCTGCTCTTTCCACCACCCCAAAAGAGTTTAATGCTTTGCATCAATCATTCAATGGGTTATCTCAGATGTTTCATGTGAAATCTGAGGCATGACAGATTCCCTCGGAAGGTGGCGGAATCTCCGAGGTTTCTAAGAGGAGGTTTGGCCATCTGCCACCTAGAAGATGGAGCAAGCTTGGTGTGTTTCCCCCCCCTGCTCCGGAGGGTAGGACCTGAACCAACAGATTCAAGTTACAAGAGAGCAGATTCCGACTAAACATCAGGAAGAACTTTCTGACAGTAAGAGCTGTTGAGCTCCCTTGGAAGGTGGTGGGCTCTTCCTCCTTGGAGGTTTCTAAGCAGAGGTTGGATGGCCATCTGCCATGGATTCCTTAGTTGAGATTCCTGCATTGCAGGGGGTTGGACTAGATGACCCTTGGGGGTCCCTTCCAACTCTACAACTCTATGATTCTATGACTAGAGAGGTTACAACCCAGGGACTGGGGAGCATGGCTGGCTGATCTGGAAACAAGCTGGCTGAAGCTGTGAGAGTAGCAAGGAAAGACACTCTGGAGATATAATGCTGTGAACTCGCTTCCTCTCTGTGTAGAGCCAGGTGTATATAGGTGTCAAATGAACCATTTATCTTAAAATCCTACAGCTTCTGCTGTTCAACGAATCCCCATGGCGGTTTATTCCATATTCACATTTCCCTAACTTTCAGTTTCTACCTTAGAGAAACCTTCTACCTTGGTTTTCGAACAGGTTAGTTCTCAAACATTTTGGCTCCCAGGCGATCGAAACCGGTGAGTGTTCCGGTTTACGAACATTCTTTTGGAAGCTGAACATCCGACAGGGCTTCCGATTGGCTGCAGGAGCTTCCTGCAGCCAATCGGAAGCTGCGCTTTGGTTTTCGAATGCTTTTGAAGTCGAACATACTTCCGGATTCCGTTCGACTTCCAAGGTATGACTCTATATTTGAGCTTTCACACAATGTAAAGGTCACTTGCATACCCAACAGCAGAGTCCCCTGCCCCATCCCCGAGGGCCTGGCCTACTAAAGGGAAAGAATAAAATGGACACAGCAACTGCCCGGCCGGGATTAAAAATGGCAGCAACTTTATTGATTTCAGGTGTAGGAGGCCTTGGCATAGGCATTGGGCATGTATCCCCTCAGTCCCCTGCTGTGGGTCTGAGGTCGATCTTGGAGATGATGGGTCTAAGGCAAAACACAGATCTACGCAAATGGTGCCCCAAGGTGCTGAGAGAAGCTCTATGGTCTGCTAGCCCCAGTCCGCCAGCTCTTTGGAGAGAGACTTCCCTCACAACCCCTCTAACCGGGTGCCCTGTTTTCGTCGCCAAAGAAGTGAGTCACCACTTCAACCCCAGTTCAGATGCTAGACTAGAGGATTCTGCCCAAGGCCTAAACCACCAAGTTGTGACAAATGCTATGGGAAAGGTAAAACCTTCTCAGGAGCAACAGGAATGGCCGCTTTGGGTCGCAACAGCCTCCCACCCCAGATTCGAGGTAAGCCGCCATTCTGAAAGCATAGTGGAATGTAGCACAAGCTGAGCACTCATTTCCCTATTATTGACAAATGAGTTTTTTTCTCTGGATGCATATACAGTGGTACCTCTGGTTGCGAACAGGATCCATTCCGGAGGCCCGTTCGCAACATGAGCAGAACGCAACCCGCGTCTGCACGTGCTGCGATTCACCGCTTCTGCGCATGACGTCAGTTAGCACATTTGCGCATGCATGAGTGGCGAAACCTGGAAGTAACCCTTTCCAGTACTTCCAGGTCGCCGCGGGACGCAACCTGGAAACGCACAACCTGAAGCAAACGTAACATGAGGTATGACTGTAACATGGAAATGAACACTGTATTCCACTATAGTTCCAGAAGTGACTTTTACACCACATGAAAGCTCAGATATTACATGATGTGGAACTTAACACTTAGGGGAAATTAACGAAAGCAGAATAAACTGCGGATGCAACCTTAATCTCTCCAAACTCTGCATCCAACTTAACTATCAGGAACCAGGAAAAGATTAGCACATGTAATGGAACATTAAGATGGATTAATTTTTTCCTGCATGAAATCTGGTAGGACTTCTTCCTATGCAGTGATCTCCGACGATGGCGATGATGCTTGTGCAAATAGGGAACACAGTAGGAGAAAGGAATTCATGTGCAGGGCTGCGATAACTAATTTGTCAAGAGCTCCGCAATAACTCAGTACAAATTAATGTCCATTTAATTTAAAACATTACCAAATCTATGGCTTAACAGACAGCTAGAACTGGTATTAATTGATGTCATCTGAGTGTGAGAAAGAAATCCATTTGTGACCCCCAAGTGTCATGAAATTTAACGTAATTACACACTTTATCATTTGGTTTATTTTTTTCCCATTATATTAGTTCATAGAACGGTTACACTCCTTCATCACTTTATTATGCTTACCTTATGCTGAAACACTTCTTTCCAGCTAACGTCTCAGAAGATGAGCTATGCCCCTGAGAGATTACAGCTCAGCGGCAGCAAAATACATGCTTGAATTCAGGGTGCCCCGGGTTCAAATCCTGCTATTTCCAGTCTTAAAAAAGGGATCAAATAGCAAGTGCCGAGACCATGAAGAGTCGCTCATTGGCAAAGGAGACAATACTGGGCCAAACGGGCAAATCATGACTTTGTAAAATACTGTTTTCTATGCTCCCAAGAGCTGGGTTATATAAAGATGCACAAAATCAGAATAAAGCAGGGGTGATGAAACTTTTTCAGTCCTGGGTAACCATGTGGCAGAGGTGGGCAGGACCAAAGGCAAAAGGAGATGGAACAATGAATGCAAATTTCACTGATGCACAGCTAGTTTCTACACACACTTGCACAGCATTTCCTCCATTCAGACCTGTGTAAGGCCAATAAAAGAAAAACACATTCCAGCCAGGGAAAAATATTTGAGGTGTGAATTGGGGCTAGATGGTGAGGCCTGGAGGGTTGCATGAGACCTGAGTCTAAAGTTCCCAAACCCTGGAATAAAGCAGCAATGCGAGAGAGAGAGAAGCGGACACCAAAAAGTCAAGAGGAAATTGGAGCAATGGCAAATCCGCTGCAACACAGCCCTGATGATAGCACACTGTGTGTTGCCAAGTCATTTTTCCTAGGATGAAAACAAACTTTTCCCAGGGGGGGAAAAAAACCACCCCTGGAGAATCTCGTGCTGACGTTGAATTGTTGTGAATGGTAAGTAGTGTCCAAGGGTACCCATAGAGACCCCCCCCAACAGGCCACCCTGATTCCATCTAAAGTGAGTGAAATTTCTTAGTCCCTTCTGAAGAAGAAGAAGAAGAAGAAGAAAAAGAGGAGGAGGAGGAGGAGGAGGAGAAGGAGGAGAAGGAGGAGGAGGAGGAGTTTGGATTTGATATCCTGCTTTATCACTACCCGAAGGAGTCTCAAAGCAGCTAACATTCTCTTTTCCCTTCCTCCCCCACAACAAACACTCTGTGAGGTGAGTGAGGCTGAGAGACTTCAGAGAAGTTTGACTAGCCCAAGGTCACCCAGCAGCTGCATGTGGAGGAGCAGGGAATCAAACCCGGTTCACCAGATTACGAGTCTACTGCTCTTAACCACTACACCGCACTGGAGTGACTTCATGGGAAGCCAACTGATTAAGATTATTTTGATCATCTTTGGGGGGGGGGAGTGTTGCACACCCCAAATTTTAAGCAGTTTTTGCCTTAAGAAGAATCTAAGTTGGAGGTGAAACATTGGAAGAATTTCATGGGGAGCCAAAAGAACTTCAACCAGACTTGAAAAAATTATCAACAATTTTTTGTAGAACTGTAAGAAAGCCAGTAGGGTAAAAAATCTACTCACTGACCCAGGAGACCCCACTATCTAAGTCATGGAAAATATATCAACACTCCCTTAACCTCCCAAAAACACTCATGATCTCAATTACAATCTGTTAACTTTGCCCCGTGGAACCCAATGGGATCTGCTGAGGACGATGTTCTTCCATAAGAAAAAAAAACCCACACACTAAAGTGCATTATATCAGAAGTTACAATAATCTGAATGTACACTAAGCTTGTAATTTAGGAAGCACTGTGGGACTTATTTAAGGAAAAGTTTCTTAGGGCCAAGCCAATTTTCCTCTGTTTTTTTGGAAGAGGGAGAGAGAGGTAGCTCGCGACGTACTAAAAATGCAATTAGATAAAGTAACTTCATGAAATGCAGCTAAAAGCGTCAGCCGTATGAGGAGCCCCAGGACCATATGAGAAACCAGCCGGTGCTCCAGATTTCTTACTCTGTGAAAAGGTTTCTTTGACATTCTGCCAGGCGACATCTACTCTGAAGAAAAGCAGCTGAATGCACAAGCCCAGAAGGTTGAGCAAGTACCTCGGTTTATGGTCAGCAACCTGCTTGGTGGGTCTTTGGGAGATGCTTTGCAATTGTACCTGACGTGAAGTCAGGATAACAGTATGATGGCAGGGTGGGGAAGCAGGATATTCACAATTCATATCATTTGCATGAATTACCTTAAAACACTTCATCGTAAGATCCCAAGGCAAAACCTGGCAATCAATCACACAAAATGCAATTTAAAACAAGGAAATAAAAATAACTATCTTTTTTTTAAAAAAAAAAGAAGACGAAGCTGAAAACAGATTAAAACACAATTTTTAGAAAACCTCATCTAAAATGCCTGGGGATATAACTGAACCATGCACTCTCATACTGAAATAAATGTCCAAAAGCAAAGAAAATCCAACCTTTCTCCAACCTTTCAGCATGTCTGATCTAGAAGCATTTATAAGGATCAGGCAGTATCAGCCAAGACACAGGCCACATTCACACCATATATTGAAAGCACTAGGACACACAGTCATGGCTTCTCCCAAAACTTCATGGGAGTTGTAGTTCCCTAAGGCTGCTGAGTGTTATTAGGAGGCGCCCGTTCCTTCTTACAGAGCTACAGTTCCCAGAGTTCCCTGCAAAGAGGGACTTCAGGATTCTGCCCTACATCCACACATACATGCACCAATTCTGGTACAAGGTCTGCAGAACATCTCCTACAGGCATGGTAGATAAACAACTTTGAGGAATGAACATCAAGGTCACTCAGTGCTTTAACAAGAGTTTTCCATTGCAGAATGACTCCCTTTGTCTCCAGTGTCCTTCTCTTTTCTAGTTAATTTGTTTTTCTAAAAGATGCTTTTAAGCCTGCTTCTTTCTTCTCAAACTCAGCATGACCGCTGTGGCTTTATTTCTCCTATAGAGAACTCAGAGCTACTCCTATGCAGCCACCCATCCGGCCTTGTCTGCGGTTTATTTACAATGCATCTGATTGCCTGATGCTAATCTCCTGCAGACAAACTCCTGGGCCAGCCTTTTGTGAGGCATCCAATACGTTCTCCCCACCCCACTCTGCCATGCTTCCTGCCGCCCCAATAATGCTGCCTCTGCGGTCATTAAGCATGGCAAATGGATGCATGGTTCAGAAACTCCCTATTGAAAAGGTACCGCATTTAACTTAGGAAATTGGTTCACAAACTGGTCTTCAGCTGCGGCTACGGGCATATGGCTTTATTGATTTGTGCTGTGAAAAGGGAAGGATCTGCAATGATGGACTGAGGGGGACATTTGCCCCTGAACCCAGCCCCCTGCAGTCCCCAGGGTCTAGAGCAGAGGGCAAGGAAGTTCACCGATCAATGCATCTGTTCATCTCTCATGATCTTGCTGTTATAGATTCCTTACCACGTTCTATCTTAAAAAGCAGAGACATCACCTTGCCAACAAAGGTCCGTATAGTAAAAGCCATGGTTTTCCCAGTAGTGATGTATGGAAGTGAGAGCTGGACCATAAAGAAGGCTGATTGCCGAAAAATTGATGCTTTTGAATTATGGTGCTGGAGGAGACTCTTGAGAGTCCCATGGACTGCAAGAAGATCATACGTATCCATTCTTAAGGAAATCAGCCCTGAGTGCTCACTGGAAGGACAGATCCTGAAGCTGAGGCTCCAATACTTTGGCCACCTCATGAGAAGAGAAGACTCCCTGGAAAAGACCCTGATGTTGGGAAAGATGGAGGGCACAAGAAGAATGGGATGACAGAGGATGAGATGGTCGGACAGTGTTCTCGAAGCTACAAACATGAGTCTGACCAAACTGCGGGAGGCAGTGGAAGACAGGAGTGCCTGGCATGCTCTGGTCTATGGGGTCACGAAGAGTCGGACACGACTAAACGACTAAACAACAACAGCCACGTTCTGCCTCCGTTCTACACCGCTTTGTCTCAACCTCCTAACTCACTTCCGGGTCTGTGAAATACTGATGATGATATAACAACAACAACATTGAATGAAGAAGTGTTGGTTTGGTTTCTTTGGGGGTGGGGGTGGGAGGAGAGATTACACTGAGAACTTTAAACTGGCTTCTGGACTTTAAAAAAACATCAACAACCTAAAAGTGTGCTCCCAGAACACATTCTTTCATGCGTATGATCTTTCTGCACAGAAGAACCAAAGATCATCCAGGGCTGGTTTTTGTTTTCAGTAGAATCAAACGGTTATGTTCTCCCTAGACTGCACCATTTCTGCCTGCAGACAGGTAACAGATCTTGTCTGGAGAAATACATATTGTTAAAAGTAGAAAATATCACATCAGGTGGAAGGCTAAGCTGAAACCTCCATGGATGAGCATCACCCACACCTTCAACACAAAACAGTCTAGGGGGAAAATGTAATACCGAATGAATCTGCTGAAATGTATACATTTATAAATAAATTCATTGATAGGCCCAATTTGAAGGATCGGACATGATGTTTAGGCACTTCTCATTCCTGAACTCTATACAAGGCCAGACTTCCCAACCAGTTGCTTTCCAGATGATCTTGGAATCCACCATGGCCAAGCATCAGGAATGCCAGGAGTTGTAGAGGACACCCGTGTTAGAAAGATCCAAGAAAGGTGCCTTAGAAACAGTATTGGTTTCTGGCATGACCCAGAGTATGCAATGGAGGATTCTGATGAGGATGAGGGTCACACCACTCCCTTAGGGGAAGTACTGCTGATGGGAAGTTTTGCTTCTGCACATGACTCTGGCAAACCGCTCTAAGCTGAAGCATACCTTCCTCACCCACCCTAGAATGTTTAGTTCACATTGAGTTTATGAAACATCGTACCCTGACCTGTTCTTAATGCATGGTTGACCACATCTACGAAATGCGATAGTTATGTTTTTTTAAGTTTGTTATATCAATCACTAGTAATAGTTTAATAAGGAGGTTTTCATACCTGTCTAATTCTGTGTTCCCTTTCCCAACCTTTAATCTATTAATGATTAATGCCTATATGCAACCCTTGCTTTGTACTTGTGTTAACCAATCAGCAACAAGCACATATGTGGCAATGCCGTAATATTCAATAAAAGGGACTCCCCGAGACATGCTCGAGAGATGCCTCCCATATGACACTTGTCATTCGTCTGTCGTTTATTTCAACCCAACATCTGGTGACCCCAATGTGAACTTTATTTGAGGACCTTTTCGATCGAGTACACAGCCCTGTCACCATCCTCTGACTCAGAGGATGAGACTCCTGTAGAATCTTTGCCGCTCCAGCCTTGCAGAGATCCAAGGCTATAAAATAAGGTGAGAGAGCTTTTCCCAGCAAGCCAGCCACTTCAATGAGGACAATAGTCTGAGTTTTGTCAGCCGGCATAAGCACTTGGGTTGGCTCTAGCTCCCTGTAGCGCTAATTCCGGAAGTATTGTCCTAACTCTGAATAGGTTTACAGTCGTACCTTGGAAGTCAAACAGAAACCGTTCGACTTCCAAAATGTTCGAAAACCAAAGCGTGGCTTCTCATTGGCTGCAGGAAGCTCCTGCAGCCAATCGGAAGCCGCGGAAGCCCCATCGGACGTTCAGCTTCCAAAAATAGTTCGTAAAGTGGAACACTCACTTCTGGGTCTGCAGTGTTCGGGAGCCAAAACGTTCAAGAACTAAGCTGTTTGAAAGCCAAGTTACGACTGTAATTACCTTTCTAGGCAATCTGGTGTGCCTCACTCTAAACAGGCTTAATTATCTTTCTAGGCAATTTCGTGTGCATATACAAAAAGATCTCTGAAGCTTTGCGATGCTGCTGAAAAATTCCAACTCTCAGCACCCTCTTTACTCGCTCCTAAGTTTTTTTACCACCTTGAGCCACCATAGGAATTTTGGCCTAGTTTTCAAATTTCCAGATCTATCTACTGCTAAGTCACCCAGCACAGACATTTTGAGAATCATCATATGAAACATGACTAGCTCAGTTAGTTAGAGCGTGGTGCTGATAATGCCAAGGTTGCAGGTTCGATCCCTGTTAAGGGACAGCTGTATATTCCTGCGTTGTGTAGGGGGGTTGGACAAGTTGATCCTCAGGGTCCCTTCCAATGATACAATTCTATGATTCTATAAACTGCATTTTGTTTCCTCCTCTTTCCTGGTATTTAATAGCCCATCGTGTTGATACTGCTGAAGAGAGCCAGAGCAACATTCTAAATTTTAGTGTGAAAAGCTTTTGCGGGGGGAGGTTATATCCCATAATCTCTGTACAAGCCAGCGCATTGATAACATAATACAGAGCAAAATGATTTTCTGGATATTAAGAAGATTATTTGGATAGGTCAATATTTTTATCTAACTATACAGAGTTCCCCCGAACTTTATCAAGGACGGATATAGGTTATCTGGGTTCCATTTTGATGATGAAATGTCAAATGATGAATTGCTGGCTCACTGCAGGTGTTGCCGATAATGGATTTGCCAAATTGGGAGAAAAAGAAGAAGGGTCAGGAGCTCTGATGCCTACTGAAAAAGTTGTAATCCTGACTTCTGGTACAGTACATGTCTTGTTCACCATGAGTATGACACTGTTTCAAATATGTACCAGGTGGTTTCTGAGCCTTCAAGGTGATGCTCTGACTATTGCAGTAATGTGCCCTGGAAGCTTGTTTTCCTTTAATACTGAGAGGTTCCTGTTCAAATAAAGAGTTGCAACTAGATGAGCACGATACTGTGCAATTAATCTACCTACAGATAATGATACAGATGAACTGCACGGCCACAATAAAAGATTACTGTCTCCATTATACTGCTTGAAAGATACCGCTTGAAAGAACGATAAAAGATTCTCATCTGTACTATATACTCCTTACCGATGTCTGTGTTTTTGATGTACAACCTTGCACATTGCAGATAAGCATGTGGTGTGCAGCAACAATTTAAATTGCACGCTGTGAAAATACTCCCCACCCCACCCCACGTGGCTCTCTTCATCAGGATTTCCCAAACTTGTGTCTCTAGCTGTTTTTGTACTACAATTCCCACCATCCCTGCCTGGGCAGTGGTCCTGCTAGCTAGGGATGATGGGAGTTGTAGTCCCAAAACAGCTGGAGACCCAAGTTTGGGAATCCCTGCTCTAGATGCTGTGGAACTACAGTTCCCTTGATCTTGGACAACTGGCCATAATGCCTGGGGTTGGTGGGAGTTATAGTTGAACACATTTGAAAGGAAACAGGACAACTACTGCTGGAATAAAGGAACAGTTTTTACACATTCCTGCTTCCTGGGAAAATATATGTAGTATAACTCACACAAGTAAATATTGCCCAGCGCAACTACTGTGTCCCCATCCCATAACCAACCTTCACTACTCGCGTAAATGTGGGCATTAAAGTTTCCAAGCCGCCATTCTAACCATTCAGCACCCATCAACAGGGTGTTGTGACTTTTTAAAGCACAAATGGTACCTAAAGCGAATGACAGGGTGTCATTGGCCATGACATTTTGCTAAGGCTACAGATGAAATCAGAAATCCATGTGCCTTCTAGTTGGTCCAAGAGGAGAGGGACATGAAAGCAGAACCTTAAACAGAGACCAAATGCAGGAGAATTCATAGCGGAAGGCAAGAGATTGTTAAATATTCTCATTCAGTTAAATTAATTCTCTCTTTTTACACACAATGTAAACAAGATCACCGTATCCCCATGGAAATTACCTTTTTTAATGTTTGGGTAAATACATGGGCTAATCTTGAAATCCTAGAAAACACAGTAAATGGTTTTGTTTGTTTAAAAAAGCAAAAGCCAAGCAGGAAAGGGCTTTGTAAGTAATATAGGCCTTCAAAGGATCTGGCACTTCAATCCACTAAGACCAAAAAACTGTGAAGGGAAAGGAGGAGAGCGCTTAAGGACATAATTGCCGTTAAGTAGAAAGGAACACGCTAATGCTAACACCTAATTTGCAGTAATCATGAGAATGAACCCTAAGCGTTAGCAGAATGAAACTATGGATCAGACACGCAACATTTGCAGAGGCGGAAAGTAATAGCTACGGGATAGCATCAGAATATGGCCGTAGGAATTCCAAGGTGATACCTATTCGAACACACCTTTCGAACATCTCTGGGGAGCACGTCCACAACTGAGGTCCTGTCAGGTGAGAAAGCCATCTCTTGGGTAGCCTCAACTAAGGTGGGACACCCAGAAGAGTTACACTGCGTTTCTGTCCTTACAGATTCAGGGCCCATAATTAACATCACCTTCCAACATGGAGTACCCTCTCCCCACTCTTTAAATTTTGAAAGCCTTTATTAGTCTTCGTCCTTCCCTGTTTTGATGCAGATGCAAAGAACGAGAGTTCTGTTACATATAATAGCTGTACAGTCATACCTCATGTTACGTCCGCTTCATGTTACATTCTTTCAGGTTACGTCCCACGGTGACCCGGAAGTACCGGAAAGGGTTACTTCTGGGTTTCGCCGCTCGCGCATGCACAGACGTGCAAAATGATGTCACACGCATGCGCAGAAGCGGCAAATCGCAACCCGCACGTGCGCAGACATGCCGCTGCAGGTTGCGTTCTTTTCATGTTGCAAACAGGCCTCCAGAAAGGATCCTGTTCGCAACCAGAGGTATCACTGTATTCAGAAGAACAGTTTGGCTGGTGCAGATTGTCTTTTAGGTTTTTGAGGAGGGAACTCCCATCTTAAAAAAATTCCTGCAGGTGTATCATTCCCTGTGTCTTCCACTACTCTTAAAAATAAAATAAAACTTAATTGTCTAGTGAAAGACCAATGGCCAGGTCCATGTTGCAACTGCGAACTATCATCCATTATCATATTGAGCCGCCTAGTCCCTGATACCTCAGAGATATGCCCTAAATACCTCAAAGATGCCTTCTTCATTATGGCTCCTTCACACAAATACTACTATCAGCCAAAGCAATGACTTAGCATCCCCGCTGAGATGCCACCTTTGAAGAGGAAGAATACACAGGTACATTTTTTTTAGTTGCAAATCTTTCTTCCTTTTGTGCGTCACCAAATATATCCCTGAACATTTGAATACTGAATGACTGGACAGAAGAAATGAATTGTATTACTTAGCACCGCTATCATGCTGCTTCGAAATATTTCATAGGCATTGTCATCATGGTAATCTGTCACCACCCCAGGGGTCTGAGTCCTCATCTTTCACCAGAGTTTTGGAGAAAATACCGAAACAGGAGAGGGATTTGCCCTCCAGGCCAGCCCTAGAGTTCTCCACTGCCCTAGAAGTCCCAGTGAAAGAGAGACCTGCTTTTCCAGCACTTACCCAGCCCAAGGTCAGTTTATAGTCGGGGACTCTTAAGCACTGAAGCAAAGTTTGAGCCTGTTTACAGGACTCTTCAGCCTGAGCTTCAAAGAGAGCTATCAAGGGTGATTTGCCTGTACTGCGCCTTACCAGAACCCCTGGCCTCTTGAGTTGCTTGGACTTTGCCTGTCCAGAACCTGAGCTTTGTGATACTGGACCCTGATCCTGTTTTTGTCTAACTTTATCTCGTCAGGGGACGCGGGTGGCGCTGTGGGTTAAACCACAGAGCCTAGGGCTTGCCGATCAGAAGGTGAGTGGTTCAAATCCCCACAATGGGGTGAGCTCCCATTGCTCGGTCCCTGCTCCTGCCAACCTAGCAGTTCGTAAGCACGTCAAAGTGCAAGTAGATAAATAAGTACCGCTCCGGCAGGAAGGTAAACGGCGTTTCCATGTGCTGCTTTGGTTCGCCAGAAGCGGCTTAGTCATGCTGGCCACATGATCCGGAAGCTGTACGCCGGCTCCCTCGGCCAATAAAGCGAGATGAGCGCCGCAACCCCAGAGTCGGCCACGACTGGACCTAATGGTCAGGGGTCCCTTTACCTTTACTATCTTGTCAGAACCTGAAAATTTGCTTGACTTTGCCTTATGGAACTTGAACTTGGATTTGCTTGAGCTTTCCCTTGCTAAACACACACACACACACACACACACACACACACACACACACACACACACACCAGCTTGAGCTAGAACACCATCTGACTGAGACCACCACCTGGAACTGAACATAATCCTTACAGCAGGCTTGTAAAGTAAGTCAGTATATTATTACTCACATATTATAAATGGGGAGCCGAATGGTTTGCCTAACCCACCTATTGGGCAGAACCGGAACCAGATCTTTCACAGATCACACCTGTAGCCCAGCAAACGGCCTCTTGTTTAAAATGCATGTGTTACGCTGTCGCAATATTATTTCTGCTTCTTCCTGGGCACATGCCAACGGAGCCGGGCTTGAATTCCTTTGCTAGCTCAGAACTGAAACATCAAACAGCACAGGCTTTAGCAATTCAAGTTCCCTAATGTCATTGTCTTCAAGAACCTGGCCTGAAGCCCTGAAACGGAAATTGCTTAACTTGTGTTAATTCTCATCAGGGGGAGAAGATATATCCTTGAACAAGATTTAGCACAAGGACATTGTCTCCATATCTTTCACTTGATGGGATCACGTCTTTCAGGGAGACTTCACGAAGCACTTAACAAAGACAACACACTCGCAGAAGCAGCAAAAAGTTATCTAAACAGGGTAAACCCAAGCATGCAACGCAGGAGAGGCTGGATGGCACACAACCTTGCTTTTTAGTAAGACGAAACTGTATATCCATGACTGGAGCAGAACATACAAGGCATGCCTTTACCCCCATAGACCACAGTGCCCGTTGCTAGTCTATGTCCATTCACACAAACCCATGTGAATGCTTGGGACAAGAAGGGTGAATGCTATATACTCCCTTGGCCCAATGGAAAATAGGAAATATACCGTATTTTTCATTCTATAAGACGCACCTAGTTTTTGGAGGAGGAAAACAAGAAAAAAAAATATTCTGAATCTCAGAAGCCAGAAGAACAAGAGGGATCGCAGCACAGCGATCCCTCTTGCTGTTCTGGCTTCTGAGATAGCTGCGCAGACTGCATTCGCTCCATAAGACGCACACACATTTCCCCTTACTTTTTAGGAGGGAAAAAGTGAGTCTTATAGAACAAAAAATATGGTAATCACTAACTGGGATGAGGTGGATTCAAAGGACTGTATCCAATGCTGCACAGGGTTCTACTGTACTACAATGGGATTCCCTCTCCCAAAATCTTTTGGGGTCTCCCAACCCCCAGGAGAAGGTTTTGAGGGTGCGCGCTGGGGAGAGGAGCAGAAGGGGGAGTTCTGTCGCACAAGTGGAAGTCTTGATGTTTTCTGCAAAACCACGCCACTGCGCCAACATCTGTTTGAGGCTACGAGGAGGCATAAATTAACTATGTGTTATGTCAAGAAGTACTTTGTGGCACCTGCCTTAAATCTACTGGCAATCCATTTCATACTTGTCGGGGGCCAGTCCTACCAATAGGCAGAGCGAGGTGGTTGCCTCAGGCAGCTGTTTTGGGGCGTGGTGGAAAAACAAGCAAGTTCTTTATTTCATTTTTTGTTGTTGCTGTTGTATATTTAGCCTCTTCCGAAGAGCTGCTTGTGGGATTTTCTGCCTCAAACACCAAAATAACTTGGCTGACCTCGAAGTACTCTGCACTGTGAGTTGTGGAGAGGGCACCAATTACTTTTCCAAAACGTCTTGGGCCAGACTTGCAGACTGCTGTATCTAAGAATCTTCTGGTCAATCTGCTGTGTTCAGTTGCCTTTTGGGGTAGATGGGTTGCTCATCCTTTCTTATTGGTTTTTTAAAAAAACAAAAAATAAAAACAAAAACACAAGATGGCAAGAGCACTGTTTTCATTCTGTTTCCAGACTTTGCTCCTGTCCAGATGTTCAGATGAGGACTGGATGAAGTTCATGCTGTTGACACAGGCGAAGAAATCTAAACACCAGAAACGGAACCCATGACATAGATGAGCAAGCGTGGAAGATTTTTGCAGACACACAGTTTTGGTGATGGCAGAATGCTGACAAGAGGGCTTTCCTGTTCTACACAAGTGAATATTAAAAGTTAAACAATTGCAGGTCTCTGAGGTGTGGGCTTCAAGTCCTTCTGGGCCACTGGGAAGAGTTAAGCATGGCTCAAAGAAAACCCAGCAATTCCCAGCTCTCAGAGTTTTCAACACTTATTCTACTTTTAGTTATGAAATCTGTATCCTCTCAGTCATGCAAGAAACTCATGAGAAACATCAAGAAAAGTCTTCACTAACCATCTGCCTGCTAAGTACATTTTGCACAGAACACTTAGGTCCAAAGGAAACGTGATTTTAAAATGTGTTCCTGCATTCAACATGCAGGGTTTTTAACAGGGTTCTTGTAGATCCCAGCAGTCACTTGAAATAACTGCAAAACTTGGACCCCATTTGTTCAGTATTGGAACCCGAACAGACCTGACAAAACACTGGCTTTGGACTCCTCTAGGAGGAAAGGGGATATAGGTTTAATGAATTGAAAATACTGGGTATGATATGATGTATTGTGCTGGTCCAGGGGGGAAGTTACCGTGGGGCGAAGTCCAGGACCTGAGTCGAGGGTCGGCAGACAGTCCTCCATGGGCGAAGCGGGGTCCACAGCGAGGAGCCGGGCAACGACAGGAACTCTGGGGAAACTGGACTGGGTGCTGGCCGAAACAGCTCTTCAACGACGTTGCTCCCGCAACCTGGGACCGGGCTGGCTGGCCTTTATCTTCTCTGAGGCCAGGGGCGGTCCCGGCCCCCAGGAGACCCGCCTCTCCTGGCCTTAAGGCGAGCACTCCTCCTGGGAGAAACCAGTTCCCTCCGCCTCTCTGCCCTGAGCCTCTGCAGTTCAGGAGAGGCTGAAGGGCTACTGGACCCAGGGGGAGACTCATCTGTAGGCAGTGAGTCCTCAACCACCTCCGGAGCCAGAGTGGATTCACCTGGTGCCTGCTCCTGAGGATCCGGCACAGGTGCGGTGCAGGCACTTCAGAATCAAGGCCCTGCCCCAGTTCAGCCAGCCCTGGAGGCAGGGACTCCTGTGCAGGCTGGGATTCCTCCGGTTCAGCCTCTGAATCGGATTCCCAGGCCATCACATCTATTGTGTGTGTGTGACATGGGTGGTGCTGTGGTCTAAACTACTGAGCCTCTTGGGCTTGCTGATCGGAAGGTCGGAAGTTCAAATCCCCGCGATGGAGTGAACTCCCGTTGCTCTGTCCCAGCTCCTTCAGTTCAAAAGCACACCAGTGCAAGTAGATAAATAGGTACCACTGCGGCGGGAAGATAAACAGTGTTTCTATGCACTCTGGCTTCCGTCATGGTGAACGTTGCGCCAGAAGCAGTTTAGTCATGCTGGCCACATGACCCGGAAAGCTGTATGTGGACAAACACCAGCTCCCTCGGCCTGAAAGCGAGTGCCACAGCCCTACTCTACATAAATATAAATATTATTTTTAATTCTTTTTTGTTGGCTTCTTTCAGCATAGAAAAAAAGAAAGCTGTGTCCTCTAAAATACAACAAAAACAAGAGCAAAACAAAAACATATGTGCCATGGCTTACAAATATAAAATTAACCACTTTCCTCCTACCATTCCAGATCACACAGAAAACTCACAGCCTGTGAATGACTACAGCTCTATATAGAATAAGCATTTATTTCGCCAAATACTCCAGGCCTGGAGTGTTGGACGTTTTGTAAATGCTCCTTGTGATGTATATGCAATAAAATAAGGGCATATCATATAAAAGGAGCCAGGTGTGACATGCCCTTATACAAGCCTACTTGATGGCTTATTTTTTCCATTATAGCAATACTCCACAGGGATTGGTACTAGCAGTCTATGTGAAGGTCTTGCACCATTTTTCATTGACTATGGGTGTAGTTGCATTGTGCTTTTTCATAACTCCCACCACTTTCTCCATATTTCAAAAAATAAATTACTCTTAACTTACCAGGTTATTGGGGTCTGATTTACTCCTGCCGAAATAAATGGGGAAATGAAACTGCTGAATGCCTTAAGCTAACTTGGTTGTGTTCTATCCCAAGCAACCTCTCAAAATAATGTGTGGGGGTGGATCTGTATCATAAATTCTTTGCTTTAAAATGTTGTTATACCATTTCAAGAGCACTGGGGTAGATTTATTTCCTCCTTCCTCTGTTGTGTTGTGGTTTTTTGTGTTCTTAAGTGAGGCAAGCCACACAATGGCAAAGAGGTGGATTAATCCGAGGTGTTGTTATGTGCATGGCTGAATGGCCTTCTGCTTCCTTACAACTTACAACCCTATAATTCTATGATAAAGGGACAGCAAAATTGCCTATCTAATGAGAATACCTTCCCTGTGCTCTCGGACTCCCCATTCATCAGCCTCAGACAGGCTTGTCAAGGTTATATTCCAGGCCAAAGTGATTGTGGCAGTGCAACCGGGATTCCGCGGCAGAACGCGACCTGCAGTCCACAGCGCCACTGTAGATCATTATTTCACACTCCCTGCCTCACCGATTCGAAAATTATTGCAAGATACTGTCGCCCTCGACCAGTTTCGGCTGACACAGCCTTTTTTGCTGTTGTCGTTAATGCAGCCTTCGGTGTTCGCAAATATCCACAGCAGCGCTAGCTGGTTCATATCAACAACTAATTTGTCATTCATTCACGAGCTTTCTCTTGGTCTGTAAAACTATTTCACTAAGCTGATTTGGCCCCTAATTTCCCCTCAATTCACCCATGAAACTGCTGCTGCCACCTTGGGGTGTAGTGTGGAGCTAGAATGAGTAAATGAGTGGAAGAGTCTACTGAAAATGATCCACATCGGACTATGATTCAGGGCCTTGCAAACCATTGTTAACAAAGATGGCTACGGCATTAAGGCCAAGGGCCCACTCCTGCCCAGTCTCTACTCTCACTAGGGCTGGGCAATATATGTTTTTCAACATTGTGATATATCAACAGCTAAACATCTCGATAAACCGATGCATCACAATATCTGAAATAAGGATGGAGCTATGTAAAGGCACTGGCTGGCTTCATGGTTTTTGTGATTTTTGCATAGCACACACACACATTATGAAACCAGTACAGTGGTACCTCAGGTTACATACGCTTCAGGTTACAGACTCCGCTAACCCAGAAATAGTGCTTCAGGTTAAGAACTTTGCTTCGGGATGAGAACAGAAATCATGCTCTGGCGGCGCGGCGGCAGCAGGAGGCCCCATTAGCTAAAGTGGTGCTTCAGGTTAAGAACAATTTCAGGTTAAGTATGGACCTCTGGAACGAATTAAGTGCTTAACCTGAGGTATCTCGATACGGACTTCAAACCTGTTTTGGACAATATATTGATATATCACCCAGCCCTAACTCTCACCTCTCAAGTCAACTCTACTTTGATTGCAATGGCTTCCAAAGCTGGCTTGCTCATCCACCTCTCCATACTTATTCATCTCATTCCAAATCAATTCTACTCTTTTCTCCCAGCAGCAAGATTCACAAGTTTTCTGCAAAGTGGAAGTTTCTGGTGGGGGACACGTACAAGGCTTGAGGCGGGAGGGGTGTCCCACAAAAGGGAGAGATGTGGGGAACATGCTGTACAATATTGAACCATCCCTTTTCCTACTTAACTGCATTTTATCGCATCTAGAAAAAGCCCAGAGATAGATCAATGTGTTTGTGATTAGGTTATTATGCTAACTCGATTTATTTAGTAGAATATTAACAGGAAACGGGATTCACCTTCTTAAGAGGGCACCGAGATAAGCACACTGGTGGTTCTGTTAAAGAGCCACGCTTTCAAAAATTGACAAAGGATTTTAGGCTCCTTCAGGGAAGTACAAGAGGACTTTGCTCCAGGCCCATTCCTGTTCTTTAAAAATAAAAAATCATTAAAATTTCTACCTTGCCTCTTGTGACTTACAAATGAATAAACAAGAACAACTGCAATGCAAAATGGTAAAACATGCAAGGGCATTTTAACACAAGTCTTACTTAAAAACAAACTGATAGAGCAAGCAATTCTAAAATTAATTTTCAGTTCTGAAATCGAGCATCTGTCAGCCCAAAAGACGCCTTGACAATTTCCTCCACCACCAGTTTGAAGAATGACAGGTGGAGGGCACTGTGATGTGAAAGGAAAATTGCCAGTAACGTCTTCTCCACATCCCATTGAAATGAATGGGAGCTGCACGGGGGACATGTTAAAAGCAAGAAAAAAAACCCAGCGAGTCCAGAATTCTGCTTCCCACAAAGATATGTCTAGGAAGCTCACAAGCAGAGTTTGAAGGTGATAGCTCTAACTCATGTTTTGCAGCAACATATTCAGATATACAATACCTCTGAATGTGGAGTTTCCATTTAGGTGTCACGCCAAATGGGTAAAGGTAAAGGGACCCCTGACCATTAGGTTCAGTTGTGGCCAACTCTGGGGTTGTGGCGCTCATCTTACTTTATTGGCCGAGGGAGCCGGCGTACAGCTTCCGGGTCATGTGGCCAGCATGACTAAGCCGCTTCTGGCGAACCAGAGCCATGCACAGAAATGCCGTTTACCTTCCCGCCGGAGCGGTACCTATTTATCTACTTGCACTTTGACGTGCTTTCGAACTGCTAGGTTGGCAGGTAAAGGTAAAGGTAAAGGTACCCCTGCCCGTACGGGCCAGTCTTGACAGACTCTGGGGTTGTGCGCCCATCTCACTCAAGAGGCCAGGGGCCAGCGCTGTCCGGAGACACTTCCGGGTCACGTGGCCAGCGTGACATCACTGCTCTGGCGAGCCAGAGCCGCACACGGAAACGCCGTTTACCTTCCCGCTGGTAAGCGGTCCCTATTTATCTACTTGCACCCGGAGGTGCTTTCGAACTGCTAGGTTGGCAGGCGCTGGGACCGAGCAGCGGGAGCGCACCCCGCCGCAGGGATTCGAACCGCTGACCTTTCAATCGGCAAGTCCTAGGCGCTGAGGCTTTAACCCACAGCGCCACCTGCGTCCCTAGGTTGGCAGGAGCAGGGACCAAACAACGGGTGCTCACCCCGTCACGGGGATTCGAACCACCGACCTTCTGATCGGCAAGTTCTAGGCTCTGTGGTTTAACCCGCAGCGCCACCCGCGTCCCGTCACGCCAAATAGCCACTAGCAATTAGAACCTTTAAACTGCTCCTGTTCATGGCTACAACAAACGAGCCTTTTCACTCCATTTTCCTCTTCCCTGAGTGGTTCTTGTGCCGTCAACAGCTATGTCTCTAGAATCAGGAACAGCAGGACAAAGCTGACTTCCTATGATAAGCATGCAGTTGTGCATGAAGGGGGCAATGACCCAGGGGTCAGCTAACTTTTTAAGCAGGGGGCATGTCTATATTTTGAAGGGGGGGGGGAATGAACAAATTCCTATGCCCCACAAATAACCCAGAGATGCATTTTAAATAAAAAGACACATTCTACTCATGTAAAAACACACTGATGCACAGACCGTCCATGGGCTGATTTAGAAGGCAATTGGGCCGGATCCAGCCCCCGGGCCTTAGTTTGCCTACCCATGGACTACACTCTAATTTTGTTTTATCCCATGCCCCTTTTGGCAGTCATTCTGTGGCTGGGGCCTTCAGCACCATCTCAGAAATCGAAATGTCTTCCTTGGTCCAAAAAGGTTGGTGACCTTTGATGTAGACATTGCTGACAGTGCTTGGATAGCCATCTGTCGTGGATGCTTTAGTTGAGATTCCTGTATTGCAGTCGAGTTTCCCACATTTGGGGAAATCACAGGGGTCAGCACACCCGCAGTGCAATGGATGAGCCTCACCCTGGGAAGACCTCCTTCATGATCAAGGTGTCTCCCCTGCCAGGCAAGACATCGATTCCATAAATCACATTTTGTTGCATTGTACGAAGTATGAGCAGGCCAGGGCTGAACTGATACTACTTCTGCTGGTGCCTTTCCCGGGAAAATCAGAGGCTCACTATGTCAGGTTCCTACTGGAAGACCGGACAAAAGCTAGAATGTTGGCAGTGGTAAAGTTTTTATCGGTGGTTGCAAGGACAAATGAGCCCTATATTCTAAAGAAAATGATTAATTAACCTGGAGGTAGGCTGTATGAATTGTGTATTGATTTGTAATGTTTTGTTGGGTCTCTGGACCATAATAAAGTTTGTTGTTGTTGTTGTATTGCAGGGAGTTGGACTAGATGACGCTCTTACAATTCTGTGATTCTATGACCTAGGCGGAACCAACGTTTCTGATTTGGTGTAGGCCCACGTCTTATGTTCCCACACAAACGTACAGTATGGGAGGGACAATGGACAAAAAATGTCTATAAACCATGAGTTTCGTCTTCTTGGTCACACTCCAGCGTGACCAAGAAAGTTTCTTAAAACTGAAAACCAGCGGGCGTGGTTTTGAATGGAGAGGCAGCTCTTAATCCTTGCCTTGCCAGTGATTATTCTGCTTAATGTCAGTAACCCAAACTCTTTTTTTATTTCCAGATGTGCCTTTATTCTTGTAAGCATGCATCTGTAAAGGCAGCTGGGACAAAGGGAAGGATCTGGAGAGGGAAAATGGCATATCATGGAATGACTGAGCGCCTCCCCTCCCTGTACAGTCAAAAGCACGTCCTTTAGAGAACTTTTTCTTTGAAAAAAGCAACTACTGAGGCTTTCTTACACACGTTTGCAGGCAACGTGACACTTTACCCTCAAAATAAATTGTTAATGGGTTGTAAACCTAGGTTCTTCCGCCCTCTCCTCTTCTGTAGGTGCAACCGCTGGCATGGGTTTTTAATAATAATACATAGATGTGAGACAGTCTCCATAATTTTTTTTTTTTAAAAGAATGCATTTTGCTAATTCTATCAATTCCACAGAGCTAATGGTTTTCCTCCTTTTATATCTGCAAAGGCCAGATAACTTACGTACTCAATCGCCAATTTGTTGTTGCTGCTTTTTAATCACACACTTATTTTGTGCAGTACAGAACAGGATGCGCTTTACTGAAATTTCGCCAAGGGTTTGAGCACAGAGGTGCTTCTTACAAAGCACGGAACATGTTCCCAACACTTTTAAAAACAATTATGCTACACTAAGGTCAACAGTACAGGTCTTGGTGGGATGAATCCAGCACTGCTTTCGGGGTCAAGACTTGCCTTACTTTCCCTTTCATTCAAACAAAGAGTCATACAACAGTCCAGGGAAATTCCCTAGCCAGAGAAAGATGTTTGGCGGGGGGGGGGGGCAGAGACGTGTTCAGACAATATTGATCGGTTTATACTTAGCTGGCAGAAGGGCTAAATGATTCAATCCAACGTATTGTGTCAAAAGGAAAATAGATGTTCTTAACATGGGGAGGTTTCTAGAGTGTGCTCTTAGCCACTCAATTCCATTTATTGCTCGTGTCAAAAGTTAACACTTGAGCGCTACTCGTGTTACAAAAGGAAATAAGATGTTAAGCAAAGGCAAAGTGAGCCAGGATAGTAGCAGCAGTAGTAGTAACAACAACGGCACAGGTATCAGTATAAAGGAGAGACAGGCTAAGGATGGTAATTAAAGGCAGGTGAGCCTTATATGAATGGTCCAAGGTTCTTGTATTATTTATTTGTTTTACTTTTTTATAATCTGCCCTTTTATTAAAAAAATATATATCAAGGCAGTTTACAATGTACAAGAATAAAACCAATAGGCTTTTTTATAAACAACAACAGTATTTCAAGGTGCTTTAAAGCACATGAGAATAAAAATCAACCAGGTATCCATAAAATCATCAATAAATGCATACAGTTGTACCTCGGCTCCCGAACGCCTTGGGAGTCAAACGTTCCGGCTCCCGAACAATCGAAAACCGGACATGAGTGTTCCGGTTTACGAATGTTCTTTTGGAAGCCAAATGTCTGCCATGGCTTCTGATTGGCTCTACGGGAGCTTAATGCAGCCAATCAGAAGCCGCACCTTGGTTTCTGAAGATTTCGGAAGTTGAACCGACTTCCGGAACGGATTCCGTTTGACTTCCAAGGTACAACTGTACAGTGGTAACTCAGGTTAAGAACGTAATTCGTTCTGGAGGTCCGTTCTTAAGCTGAAACTGTTTTTAACCTGAAGCACCACTTTAGCTAATGGGGCCTCCTGCTGCCACTGCGCCGCCAGAGCCCAATTTCTGTTCTCATCCTGAAGCAAAGTTCTTAACCCAAGGTACTATTTCTAGGTTAGCAGAGTCTGTAACCTGAAGCATCTGTAACCCGAGGTACCACTGTATTTACTGAACTGCTCATCTCTGCATAATTCCACCCTTATTTCAGACATTGTGATATGTAGCTATGTTTAGCTGATGATGTATCATGATGCTGAAAACCAGATTATCACCCAGCCCTCTCACAGATCGTGATTCGCAATATATTGCCAGTTATCACGATATGGACTTCAAACCGGTTTTGGATGGTAAGTTGCCCAGCCCTGTACCTGAGATATTTAAACAAGAGATGGTGGGGATTAAATCAGGGGATCTTTCTGAATGATGAAAGGAAATTGCTCTGCCACTAAGGTAGCATTGCCAGCTTAGCGGGGGCAAGGTTATGTAAAGTTCCATCTGTCTTGATGGCAACGTCACCAACATCATGGCGTAAGAATGAATGCCTTGAACAATCTTTCCAAAAATGCAAAGTGAGAGGAGCTGACGCAATGAAGTTTAAAAATTATAATTCTTCTGTAATGGCATTTGGAGTATAGCACACTTGGCACTCCATATAGCATCTTGCTATATGGAAAGGCTATGTATTCCAGTAATTAAAAACTGCTCAGCACGACGTCAAATCCAGCCTCCCTTTTATAGCTCACGTACCACTAAGCCAAGAATTTAATATAACCTCGGATGAATGGTGCAGGCAGCTCCTCAACAGATCTGTTCCACAGATAAGACATCCTTTCATAAAAATGGAAGCTAAAAATAACAAAGGTAGGGCTGGCTGGTTGTCACCCCCACTCCCCCCGCCAGCCAAATCTTCATTTTTATTACATTTTCCTTTCAATGAAACTCTATCTCGGCAGTGGCAAAACATACATATTTATCAAACTCCTTCAAACGGTAATGATAAATGAAAGCACCCTTCAACTCAAATATACCTGCAGAAGCATTTGGAAAGACTGAAATGAGATGCAGCTTGTCTCCAGCAGTGTGTTTACCCTACTCATCTCCCCAAGATGAAACAGTAGCAGGAAGGGATCACCGCCGCCTCCTCCTTTTAAAGCTTTTCTTAGTGTTATAAGTTCCCAGCACAAGTTAATTTGGCGCCGCAAATAAGGCATTCCCCCTCCTCCCACTTCCAGCCCCCAAATTGGAAAGTTTCTATTTCGATTCATGCAAGCCCATCTTTGAGGCCATTTCAATCGCTACTGTCGTTTAATATAAGAAAATTTAGAATTGTGTTATGAAACCGCTTTGAGGACTCAGAAGAATTCAATCTGCCCAATTTATAATCATTTAAAATCCCACCTTTGCTTAATGGAATTTCCAGCTGTTTTTTATCACTTAAGTAGGGGATACAGCAACTTTGCGGCTAAACACTTTGCGGCCTCCAGGTATTTCCTAGACCGGGTGGTCAAAGATCTATATGCTTCCCATGCCCCTTCAGGAGGTGAACTTTAAATAAAACTTGACTCTTGTTGTGCGTGGAGATATACTTTACACGCAACTAATTATCTAGGAAACAAAAATATGGACAGACAAGTTACAGAATCTGGCATTTTCAAGGTCATGAAATCTAGATCCCTACTGTTCTAAGATCAAACAGGAGTCTGTGAGTGAGGCTTCATTGGGCAATAAAGCCTCTGAGTGACTGTAGCTGCTGGTGTGTGCATGTATAACTATCAAAAGAGTTTTAAAATGCATGATATCCTGCAGGCACACAAGCCAGAGAGCTGAGACTGGTCACGTTTCCCTGACATATATTTTGAAAATGGCTTGCCTTTCTGTCCGTCCATTCTCCAAAGGCTTGGCTGCCTCTTGACATATCATCACTAAACTCAGCTCAAAGGTTCCCAAGGTGGGGTCTTCACTGCCTTTTGGATGCCAGGAGCCATTTTGAATCAAAACCAACTTTGCTTGGTTTGGGGCACAGGTTTGGCTACCTCTTGATACATCATTGATTGAAAAACTTGGGAGAAGGGCAGCCAAGGACATTTTGGAATGCCCTGGTACTGCCCCACAATCTGCTCTAGAAGCCTTTGCAGAGTCCCCCGCACCTGGCCCAGCAGTGAGTCTCTGCCCGAACCTTTCCTTAAGGAGAGGCCCTTGCCGAATCTCCCTTCCTGTCCAGTGGGATAGAAAAGACCTGCAAGGGCTTCACCTTAAGGTAAAACTCTTGCAAAGCCTTGCCACCTCACTGGGGTACGACGCTGTGACTTTGGTGTGACTTGGCCATCTTTTGGGCAGGGAGGGTCCAAGCTAACCAATCACACTATCTACTTATTTATTTTTTAATGATGACTTCTGCATATTTCTGGGCTGCTTCAGGTGCTCCATGCTAGTACAGAATTACGGCAGTCCCGGTTCTACGGCAGTGCAGCACATGGAACAGTGTTGAGGAAGGAATGCTTGGACCACACGGCAGGTGGCCTATAAGACTGTAGGTTCTGAAATTTTCAAGAACGGGGTGGACCAGGCCCATCTAGAAATCGCTTGGCTATGCACAACAACTGGGGATTTATTGATAACTGAAGGTGTCTTCCCAGTACAAATTGTGTCACATCTAAATAAGTCCCTCGGTGCGTTCGAAGGAATCCAGGAGAGGAGGTGGGAATCGTATCGCAAATGAAGATTGTGTGGCTTTATTAGAATTGCACCTCATTTGGCAGGACCCGAATACGAGATGATGTGTTTAACAGTGGTCATTAGGTTGGTTACTGCAGCCCTCTTGTCACAGCGATGCGAGCAGCAAAAAATATTGATTTTATTGTTTTCACTCCCCCCCACCCTTGTACTTTTGCTTACTTCTACAGGTTTCCAGAAAACCAATAAACAGCCAGGGTCAATTCCTAAGAAGTAAAAAAGGCGCCACACATAAAATACATGAACTTCTCTCTCCTTAAGGCTTATGGAAGACTTTATAGATGAAATACCATTCAACAGTTCTTGGGTTAACACTTCCCGAGCTAATGTAATGCATTTACCTGGATTTAGCAATGCACTTTCCTGTGTGCAAATAAGTTTGTATTCCATGTGAAAGTTACAAAACTATTTTATTATTTAAAAGTTCCCTATTTTACCATTAAAAGTGTGTGTTTTGCATGTAAAAAGTTCCTACAAACTGCGCAAAACATGAGAGCAATTTGATGGAGCAGCACAGATCTATAATTGAGTACCAGTAAAAATTGAAAAAGGATTAAATTAGCTTATTCCGCCTTTTCAAAAATGGGGTGTTTTGTGTTTCTTCATCCAGCATCTCTAGTGCTAACCTGAAACTTGCATAGAAATCATTGAACAGCCTACTTGTGATATACTCTGTCTTAAAACTGAGACAAATGCAGTTTTTATGGCTTTAACACAGTGGCTGGGCCCCTCCAGCCCACATGTCAATCTTGGCCCACTACAGAGTCACATCTGATCCACAAGGCCATGTTTGAAAAACACAGCTGATAAGCAGGGGTTAAACCCTCCTCAGTTTAGCTTCATGCACGAGTTCTCCTGTCGAGAACAGGAGCACGCAGCAAACCATTTGAAAACATTTTTGGAAAGAGCACATTAGTCTTTGAACCTCTAAGAACCAAAGGCTTAAATAGCAGCCTGGGGGGTTTGCAAAAGGGCTTTCAGACAGCCCTCTGCTGCACTTGGAAGTTTCAGCGGTCAGGGCTTCGAAGCCATGTCACCCTGACATCAAAGTGACAGGGCTTCCCACCTAACAAATTTGGCCCACCATGGCAGGAAGAATGAGGGTGTGACCCCCGCCACCAAAAAAATTCCCCATTCCTGCTTTAACATTAAGATAGTTCTCTAAAAGGTAAAGGGTCCCCTGACCATTAGGTCCAGTCGTGACCGACTCTGGTGTTGCGGCGCTCATCTCGCTTTATTGGCCGAGGGAGCCAGCATGACTAACCCACTTCTGGCAAACCAGAGCAGCACACAAGCAGAGTTTGAAGGTAATAGCTCTAACTGTTGTTTTGCAGCAACATATTCAGATATAAAATACCTTTGAATGTGGAGTTTCCATTTAGGTGTCATGCCAAACAGGTAAAGGGACCCCTGATCATTAGGTCCAGTTGTGGCCGACTCTGGGGTTGTGGCGCTCATCTTACTTTATTGGCCGAGGGAGCCGGCATACAGCTTCTGGGTCATGTGGCCAACATGACTAAGCCGCTTCTGGCGAACCAGAGCAGTGCACGGAAACGTTGTTTACCTTCCCGCCGGAGCAGTACCTATTTATCTACTTGCACTTCGTGTTTCGAACTGCTAGGTTGGCAGGAGCAGGGACCGAGCAATGGGAGCTCATCCTTCTGATCGGCAAGTCCTAGGCTCTGTGGTTTAGACCACAGCGCCACCCGTGTCCCTCGAGTTCCCCACCCCACCCCAACTCCTTTGCTTAACATCCAACCTGACAACAAATCCTGCAGAACTCAAAAGTTTGCTTATAATGTAGTGACATTATAAGCAAGCTTTATTGTCACCTAGAGACAGAGTGCCACAAGGTAGGAGGTCCTATGGCTATCTTCTGGGGTAGGGTTTTCCAGACAGAGAACTCTTTAGAAGTCCTTGTCATCTGAAGCTGAATCTCTGGGCCATGTAGTTGCGAACTACACTACCTTAACACAAGTGTCAGGGCTGCAGCTCAAACAGACTTTTAAATGTTTTCACTGCCTTTTTTCCTAAACCAGACCCCAGAGTGTATACAGCGCTGTCTGGCTTTCATAATCAGCTTGGGATCTTGATGTCTGATTAAACAGTTTGAATTAGCCCAAACAGAAACTTTTTTCATCTTGTGCTTTAATAACAAATGAAAAAAATTATCATAGGCCTTTGGAGAAAGAAATGCATTATGTACTTCAACCACAGCAACCCGTGAATGACAACTATATACATAAAGACTGTTCTTTGAAACCAAATTAGCAAGTGTGCTGCATATATTACAGTGTGGGTATCCAACTCAGTGGGCAGAGAGGGCCGCTACGGAGTATTTACTGGGGAGCTGGTATGCTTGCTCCCTGCTTCTTGAAAATTCCCAGCAGGGAAACTTGTTTATTTTCTCTTTTTTATTATTGCATTTATATCCCACTCTTACTTCTGAAAAAACTTGCAGGACTGTTAAATTGGGGGAATCTACTATCCTGCACTCAATGGTTTCATATAGATGCTAAACAGCACAGGGGATCAAACTGAATATAATAATTTATAATAACAATTTATTATTTATACCCCACCCATCTGGCTGGGTTTTCCCAGTCACTATGGGTGGCTCCCAACAGAATAATAATAATAATAATAATAATAATAGATCAAACATTAAAAACTTCCCTAAACATGGCTGCCTTCTAAAAGTAAGATAGTTGTTTATTTCCTTGACATATGATGGGAAAGTATTCCACAGGGTGGATGCCACTACTGAGAAGGCCCATTGCCTGGTTCCCTGCAACCTCACTTCTCGCTGGACCTCAGTGTCCGGGCTGAACAATGGGGGGTGGAGATGCTCCAAGGAAGCACTGAAGACTCCACAGGGCCCAAGCATCACCCTCTGGAAATGACCATCCAAGTAGGACTGAAACCATCGCAAAGCAAAGCAGTGCTGTCCACTTCTAACTTGGACACTCGTTCCAGAAGGATATCATGGTCGATGCTCATTGAAAGCTGCTGAGAGGTCAAGGAGAAATAAAAGGGACACATTTCCCGTCTCTCTCCCAACAGATACCGCCAAACAGGGCAACCCAAGCAGTTTCTGTGCCCAATCTATGACTGCACACAGGTGGCAGCAAAGTCAGGCCTATGTAGATGCACTGTCTGAATTAGGTCTACTCGTGGGTTTGCACAGACCCAACCTTACCTTACCTGAGAGTCCCATGGACTGCAAGAAGATCAAGCTTCTCCATTCTGAAATAAATCAGCCCTGAGTGCTCACTGGTAGGACAGATCCTGCAGCTGAGGCTCCAATACTTTGGCCACCTCATGAGAAGAGAAGACTCTCTGGAAAAGACCCTGGTGTTGGGAAAGATTGAGGGCACAAGGAGAAGGGGACGACAGAGGACGAGATGGTTGGACAGTGTTCTCGAAGCTACCAGCATGAGTTTGACCAAACTGCGGGAGGCAGTGGAAGACAGGTGTGCCTGGCGTGCTCTGGTCCATGGGGTCACAAAGAGTCAGACACGACTAAACAACAACAACCTTACTGCAATCTCATCCCTTCTGACAGGAGACTTCCTGCTCTGTCTGTGCCCCACCAGGCCAGCCACTCCTCCTCCCACCATCACTGTCTTTCATCTACATTGCTGAGGGCAGATGTGAAATCCAGGCCAACAACATCTGGAAGGTCACAGTTTCCTTATCTCTGCTATGGATCTCCAGCTTTTAAGGGTTCTTTATTCACTGGCACAGAAGAAGCAGACAAGAGGAAGGGGGAGAGGCGGCGAGTTTGCGCTGCCGATCCGCGGCTCATCTCGGGGCAAAGCTCAATGCAAAGGCAGCTCTTAATGAAATTTCTGAAAAAATGCAAACTAATGCTTTCTAATTTCCTCACTTAATCTAATGTCACAGCTGTCCCATTAACGCCAGCAGCTATTAGATGCTTAAACAACCAGCTTGTTGAACTGCAATTTTATCATATGCCTGTATCCCTCCACTCCTTCCTTCTCCCGGTTTTGATAATGTTCCATAATGGCAGTGAGGGGGTAATTTAAATCTCTGAAAGCCATCAGACCCATAATCATCTCTGGAAAATGAGTACATTTAATGCATTTTGCATAATAAAAAAGGGACACCTGATACAAGCACGAAGTTCAAACATCAAGCCGGCTCACCCTACTACAGCTTATTTCTACAGTAATTAACGTTCCTTCTGAACTGCCCTTTTTTGTTAAAAGAAGCCAAACAACTCCATTGAACAAAACACATGGAGAACAAGACACCCAGTAATGTTTCCTCCACCCATCCCAAAGTCCATTTGGCAGAGTCTCACGTTTTTGATGGGGTCAGGAGTGCACCGACTGCCTCAGTGCCACCACGACCTGCATAATTTACAGTTATCACAACATAATACACAGGCAGTAATGGAGTCACCGATAGGCCACCATTTGCTTTTCAGTAAGAAGAGGGCAGCAGCAAAGGAACGCATGTGATTTTGTGTCTCCACTGGGATAGATATAACTGAGCAATTAACTCTTTTTCATGGCTATGGTGATCGACAGATAGGATTTCATTGCTGCTGAAATAATTAAAGAAAAGCTAGAACACATTCATTCAGAGCCCAAAGCTTAATATCCAGCACCTAATTTTTAAAGCCCGAACCAAGGCCCCTTGAGACAGCCTTTTTATTGCAAATACATTATTCCCCCCCCCCCCCCGATGCTCTTGGGATGGTCAAATGCAATCCCACTTTCAATGATGCTTGTGCACGAGGATTTTGGGATGGTCGCACTGCTTCGTTTCCAATCCGTGCATATCTCATAACATCCCACAGAAATCCCGTAACTTTTATTCTTCTTCAACTTTCTGTTGAATGAAATCCTGTAACTTCTTAGACCACAAACATTCTGGTTTGTTTTTGTCCTACTTCAGCAGCACTGTAGCCCCTCCAGAAAGCAATAATGTGGTAGCATTGAGGAAGCGCCTCAGAACTCAAGTCTACCACTAACAAATTATAGCTGCCTTGAGAATACGTTGCAAAATATACCCACAGTAAAACACAAGTCTGGAAGGACCCCGATCTAGCAAATGTGCACACGAAAGAAGCTTGTTTCTAGATTAACTTGACAGGAAGAGAACTATCAAGTGTTGTGGGTTCCGATGCTTATTTTCCTTGTGAAGGTAATCCAAAATTGAACCATCTGGTGTGGCTCCCATTTACACCACTCAATGTTGGATAGCAGTGCACACTTCCATCACCCTGAAGGGTTAACATCCATTGGCTAAGATTGAGCATGGTTATATACAGAACCTAGTTCTACTCAAGAGTAGACCCACTGAAATTAACGGGGTTAAGTTAGTCATGTCAATGAGCTTCAATGGGTCTCTGAGTATGCCTAATATTAGATATAATCCACAGAGAATATACTTCCGGTTTAGTTTGCAGCAACACTTACCTGTTTCCTCATCTACGTTGAACCGTCCAAGCCCACTGCCATCTCGGATAGAGTACTGGATCTCGCCATCCCTGCCGGTATCGTCGTCCTTCGCGCTCACTTGCAAAACGCTTGTTCCAATGCGTGAGTTTTCCTTTACTGATCCAATGACGGCAAAGTCGGGAAAATAAGGGGTGTAGAGGTTTTCGTTCACATCCACAACTTCAACTTCCACAAAGGAAACCGAGGATAAAGAAACGGGGCGGCCTTTATCCTTTGCCCTCACGGTTAGGTTGTAGAACTGTTGCTTCTCGTAGTCGAGTTCTTTGCTTAGGCGGATAGCACCACTGGCTTTGTCGATTTCAAACCTTCCATTGTAATCGTTCACCAAGGAATAGCGCACTTGTCCTCCGAGACCAAGATCAGGGTCTTGAGTTTCAAGCCAAGCAATGACGGTACCAACTGGCAGATCTTCCAGGACCTTCACACTATAGCTAGGGGGAATGAATGCTGGGGAACAATCATTGACGTCATCCAAAAAAACATTCAGAGGGACGACAGAAGACTGCTGGTGCCCACTCTCTGCTCTGTCTCTCGCCTCTATCTTTAATGTATAATTTGCCTTCGATTCCCTGTCTAAATGGTCCCCCGTGTATACTATTCCTGTAGAGCTATTGATAACAAATTGCTGCGTGTCTGTCAATATGGAGTAAGTCACCTCCCCGTTGGGCCCCAAATCTCTATCTCTGGCCTCTACCTGGATAATTTCCACACCAATACCAGTACTTTCCAACATATTAACCGAGTAGCCTTCCTGCAAAAATAGAGGTGCATTGTCATTTGCATCCTCTATGGTTATAGTAAGTAATCTCCACGTGGCTTTCTGGGGGCTACCTAAGTCATAAATGGTAATGTTCAGGAGATATAGCTCTGTTTTTTCGCGATCCAGGGGCAAAAGGACCTTAAGCAGCCCTGTCTCCACTTCAAGGTTAAAGCAGCTGTCTGTATTGCCATCTGATATGGTGTACAGCACTTTCCCGTTAAAGCCGGAATCGGCATCATAGGCCTTGATTTGGAATATGGTGGCCCCAACGGGAAGGTCCTCTCTGACGGATACGTCAGAAGGAAAGGATTTGTCAAAATGTGGGGCCTGCCTGTTCACGGAATAGAAATCCAGGAAGCCGTCTTCGGAATTTAGCTTCACGTTGGCTTTAGCCTTTTTCAGCAACTTCTCTGCCAGCCTCTGAGCAACTCTGGTCTCTCGGCAGCTAAAGGTTTTAGAAGACACTTTCCCGTGAACCACAGAGATGTTAACGAACATGGAATCAGCAAAATTCTCTCCGTCGGTTGCTGTTATCCTAAGTCCAAAGTTGTTGCTCTTCACGCCGGAGCCAGACAGGGACTTTTTGAGCTGCAGAACCCCCGAGTCTGGATTCAGGTAGAAAAATCCCAGCTCGTTACCCGAAATTATTTTGTATTTTACAAGCTCCAACTCGTCTATATCTATAGCAGAGACTGCTGTGATGTGCCCACCAACAGGGAAATCTGATGAAATCACTCCCTGACAAGCCACCTTTTCAAACAACGGCTTGTTATCGTTTACGTTGCCTATGTATATTGTGACATTCACCTCGCTTTCGTGGCGGTAAGGCGAGCCCCAGTCTGAGGCCCTAACAATAAACCTGTAGCTCTCCGGGGAGGACTCAAAATCCAGCTCTTCAGATGTGCTAATAACCCCAGTAAACTGGTTGATGGAAAAGGGGAGCGAATTTAGACTAGCAATGCTGTACGTGATGTAGCCGTTTTCTCCTCGATCCTTATCAAAAGCAGAAACTGACAAAATGCTAGTACCCACGGGGACACTTTCGTTGACATAGGAGCTGTACGAAGGTTGTGTAAACTCTGGGATGTGGTCATTGGCATCTTCTATCCTGACAGTAACATGTGTTTTCAAGTATCCTTCTTTGTTCGTTACTTCTAAGTCGTAAAACTCCTTGTCAACAATTTTTAAAGGGCGCGCAGTGGTAATTAGACCTGTCCTGGGATTAATCTTAAAATACTCTGCATCCTCGCTGGGAGACAATTTATATCCTTCGCCCTGCAGTTCTGGAGTTAGCTTAACTATAGCAACGACTACTCCGGGAGGAGAGAATTCACTAATGGCCACATCATATGTTTCCTTTTCGAACTTTACAGGGCTGCTTCCTCTACTGGGACTGGCAATATGTACCAGTTTCACAGCCGAAAACTTTTGAGGGGACCCTTTGTCTTTTGCTTGGAGCGTAAGATTGCAACCATATGGGAAATGGTCCCAATCAATGGGCTTTTTCTCTTTGATTTTGTACTCGTTCATCCATCTGCCATCCTTAGTCAAGTGGAAATGTTCCAAGGGATCTCCAGCAACAATAGAAAGAGATTCTATCTCGCCATTGGCACCTTCATCTAAGTCATCCACGTTAACAATAGCATATGTAGGCTCCTTGTCCGAAGGGAAGGGAATGTGGGTTACGACATTGATAGTTGGGGCGTGCTCATTTATGCGCTCAATATGTATGTAAAGTTTGGCAGTGCTACTTACTCCGTTGTTACCATAGAGTTTCATTCCACGGTCCACAGCCAAAACTTCAAGATCATACCTGTTTTTCTCATCGTAGTTTAGCCGTCCGCTTAAAGAGATGACCCCACTAGTTGGATGGACAGAGAAGAGGTCGACTTTATTTTTAAAGTAGTAATAGAATTCACCGTTGGAACCAATATCAGCATCTGTCGCTGTAACCTGTGCGATGCTAGTCCTAAGAGGAGTGCTTTCTGCTATGGTTACGGAATAGGTGGTTGGTGAAAACAAAGGCCGCAAATCGTTCATGTCTAAAACCTGGATGTTCACTTTTGTCCATGCTTCCAAGTCTTCTCCACGGACAGAGCCCTTTATTATCAGCAAATAGTTGTCCTGGATTTCTCGATTCAATATGGCAGAATTCCCACCTTTAGTCCTTATCCTAAGGAAACAGAAATCAGCTATGACAACTTCCTCTGCCTTGAAAAAGCCTTCATCGTCGCCAGACACTATCCTGTATTTGATATCCCAAGAGAGGTCCGCCATAGTGATGCCCATTCTACTTTGGCTGTTAAGATAGGTCCGTGCCGCAGAGTTCTCGTACACTGTGGTGTTGTATATGGAATGTGTGAAGTGGAAGCCAAATGGCATTGCCCCTTGAAGGCCATGGCAGGCGCTGGCCAAAAGCTGAACAAGCAGGAAGACTAGGCCAGGCGTGGGGGCCAAAGGACCTGACCAATGGCCCATATTTCTCTCCATCACATCATTCTTTCATCCTTTAAGAAAAGAAAAAGATAGGCATTGATTAGTGGAAGACAAATATTCCACATGCTGCCATTACTCAACTGTGTTTATAGATTATGTAATTTTTTATATATATAAAAAATTCAGCTCCCAAAATTCTGCCCCGCACTCCAAAAAGTCTATCACATTCTAGAGCAGCCTTTCTCAACCTGTGGGTCCCCAGATGTTGTTGAACTACAACTCCCATCACCCCTAGCTAGCAAGGCCAGAGCTCAGGGATGATGGGAGTTGTAGTCCAACAACATCTGGGGATCTACAGGTTGAGAACTGCTGTTCTAGAGAAACCTGAACAACCCATGTTGCAGAATAGCTGGTTGATCACAAACATAAATCAACTTTCGATGAGCAAATATGATAGGTTTACATCTTGGTGGGTCACAACCTGTTCAACCCGACTCTGGCATAAGTGAGATCTTCAGCTCCAACCATAGATACCTATAAATAAGCTGTAATAAGGGGGGGGAGTCTAGGAGATATATGGGAACCTCCTCCAGCCAATGAGACCACCAAAAGCATGGGTCAAGTTCTACATTCAACTGAAAACGCATCCTTTATTTTCGCATGCACGAAGGACTGTCATTCACTCACATGGGGAAAAGCAAAGAGCTGAACTTGCTGCAATGTTGTGGTGGTGCCAAAACTTGCCCGGTAACCCTGGCTCCTAGCTGCCCTGGCCTCTACGAGCAAAGTGCACTGCAGTCATGTACAGAGAGTGCATAGGACTGCAGCCCCAGACCTTCCTAAAATATATGTACAGGAGAGGCGTCAGTACCTATCACCCTTAAGCATCTACTGAGGGTCCCCCAGTGCTGATGCCTGCTACAGACTGGGCTCACCCACCTGCACATCCCAGTTGCTTCTACTTATCAGAGATCAACTGCAAGCTGTCCAACATTTTAAATATCTGCAATCCTCCTAGGCATTTAAAGATAATTTGGATGATGGGAAGCTTACTACCGTTGCCTAATGGCACTGGTAAGCCCATTGTTGCTGGGGTGTGGGTGGGCATCACCAAATGTTGGGGGCATCAGACACAATTTGGGGGGGGGTCACAAAACAGGATCTGACCCGGACCATGTACCTTCCCTCGCCATATAATTTGCCCCACATAATGATGGGACATTTTTCCTACCAAAAATTTAAATGTGACTTCGAAAGGCCCCCATTCCAAACTTTTCCCTAGGATAAATTCTCCTTTTTCAGTAATCCCAGTAATTTAATGTTATTAATTTCAGGAAAATATTTTTTCTGGCCTATAAATAACGACAGCCAGTATTTCACCAAGACAGCGTGCTCTTCTTATTCAATTTACAAAAAATATGCTGGACAAAGAACAAATCACAGGTTAGGTTGTTTGGCGAAAAGCACCTTGTTCCCTACTGATTCCTGATGCTTCCCTGAAGCTCGGACACTCAGTTATCTTGTTCCACGAAACAAGCTAATGGACTTCAGTTATGAAAACACCCATCGTTAGCTATACACCATGGACGCTCATCTATGACACTGGCAGTGGAGTGGCCATAATTTTAGAGAGACTTTAAAACATCAAAAATAGCAGGGCGCAGAAAAGAGAGGAAGCTGCCTCTGAAAAGAGTGGAAATTTCTATGAGCTGCGCACAATTTTTTATGGCATGATTTCAGACCACAGTCGTCCTTTCAAACTGAGTATAATTCTGTAAATTCCGCTGCTGGTTTTTAAATACTAGTGGGAATCGATTTATTGCAATGATGTTACAACATTCCCACAAAGCACCTTAGCTCCTAACCCAGTCTATATTCAACTGCAAAGCACATTAATCAATAATACCTGATCAACTCTCCTGTGTGTTTCGTCAAGACATGCAGCTTTTTCAAACTGTTTACTTTCATACATTACTATTTTTTTCCACCTTGTATTGATCCCTGGCAAGTCTGAGCAGCCAGGAACCTCACAGCTTTCAAGGCTCCTTCGCTGGTGGTATCAGGGAAAGCGACAAGTATAGCTATGTTGTCAGGGAGGTTGAACTGGCACTAAGAAAGCATTCAGGGAATCATAGAGCGGAACAGACCTCAAAGGTCCTCTAGTTCAACACCTGACAGGGCAGGAAATCTACTGCTACAACATCTCTGACAGGTGGTCATCCATCTACTGCTAAAAAGCGTCAAAAATGAAGGCAAGTCCACCCCCTTCTGGGACAGTCTGTTGCACTGTCTCACTCAGGGTGTCGTGGACTGGTTGGATGTAGAGGAATGGTGGGAGGAACCAGGTGGGAAACCACCAAAGTAAGATGGCACAGCCCAGGGCCTGGTGGTAGGACAATGAAGTGGGAGAAGACTGAGGGGAGGTGTCTGAAGCTGAAGAGGTGACAGGACTTAGTGAGCTGGGAGAGTCTGTGGCAGAGAGAAGTCCAGAATCAGAGGCAGAAGCTGAAGCAGAAGATGGGGATAAGGGAGGCCAAGACACAGAGATGAGTCAGGCTAGTGAAGAGTCACGGGTGTCTCCCGTTCTGGCTGCAACAAGATCTTATCTCTGCTTTTAACCCAGAACCAGAAGAGGCACGAAAAGGGTGGAGACAGGGTTGCACGGAGGCAAGGTCTCAGATGCTTGGGGAAAGCCCTGGTGAGGAGGTGGGGACTTTCAGTCTCTGCAACTGATTTTCATGGAGGAAGACCACTGGGAATGAGCTGCTCTGTTCATTAGGCCTGAGAATCAGTCACGTCTGTGGAGATTGTGTTTTTGCTGATAAAGAGTTAGCTCCAGCCAACATGGTACTCTCCAATTGCTGTTGGACCACAACCCCAATCATCCCTAGTCATGCTGGCTGAAGCTGAAGTTGGATTGCAGCAACTTATGGAGGGCAACACATTGGTTCCTCCTGGTCTAGCTGCTCATGTCATTATCAAGTTCTTCCTTCCATTAAGCCAAAATCCTCTTTCTTGCCATTTGAATCTTGTTTAAGGTCCTACCCTCTGGGGAAACCTGTATAACTCACATTAAATAGCTGACAGTGAGACAAATATTTGGCAGAAACCGAACTGAAACAGTAGGATAAAAACAGCGCTGACAGTAATGAATACAGATCGGAAAGGAAATCGCTGCCTTTCTACATCCCTAACGTTCACAGAGGAGCATTTTAAAAAAACTGTATTTCTTTATTTTAGGGATTCATACCCAACCCTTCAATAAAATTCCCACGGCAGCCTAGGAAATTTCAGAACACTGAAAACGTACACAAATATGCAAAAAATAAAAAAAGCAAAATCAATAGCAGTGGCAAAAACAATAAGCTCAGCCAAAAGAAAACAGCACAGCATGCCAGAGACTAGCTCATTATTGGAATTATACAGAGAAACTGCTCCACCAGCTAAGCAGTGTACAGGGAGAAAAAATCCACTTTGTTCCTACCATCACTGACTTGATGACAAGTAACATGTGATTCTGGGATGTCACCAAAAACAAGCGGCCTATGGTCCCTTCTCCTTTCTGCTATAAAGGAAAGAGATCAGGGGGAGATTGACATTAGTTAACCTCCTCTGAAGCTGCCAAGAGACATGGACCAAGGAGCTAGAGATTCCCAGTGGGGCAGTGGTAAATTTGTTCCTACCATTACTGTGGACCTTGGGCCATCTGTTACACAGAGGACATTTTCCCCCTACCATCTTGGTTGCAAATACAATGAATGTTCCTAGCCTCAGCCACAAACAGAAGCACCAGGTCTACAGGAGCCAACTCCTGAGGGCTGAGGTCCCTTTGCCCCCTAAAATATTTGAGGGGGCTGGGCCCCCCAAGAGTTGATAGGCATTGCCATTCAAATGGTGTCCATGGTCCATCTGACCAGGGGTACCAACTTGAATTAAATATTGAGGGCAAGGCTTACCTGCCCCCGTCCCCAATATTTTATTCAAGTTGGCACTCCTGGTCAGATCACAGGCTTCCATTCTTATGGTAGCCAAAGGGCTAGGCCTTGGAAACATGGTTGGGATTGGGGATATCCAACATGGTGCCCTTCAGATGTTGGTAGACTACAACTCCCAGCATCCCTGACCACTTGGCATGCTGTCTGGGCTGATGGGAGTCCAATAGCATCTGAGCAGAACCGGGTTCGCTAGACCTAATCAAAACCTTGTTTTCAAGGTTTAGATGATAGAAACTGTTCCTAAACGGACCTCTGGCATCAGAAGATCTGAGTTCTCGACTGTTCAGCCAGGCAAACAGGATTCTTCAAGGGAACAAGAAGAACATATGTTTTCTGCAGGCTCTTTCTTGTTGGGTATTTGTTTTAAAGAGCCATGCCATGTTTAGAAGGCCGGAAATGTAATGTGATAACACGCAGCCCATTACAAAGGAGCAGAACGTGGACGGACAAAAATCACTTCGTAAACATTTCTGATTTCGGGAAGAAGAAGAAAACCCGCTCAACTAAATATTATGGTTTCAAGTGGGAGATTAAGGGTGTGATTACTTGTGTGCGGTTTAAAACATCCAAGCAGGAAACTACTTAGAACGGCACGGGTTTCATTAAAAGGGGTGGGTGGGCATGAGCTCTCGTTTGTGCAACTGTGTTAATTAAAAATGGAAGTCATGCTCCAAATATGCACAGCACCAGCCAAGGTGACTTTAGTTAGGCGAACAGCACCCTTTGACAACAGATACTAGTCTCTCGCAGTGCTAAGAAAGCTCTGAAGCTATTCACCTTGTAAATGAAAATTTTCCAAGTCCAAGACAAATACATCATTACCATACTGATGAAATTTAGAGCTATTTCCTTGCCTCGGTATATCAGCGGCGTGTAACTTCACCAACGGTTACAAGAAATGCAGGCAGGCAAGAAAGAGGGGGGGGGCGGTCATCAATGACACTACATGAAAGGACAATATAAGCCAATCTTCACATTCTAAAAAGGACCACCTACTCAGATACATTTCCTCAATTAGGATGCAGTGACAGTTTCAGTTTATTAGTTAATTTTTCTAGTAGGGCTGTTTCCCATACTATTTGGTACCATTGGTCCATGCTTACTCCTGACAGGTCTCTCCAGTGTCTGGTTATGATGTTTCTGGTGGGTTATAAGTTCTTTGTGGTGTAAATGGGCATTGTTGTCTTGGAAGATGTTTAGTAGGGCCAATTCTGGGGTGATGTCTATTACTTGCTTAGTTATTTTACATATTTCTTGTATGGCTGTTGTCCAGAATAGTTGAATTTTGGGACACTCCCACCACATGTGGAGGTATGTGCCTGAGGAGGTGCACCCTCTCCAGCATTTTGGTGAGGTTCCTGGGTGTATTAGCGCTAGTTTCCTTGGTGTTAGGTACCACCTGTAGGTGAGTTTCAGTGTGAGTTCTTTTCTTTTTGTTGATATGGATTTAAAGGGGGGTTTAGACCACATTCTGGTCCATTGAGTGGGGTTAATCTCATAGCCTATGTCATTCTCCCATTGTTTTTTGATTGTGTCTAGGGGATTTGCGGGATTTTGGAGTAGTATTTTGTATATTGCGGATACCGTCCCTTTACCATTTCCCTTTGTTGTTAGGAGGAGGTTTTCGAAGGTTGTCAGGGGCCTAGTTGCTGCTGATTTTACTGTTGGGTTGTTTAAGAAGGCATGTAGTTGGTGTTGTGTTAACCAGGTCATTTGGGTGTCTTCTAGTTTGTCTTGTATTTCTTGTGTTGACAAGGGTTTGTTATTTTTATAAAAGTCTATTAGGCGATATAAGCCTTTGGTTCGCCAGGTTTTTGTCTGGAGGTTTTGTGCTGCATGGTAGAATAATGGGTGGTACGCCAGGGGGATTAGTGGAGATGGGGTTGGGGATAGTTTGCCTATTTGTGTTTTCCATGCTTTGAGCATGGTCTGTGTGTACCTGTTAAGTGTTGTGGGAATTTTCTTTAGTTTGTTTGGGAGGAGTGGGTATGTTGTGGTGCAGGTGTTTTCAATTGTGTCCCTCTCTAGGTGTACCCATTGTTTTGTCTCATCTTCTAGTATATATGGGATTATATGGCGTATTTGGTTGGCATTGTAATATGCTTCTATGTTGGGGATTCCCCATCCACTTCTGTAAAACAAGAAAATCCTTAATAAAAATATTTTTTTTTAAAAAAAAAAAAATTAGGATGCAGTGACAGCCCACGGTTTGATATTAAGAGTACAAGGAATGGGGAGCCTCAGATCTACGTGCTTCTTCGTCACCTTCCCTCTCTCAGCATGCAAGTGGAGATCAGAAGCTTCCCTTTTTACTTTGCAGCACAGTCGTACCTTGGTTTTCGAACGTCTTGTGACTCAAACGTTTTGGCTCCCGAATGTCACAACCCGGAAGTGAGTGTTCCAGTTTGCAAATGCTCTTTGGAACCCGAATGTCTGATGCGGCTTCTGATTGAGTGCAGGAAGCTCCTGCGGCCAATCAGAAGCTGTGTCTTGGTTTTCGAACCTTGCCAGAAGTTGAACTGACTTCTAGAACGGACTCCATTCGAGATCTAAGGTACGACTGTACACCCATCTACCTATTCATCCCTATACGGTGAACAATGGATTGCACAAACCATTGTTCTTCCCCCCAGGTCGGGTCCCCAAAACACAGTATGGCTTGAGATAAACTAGGAGGAGAAATTTCTTATCTCTTTCTGCTACTCACGAAGGAGTATAAGGGCACACGTGAGTTTAAGATGCCCCACTGCTCGTTTCTGAAGGCACAAACCATAGTCTGTCGTTATGTCAACTGAGCCAACTAGGCTAGCTCAAAAGATGGCCTTCCACACACAGAAGGTTAGAAGAAGGGCTACACTACAGAAACATAATAAATAAAATAAAATAATAAAATAAAATAAAATAAAAAATCCTTCCAGTAGCACCTTAGAGACCAACTAAGTTAGTTATTGGTATGAGCTTTCATGTGCATGCACACTTCTTCAGATACACTGAAACAGAAGTCAGCAGACCCTTATATATATATATATATACACCGTATTTTGTGCCCCATAGGACGCACCTAGTTTTTTTTTGGGGGGGGGAATAAAGAGAAAAAAAATTCCCCCCCCAGGTGTGGGGCTAGAAGAACCAGGTCGGGGAACAGCGAGAAGGCACGCTCCACCTCCTTGCTGTCCCCCGAGCTTGTGGGGCTGGCGATGGGGAGAAGGGCGCTGAGCCCGGGACTGGAGGCAGCTCTGCGCAGCCATCGGGAGCCGGGTGGGACTTTGCGCCCCGCTCCCGATGGCCGCGCAGAGCTGTGCTGAGCCCGGGACTGCAGGCAGCTCTGCGCAACCGTCAGAGCCTGTCTCCCGAGGGTTGTGCACCGACCCCTCTCGCTCTCCAGGCTTCAGCGAAAGCCTGCATTCGCCCCATAGGACGCACATGCATTTCCCCTTCATTTTTGGAAGGGAAAAAGTGCGTCCTATAGGGCGAAAAATACGGCATATATAACAGAAACATGTGAATAAAGTGAAGCTAAATCCGAATGTGCTGCTTATTGGTGCAATCTCTTTCACATGCAGAAGCATGGGAAGTCCTATTAAAACACTGTGTAAACATTTGCACAAGCTCTTAGAGAAGGCTACTAGGGGCTATTTTTTCTTCCTTCTCTAAGTCCTTTCATTTCCACACAAACAGCCATAGCTCCAAGCATCTTGCGTAAATTCCATAAATGCTCTTGGCATTTGCAGGTGGATCAGCCTCTGCTCAGGTATTCCAAAGGGAACTGTATTCGTTTTGGAGGTGTGTTTTTTTTTTAAAGTACCTATGCACCCACGCATCTCCCAAGGAGTAGAAGGAAACACACACAGAGCTCCTCTTCACCATCCACAGTACAATAACATTAGCCTGAGAAACAGTAACTTGTCCATAGACACTCAATCTAACTTTGGTTCAGCTGCAGCTCAACAGAGTCCAAATATCAAATTTGTCTACCAAACACACCCACACCCACACCCATGTATCAGGCTCATTCATGGGGAACCAGCCGCCCTTCAGATATGGTGAGATGATAACTCTGTGATAGACAATACTTTCTCTCTCTCTCTCTCTCTCTCTCTCTCTCTCTCTCTCTCTGTGTGTGTGTGTGTGTGTGTGTGTCTGTCTGTCTGTCTGTCTGTCTGTATCTCTCTCTGTCTGTGTGTGTGTGTGTGTGTGTGTGAGAGAGAGAGAGAGGGGGGGGGGCAGATCTATCTTCAAGGGCAGAAAGACATTTTTTCCAACTGTTGCTCATAAAAAGATTCCTAATGCATTCATATCCTCATGAGACGGGTTAATGTATTGAGTCTGACTTCGACTAGATGAAACTTCAGATCGTTCCAGCTCTAAGACTCTAGATACTATTTCCTAATCATGCTCGTTAACATTCAAAAAGTGGCCTTTTTAAGTTCAGAGACCAGGGTCTTCAAATCAATAATTTAAAACGTCAAAGTGAGCACTTGGGTACTTCACTCGACTGCCCGACAGAGTCTGGTGACAGAATGCAAGCAAGCTGTAGAATTTTAAGTCCTTGTCAAACGCTGAAGTCTAAATAACTCAATACAATGTGATGTGCCCACAAAAGTGACAGGGACTCCATATGTCCTAAATCTCGATGTGTCCTAAATCCACAACGTATTCTTTTGCTCTTTTCTTTTCCAAAGGCTGAGCGCATTCTGAGCATATTCCTATCCGTCCTAACTAGTCTGCCAAATGAACAGCCCTGTGAGCTACGTATGTAACATGTAAATAAAGAGACACCAGTAATTTTTTGTTGCTATCTTGCCTTTTATATGCCTGTTGTCTTTGTCCATGGAGTTTTCTTGGAAGGGATAATGGAGTGGCTTGCCGGTTCCTGCTCCTAGACAGCATCTTAAAAAGCAGAGACATCACCTTGCCAACAAAGGTCCATATAGTTAAAGCTATGGTTTTCCCAATAGTGATGTATGGAAGTGAGAGCTGGACCATAAAGAGGGCTAATCGCTGAAGAATTGATGCTTTTGAATTATGGTGCTGCAGGAGACTCTTGAGAGTCCCATGGACTGCAAGAAGATCAAACCTCTCTATTCTTAAGGAAATCAGCCCTGAGTGCTCACTGGAAGGACAGATCGTGAAGCTGAGGCTCCAATACTTTGGCCACCTCATGAGAAGAGAAGACTCCCTGGAAAAGACCCTGATGTTAGGAAAGATGGAGGGCACAAGGAGAAGGGGACGACAGAGGACGAGATGGTTGGACAGTGGTCTTGAAGTTACCAGCATGAGTTTGGCCAAACTGCAGGAGGCAGTGGAAGACAGGAGTGCCTGGCGTGCTCTGGTCCATGGGGTCACAGAGTATGCAAAAGTATGTATATTGGCCAAAGCTGTATACAAAAATGTGTGCACCTTGCACTAAAATGCTGGTGAATCTTCATAAGACTTTTAAAAAGAAAAGTCATCATGAATTGATGTAGAAATGTAAGAGAACTAAACTTAAGGTGAAAAACTGAGAAACACCACAATTGACAGATTCACCCATCTTTAATCACAAGACATGATATCGTTACTTTACAATGGTGGTTTCAGACTTGTCTCTGGATAGGTTTCTATGTGAAAAGGAAAGAGGCGAATGCCTTCAGTCAGGAGCAAGGACTTCAGGACAGGAAAAGACTACTTCAAATTGTGATGATCAAGTCCCCAATGTAAGTTGGCACAGCCTCAGTAGAATGGCAGCTCTTCAGGTGCCCAGAGTCACTGCCTGCTTTATCTAATGGGCAGCTCCCCACAGACTCACTCCTTCATAGGTGGGAATATGTTGGATGGAGTCTCTACTGCAATTGTAGTTGTGGCTGTCCTGCAACCATCACCGGCTCCTGCAGAGACCAGCTCTTTCTTTCATCCCACCCCAATTTCCGCTGGCTGCAGTGCAACTTGTTCAGCCCGAGAAAAGTGTCTATAGATGCTAGTTCAACAGCAGTCCCAACACCACTCCTACCCAGGCTGTGTTTAATTCTGACCAGGTCAGGTGCGTTGTGGGGGTAGGGTCAGCATTACAAATTCGCCAGGCGCATTTCTAGCAGTTCGAAAGCATGTCAAAGTGCAAGTAGAAAAATAGGTACCACTCCGGCGGGAAGGTAAACGGCGTTTCCGTGCGCTGCTCTGGTTCGCCAGAAGCGGCTTAGTCATGCTGGCCACATGACACAGAAGCTGAACGCCGGCTCCCTTGGCCAGTAAAGCGAGATGAGCGCCACAACCCCAGAGTCGGCCACGACTGGACCTAATGGTCAGGGGTCCCTTTACCTTTACCTATCAGCTGCTTGCAACCAAGTGAAGATGCCCGGGTGCCAGGATGGCGTCTGACGTCTCCACCGTCTGGAGGTACATGCCTGGGGATCCTTGGATCTTGACTGTTTTTGCATACTAGCAACACATTCCGTAGAATTCTATCCATTATATTTTATCCGCACAATCAAAATGAATTTCAGGAGCCAAAAAGTCATATTGAAAAATATGACTTTTGAGCCACCTGGTCCCAAAATGGCAACTAGTCATTCCCTTTGGGCAACTGGTTTAAGGAACCATCTGGTGCTTAGCTTATATATCTGAGTTTCGTACGGTGTGCACTTAGCCACACTTAGGATGGGCTGTCTAACACTGCACATATATAGGGCATACAGCCGGCTTGACAATATTCAGCCTACATAGCCCAGAACACATCCCCTCCAGCTCTGTATATTGGTCCACCAGGGACTTGAGATGCCTTCTGGTTCAAAGGTCTACCTGGGCCTGCAAAATCTGCAGTGCAGCCTTACTTGGTTTTGCAGCCTCCCTGGGTGGGCAAAAGCGGCTGCTCTCCAAGACATGCCAGGCTTGCAATGCAAGCTGGTAGGCTGTGCTTCTGGTACAGAAATGTATATATATTCAGCCTCCATGACAACTTTAAACTTTACACAGACGTGGATATATATTAAAAGCCTCCACCGCAGTAGCATTCCTCCCTTACAGAAGCTGACGCTTGTGTCACACAAGAGTAACTACTATGGGCATAATACATTTCTATATGTCATTTTCTAAAAAGGAAGCCTGAAACAGCTTTTGGCATTCGAAAGCTGGAAGCTTTATGAACGGAATTTCAATAAAGCCAAGGCGGCTGCAAAAAACCTCCATTTTGCACCTGTCCCAAGAATTTATGTCCAAATGATATTGTAGTATTATCTGTGCTTTCTGCGCCTCAGAGACAATGACTTTATTTTATTAAATGAACTGGGAGATATATTGCTCGTCTAAAAGAAAAATGTTTATAAAGGAACCTCAAGGAGCCTTCCTATGCAGGAGGCAGAAAGCTACTGCTTGCTTATCAATAGCCTTTGCCAAGAGCCATCACGGAAGTAAGTTTTGAGAACAAATGCTGACACAGTGGGTTTTATGTGTGGGCTGGTTCAGATCTGCAAGCTTAAGAAATACAGTCCCTTCATGGGGAAGGGTATGTGTGGGCAGCCATTTGCCTGAAGGCCATCTCAGATGAAAATTGTGCCATGTATGTATATGTATGTATGTATGTATGTATGTATGTGTGCATGGATAGATAGGTAGACAGACAGACAGACAGACAGACAGACAGACAGGACTTCTCTCTGACATTGTTTTTTCTCCATGGAGCAATTTATTGTTGTTGTTGTTGTTGTTGTTGTTGTTTAGTTGAGGGTGAATGTGGTGGAATCATGGCCCCAGGACTTTTTTCCTTTTTTATATTTTATTTATGATTTTCAGTTTTATACATTTCAATAATTTTACAATCATTTTGACATTTCAAAACTTGACTTCCTTCCCTCCCCTTTCTGCAGTTCCTTATATTTGTTTTTCATACTTCGGCATATCCAAATTAATTTAATTTGCTCATTTATTCATCTGCTTTAAATATATGCTCTTAAAAAAACTGCAGGTTATTACAATAATCCTGCCAATTTTCTTATCTGTTAACAATTTCTTTGCAAATATTCCATATGCCATTCCCAGGACATTTTTCCCCCCAGAGCGTGAGCTATGGCATCAGTGGCAGAAGTACCAGAGAAACCAAAGTCTCTGCCAAGGCCAGAGGCAGATGGGCCACAGAACTTCCTTCCATCCGCGTAGAGACCGCATCTTGTGATGGAACTATCTATCGCATGATCGGCCCTGCCATGCCTCAGTCCTCCGGCAGGAGGCTGAGAGGGGTATATGTCCAATGCCTGTGGCCAAATCCTGCCTACATCTGAACCAATAAAGTTGTGGCCACATTTTTTGAATACCAGAACATTGTCTTTTCCAGTTTATTCACCTTCTCACAACGGGCCCAAACTGAACTGATGCAGTCGGTGGTAAGCACCACTAAATTGAGTGGCCCTTACTCCTAAGAAACTGTGCATATGATTGGAATCAAGCTTCCCACAGACATCTGGTTGGCCACTGTGACAACAGGATGCTGGACTAGGTGGGCCATTCGCCTGAACTATGTTCTTCTGCTGTGCCTTATGTTCTTATGTTGACCTTACTAAATTGCTATGGTGATATGCACTGCTTAGGGATGTAGGTAGGTGTGTGTGTGTGTGTGTGTGTGTGTGTGTGTGTGTGTGTGTGTTATAATGAATACCACTTGTTGTCCAGTTGGAGAACAACCTTTACCAAAGGTGTCATGGACTTTGAAGACACTCAAACTCAGAACGCAAGGGAGAAACGTACTAAGAGGAAGGCACGCTTGGCAAATCCACACCATGATCAACTCCTGCCCGGGAACCAATGTCCCCACTGTGGAAGGAGGTGTGGGTCCAGAATTGGCCTCCACAGTCACTTATGGACTCATTGTTAAAACCGTATTTATGGAAGACAATCTTACTTGGCTACGAGTGATCGCCGAAGAAGAAGAAGAAGAAGAAGAAGAAGAAGAAGAAGAAGAAGAAGAAGGTATAATGAATCAAGAGTGCTACCTGCATTTTTCAATTCTCCTTGGGGGTCTATGAAGGTAGGGCTGTCATTATGAGCTCCTTCGCAAGTTATTGCTACACCACTGCCAATAATTCCACGTGAACCCTAGCTGCAAGTTCTGTGTTTTGCAAGACACTGCTCTGTCAACCTCACCAATTAAATCTAAGAAGTCTTCAAGGACTTCAAGTCTTTAGGACAGCCACCAAACTATGCACTTCCTTTCAGAATAGGCTCACCTAAACATGGGATTACAACTTTCTAGGGAAAATGCAAAAATCCACAAGCCTTTGGCTAGCTATCAGATACATCAACAACTCTTTGCGTCCTGTTAAATAAAGGTTCTGCAAATCCTCAGTAGCCCAATTCACTCCTTTCGAGGTACTCTATCGTTCAGTATATATATACAAGGGTAACTTAATTCTGTACACAAAACAGTGCAAGACTTAATGCAGAGAGAAGACAAACCTTCTTTCATAATCTTTACACAAGCATTGACTTCCTTGGTTGCAACTCAAGATTCACAGCATAACCCAAATTGCCAACACTTCCATAAACAAACCCAAGCTTTCCACAGTGGCTTCAACTGCAGCCAGCTCTGGACTCAAAGCAAACTGCACAAATTAATTGCCAAAGTTAAGACTCCTCTCCCCCTGCCACCCTCTCTGGTGATGAGAATACAAAGCATTAATCTGCCTTCGCCTCCAAGCGTTCTTCTTCTTCTTCCAAAGCCCCAACTTATTGGAACGATTATAGCAAGAAAGCATCTATGCAACTCTATGCAAAAATGTTCCGTATCCAAGGAAAATGTAATGGTGAAATTAGAGAGTGCTACGTTTGCCGTAACTCCTAAATCACCACCGAGAATTTCCAAAGCTTTTGGACCATTTATTAGTGCGAAAACTGTCAATGCCACTGACGCCGTGATAGCTTAAACATGCTGCAAACCCGGGAAAAGGGGGTGGTGATAGCAGAATTGCTAACAAGGTACCTTTCAAGAAAGGATGCTATTGTTTGGTGTGTAGAAGCACACACACCCCATACGCGCTTTAGCATCTTGTTACGGAGTTAACGGCAGGAAATAACACACAGCAGATGCGTACATGAAACTGTTGTCGCCATTCTTTATAGCGTTACCCCCCCCCCCATTAAAAAAAAACAAGGGAATGTGTCTTTTCGTTTCCAGAAACAGTTATAACACCCAAGCAAGCGGCAAAAGAGCGTAATGATACGTTTCAGTTTGCCCACAGCTCACAAAGGGCAGCTGTACCAGGACAATTTAACTCAAGGAAAACGGTGTTGGGTCTGTGGGTTTTTACACTCTCTTTAGTGCTTTGGACCAGCCAAATGCAGGTTTTGCACTTTCCTTCTTATATATATACTTTGGCACTGTCACTAGTCCCCAGGTGGCCTCAAGAGCCGATTGTCTTTTTCAAACTCCAGATCATTCGCCAGCTATGGACGCTTTTGGACAGAGATGACTCGCCATGGTACTCCATGCTCCACAGGGGCTGTCCTAGAAGTCAACTCGGGAACTTCAACCAGCCCAAAATGCAACGGCCAGATTCCTAGCAGGGGTTTCCTTCAGAACTCACGTAACCTGCATTCTAAAACAGCTACATTGGCCGCCAGTTCGTTTCGAGGCCCAATTTAATGTACTCACAATGGTGTTTAAAGCCCTGAAAGACTTAGATCCCCAAGTATCTGAAAGACCACCTCCTTCCCTACAGAACAGTCCATCCCAGGTGCTAGGATCAACAGAGGGGACCCTTTTCGTAGCTCCGGTTCACCCAGGCCGGCCCACACACAAGGCAGGGTGAAGAAGCCACCTCAGACAGCCTAAACCCCCAAAGCAATGTCAGCATCAGCGCCAATTTCATCGAAATATTGGGAGATCTCATGGAACGTGAGAGATCTTGCCAGAAACTGATGCTCCCCTGCATCTCCCTCAAAAGTTTTTATGGAGAGCGGGAGTTAGCCCAGAAGAGGGCATTCTCTGTGTCAGCCCTTAAGTTGTGGAATTCAAGTTATTCGTTTATAATAAGAATAAGAATTTTATTAAAATTATTCTATTCCGTTCTGTCCCAGTGTTATGAAAGCTAGGAGCTAGATGGCACCTTAAGTCAAAGTCATGGGTACAGAAACGGAATGTCTATGCATGCTTTTTAATAACAAGAGTACAAAGCTGAAAATGAATGAACTGCAGCTGAAATGTTATGTTCATTTTTCACATGGTCTAGTTCTTCCCTTGCCCACCCCCTAATGCTCTTAAGTGGGTCTCTTCTCCAGTCTTCAGTGAGTAGCTAGAAATGGGGAGGCAGAAAAAAACTCCACAGTGTTAATCTGAATTTTTAGGCGCAGTACTGCGCCCAGAGCTAAGAAACTGCTCGTGCTAATGAAATTCCCTGTCACAAAAAGCGCCTAGAACAATGGGAGTTACGAACACTGTTCCATCCATATAACAGGATGAGTTACCATAGATAGCTTAGTGCAGGGTTCCCCAAACTTGGGTCTTCATCTGTTTTGGAGTACAACTCTCATTCTCCCTAGCTAGCAGGACCAGTGCTCAGGGATCATGGGAATTGTAGTCCAAAAATAACTGGAGATCCAAGTTTGGGAAACCCTGGCTTCATGCCTGAGTGGGGATTTCAACCCTGGTTGAAACTGTACCACAATGGCTCAAAGACTTCTTGTAAGAGCATTGTTGAGTTACTCTTCCAACTCACAGTCCCTTAAGCACATACCATATGGGCGGGGTACAAAAATTATTATTATTATTATTATTATTATTATTATTATTATTATTGGACAGACTTTAAGCAGCTAGATCACTTTTTCTTGCATCTTGGTACAGACTCGTTACTTTGCATCTTATCTGGGAGCAGATCTGTGCATCTTGCACAAAATGCTTATGATGCAAAAGGAACTCCAGATCTGGTGCCCCGCTCCATTTTATATCAGCAAACTTTGCTTTCTTGGTGCAAAGTTCTTGTTCCAGATTAGCAAATGTTCAGCTTCAGCAACTCTGCCCAGATGCTGATCCCACCCTGCAATCCGCTAATCTCTTCCCTGCTGTTGCAAACTGCTCTTCATCTAACACACACCTCAATCCTTTGTTGTTCAAACAGGTTTCTTTATCCACTCAAGCTTTGCAACTCACCTTGACACCATCCTTGCTGATCTTCCCTTACTTATCTACTTTGTCAGATTTCAGGATTTCCTTAATCTTTTTTCTTGAAGACTGTACATTGTATACCTCTCTACATAGCATCTCTGCACAGCAAATTTTATCGGAACTTTGGATTTGTAAGATAGGAATTTACCCAGCTCATCTCTCATAATATGTGAGCAGGTTGCTTGAGGTCCAGTAATGTGGCCCATCCCACACAGTCCCTCTCCCTTTCTCCTAAGGCTAAAACTACACATTACAGGGAGGGTTTTTTTACCAGTTTGGTTTGTAGGTTTTGGTTGGTTGGTTAAAAAAAGCAACACCAGCCTGGACAACTTGGAAGCCAAAACAGAAGCAGTATCATAAAGGAAAGTGTTGATAATGAAGAGAATTAACATAACCCTTTCCCTCCCAGCATTCAAATATCTCAAGGGGTGTTACGTGCAAGATGGAGCAAGCTTGTTTTCTCCCACTCTGGAGGGCAGGACTGGAACCAATGGCTTCAAGTTACCATAAAGGAGATTCTGACTCAACATCAGGGAGAACTTTCTGGCTGTAAAAGCTGTTTGACAGTGGAAGGATCTCCCTCGGAAGGTGATGGATTCACCCTCCTTGGAGGTGATTCCATGATTTATCCAGCTCATAATCCTCCCCAATCTGCTTTTATTAGCATATGGTAAGGAGAAGGTGAGACCCATTATCAGGTGAGTAATATTTACTATTTGTGTATCTCGCTTTTCAGTCAAAAGTAGGCACTACCCAAGTAAAGGTAAAGGGATTCCTGACCATTATGTCCAGTTGTGGCTGGCTCTGGGGTTGTGGTGCTCATCTCACTTTATTGGCTGAGGGAGCCAGCATACAGCTTCCGGGTCATGTGGCCAGCATGACTAAGCCAGAGCAGCGCACGGAAATGCCGTTTACCTTCCCGCTGGAGCAGTACCTATTTATCTACTTGCACTTTGACATGCTTTCGAACTGCTAGGTTGGCAGGAGCATGGACCGAGCAACGGGAGCGCACCCTGTCGAGGGGATTTGAACCACCTATCTTCTGATCGGTAAGTCCTAGGCTCTGTAGTTTAACTCACAGCGCCACCCGCGTCCCAGGCACTCCCCAAAATGGCAGATAATTGCACTGGGCTGAATTTTTTTTTTAAAAAAAAGACTTAAGGAGGGGGGAAAGCATAAAATTGTAGGCTCATAAGTACATGGCCCACTTTAGAAAAAGGTAACCATTTACTCAAAAACAAAAATGTGTTTATTTGTAGATGCACATCTTCACTGTTAGTACAGTGGTACCTCGGGTTACATACGCTTCAGGTTACAGACTCCGCTAACCCAGAAATAGTACCTCGGGTTAAGAACTTTGCTTCAGGATGAGAACAGAAATCGGGCGGCAGCAGCAGGAGGCCCCATTAGCTAAAGTGGCACCTCAAGTTAAGAACAGTTTCAGGTTAAGAACGGGCCTCCAGAACTAACCCGAGGTACCACTGTATTTTTAAATGCAAGACAAAACACACAGTGCAAAGGATGATCTTCCCACAGTTCTCCTTGGAATGATCTTGATCAGATGACAGGTGAACTATGTTGGCATATCTTTCTATGGACCCCAAGTCTTGTTGATCTGTTTAAAACTAAATGAAGTTGTCAATATGGACTACATAGGAGGAATAAAAACCTATATACCTCTGGGTCTTATTGAACTCAAAACTCCCCACAACTCTAGCTAGCATGGCCAGTGAGTGGTTAGAGCTGATGGGAGCCTCTAAAGCAGGGGTAGGCAAACTAAGGCCCGTGGGCTGGATCCGGCCCGTGGACGGTCCGGGAATCAGTGTGTTTTTACATGAGTAGAATGTGTGCTTTTATTTAAAATGCATCTCTGGGTTATTTGTGGGGCATAGGAATTCGTTCATTCCCCCCCCCCCAAAGAAAATATTCCGGCCCACCACATGGTCTGAGGGACAGTGGACCAGCCCACGCTGAAAAAGGTTGCTGACCCCTGCTCTAGGGTCACAAGTCCCCCATCCTTGCACTACAGAAATGCCAACAGTGAAATTATTGCAGACAGAAGGAAAGATAAGCCTTGGCCTAAGGATGATGGACTAGATTAATAAAAGAAAGATGGAAACTATTTGTTTCTGAGTGTGCCCCCCCAAAAAATTTTAAGAAACCAGAGGGAAGGAAACAGGATACCCCAAAAGTAATCCAAAAGACCACTTACTTTTTATTGTTACTCCATGTGATTGTGATTATTTGGCTGCCTAATTAGTGGATTCATTTGTGTAAAAACAGACACTCATACAAAATATTAGCCGGACCTGGAGATGTCTGGGATTAAACTTGAGACCTTTCGCATGCAAAATATGTGATCATGTTCCTGAGTATATGAACGTTCCCAAATACTATAATGGCATTTGACGTGCACTCAAAAATTACACCAGACCAACAACCCATCTTTCCAGGTCAGCCTAACATATAATGGTCAAGATGAAGCCCAAAAGGCATATGTTGCAGATACCTGACCACCTCCTGTTTGCATAGACTCAGGCAGGCAGCAGAAACAGACCCCCATGAGCCACCATATGAGGCTGTGAGCTGCATTCGGGTCAACATGTCACAAGTGGCTCACGCCTGGTCCTGTGTAGGGTTCACGGCCCACCACGGCATGTTATCAACAGCACCCCTGCAATTTTGCCGCTTTGCATCTGGGCTGTTGAAATCAGTTCCAAGAAGTAGCTGATAAATGCAAAGAATTGCTGAAGCATACAATTAAGAAGGTAGACAGAATGGGAGAAAGCTTTCTGAGTTGCATTGACTTATACAGAGTGTGAAGGTTAAGCTAAAATACAGAAAGTCCGGGCGAAGCAGGACTAAGCTTGCAACTTCTAGGTAAGAGCAAAACAAACAAACCAGGAAGGTGGGGAACTGAGTTCGGGGCCGAGAATAGGTTTAAAGAAAGATGCACCATTTACCTCAGATCTGAAAATAGTTTATGAAGGGCACGGATAGTTCTGCCAGCCCATTTCACTTCACCACAGAATCTTCTTTTTTAAAAAGTTTGGTAGCAACTCAGTTTTGCTTGGCAAACTTGTTTTCTTAGTCCTCCTCTCTTGTCTCCCAATTCCAAGAAAGGAAATCAGATAAAAGGACCCTGGGAATTACCTATTCACTGGGCTGTTCTTAAAATTCAATCATTATTCTTGCATAACTTGGGAGAGAAACATTTACCCAACTGAAAATTTGCAGGAGCAAGGGGGGAAACCCACTGGGTTGTGTTTGACTAGCTATATTACTCAGAGTAAACCCATTAAAACAGACCCACGTTAGTAATGGCTATTAACTTCAGTGAGTTTACTCTGAGTAAACGTTAGTTGAATACAACCCGTTGTCTCAGGGAAGGGGCACAGGAAGATCACCTTGGGCAGCTATTGTGTACAGTGGTACCTCAGGTTAAGTACTTCGGAGGTCTGTTCTTAACCTGAAATTGTTCTTAACCTGAAGCACCACTTTAGCTAATGGGGCCTCCTGCTGCTGCTGCGCCGTCGGAGCACAATTTCTGTTCTTATCCTGAAGCAAAGTTCTTAATCTGAAGCACTATTTCTGGGTTAGTGGAGTGTGTAACCTGAAGCGTATGTAACCCGAGGTACCACTGTACTTAAAAATAACAATGGCTTATGAAGAGTTTGGCCTTTTGCATTTCTGTTAAATTCCGCAGGAGAAAGTGGAGACTATTTATGGCACAAAAAAATGGTTTTGCAGGCTCTGGAAATCACAACAGTACTGGTCTCCCTTCCCCCTCAGTTCTGCATGGGCACCTTAAACCAACACACCATGCAGCCCCTTCATTCTCATGCTAATGCTCTTCAAACAAGAGAGCCCTGTATTCTCTCTCATTTGGGCAGTAAGCCTGTCTTTAGAATCACTTTTCCTTGTCATTTTAAGCCACAGAGAAAACATGATCTGTTCATTTATTTGGAAGAGTAAAGGGGGGGGGGAATAAGTGGGGAGCGATCCAGTGTCTTGGGGGGAGAGAGTAGCCATAAAGCTAAGAGCAATTTTCCACGGAGCCTGCTGTATTGCTAGGGAGCGATGGGAAAGGGAACTGTAGTTCATCAACACCTGGAGGGCCAAAGGTCTCCCACACCCGAACTATTATGTCAGTGGGATGACGCCACAAACTTGAGAAGTGGCATAAAGTCACTTATGGAGGAAGAAGAAGACAGCAGTTTAAGGTCTCTGATATTAATGCATTGATAAATCCCTAGCCAACCTTCAAAACTCTTTTGTCATGTTCTGCCCCAGAGGAGAATGTATTAAAAAAGAAACCTCCTAGTTTTTCTGCACACATTCTTAATAACTGTGACATTGAAGACATGCGTGCCCTTCAGAGGGGATTTTCTTTCCCCTCGCACCTTGGATTTTGAAAGCACCGCAGATGAGAGCTTTCCCCCTAATCACTGGGCTTTTAGTAGACTTTCCCCTTATTTAAAGCCTGCATATAGGCAAGGCTGGAAGCAAAGTCGGATTAGGAAAAGGAGGCTGTTCAGCTGGATTTCCTCCTGATCATCTTAAAGGAGATGATTTGAAAAGGGGTGCCTTTCCACATGGCACGGTTAAGCAAATTCAAAGAGCAAATGGAGCCCCTCTATCCCCAAAATAGTTCAGAGAAGCATTTCTGATGTGGTCATATGCATGTTCCAAAAGAACGAAAGTGTTTGGGCAAAATTCAGCAAAACTGAAGAAAATAGGAAGCTTCCTCACACCAAGTCAGACCATTGGTTCATCCAGGGCAATAATGTCTACACTGACTGGCAGCAGCTCCCAAGCATCTCTCCCAGCCAAACCAGGAAGACTGAACCTGGGACCTGAGACATGGAAATAATGATAATAATAATAATAATAATAATAATAATAATAATAATAATAACAACAATAATAAAAAATAAATAAATAATAATAATAATAATAATAATAATTTATTTATACCCTACCCATCTGGCTGGGTTTCCCCAGCAACTCTGGGCGGCTTCCAACAAAGTATTAAAATACAGTAGTCTGTTAAACATTAAAAGCTTCCCTAAACTAAACACTAAAAGCTTCCCTTCTTCTAAAAGTCAGGTAGTTGTTTTTCCTCTTTGACATCTGGTGGGAGGGCGTTCCACGGGGTGGGCGCCACTACCAAGAAGACCCTCTGCCTGGTTCCCTGTGAGGGAACTGCTAGAAGGCCCTCGGCACTGGACCTCAGTGTCTGGGCTGAACGATGGGGGTGGAGATGCTCCTTCAGGTATACTGTGCTTGATAGGGCTGGGCAATATATTGATATATCATCCAGAACTGGTTTGAAGTCCATCTTGTGATATTGGTTTCATAATTTCTGACCTGGCAATATATCATGGTGTGTGTGCCATGCAAAAATCACAATGTGGGGAAAACTGTGAAGCCAGCCAATGCCTCTACATAGCTCCATCCTTATTTCAAATATTGTGATGTTTGATTCCCAAAAATGAACAGTTGCATATTTCTGCATTGCAAGGGGCTATGCTACTACATAATCCTCAGGATCCCTTCCAACTCTACTACTCGATGATATATGAGTATATTGCGATGTTTAGCTGGTGATAAATCACAATGTTGAAAACCAGATACAGTGGTACCTCGGGTTACAGACACTTCAATTTACATACGCTTCAGGTTATAGACTCCGCTAACCCAGAAATAGTACCTCGGGTTAAGAACTTTGCTTCAGGATGAGAACAGAAATCGTGCTCCGGCGGTGCGGCGGCAGCGGGAGACCCCATTAGCTAAAGTGGTGCTTCAGGTTAAGAACAGTTTCAGGTTAAGAACGGACCTCCGGAAGGAATTAAGTATGTAACCGGAGGTACCACTGTATCGCCAACCCTGTTGCTCAACCACTGAACTTCAGCCCTTCCTCCGTGCCAACAGCCCAGCACCCAATGTCTGCAAATTTGGGAGGCAACATCTTGGTGCATGCTCACCTGTAAATGTTAGCAGACACAAAGTGTGTGTGTCATCCTCCCCACCGACACACAGCAACACCTCCCGCAAATTCAATGAACTTGAATGTGGGGGTGTCTGATCTACCCACCCACTCCCCACCCCTTTTAGTTTCTGGTCACCAACATGAAGTTCCCTCTTGAAAGAGCAAAGAATGAGTGCGTAGGAAAGGGCAAGAAGGTTGCGAACCTAGTGAGATTTCTCCTAAGTGAGCGCCATGACAATGCAGGACCAAATGAATATCTGTGAATGTCTGGTTTAGCATAAAGAGATTTATTCTGCCCTTTTCACCACCCAGCTCGCCGCTGTAGCAGATAAAAACCTTTCCCCCTTTTTCTTCTGACACTGGAGGGGAAGCTGCAAAATACACCTTTGATTGTTGTGGCCTATATTACGTCCTTAAAAAACGAATGCATTTTACACACATCCCTGGATGTGCTACTTTATACAAAGCCTTAATTAGCTGCTATAAACGAGGGACAACTACACAATGACTTCTCCCACACACGGTCCAGCGCTTTGCCGCCAAAGAAGATTCCCAAGCAGGGATGCACAATGTAGAATAAACGCTGAGCTGATGCAGACCCTGGGGACGGGACCCACTATGCCTTTATTCTGTTTGGAATTGCAGCCACCTTGCCACAAGAGCTCCTGGCAAGTATCAACATCAAAGCCGAATGTTGGGGAAACCTATAAAGTCTATAAGCATTAAAGATGGGCTTGTAAATATCCACTGTCCTGGATGCCTCTGGCAAGGAAGAATCAACTCCAGAAGATCAGGCAAGTGGGGAAAAGGAAAGGGGGGGGGGGACACTTGTAAAATTGGAAGAGAATTGGATTGGCTTATGGAGTTTATTTTTTACTTCTTCCAAGCAATCAGCGTGCCAGAAATTACTCACACGGGTTTATGTTGGCAGCAATTTGTGCACTACTAACTTTTTTTGTGGATTTATTTCCTCCATTCGTTTCCACATTTGCTTTCATCCTCCAAAGAACTCAGAAGGATCTACATGAGCTTTTATGGGTTTTCTCCACCCAGCAACCTAGTGAGGTAGGGAAGGCTGAGGGTCAAAGTCATGTACGCAACTCTTATCACCGTGTTGTTGTTGTTTACGTACCCAAATTCTTTCATTGCAACGTGGAAGCTGCAATGTAATCTGCAGGAAAAGACTCGGGAGAGTCAAGCCTCTCAGATCCTGAAGTTTTCCAGGTAAAAATCCTCCCCACCCCAAACTATGGGCAGCAAGAAGTCCTTTTACCACTCACCTCTGGACCAGTCTTCCTACACTTTAGTCACATCCATAGTAAAGGTAAAGGAACCCCTGACCATTAGGTCCAGTCGTGACCGACTCTGGGGTTGCGGCGCTCATCTCGCTTTATTGGCCGAGGGAGCCGGCATACAGCTTCCGGGTCATGTGGCCAGCATGACTAAGCCGCTTCTGGCGAACCAGAGCAGCGCACGGAAACGCCGTTTACCTTCCCGCCGTTGCGGTACCTATTTATCTACATGCACTTTGACGTGCTTTTGAACTGCTAGGTTGGCAGGAGCAGGGATCGAGCAACGGGAGCTCACCCCGTCGCAGGGATTCGAACCGCTGACCTTCTGATCAGCAAGTCCAAGGCTCTGTGGTTTAACCCACAGCATCCCTAGTCACATCCATACTATACATTTAAAGCACATGGCGTCCCTTAGAGAACCCCAGGAACTGAAGTTTGTTAAGGGTGCTGGGAACTGTAGCTCTGTGGGTGGAAAATTGCAGTTCCCTGGAATGTTTTGGAGGGGGAAGCCATGCAGTTTAAATGTGCCGTGTGAATGTCAGTTAGCTAGTTAAGTTTATTTCAAAATGAAATTAAAGACAGGAAGGTTGCAAAGGGCAACGCCATGGGAAAACCATCTGGCCATCAGAGATGCCTCATAAGAGATAGTTTTGTAGCTCTGCATTGATAACTGGGTACAAAATAACACAGGCTGAACTCCAGGACCGAAGCGTTTGCAGCGTTTATCTTTGTGCCTCCTGCGTCTCTTCCGCATGAATGGTGCGGGTGTTTGGGGGGAAGACTTCCTTTTAAAGGCAGAAGCCCTGCAAAACACACACACAGAGCGTATTTCCCAACACAGCCCAGGCGTGCGTGTATTTTCGCAACCCAGGTACAAAACCTATCTGTTAAGAAGGTATCCCTCATGCACCAAAGGGGGTCACGGGCTTTGAGAAGCGTTGACCGAGAGGGGCAACAGGAGACGAATGGAACAACTTGCCACAGCAAGGGCTATTCATTCAAACGGGCAATCCTTAAACTTTGGATATGCAGAGCTAAGATCCCCTTACCTGAGGAGAAGTGTCGAGGACATCAAACTTCACCATAAAAGGGATGAAAAGCATCCACACTGCTTAATGCTTCTTATTTCTTCTTTTCCCACCCAGCAAGTGTCAGTAATATACACATCTGCCACTTCTCTGTGAATCTCTCTTCCTCTCTCTCTCTCAGGTCTTGCATGTCGCGCAGGCAACCCCACATGGCAGAATATCATGGGAATAACAAGGAAACGAAGCACTATTTCTGCACTCGCGATTCATTTCACCATGTTTTTTTACTAGCGGAAAACACTTGTGACACTGGGGGGAATTCTTACGGACCAAGCACTCTTCGGAGGTTGGAGGGATGTACTATTTGCAAGATGCAAAACTCCACCTTTACACTCTTTCTTTCTTTCCTTCTTTCTTTCCTTCCTTTCTTTCTCTCTCCCTCGCTCGCTCCCATGAGCTAATGAACAGCAAGCTCTCGCAACTGAACAATGCACACAGACCTTTACCAGAAAAGGGATCCAAAACAAATAAGCAAACCACTTATAGAGAAGCTCTCACCTTTTAACCGGAATGAGTAGCACACAACAAACTCGGTAGGGCATCCTTGCCGCCAACGTCCCTCTGAGGGCTCCTCTCCCGTAATCCCAAGCGCAAGGGGCAGAAGCAAAAACCGCTGCCAGCTTGCCTCATTCTCCGGCACTGAGATGCACACGCTGCCACGGTAACAAGCGAAAGCAGAGAGAGAACGGGGCCCAGTCTTAGTTTTCTTTCAAAAGCTTTGTGTTATAAATAGAGAGAGAGGGAGAGCGCGGAGGGTGGAGGGGTTTGTTTTTTTGGGGGGACAACAACTTGGGGGGGGAGGAATGGGGGGAACCGAGTAAGCACTAAGCTACACTCATCTTCACTGGGTACTCAGGCTATATGTAGGCTGTTTAAAGTTTGAATTTCACTGCTTCCACGTTTCCTCGTAGGGGAAGGGGTGAGGGAGGGGAGGGGGAATCTGCCTTTAGGAGTTGGGGGAGGGGAAGCAATAGATGGACGGTGGGAAGGGGAGCGAATCGGTGGGGGGGGGGGAGAGACGACGAGCGCGCAGAGCTCCTATGTGACATACATATGGAATTAGTACCAGAACAATGCTGACAAGGACAGGCATGGCAAATTGCACTCTGGAATTTGCAAAGGAGGGAGCTTGCAAAGGGGCTATAATACAGATTAGGGAGATTCCCTCTCCCCCCCCCTTTTACCCCTGCTCTTCCTTAAAGGCAGATTGCATCTGAATAAACTAACAGCCCCCCCTCTCCCCACATCATAAACTAAATACAACGGGTGTGGGAAAAGAGTCACTTATTAAAAAAAAAAAACGATTGTTACAATATTGCACATAGAAGCCTTCTCTGCTTGCGGCTGACGTAGCTGGCTTGCATATATTTCCTCTCCTCCCCCCCCCCCCGTGAAGCTCTCTTTTTCGAGGAGCCCCCATGGGAATGAGAATTCCACTGGACCCAATTAACACTCTGCTTTGCTAGCTGCGCAGCCTACGATTGATTTAAAAATAAGCTGTGCTTTAGAAGCCCTGGATATAACGGAAAGCGGTGGGGAGGGGGGGGCAGTTCCAGCGAGAGAATCTGCGGTTCCTAAAGGCTGGCGCTTCTTCGGGGTGGGGGTGGGGAGAGGAATGATGAGTCAACAGAAAAGAGGATGGTGGTGGTCAGTGAATGGCTGTGTTATGATAATAGCTGGCCTTTAAGCATGCAACCGAACACACTGGTTGCCCATTATATAAGTTAGGGGCTTTGGCAGAGATGGAATAGACAAGCGGGGGAGGAGGGTGCTTCACTTTTACAGCAGCGCACACCACACCCCCCGTGCAAACGTCTAAAGACGGGTGGCCAGGATCCGTGCACGCCATCTGCAAGGAATGCACCTCCACATGGGGATTAGATGTGTGGACACTGCCATTTACAAGGCTGCAGTACTCCCCAAACCCGCAGTATTGCTGCAGTCACGGCCACCACATTTATAGACCCCGGCCGCACCATACTTTAAACACTTTAAACACTTGTGACTTCCCCCAAAAAACAATTCTTTGTAGTTTGTTTAAGGTACTGGGAATTGTTAGGAGACCCCTCTTCAACCTCCCAAGGCTACAATTCCCAAAGTTGTTTAATAATCAGTATGTTTCGTTTTTAGACACCCTGCCCGATACGCATTTTTGTAAACTTTGTTTGGAGAGCTACGTTGCAAAATTTGGATAAGCGCAAATTTCAAAGCATCACTGGGGAGGTTTGGGGGTTGCAGACTTGCTTCAGAAACTGTCAGTTTCATTGGGCTTTAAATGTATTTTGAATGGAACTGCTCCTGCACCCCCAATGGTATTGCTAAAGTTACTATGGGCAACTGCTTACTGTATTTCAGACAGTGAAGAGGCTGGATAAGGCATGCAAGGAAGATCTTAAATCATATTTCAATCATATTGGTATCTTAAAAACATATTTGTAATCCATGTTGCATCAAACCAATCTCAAGATGGAGGGGGACAAGGCTTAGGGACCTCGTATTTACGGGACCGCCTCTCCTGGTAAAAATCCTTAAGGTCCATGAATAACCATAGTTTAGAAGTCCCGGGCCCTAAGGAACTCAGACTATCCTCCGCCAGGGCCAGGGCCTTTTCAGTGATGGCTCCGACCTGGTGGAATGCTCTGTCCCATGAGACTAGGGCCCTTCAGGATTTAACCTCTTTACATCAGGCCTGTAAGACAGAGCTATTCCGTCTGGCCTTTAATATGAATTCAGCCTGGTATTTATTTCCCTTCTCTTCCCTCCCCCTCCCCTTTAAGAAGATTGCCCACTCTGAGACGCCACAGCTAATTCTCCCCTGGCCTCCTCGCTGGCCCAAGTAGGAGCAATTCAGCCAGCTAGCCCTGGTGACTATCTAATGCTTATTAGATGGTTTTCTCCCAAAGTGATTTCTGAACTTTGAATTTTATTGTTATTCATGTTTTTATACTGTATTTTATGCTGCTTTTACAATTAAGTGTTTTAAATTTGTTGTTAGCCACCCTGAGCCCGGTTTTCTGAACCAGGAAGGGCGGGGTATAAATATTTTTTTTTTTATTATTACACATGAAACAATCCTGCAATTCATTTAAGAAAATAATAATATTCATTTGGTGGGGACGTCCAAAAGTTTGAGGGCTGAGGAAGGTGTCTCCATGTTTTTAGCAGTCCCTGTTTCTATCCGCAAGTTGCCTTGAGTCCCATCAGGGAAAAATGCGGAATAAAAATAAATATGTTATTATAACAAAAACAACCACCTATCTGTTAGTGACTATGAGGGTTTTCTTCACATCAGACCCTAGGTAACACCTGAATCTATGCTGCTTCTTCATTAGTCCACCTCGATCACCAAGATCTTCTGATGGGGCACATCTGTTGGTTCTGCATGACCCTACGGTTCGGATGGCCTTCACTGGGGACCAGGATTTAGTGCAGCAAGCCCTGCCCCATTGAGCTCCCTACAAGTAGAGGTTTGTCAGGAACCAGCCTTGCCTTCAGTTAGATGTCTCCTGAAAACTGCCTTGTTTAGACACAATAGGACACAATAGGAAGTTCCATTTTTTCACCAACCAGTATCTACTGATGTTTTATTGACGGTTTTCAATTGCGCTTTCATGGATACGATGAATGATTTTATTGTACTCTGAATGTTGTATGCCACCTTGATATATCTAATTAAAGAGTGGTTTCAATAAATAAAACCTGAACCTAATGACCCTGGACTCCTGCCCAAAGACCTTATTAAGTAATTCAAACTGGCAGCAAAGATGTGGGTTGCATATAACTGGAAGTCTCCCAAATCAACCTTCTAAATAGCATTGGACTGATAGCTTGTGATAAACAATGAAATTTCAGATATTATGGCAAATCCTAGATGGGAGATCCCTAAACTTCTGATCACATTCCAATCAGACCTAAGGTGCGATTTGTAGAATGAAAAGATGTTCACCAAATCCCTCAGCCACCTTGAAAGTCAACAAAGTCCTGCACCTTTCCCAAAAGTATCCTCTTCCCTTGATAATTTCCCAGTGTGACGTCACGTTAACTGATGGGAAAGCGTTGGTAAGCAAACACATTTTTAGCACAATACTAATTCTTACAGCGCCCAAGCATTCTGCAAATCTTGCAAGCGGCTTTGAGAATGTGAGCCGAAAAGCAGGATATGTAAATCTACAAAATATGAACAAGGTTCCATATAACTGATGCTTTAAAATTTGATATATTTTTTTTAAAAAAGCAAGGGGGGGGGAAGCAGGTAGCCGATGTAAAGCATGGCAGGAAGGGTGAAATTGACGGTTAAACCAGCGTTCAGTTTGCCAAGATGTACATCTGTCATGCAAACTGAAAATCTGGGAGAAAGCTGAGCCTACAACACAGGTCAACAACCAACTGTGTCTTTTCTTTTTATACAACTCAAGAACATGCCACAACAGATTGCATGGCAAATAGCTATCAAAAATAGCACAGGTGTTGGTTTCAAGTGTGATCTGTTTGCTCAAAACTCTTGATTTAACGAACTTATCCTTTACAGATATTTAATCCCCCACACTCCTTTAATCTTACAAAAATGAAAGGAAAATGGGGATCAAGAAGGAGAAAACCAATCGCTGCCTTCAGATCACTCCTGCAAAAGAACCGGGGGGGGGGGGGGGAGCAACCCCCTGCAGTTAACTTTCACAAAAATGCCACTTTTTGCTATCAGCTCCTGCTACCTTTGTAAGAGACGGCACGGGTGGGTGGGTGGTTTGGGATGTGTTTCTGCCGTCAACAATGAGAAAGGTTCAGCAAATATATTGGCAGAACAGCTGGGTTTACAGTAGACTCTATTCTGTCCTCTTGTATTAATGGGAGATCGCATTTCCATAAGAATAAGGTCAATTTAAAATGCTTCTGGAAGGAAGTGTCATTAATGCAAGGGTGCTGCTGAAGCCAATGAGGAGTTAAATTAATGAATATTAACAGCCTATGTTTAAATTATTTTCGGGGTGATGATACTAAGCCAGGGAAGAAAACAGAACAAAATGAAAAGGTTATGAACTGTCACTAGTGGCCTGAATCTGCCAGCTTAGGTTGCAGAAGTTGTACTGTTTCATTTGTTTTGCAATAGCCACAAACATGTAGCCCACTGAGCCAAACACAGCTCCACTGGGCATGGGGTTGGGGGCACCATGATCATGAATAATAATAATAATGATAATTTATTATTTATATCCCGCCCATCTGGCTGGATTTCCCCAGCCACTCTGGGCGGCTTCCAGCAAAATATTAAAATACAATAATTCATCAAATATTATAAGCTTCCCTAAACATGGGCTGCCTTCAAATGTCTTCTAAAAGTCAGATAGTTGTTTATATCTTTGACATCTGCTGGGAGGGTGTTCCACAGGGAGGGTGCCACCACAGAGAAGGCCCTCTGCCTGGTTTCCTGTAACCTCACTTCTCGCAGTGAGGGAACCACCAGAAGGCCCTTGGAGTTGGGCCTCAGTGTCCGGGCAGAACGATGGGGGTGCAGACGCTCCTTTATGAGCTTTATGAGTTTGCTGATGAAAAGAGCAAAAACAGAAAGGCTATCGATCACAATCCGGAGGCCTGCACATCAATTTCAGGCTGACTTAAACTTAGCAAGTGCTGTGAATTAAACATAGCTCACTTCAGTTGGCGGTTCCTTCCCACCGAAAGCCTTCCAAGCACCATGGTAGTATCCATAGTAGACCAGCCATAGTAGATAATACTCTAGATAGGTGTTGCAGTGAAGGGATGTGGTTCAACAACAGAGCATCTCCTAAACATGCATGTATTTCTTATCACAAAAGTCTTTGCTGCCCTGTGCTCCTTTAGAAGGAATGGCGTGACTTAGTTTTGTGAATAAGTAAACATAAAATTAGTATTAATCACTGTGAATTGTTCAGCGCTCTTAAGGATGGAGCTGAGACTTGTACTGACATGAAACAGAACCCACATAACCGGGTGTAGAAATGGAGTACAGATCTGTCCATGATTAACAGACATGAAGGTTTGCTCTACGTTTACAGACCTGCAAGGGTGCTAAGTTCCTCAGGTGAGCTTCTTTTTCCAGCCTGATCAACATCAGCGGCACAATTGGTGGGGACAAACTACAGAGCCTTCTCTGTGGCTGCTCCCAGACTGTGGAATCCCCTCCCAAGAGAGTTAATATGGACTCCCTCTCCACGCGGGTGGCACTGTGGGTTAAACCACAGAGCCTAGGACTTGCCAATCAGAAGGTCGGCAGTTTGAATCCCCGTGACGGGGTGAGCTCCCGTTGCTCAGTCCCTGCTCCTGCCAACCTAGCAGTTCGAAAGCACGTCAAAGTGCAAGTAGATAAATAGGTACCGCTCCAGAGGGAAGGTAAGCGGCGTTTCCGTGCGCTGCTCTGATTCGCCAGAAGCAGCTTAGTCATGCTGGCCACATGACCCGGAAGCTGTACGCCGGCTACCTTGGCCAATAAAGAGAGATGAGCGCCGCAACCCCAGAGTTGATCACGACTGGACCTAATGGTCAGGGGTCCCTTTACTTTTACCCTCTCCGTTATCCTTCTGCAAGTGGGCTAAGGCCTTCCTATTTGAAAAACGAAGATGCCGAAGAAGCTGACCAACGGTCAAACTGGGTTTTTTAAAATTGCTAGTTCCAAATGTGTTTTCATGCATTTTGACTATTATTTTTTAAATAGTTCGCTTTTATCACTTTTTTGTTTCAGAATGGCGTTATTAAATATTGCAAGCCATCTTGAACCCCAACTTGGGAGAAAGACGGAGTATAAATGAATAAATATTTACAGGTGGTAAACCTCTGCATAGCAGTTGCTAGGACAAAAGGAAGAGGGAGATAGCCTTTACGGCCAGCTCATGGAGTGCCATTATTGTGCTGGAAATGGTGGTGCTGGACGAGGTCACCCTGCAATTTAATACCCGTCTGTCAGGTTTTCTGTTGCCGGGCAATGGAAGTGAACTTCCAAATAGGAAATTGGCCTTTATCTCCAATGCTGGCAACATAATAGAGCCAGAATGACTACTCAGCTGAAATTCAGTGGGGGTTTATTGGGCAGTCATAAATCGTAATTATCTATCCAACCACCTCAAGGCTCAAACTGTGCAAAATGGGTAATTGTGTTCTTTGAGCATTCTGTTTATGCCATATAATACTACAAGGAGGGGTTATGTGGTGATGAAGCAAATGACCCAAACTCTCTATTAGCCAGAGGGTGGGACTGATAAAGTGTGGATAAGTCAGTCCCTTGAACCCCAAAATGAGTGCTTTGCAAATGAGGCTGTTTAAAATGTTCACAGGCATGGCACTTGTGTTCTGTACTACAAAGGCCAAATCAACATGCATGTTCCACTGCCCCTGCTTTGAACCATCAAAGCTTACTGAGGTCCATTTTGCGTAAGATCTCCTACCACCTCCTTTCTCCCAATTGAAGTGCAGAGTGTTTGAGGACCGGGACATTTGCAGGGGAACCAAAATGCTTGTTTACAAAGCTATTGTGCTACCAACTTTACTGTACGCTTGTGAAACATGGACCACTTATAAACGCCATCTCCAACTCCATGAAAGATTCCATCAATGGTGTCTCTGAAAATTTTTACACATCACTTAGGAAGACAGGCAAACTAATGCCAGTGTACTGGAAGAAGCAAAGATCACCAGTGTCGAAGCAATGATTCTTCAACATCAACTTCATTGGACTGGTCATGTTGTGTAGATGCCTGATCATCATCATCTTCCAAAGCAACTACTCTATTCCAAACTTAAAAACGGAAAGCGTAATGCTGGTGGTCAAGAAAAGAGGTTTAAAGACTCTCTCAAGGCAAACCTAAAAAAAATGTAGTATAAACATCAACAACTGGGAAACACTGGCCTGCGAGTGCTCCAGTTGGAGAACAGCCTTTACCAAAGGTGTCATGGGCTTTGAAGACACTTGAACTCAGGATGCAAGGGAGAAATGTGTTAAGAGGAAGGCACACTTGGCAAACCCTCACCGTGATCAACTCCCGCCCGGAAACCAATGTCCCCACTGTGGAAGGACGTGTGGATCCAGAATTGTCCTCCACAGTCACTTATGGACTCACTGTTAAGACTTGGTTCATGGAAGACAATCTTACTTGGCTACGAGTGATTGCCAAAGAAGAAGGCCACCTCCTTTCTTTTGATATTCAGGTGCTAAACTTTGTGGCTCCTCTGGATTCAACAAGATTTAGAGGAGGAGCAAGCAGAAGATTAAAAACAAAATCTCCCACCCACCCACACGGACACCTCTATCTTTCAAATCTTCAAAACGGTATCAGAACTACAAGGCCGAGCCGCCATCGCCTAAAGCCTTAAAGTACAGTAGTGGTTAAATTGTGAGGCGATTGCTAAGACAATTGGCGTTGTTGCCAGTTTCTAATAAATTGGATTAATAGCTACACGATGTTAAGACAATTTGTATCTTCTCTTGCCTTCCCCCCTTAATCTACAACATTTGTTATTTGGGTCAAAGGTGCATTGGGAGTGTGTGCACAAATTACAACTTTCTGCCATTTATTTTGAGCAGTGGCATTTTTTTTTTTTAATATTGCTTCCCTTGGAAAAGGGGAGCAGGCCAGAATCCCCCACAGGGTTTTCCTTGCCAGTTCCGGCATGTTCTACAGTATTGCTCCATTAGCGTTGGTCGTTAGTTCTTGCCCTGAAGCAGTAAACACTAATTGTGCTTTCCCTTTTTGGTAAGGAGCTTTTGTTGCTTTGACAAATCTTTCCAACGGCGACTTTTATTAGGTGCTCATTAATGCTTTGGTAGAATGGAGACTTCCGGATGAGTACAGAAAAAAGAAAAAGAAAAACGTTAGGGAGAAGGAATGACTCACATACTGTAGGAGTGTTGCTCCTTCCCCAAACAGTATTAAAGCAAACATAATGATTTGTGCAGTCTGACACGTTGTCGGCGTAACGTGACTTGGACGGAGCTTCAGAAAGGGGCACTGCTCTTTTCCTCAGAGGCCTCGGGCTGAAGGCATCTCGCTTTTCAGAAAAGGCACTGTTGAATTTTCTCACCCTACTTCTGCAACAAGGCCTCCTGGGGGGAGGCGAGAGAACTCAACAAGCACCACTTGACAGAACTCCCCCTTGCATCTAATTCCAACGACAGTAGTACCTTGGTTTACAACCATAATCCATTCCAGAGGTCTGTTTATAAACCAAAACAGGTTGTAATCCAAGGCGCGCTTCACCAATGGGGCCTCCAAAAAAAAAATTCATAATCCCCCCCAAAATAAAAATGGGTTGTAATCCAAAAAAAGTTTGCAAAGCAGGACACGCACTTCCGGGTTTGACGTGTTTGTAATCCAAAACGTATGCAAACCAGACTGTTTGCAAAGCAAGGTACCACTTTACAGTGGTACCACAGGTTACTATGTTTCAGGTTACATCCGTTTCAGGTTACAGACTCAGCTAACCCAGAAATAGTATCTCGGGTTAAGAACTTTGCTTCAGGATGAGAACAGAAATTGTGCTCCAGCGGCAGGAGCGGGAGGCCCCATTAGTTAAAGTGGTGCTTCAGGTTAAGAACAGTTTCAGGTTAAGAACAGACCTCTGGAACGAATTAAGTCCTTAACCCGAGGTACCACTGTACTGCTAAACGTCTTCTCTCCAGTATGGCAGTTTTCTGTCTGCACATGGGAACTAATTTTATTTTTATGTCTGATTTTTTAAAACCACATCTCTTCCTTTTCTACCTACAGGTTTCCCAAAGTGGTTCAAATTTAAATTTCTTAAGCATCCCACTATGAAATCCTCAGCTGTAATGTAAAACACACCACATTCTGTTTATGACTGAATCAATCCTAGAAACTCTGCAAAAGGGAACCTCCGTTTGCAAGGCAATTGTGTTTAGCGAATGCACACCAGCGATCGCGGTCAGACACACCAAGTGAAAATGACAGGTGCATATCCTTCACTGTCCATGTGCTACACACACCGAGCATGAAACACTCAAGTAGCTGTGGCGAATGCAACTGCTGGGCATCTCCTGAGCCACCCTCAAAGAAGCTGATCTGGGCAAATCTCACACCATGCTGCTATACGTTAGAAAGCAAGCACATCAAGCTACTGTTATCTTCTGGGACAGTCCACTCACAAGATTGCGATTAAGGAGTCAGAAGTATATTTCTGCACACAATCTGATCTCCTCGCAAATAGACTCCATTAACACAGTTGTTGCCATCCAGCAGGCACGACTTCCAAGTTATGGAACAAAGGTGCCTATGCATAACATTATATATGAATCGGAATAGGCCTTCTCCCTGCTCCAACGCACAGGAGGGAAAAACTCTTTCAAATACAATAATCACAGTTTTTTTCAAGCATTAAAATAAGAATCGCATTTTGAAAACCTACCATCCAATTATGGCTGCAATCATATACACACTTACTTAGAACTAAGCTTCCCTGAACACAGGAGGACTTATTTTGAGATAATCATACACGGCATTGCGCTGCTCGGCTATAAACCTAAATTAACCTCCTAGGGACTATTGAGAATAGTGGGACTTACTTATGAGTAAACATGCATAAGATTGTGCTGCAATGCCAAACACGCTTGCTTAGGGGTAGGCCCCACTGAACAAAGTGAGGAGGGCTACGTGAAATATACTCAGAACTGAGTGTGGATTTCATGCTCTTTATTCAGCTCATAGTAGTGAGGAATTAAAGTTCCCCCAAATATCTGCTTTATATGCATTATTTACACAATGGGCCGCACATGATTGCCTAATTCCGGGATTCTCCTGTAGGCCAATCAGGTTGCGGATTCACTTCCACCTGGAGCTGGATTGGGTGGCTCCTGAGGACCAATCATACTACTGCATTGTTCTAGGACCAATCAGACTGCTGCATTTTGGATCCTATTCAACTCAGTACATAACACTACGGGTTTGCTTATGTTAATTATTACTGACCAATATACAAAACCTGTTTTACATGTTACGTCCAAAATCAGAGAGGAGGGCATTAAAATGTGCAATATCGACACTTCTTACAGTCTAGAAGCTGTCCCACCCTTCCAGCTTTTTCTGCGACCAAACTTTCTACCATACCTTGAAATTTGTCAGGGCAACAAGTGGCCAGATTAAATAGCCCTGGAAGCCATTTCGGGCCTAGTAACTGCTGGTCACCCATGTCTCCAGCATAGCACGGAGGTCACCACAAAATGAGGCCCCTTGTGTAGAAAGTGCAAGTGTTGTAAATGTCAGTGGAGCGCCTTCTGATTAATTAGGTTCATGGTTATTTCCTGGAAGGGTAAGCAAGTTTCTTCTCTCTGCTAAGTGCTTTGGGTTCTGTATATTTTTATATCATTCTTCCCCCCTCCCTTTCACTCTCTCTCTCTTCAAACCTACAGGAAGCTGCAGACACTTAAGACCTTTTAAATAAATAAACCATGTTGGGATCTTGCATAAAGAGCATTGTAAGAACATAAGCCAACAGCTATCAAATCCGTCGTTGCGGAAGATTTCATACAGGAGGTGGGAATCATCTGCAGAGGCGGAGAAACTTTAAGAAGAGAAAACAAGAAACACAAAAGCTTATGGTGTGTCAACATGCAAAAGACACTAGGAAGAAAAACTAACAGAAAACACATTTGTGCCAAATTTTGCTTGCAGGACAGAAACAGGACAAAGTCCGTTTCAAGAACTGGGATAACCTGTCAACATGAAGCAATCATACACACAAGAATAATTTGGGGGTCAGCTGCACAACCAGGCCTAAAGGCCAAACCTTTTAAAATGAAAAACAAAACAAAAAACATAACACCATGCAATTAATTTTCTGTTGGGCAATCTATTGCTTAACCCTGTTTTCTATGCATTAAGTCTGAATCATCTCAAGCGGAGGAGCCACCCATCTCTCTCTCTCTCTCTCTCTCTCTCTCTCTCTCCACACACACACACACACACACACACACTTGCTTGCAACTGGATTTGCCTCTCTCCAGCCCTTCCCTTTCGTATTTTTAAACACAGAGAGGATAGCAGGCAATGAAAGAGTTACTCTGCCACCTGCTGTGTCTGGTTACAAGATTCGGCTGCAAGCAGCATATTCCTAACACCTGCAGATATAAACGGGAGACAAACAGCAGGACAGAGAAGGAAAAGGAGGGTGCAACTGAATACAGCAGCCTGGCTATTGCGATGCATGCAATACTGTGCAACTGTTATGTAGGGCTGCCACTAAGGGTGGTTTGGAACTGCTACTGATGCACAACAACAGCAGGTAGGTTGTTCAGCGGGACTTCCTGCTGTGCCCACCTTACACCAGTAGCAAAGGAGCTGATGAGCTACCAAGTCAGGTTTAAGACGTTGGTTTTGTTCGACAAAGCACCTAATCACTAAGGCCGGGTTCTCTGGGAGACGATCTGATCCTATATAAGGAGGTCAGGTCACTGCAGTTCATGGGTGAGGACCACCTGACTGTTGAGCAAGGATGGGGGGTCTCCACCCCCATCGTTCTGCCCGGACACTGAGGTCCAGCTCCGAGGGCCTTCTGGCAGTTCCCTCACTGCGAGAAGCCAAGTTACAGGGAACCAGGCAGAGGGCCTTCTTGGTAGTGGCGCCCGCCCTATGGAACACCCTCCCACCAGATGTCAAAGAGAACAACAACTACCAGACTTTTAGAAGACATCTGAAGGCAGCCTTGTTTTAGGGAAGCTTTTAATGTTTGATGCATTACTGTATTTTAATATTTTGTTAGAAGCCACCCTGAGTGGCTGGGGAAGCCCAGCCAGATGGGCAGGGTATAAAGAATATATTATTATTATTATTATTAAGCCCTTGCAAGCGTGGCCCACGGTCAGGGATTATGGGAGGTGCAGCCAAGCAACTTGGGGAGGGCCACAGGTTCTCCATCTCTATAGCAGAGTTTGATAACTCTAGGTGTGTTCTGTATCTCCATATTTGGACATTGAAGTAGACATGATGTAGGTAGCCATGTTGGTTGTTGACATCACCTGCCCCATTCATGTAAAAATGAGAATGAAGAGCTAATTCGGCAACCCACAAATGGATGAGCTGAAAGTACTTCACTGGAACTAGTTGTATGTGACAGGATGCGGAGACGGCCAATGGCTTGAGCAACGCCGAAGATGAGTTAAGACAAATTTGTGGAGAAGAAGTCTACTACTTATGGTAGGTCTGTGCCCCTCTGTAATAGCTGATGGAAAGGAACAATGGTATTGGGCTATTGCTTTTCTGATGTGCTTCATGGTGAATCAGATTGGTCCCGTTGCAAAAGGATGCTAGATTAGCCAAGCACCTTTCACTTGTCCCAAAGTGGCTCTTTTTGTGTCTTCAAAAATTAGATGTTCGTCAGGCCTGAAAATGTCGCAGGTGATGGCACCCAGGACTTCTGAAATAATTCTGCAGCCTTGCAGAGGGCTGGCAACTAAAAGCATGGCTCATATAAACTGGGTGCTGGAACTGAGGAATGTGAAATATTTCCCCAGCCCTACATTAAATATTTGCAATGGTAACGCAAAACGCCAGTTGCTGTCCGCTTCCTTTTTCCTTAACAATGCAATGAGAAAGAGAGAGAGAAGGTTAACTAAAATGTGCACGGCATTTCTGGATACGTGTGGAAGGCCAAATTAAATCTTCACATTGCTCAGAAAGAGTTAAATGCTTCACTGCTCAGATCTTCCCCTTTCCGGTGTCTCCCCGATAAGTACAGAAGATTTATGTGCAATGAATTTCCAATTACTGATCTCTACCAGCTGGGCTGTCAATCAGATTCTAGCATACACTGGATGGCTTCACCCCCCACCCCCGTCCTTTGCTTGTTGTTAACAGATGCATGCAAAATCACAGTATTATATACATGGGAACTCTGATAACCAGCTATGTTAGAAAAAAGGCATGGCTGAACCAAATATTCTCAGGAACCAGCATTAGCTATTAGGCAAGTTAGGCATAGACCTAGGGCAGGGAAAGTGGGTCAGGGGGCAAGCTGGTCAAATTCCCATTTCCCCTCAATGCCAGTAGCCTGATCAAGAATAGACAGAAGTCCTAAGCCATGGGTATAGGTACTCGTTCAGTGCAAGAGTCTCATCCCTTTTAATGTTCAAATGGGATTGTTTCGTTGCCTATTTGTATTATGCAATTTTCATCTGTTCGTGTCACCCTATTACCATGACTGTAATTTATTTTAAACTGTTTTAATGTTGAATTTTAAATTGCTGTAACCCGGCTGTAGGATCTGATGGTGAAGGAAAAGAAAGGTAATAAATTGAATTATTATTATTATTATTATTATTATTATTATTGATGATTTTATACTTTTGAACCAGTTAAAAGCCTATTTTTGCATTAAGATGTATATTAATTAAGTAATTAATAATTTAATTAGCATAATCATATTTATTCATTTTAAAATTTAATATACTCCTAATGAGGCCTCAGGGCAGCTCACAATAAGGTTCAAGACATCAGTCCCTGAAGCCAATTGCTTATTATGTTTAATAGTTTTATTGTGCCTTTTATCATTGCATTCCTTTAAACTACACTGAAAACCACTGTGTTATAAATGTTATGAAGGACGGTATGCAGCTTTCGCTACAAAACAAGCAGCAGCCAATGCAGCAATTTCAAGCCTTCTTGCTAACCAACAAAAGCTACCTGGAATCAAAGTGCCTCAATGATCTGGTATGTATGTATGTATGTATGTATGTATGTATAGCTGCAACAGAGCTGCCCCTCTGAACTTCTTTGGAAAAGGGCTTCTGCAATCTGGGTGCCACAACGTAGAAGGCCCTGCTCCTGGTCTGTACCAGGTGTCAATCAATAAAGACATGTTGCGGAGCAGGGAAGTGGGGTGGGAAATGACCCAGTGCTTTTCTTTTTCTGTGGAAATTGTTCCATTTCATAAATTCCTTAGTAACATTAAATGGAAGCCAGTTGCAAATGCAGTGTCCGGAGCAGTTGGAGGATGGATGGTGGCTAACAGATTGAGGTTGAATCCTGACAAGACAGAAGTACTGTTTTGGGGAAACAGGGGGCAAGCAGATGTGGAGGACTCCCTGGTCCTGAATGGGGTAACTATGCCCCTGAAGGACCAGGGGCACAGCCTGGTAGTCATTTTGGACTCACGGCTGTCCATGGAGGCACAGGTCAACTCTGTGTCCAGGGCAGCTGTCTACCAGCTCCATCTGGTACGCAGGCTGAGATCCTATCTGCCCGCGGACTGTCTTGCCAGAGTGGTGCATGCCCTGGTTATCCTCCACTTGGACTACTGCAATGCACTCTACGTGGTGCTACCTTTGAAGGTGACTTGACAATTGCAACTAATCCAGAATGCAGCAGCTAGTGGAACACCGGTTTGAAATTTACGGCATGCACTGCCTTGAAGGAAAATATTATGAAAATGGTATACCGGTGGTACATGACCCCAGTCAAGTTAGCTAAGATATATCATCTGTCTGACAACAAATGTTGGAAATGTGGAGAGGCGGAAGGGACATTCTTTCATATCTGGTGGACCTGCCCGAAAGTGAAGGCCTTCTGGGAAATGATCCATAATGAACTAAAAAAGGTACTGAGATTTACCTTACCTAAGAAACCAGAGGCCTTCCTTCTGGGCATGGTGGACCAGAGAGTGCTTAAGAAGGACAGAACCTTTTTCATGTATGCTACCACAGCAGCAAGGATCCTGATCGCAAAATATTGGAAGACACAAGATTTACCCACGCTGGAGGAATGGCAATCGCAGTTGATGGACTATATGGAATTGGCTGAAATGACTGGCAGAATTCGAGACGTGGGAGAAGAAACAATTGAGGAGGACTGGGAAAAGTTTAAGGACTATTTGAAAAAACACTATAAGCTGTATGAATGTTAAAAAATGCACCTTTCAGGAAACTCTAGCTTCAGCAAATGTAAGTTAATGAAATGAAAATTAAGACACAAGAATTTAGAGGTAAAATAGTGAGACAACTTTATTGTGTTTAATACAAAGCATATAAGAATTGGGTTACAGTAAAATTGAAATTAGGGAACATGATAAAATGGAAGATACAATAAGTTTTGAAATAAGTTAACAAATTGCTGATGCTTTATAAGACAGGGAACGCAGGGTTTGGAGGATGTGGGGAAGTCCTTTAGATTGGATGGAAAAAGAATATGGAAATTTGTTATTCTTCTATTCTATTTTCTTATAACTACTCTTTATTCTTTTTTCTGTATTTCTAAAAAGCAATAAAAAATATTTAAAAAAAAAAAAACAGAATGCAGCAGCTAGACTGGTGACTCGGAGTGGCTGCCGAGTCCATATAACACCAGCCCTAAAGAATCTTCATTGGCTCCTGGTGCGTTTCTGAGCACAATTCAAAATGTTGGTGCTGACCTTGAAAGCCCTAAATGGCATCGGCCCGGGATACTTGAAGGAGTGTCTCCACCCCCATCATTCTGCCCAGACATTGAGGTCCTCCTCCGAGGGTCTTCTGCTGGTTCCCTCATTGTAAGAAGTGAATCTACAGGCAACCATTCAGAGAGCCTTCTCGGTTGTGGCACCTGCCCTGTGGAATGCCTTCCCATCACATGTCAAGGAAATAAACAACTATCAGACTTTTAGAAGACAGCTAAATGCAGCCCTGTTTAGGGAAGCTTTTAATGTTTAATAGAGTATTGTATTTTAATATTTTGTTGGGAGCCGTCCAGAGTGGCGGGGTATAAATAATAAGTTGTTGTTGTTGTACAAATCACCCCCACACAAATTCTGCAAGGCCCACAACACTACTTGGGATGCAGTGCAGGAAGGTTCATAATAAGAACTTCCTCCAGAGAACATTGCACATTTGCTTCCCAATTTGTACTCCTGAAAGCTTTTATTCTCCTGGGAACCGCGATCGCAACACAGAAACAGACTGCATCAGTCTGTGGGAATCGGGGTGGCATGTGAAGTAGCTGCTTCCTCAACATCTGCATAGGAATGAAGTAAAATCTGCATGGCCACTGTGCATTTGAGGATTCTGAGACTGCTTTAAAATTTTGACAGTTAAATATAAGGTGTTTTGAAGGTTTCCTATTGTCTTCTAATCTATTACGAACTGGAAATATGCAATTTCCAGGCAGCATCCAAAGTAGTGCACTCCAGAAGTTGTAAATTACAACTCCCATCAACTCCAGCCAGTATGACCAATGGTCAGGGCCTGTAGTCCACAATGCTGGCGGGGGGAGCACACATTGGCTGCCCCTGTGCTATTTAGTCAACAATGAGGGTCCTATGTCCCAATTCCCCCAGAAGTCAACATCTAAATCATGGGCCTTTCTCTACTTATAAACTGGTGAAGCTGCTGTCTGATGCTCTTAAGAGTGAAATTGGAGCTGACTGTCTGCATCTTTGGTCACGTGTTGCTGTTATTAGAACGTGAGGTTTTCCTTTTCAAACTAACAGCAGATTGTGCCTGACTGAGGAAAGTTCAGTGACTGGAGTCCTGCCTCTTATAAGTACTCTTCCTGGTCTTCTAGCTAGTAAATGTCAAGAGTGATGAAAATCTTGCACACGGGCGCATCCCTTTTGCAGATTTGGGAAAAATGTACTATTTAATGCAGGCATGCCCAAAGTCTGCTTCGGGGGGGGGGGGGCATTGCAGTTTATGTCCTGGGGTAAAAATCCTAAAATAAGCTCAACAACTCTTTGGGGTAAACTTCAATCCTAAAAAAAGCTCAACAACTTTGATCAGCCCTCATGCATCAAATCTGGCCTTTTTTGAAAAATGTTTGGGCACGCCTGATTTAATGCCTAGTACAGTCAAATCTTGGTTCCCGAACACCTCCGTTTTGGAACCTTTCAGCTCCCGAATGCTGAAAACCCAGACGTAACTGCTCTGGTTTTCAATTGATTTTCGGAAGCTGAATGGCTTCCAAGCCACGTTTTTCATTTTTTCCCCACTGACTTTGCAGCTAGCCCTTTGATCCTTGGTTTTCAAACTTTTCAGAAGCCGAACAGTCTTCTGGAATGGATTAAGTTCAAAAACCGAGGTTCCATTGTATCCTGAAATTCTAATCCTGTGTGAGTTTAGGAGATTAGAAGTGGAACTAGGTGTCTGCCTCAGCTAAGGGAAGACCTGGTTATTGCGATGAAATTTTGTCTTCAGCTAATGGCTGCTATCATGGGCAATACATCGACCCAGGACAATAGATCGTCCTGATCTAACATGTATCTCCTCTGAACCAAGTTCACAGACAGACTGCTTGCATGGAAAGAGACGTCTCCCAAACCATGTTCACCAGGCCCTTCCATGTAGAAACCTGGACAGTACTTGACACATATGAAAATACTGAAGATTCATTCAGTAACTTTTGCGAAGGTCGGGGAAGGCTTTGAGTAGTAGAAAAAGTGTGGGTTTTCTTAGCACATTATACCAAAATATTAGCTGAATAATGGCAATGTTGTGGGAGCATGACAAAAATAATCCACAAATTAAAAAATAATAACCCAGCCCCACATCCTGGCCATTCCAAAGCAAAGTGCTCCGTTTCATATCAAACCAGCGGCAAATCAATTTCTCTCATGTTGCACACGCAGCATTTCAAAAGGAAACACAGGACAGCTTTGAATCAGCCCAGGAGCCGCTCAGCAGAAGAAAACACATAAATTCAAGCGCGGAAAGGAAGAATTAAAGGAAGAGCATGTAAAAAGAAGCTGGGATACTAGGAGAGGGTGTGTAAATGAATGTACTAGATATTTATTCCCCGTCAAGGAAAGCTGTTAATCCTCACAATGGCGTCTCCTCCGAACTGCACGCCAAATAAATACTTGAGACGGAAAGGACAATCACTTCTGCGAATCCACACCGACAATGGGAGCAGCTGCCAGGTTTAAAGTGGGTATTTAGAAAAGGAACATTTCCTTAACTTACTTGTCTTAAAAAAAAAAGCAATCTGACTGCTGGCACTTGCATTCATGGTGAGTTACAGAATAGTGGATCCCCGTCGCCAGCCCCCAAGGGGGGGAAGGGCCTGTAGCTCAGTCCCAGAGTGCATGCTTTGCATACACAAGATCCAGCCCCTGACAGCTCCCAGGGAAAGAATCCTGCACAGCAGAGGTGGGAAAGGCCTCATTCTAACTCAGACCCCCAAGAGCTGCTGCTGCTGCTGCCACCCAGAGGAGATAATAATGCACAGGATGGAGCCCTGGCCTGATTTGGCATAGGGCATGTTAATAGATTCTACCCATCAATGGATTTGACTTTGGTTTCAGGTTCTTTTCATACAACCACCAAAACACATGTTAGAATGCAGCTGATATCTGCATTCTTGTTGTGCACATGACAGTAAGTGCTGGAGAAAGTGCATTTCACAATTCGGAGAAGTACAAGTTTCGAAGGATGGTTGCTGTTTCAGTTTGTGCCTAATTTTCAGGAATTATTCAAACGGAACCGAAATTTTCTCCCATCCCTAAAGATAAGCTCAAAACCGCATCCGCAAGAATTCCGGGGGGGGGGGGGGGGGTATTAAGCACCCAGAAAAAAGCAGACACAACTTTTGCAGGGTAAAGAAAACTTTCAGGAAATTAAAGGACAGGTTTCAGCGCAAAGAGAAACACACCAAGCAATGAAAAGCAATGGCCTGAATAAAACCACAGAGATAAAACTTTTCTATCTGAGTAAGGAGCACTGGGTAAACATCAAATCTCTTGCTTCTCTAGAATACACACGAATGGTTTTCAAACATATCGCCCCTCAAGGGGCTAATTTTGCAGAAACAGTCCAGCAAGAATCAGAAGGACATTTCAGGGAGGGTTTTTTGTGTGCATATACAGATAAATAGAGAGAGAGAAAGAAATATGGTCCTATAGGCCTCATTATAGGAGGAAACAGCCGTTCTGTAACCTCCCCCCACCCTCTACTCGCGGTTATTGTTTAACCCTCCTGCATCTCCAATTTCAAAGTGGCATCCCCAGCCGTCATGATTGGCAGCGCACACTAATCCATAGACTACAGAAGCATATGAGGGAGAATTCAGCCATACAGGGAAGATTTCAATGCACACATTTCCCATGAGCATTTAAAAAAAAAAAAAAAGCCTAACAAAACTAACGGTCAGGCTAAGAATTCCCAGCATTCCATTGTCCCAAAGCCATTAAAAACACGAGTTTGTGGGCAGGGGTAAAGACATACAAAGTGGCTGCAGATTTCTGAAAGAAAATCTCCCTCGAAACAGGATAGCATCAGTGTTTTTGTTTGTTAAGAAAACATGAATTTGTGTCTTGCTGCAGAATACCAGTAGAGAGACTCAAGTCCCCTAGCGAATAATGTTTCTACTCGCTCCCCCTTGCTTTCTCCTGAATAGCCAAAACGTTATGCTTCACCTGCAAATAGAGAGAAAAACATTTGATTGCTTAGATGAACGTTCCCTCACTGAAATAGCTGTCATTTGGGGGGGCATCGCGAGCAATTTCAGCACCCCAGCTACACTGGTGGCAACGCAGAAGGAACACAAGGAACTCTTGTGAGATGCAACGATGTCAAAATCATAGGGAGAAAATTGATTTTAGGGAGAGGAGGCTGCGCATATTTAATACTAGGCTATTAGCGAGGCTCGGCGCTGTGCAAATAAATAAATTAATGCATGCATTAACAGACACACAGATGAATAGGCTTAACAAAGCGAGACAGGAAAAAACACACCAAACCCAGCAACCTGAGCTAACTTTAGAATTTGGGGTGTGGGGGATACATGGAATTCTGTGACTGAGCCACCGTATGCAAGAACTTAACACTCCCCAAGGAGAGTCGGACGAAAACCATTCCCAGCCCCAACTCTCTAAACTAGAGGTGGATGACTTATAACTTCATTTATTAAACTGATATATCATCCTTCTTCCTGAAGGAGCCCAGGGTGGCAAAAAGCAAGTGATAAAATAGTAACAACATACTTAATGCCTATGCGGCTTACTGAAGGAGGTCTTCAGCTGGCACCTTCTAGGTGTCACTGGGGTGCAGCTCCCTTCATCCCTGGTCCCTGGCCACACTGAATGGGGCTGATGGAGAGAAATGATATGAGGACCAAAGGCTAACCATCTCTGCTCTAAGCCATCCTTCCCAGTGCTTTGCCTTTCAACTCCCAACCACTGGGCTTGCAAACTGGGGCTTGATGGAGGTTGCAATCCATAAGGGCGCTACAATGGGGAAAGATCCTATAACTTCCCAGAGTTCCCTGGGAAGAGGAATTGGTTGGCAAACCAACCTCTGTGAGAGGTATAGGGGTCTCCTGACAGCTCTCAGCACCCTTGAAAACAACAGATCGCAAGGTTCTTTGGAGAGAAAATCACAACAGCTTTTCAGCCGTATGATATTCCTTTAAACATATAGTGCAAATTGGGCCGTTCTTTTCTCCAAATGAAAACCTACACTGTAATTTTAAATTTAGGGCAGGGGAAACCTACATGGTTCCCTCTTGAGAATATTGGATTACAATTCCCATCACCCCCAGCCAGCATAGCCAAGGAACAGGAATGATGAGAGATGTGGTCCAATGACATATGGAGAGCAGGATATTGCTTCTTCTACTCTAGGGATGCGCGTGGCACTGTGGGTTAAACCACAGAGCCTAGGGCTTTCCGATCAGAATGTTGGTGGTTCAAATCCCCGCGACAAAGTGAGCTCCCGTTACTTGGTCCCTGCTCCTGCCCACCTAGCAGTTTGAAAGCACAAAGTGCAAGTAAATAAATAGGTACCGCTCTGGCGGGAAGGTAAATGGCGTTTCCATGCGCTGCTATGGTTCACCAGAAGCGGTTTACTCATGCTGGCCACATGACCTGGAAGCTGTACGCCGGCTTCCTCGGCCAATAAAGCGAGATGAGCGCCGCAACCCGAGTCAGCCACGACTGGACCTAATGGTCAGGGGTCCCTTTACCTTTACTCTAGGGTTTTAAGAGAGCATACACATCACCCCCCCCCCTTTCAGGACTGTTTATTTTTTTGTTGACCTGTACCAAATCGCTCCCACCCACCCCTAAACCTCACTTAGCTATCCAGCCTTTCTTCTTAAGGAAAAGGCACACACCCCCTCCCCAAACCTCAATCACCAATCATTTTAGCTGCCCTCTCCTTCCCCTTCCCGAGCTCGACAGCTTCTGAAATAAGGAGGCTAAGGAGAAAATGCAGCGCCACTGATGCATGAGCGAGCCCTCCTGACCTCTGACTGTGGCAGATCAACAGCAGGCAAGAGCGCAGGACAGAGTGATGGGAACTGACAGGGGTTTCCTCGCGGAGATGGGCTGAACTGAGACGTCACCTCGCCGATGACAAAGTAATAAGGGGTTTCAAACGTGAAAAGTGGGTCAGGGACAAATACGACGGGACACACCCCGCGGTCGAAGTCGCAGTGGGGGGAAGTGAGAGAGAGGCTGGCGGTCAGCTCGAGGCGCTAGGAGCCAAGTTCTCAGAAATGCCAGCGCTTGTAAGATGAACAGTGTGGCTTTTTCTTATGCGCCTTTTCCAAGCTCCTTAGAGGTGCCCCTTCCCCACAGGGTGCAGATCAGACACGAAACGTTTGGCTCCTCTGAGTGACATATCTGGTCCAAGACAAACATTTGTTAAATACAGGCTTGCAGATGAAACTCACAGTTGTGTTATAGCAGAGGATCACATACACATGCGCTAGCCTGCCAAGCCTCATGTATCGTTTTTGGTAGCATGGAAGCAACGTGCAAAACGGATTAGAGCTGTGAAATGGCGCATGGTTGAGGAACATGGCAAATACAGTGGTACCTCGGGTTACATACGCTTCAGGTTACATACGCTTCAGGTTACAGACTCCGCTAACCCAGAAATATTACCTCAGGTTAAGAACTTTTCTTCAGGATGAGAACAGAAATTGTGCTCCGGCGGCACGGCAGCAGCATGAGGCCCCATTAGCTAAAGTGGTGCTTCAGGTTAAGAACAGTTTCAGGTTAAGAACAGACCTCCAGAACAAATTAAGTTCTTAACCCGAGGTACCACTGTAGTGGTGAGAAGGCAGTGAGAGACAAAGAAGGAGAGTGAAGTCTGGAAGCAAGCGGGAGCAAAGGAGATGAAATGGAAGTTGGGCATGGCCTTCCAAGCCGTGAATTGTGGGTGGGTGGGGGGAAGCAAAACATTCCCTTATTCAGCAAAGCAGCGTTAGGAAAATCGGCACTTGGCCATGAAGTTCACTGGGTGACCTTGGGTCACTTCCTGACTCTCAGTCTAACCTACCTCACAGGGCTGCTGTGGGAATTAAATGATCTGGCCCCTCTCTGTGGCCATCCTGTCTGGGCCTGATGGACATTGTACAGTGGTACCTCTGGTTAAGAACTTAATTCGTTCTGGAGGTCTGAACTTAACCTGAAACTGTTCTTAACCTGAAGCACCACTTTAGCTAATAGGGCCTCCTGCTGCTGCCGCGCCACCGGAGCATGATTTCTGTTTTCTTTTTTTAAAATAATTTTTATTGATTTTCCAACACAGATTAAAAAACAAAACAACGCACAATACACAGACAAACAAAACATATAAACATGTATAATTTCAAAACCTCTTTTTCATAAACCTTACTTCCCAGACTTCCCCTTACCTCCCCTTTTCTGCATCCCTGTTTTAAAATTTCTTCAACAACCCCTCACTCCAATTTAACTAATTACTCATTTTCTTTTTTTTAGCTTCTTCTCATACTTAGTCAATTACAGCTGTAATTCTATATTTTTCCTTTCCCTTGACATTTTAGCACTCATTAATTTTACAACAGTTCTTGAGATATACTTTAAATTTCTTCCAATCTTCTTCCACCGTCTCTTTTTCCTGGTCACGGATTCTGCCCGTCATCTCCGCCAATCCCATGTAGTCAATCACCTTCGTCTGCCATTCTTCCAGTGTGGGTAGTTCTTGTGTCTTCCAATACTTTGCTAAAAGAATCCTTGCTGCTGTGGTAGCATACATAAAAAACGTCCTATCCTTCCTTGACACCAATTGGCCGACCATGCCCAGGAGAAATGCCTCTGGTTTCTTATGAAAAGTACATTTAAGTACCTTCTTAATTTCATTATAAATCATTTCCCAGAAGGCTTTAATCCTCGGGCAAGTCCACCAAAGGTGGTAAAAGGTACCTTCAGTCGCGTTACATTTCCAACATTTATTATTGGGCAGATGGTAAATTTTTGCAAGCTTGACTGGGGTCATGTACCACCTATAAATCATTTTCATAATATTTTCTCTTAAGGCATTGCATGCCATGAATTTTATACCGGTGGTCCATAACAGTTCCCAGTCAGCAAACATTATGTCATAACCAATGTCTTGTGCCCATTTGATCATAGCTGATTTAACTGTCTCATCTAGTGTACTCCATTTCAGCAGCAGGTTGTACATTCTTGACAAATTCTTAGTATTGGGTTCTAACAGTTCTGTTTCTAATTTTGATCTCTCCATCTGGAAGCCAATTTTCCTGTCTTGTTTGAACACCTCCATTATTTGATGGTAATGAAGCCAATCTCGTACTTTAGACTTCATTTTTTCAAAACTCTGCAATTTGATTGTTCCACTCTCTTGCTCTAAAATTTCACAGTATTTTGGCCATTTCGATTCCATATTAAGTTTTTTCACCTCCTTTGCTTCCATTGGTGACAGCCACCTAGGGGTTTTATTTTCCAACAAGTCCTTATATCGAATCCAAACATTGTATAGTGCTTTCCTGACAATATGGTTTTTAAATCCTTTATGAGTTTTTACCTTGTCATACCATATATATGCATGCCAACCAAATCTGTTATCAAAACCTTCCAAATCCAAAATGTCTGTATTTTCAAGAAGTAGCCAGTCTTTCAACCAGCAGAAAGCTGTCGATTCATAATACAATCTTAAGTCCGGCAGGGCAACCCCCCTCTATCTTTTGCATCAGTTAATATCTTAAATTTTATTCTGGGCTTTTTGCCCTGCCAGACAAATTTAGATATGTCTTTCTGCCACTTCCTGAAACAGTCCATTCTGTCCAGAATCTGTAATGTCTGAAACAAAAATAGCATTCTAGGCAATACATTCATCTTAATTACAGCAATTCAGCCTAACAAGGAAAGTCTCAGATTTGACCATATTTCTAGATCTTTCTTTACCTCTGTCCAACATTTATCATAGTTATCTTTAAATAAGTTCGCATTCTTAGATGTCATGTTTTCATCTTAGATGTCATGATTTCTGTTTTCATCCTGAAGCAAAGTTCTTAACCTGAGGTGCTATTTCTGGGTTAGCGGAGTCTGTAACCCAAAGCGTCTGTAACCTGAAGCGTCTGTAACCCGAGGTACCACTGTACTCCCAAAAACACCTAGAGGGCACCAGGTTGGGGAAGGCAACTTTAGACCCACAACTCTCAGAGTAACAGGCAGATTGGAATTTAGGCTGCCATTAGTTTTTTTCATCCCTGTCTTTATCTGTATGGCTAAAGGGACGTTAATTTTGTAGTGGTTTGTTTTTATTGTTGATTTCTTCAACATTAAACCACTTCAGGATGTTTTGTGGGATGTGATTAATGAACGAAGTTAAATAAACAAATGCCACCGTCTTCCAAAGAAGTAATGCGATGCAATTCCTGGCAATTTAAACATATCAAAATACACAGTTAATTACATACTGAAGAAATGTGTGTGCACACACACACATTTAACAAGATATCTTGAGAGAAAAAATGCCATTTTTAATATGCATATTAATACAAATATATTTTAGAAAAATTGTTTTCTTCAGTTATGAGGACTAGAAACTGCTTAGGGTTTGGTTTTGTCTTGCTTTTTCAAACCAAGGCTCGGCACACCTTGGGACCTTTGACGACTGTGTTCAACTAGATGAGGCTGGCATTTCCCTTCCGCTGCGAGGACCATTTGAGTGTAACAGCTCAGCTGCCTGGACTGAGTGGCCATTGGATTGGATTGTTTGTTTGTTTTCTTAAGAGAGGAAGGTGCAGGGGATGCTAAACAGCCCTTAGCCGCGCTGGCAGAGGAAAAGGAGCAGCTGCGCTCTTGCAGCTGGTGGCATGTCAGCCAATCTGTCACACTGGCAGGATAATAGAGAGTGCAGGAGCTTTGCTCCGTGAGCACATGACAAGAGTTCGTCACCCCAAAGTTGAACTACATGAGCAGGCAGCGAACAGTATATGACAAAGGCTAGAGAGCAAGAGAATGTGGCGTCTAGTGTTACATATAAAAACTCAGATATGCTTTTAACGTTCAACCCATTACATTGTTTGCATTGAACTTTGGATCCTACCCTTTGCAAAAAAAAAAAAAGTGATTTTTTTTCCCATTTCAAAAATAGCTCTTAAATAGTTCTCTGTCCCACAATAACTTGATCATCACTCACACGGTTCATCCAAGCCTATTAAAAATGTATACATACCTTCTCCATTTGGAGGGTAGAGACCCTTTCATTTGTCTTACGATGAAAGAATCTTTGATTTGAAGTTCTCCAAGGTTATGGTTTTGGATCTGCGAGGGTTTTTTTTTAATGCACGAGTTGTCTCTCATTAAAATTAAAATGCTTCCAGCCTCCCAAAATATGAAGTTCTGCAGAGTTTATAAAATACCCAGTACAACGTGGTGTAGAGGCAAGACTGCCCTTTCTGCAAATTGGCTATCTAATAAACAGCCAACATTTGGAATACACGTATGCTCGCCTTTTAAATTTTTTTTAGTTATTTATTACATTGATCTTCCAGGCATTTTAAGGCAACCCTGTGAAGCAGGTTAGGCTCAGAGAAGGTGACTGGCCCAAGGTCACCCAGGGAGAGTTCATGTCCGAGTGGGGATTCAAACCCTGCTCTCCCAGGTCCTAGTCCAACACTCTAACCATTATGCTACACTGACTCTCCCATCTACTAACCACACTGGCTCTCACTTCTACGGATCTAGCTTCCCAGTTTCCTCTTGGCAACCCTGCAGCACAATCCCGAGCACAATTCAAAGTGTTGGTGCCGACCTTGAAAGCCCTAAACGACCACAGTCCTGTATACTGGAAGGAGCTCCATTATCCAGCCCAGACACTGAGATCCAGCGCTGAGGGCCTTCTGGTGGTTCCCACGCTGTGAGAAGTGAGGTTACAGGGAATCAGGCAGAGAGCCTTCTCGGTAGTGGTGCCTGCCCTGTGGAGCGCCCTCCCACCAGATGTCAACGAAATAAACAACTATCTGACTTTTAGAAGTCATCTGATGGCAACCATGTTCAGGGAGGTTTTTAATGTTTGATGTTTTATTGTGGTTTTAACATTCTGTTGGGAGCAGCCAGAAGGGTGGGGTATAAATAATAGATTATTATTATTATTATTATTATTATTATTATTATTATTATTATATCTCAGGCGTGCCCACTGAGAAGTCCACAACATGCATAATGGAGCTTATTCCCAGTGCAGTATATGCACAGGATTGCTGCCTTCAGTGTGCTGAGACAGTGTGGTGTAGTGGTTAAGAGCAGTGGACTCGTAATCTGGTGAACCAGGTTTGATTCCCCGCTCCTTCACATGCAGCTGCTGGGTGACCTTGGGCCAGTCACACTTCTCTGAAGTCTCTCAGCCTCACTTACCTCACAGAGTGTTTGTTGTGGGGGAGGAAGGGAAAAGGAGATTGTTAGCTGTTTTGTGACTTCTTCGGGTAGTGATAAAGAGGGATATCAAATTCAAACTCCTAGTCTTCTTCTTCTTCTTCTTCTTCTTCTTCTTCTTCTTCTTCTTCTGCATCACACAGTGAATGGTCCCCACCATTTGCTCATAAACCAGGGTTTGCAACCAGGATTACAAACCATGGAACCCTGATAGCATCGCCATTAGAACTGGTGCACATGATGTTAACAACATCAGCAGCATCAGCATCATCACACAGAGCTAGTGTGGTGTGGGGATTAGAAAGGCAGTCTCAACTGCTTAAAGCAGGGTAAGGAAATATGGGGCCCTCCAAACATAGCTTGACTTCAACTCCCATCAGCCCTAGCTACTAGGGTCAAAGGTCAGAGGTGAAGAGAGGTGCAGTTCAGCAACAGCTGCAGAGCCACATGCCCATCCCATCTCTCAGCCCGAAGCTTACATATCTTATGTACTCTTGGGAGCAGGGGAAAAAGTGATTAATAAGTTCTTTCATCACTGGAACAGACACAATCAATTCAGAGAAAACAGCTGGAGTGATGTACTTAAGAGATCAATGTTAACTGTCAATGACAAGGAAAATCTAGTGACGAATTGGATAATTATTATATCCACACTAGTATAATAGTAATAATAATACCCAGCTTTTAATGTATTCTGAACCCTGTTCAGGCACATGACAATTACGGCATGCAGGACTGCAGTGTGGCAATAAACATTTGCCCCATACGGGTGCCGGACCCCTCCCAACGCTGTCCATGGGCAGAGGGCAATGTCCGAAACGGGAGTCTGCCAGATACCTGTAGTTTATCCCTGTGGGTTGGAATCCTTAGGATTCCAGGTCAAGGGGTCAGTCTACGTGTATCTGGCAAGGCTGCTGAAATATTCTCAGAGTCAAGTGTGGATTTCATGCTCTTTATTCAGCTCACAGTAGTGAGGAATGCCAGTTCCCCCGAAATGGCTGCTTTATAAACATTATTTACACAATGGGCCCCACGTGACTGGCTAATTCCGGGATTCTCCTGTAGGCCAATTAGATTGCGAATTCACTTCCACCTGGAGTTGGATTGGGTGGCTCCTGTGGACCAATCAGACTTCTGCATTTTGGATCCTATTGTTCTAGGACCAATCAGACTGCTGCATTCTGAATCCTATTCAACTCAGTACATAACAGCTGCCCTCCTGCAGATATTGCCCTGCAGAAAACAAGATTGTCAAGACCTACACTGCAAAATTGACACACACAACTCCCTCACTCTGCTCTCATGGGGGGTTTTTTGGGGGGGATGGAGACACGGTAATTCATTTCCCCTTCCTCATCTCTGCCATGTTTCTATTTAGGTTTAACATGGACCCCACCCCAAAATTGATTTGGGACCAGATCCAAGGGTAGATTGGCCCCAGGTTGGCCAGACTGCAGGTGGAGGGGTTGAATTGGAGCCACAGTACAGATCGGGGGACTGTGTGTAGCCCTGGTGATCAATATTTATCTTTTTTATTTTTCTAAACAAGGACAAACATTTTAATGACACAAAAGAGGGAGGGAGACAAAAAAAACTTTATAAAAACTAAAATTAAACATACACACCAAGTACAAATGTTGGTAGTTTCATTCACATTCCCTATTCAGCCCTGGTGATTATTATAATGCTCATACCCATTATTAGAATCATAAGCACACAAACAGAGCTCTGTAATAAGACTGGGAAATACAAATCCCATTTAAGCCATGAAACTCAATGGATAGATAACCTGGCTATCTCTCAGCCCAACCTACCTCAAAGGGTCATTGTTTTGATACAGTGAGGGGTGGAGGAGCTGACCAGGGCTTCTTAGAGGAACATTCTGATAATAATATATAAAATAAATAAAACACTGGTTAAAACTACCAAGGGCAGGCCAAGAAATCCACTTCAGGCTTCAGAACTGCATGTCTTTGAGGCTAGCTGTTTCTTTGCAGAGAGCCAGTTTTATATGCACAGCGAGCTTCAGAATATGAAGCCGCTATGCGTTACCTTGCAAGTGGTATCAGTTGAAACTTTTTCAAAATCCAGAATGGATCTTCTTCTTTGGTACAAAGCTATAAAACTGCTGTTTCGCTGTATTGCAGGGGCGGGGGGAGAAAAGCATTAAGGAACGCAATGTTTACAGAGAAGACCACAGAAAGGTCAGCTTCCTTTCAGGCACAAATCCAAACACTAATAAAGCTCCACTCCATATCTCCGCGCCCAACGGTTGGCAAACCAAGCCAACTTTCAGTCAAAATGATGTACTGAATTATTCTCCGCCGGACAGAGTTTTAATGTATACCAAACCACCCTGAATTCGGCCTTTTCCAAAAGACGTTTATAAGAAGGTGCTTTCAGATGCTAAGTGCCAGCCTCAGCAGATAACCTAGAGAGAGCATTTCAGACAGATTTATTCCCAATACACCCCCAAGGATAATCTTCTACATCATGGCCAAGGTCAACAGGATTCTCACAAGGAGAAGATTTTAGGGAGCCGTGTCTGCTTGTAGGGGAGGTGGAAACTAATTTGTGGCAGACACTTCAGGATTTGAAGTAGAAGCTTTGAGGTTCAAAATGAGCACCACACTCCGCTTGCCAATAAATCCTCTCAGGTGACCGTTAGGGAGTTGTTCTCTCTCTCAGTCCCTGAGCTGTGAAATGGGAAGAATGACATCCCTCCTTCCTGGGATTGCTGTTGCCACTGAAGAGGAAAATGAAGGGCTGCACACATTAAGAAGCAATGTTAAAACGGTTAGAAGCTATTTATTTACTTACCGCAATTCTATACTGCCTTTTAACGCAATCATCAGTAGCTTGGACTACTGCAATGTGCTCTACATGGGGCTACCTTTGAAGGTGACCCGGAAACTGCAATTAATCCAGAATGCGGCAGCTAGACTGGTGACTGGGAGTGGCCGCCAGGACCACATAACCTGAGAGATCTGCATTGGCTCCCAGTACGTTTCCGAGTATAATTCAAAGTGTTGGTGCTGACCTTTAAAGCCCTAAATGGCCTCGGTCCAGTATATCTGAAGGAGCGTCTCCACTCCCATCGTTCAGCCCGGACACTGAGATCCAGCGCCGAGGGCCTTCTACCATTTCCCTCATTGAGAGAAGTGAAGTTACAGGGAACCAGACAGAGGGCCTTCTCGGTAGTGGCACCCGCCCTGTGGAACACCCTCCTTTCAGATGTGAAGGAAATAAGCAGCTATCCTATCTTTAAAAGACATCTGAAGGCAGCCCTGTTTAGGGAAGTTTTTAATATTTAATTCTGTATTGTTTTTAACATTTGACTGGGAGCCGTCCAGAGTGGCTGGGGAGACTCAGCCAGATGGGCGGGGTATAAATAAATTATTATTATTATTATTATTATTATTATTATTATTATTATTATTCCCAAGGCGATTTGAAATAACTTTCTAAAAAGGGAGAAAGAATCTGCAAATGTGCATAGAATGTTTTAATAAAACAGATTTTAAAACTGGAGCAACAATAAAAAAGCACTTCTGATTAACTGATATACTCCTGTGAGAATAATAATAAAAAGGCACTTAGAATATATTCACTTGAGAGTCTAGTAAGCTCTGGTCTGAGCAGAAGCTCATCTCGGCTCCCAGTAAGATGGCACTAGGGGTATTGTTTCACTGGCAGATCTTTAAACCCCAAGGTGAGTTCAAAAGGGAGAATGAGATGCTAAAATAGTCCGGGCTAAGCCATGTAGGGCTTTCAAGATCAAAACCAGCATATTGTGGGGATTTCAGTATCCTGGTTGGCTGCGGAAATGCTTCTTCTGGATGTTCCCCCTATGGAGTAGAATTATAGTTTGTGGGGCTCCTGGATCCCAGGATTGCAACCAGATTCTGCATGGTCAGCTGTGCATAGGAAGAACCCTTCCCTAGATAGATCCATGCTCTACCCATGGATCCTGCAGAGGAATGAGCAACATCAGGTGTGGTGCTGTGATGAGCAGGGGCTGTGCTGTGTGCAACACAGGGGCAAAGAGCACCTGAATATGGCTCCTGGCTTCCTTTTGAGGACTTCAAAGCAATTATTGCATGAACAGACCAAATGCTGAAACTGACTTTCATTGGTATTCTGTTATTAATTGCACTTACTGTATGTACTGTAATTTAATAACTGGATGCATTCAACAAGTTATATGGGACTGAGTACAACACAACTACCATTTTAAACATTTTTAGGTCTTGTAATTGTGGCACACGGTATCAGCATATTGACGACAACTCACGTCTCACCTTCCGGACGGTCTCTCTTAGCCCGTTTCATGAAGATGTTATTCAAAAACATTCCCCAAACGGAGAGCTCTCGTCAAGACATTTTGTCTCAACATAATCATGGTAATTTCAACACTCTGCTAAACAGCGGAGCACAACTACGGCTTAACCACATGACACCAGATGTTGATGCAGACTATGGACTAGCCACTTCAAAACGTGTCGCACAGCAACAGCAAAATTAAAAATTAAAAAATGAGGCACTTCTCAATCTGCAGTGGGTGCAATTCCTATTCAATAGCGGTGTGGCATTTGGCTGCAGAGTACCCAGAAGCTTGCTCAGCATATTGTGCTTCCTATCACCCTTATAGCTAAGTTGTTGAAGATAATTTATTTAGAGGGCCTCTGAATACCTGGCATCTTGCTACATTTCAAGAACAGAAGACTCGCACCCCTCCAGCTCAAGTTAGCTAACCCTACAAAGCTTCTGGGGCCCCATTGCTAAAGTATTCTTACTGAAAATAGGAGCACAGTCAATGGGATTCCCTTCAGAAGTTGTTGGGAACCAACTCTCACTGGCTCCAGCCAGCATGGCCATTCGTTTGGGACAGCGTTTGAAATTCGCCAGGCACCAGGTACATTTTGAAGCTGGCTATTGGCCACTTACGACCAAGCGAAGATGCCCGGGTACCAGGATGGCGCTTGACATCTCCACCATCTAGAGGTGCATTCCTGGGGAGATTCTGGGATCCTAACGGTTTTCACGTTACTAGCAACACACCCTGTAGAATTCTACTTGTGATATTTTATCTGCACAAGCAGAACAAATTTCAGAAACCAAAAAGTCGTACTGAAAAATACAACATTTAAGCTGTTTGGCCCCAAAATGGCAACTGGACATCCCATTTTGGCAACTGTAACCCTGGTTTAAGGAGCCTTTTGTGCCTAGATTATATATTTGAGTTTCAAACCCCTTTTTGGGGATGGTGGAAGGCTGTTGTAAATCATTTCATATACCAGGAGTGGGGAACCTCAGGCCTGGGAGTGGCCCTCCAACCCAGTCAGTGAGTGTTGAGGGCTTGGGCACCATCCCAAAGTGACCAACAGAGAAACATGGAAGGCAGAATCCGGCCCCTGAGCTTTAAAAGTCCCCACCCCAAATTAAAAAGCATCCCAGGTATGCAAACATGGCCAGAGTAATAATGCACAGGATTCATTGCAGAGAAACTTGCACTGAAGAATACTTTAGCAATGGGGCCCCAGAAGCTTTTTCAGACAGGTGAGAAAAAGCCGTTACTTTAAACAGCTCTGGCTTTTCAAAGAGGCAAACAAAAACGAAAGGTATTCAAAGTCTGCTTCAAAGCAGGCGTCAGCTATTAATGGACAGGCTGGGTGTGTAGTTGGTACCCATAATGTTCACACACCCTGAAAGGGAGATAAAGCATGAGAGGCACTCGTTTTTCCGACGGCAGCCATGCCGTGCCCGTGCATTTAAAGAAATGTGCAGAATGGCACAGCCTTCATTATTCTACTGCTTCAGACATCAACTGGCCAAAGGAATCTAATTTAAGAGAAAGAGGGAACGCGAGACGACGGCAATTTATTAGTCATTTTTCTTTCTTTTTCTTTCAAAAAAATGAACTCAAAGCGACTTGCAAAATGCAAAGATCAAAAGGAGATTGAAATAAGTGCTTTGGTATTGAAAATGGAAGGCTTCTTTAAAGAAAAGAAAAAGGGACGGGAGAAATACTCTCCCTTTCACGATATCCGATTGCTCCTTGCAAACTAAGCACCAGGCCACGCAGATTAAGAAAGTATTAAGGAAGAATGTGGAAGGAAACTTGAATTAAAAGGGTTTTAAATAAAATAAAACAATAAAGCTTGATTCCCAAGCTCTGGGACTTAATCGGATTTATATACATGTACACACACATAATAATAATAATAATAATAATAATAATAATAATAGGAAGTTCTCGTTAAAATAAGTGTAACTTAACTGATTCATAAGAATGTCTACATGGCAAATGGCCATTTCTCGAAAGCTTGGGAACTGCAGTCGGACACGTGATGAGGATTTTAAAGAGAGCGATCAGTAAAAACAGAGTTCCCGGGCTTCCTCCAACCTCCAGAGTTGCAGACAGATTAGGACAGTTGATGCTGCATGCCACAAATACTCTTGATTTTCTTTTAATAAAGGAATGAACTGTGGGAAGCCTTCAGGCACCAGAGAAAGGAGCAGCCCGTCGCTCAATCCCCTACCCAACTTCATCCACAGCTGCCGGCTACCAGCACTGCTACTCTCTCGCCGTTTGCCAGAATCTGTCACCCTCTTGGAAGGAGGCAGGAGAGAGGAGTTGGAAGTGTCCCTCCTAGATGGCCAATGAGGTGACCACCTGCAGTCTATTTCCAGTGGTTCTGCAGTTATGGCAATTTCAGACTCTTGACATGTTGAGAGGCTGCTCCTATGGAGCTCAGTCTGCCATATCCAGCCTCCACCTGCCTGCCGTCTTACTTATAGCAATTGCAGGAGCTGCCAGACAGTTTCTTCCTCCTTAATTTTCACTGTTCCCGTTGAAGAACTCAACAGAGAGGTGGATTGGGACGGAACTAGAATTCGCTGTCTATGCCTGTCATTAACTTTGGCTCTGCCAACTGTTGGCCTTCCTGTTGCCCTACGAGTCACAATGGGTGCACACACAGATCTCTGGACGTGGTGATCTTAGCAGGGATGGGGTGCTCTTTAGGTGGCAAATGGACATTACTTCAGAATCTTAAGTCAGCCCTGCTATCAGGGCATCTGCAATGCATGCAGAAAGTCTCAGGTTCAGATGCTGGTATCTCCATGTAGATCTGGGAGACTCTGTAGAGAGCTTGGGTCTCCAGCTGTTTTTGGACTACAAATCCCACCAACACTGCACACTGGTCCTGCTAGCTACGGATGATGGGAGTTGTTTGGGAAACCCTGCTGTAAGCAAAACTGAGCTAGGTGGACGAAGTATAAAGCAGCTTCCTATCCCACAAGTTTGAGATGTCTATGAGCAGGACATGGACGCAACAGCACTCCCAACTGTGGGAAAGTCAGTACAAAGGCAGATCTGCAGCACAAAGTCTGCAAAACCCCTGCATCTCCACCGATCTCTATCAGAAGGCTCCAAGGGAAGTCCTACCATGTTTGTGCAGAAGTATTGATATGGTTAGGAAGAGGACAGATTCCTACAGCTTCCTACCTTTTCCAACCCCACAAATAGGAGAATTCCCTGCTTCTTTCCAAAGACCTCTGCATGCAACAGAAGGCATGCCTTCCCAGGTAGAGAGGGACTTGGTGACAAGACTTGTGGAACCTGCGTCAATAAACTGTCAGCAAGGGAATATAGGAGGCCTAAGGAACCTCTGACAATCCACATTTGTTGAATTCTAACTCCCATCATGCCAAGCCGAGGATGTGGCTGGATCTACGTAATAGTGTTCTGCCCCCATTTATATTAATTAGGAAAACCCTGCAAGTTTTCTAGTGGTTGCTTTACTTTTTACTTTTGTGGTCACAATTAGTTTTGTCTCCCTTAAAGGGAGTAACTGTCAGGGGTAAAGGACCCCTGACAGTTAAGTCCAGTTGCGAACGACTCTGGGGTTGCGGAGCTCATCTCGCTTTACTGGCCGAGGAAGACAACGTTTGTCCGCAGACAGTTTTTCCAGGTCATGTGGCCAGCATGACTAAGTCGCTTCTGGCGAATCCAGAGCAGCACACGGAAACACTGTTTACCTTCCCGCAGGAGCAGTACCTATTTATCTACTTGCACTGGTGCCCTTTCAGACTGCTAGGTTGGCAGGAGCTGGGACCGAAGAACGGGAGCTCACCCCATCACAGGGATTCAAACCAGCGACCTTCCGATCGGCAAGCCCTAGGCTCCGTGGTTTAGACCACAGTGCCACCCGTGTCCCTTTCGCCTCCCTTACCTCTCAAAAAGCCACCCATCCTTTCCATTCTATTCTTCGTCTCAGCTTATTTTCTACAAGGTGCGATATCCAACCACACAGGCACTTTTTACATTACTATTGTTTTATAAAGTGCAAGAATATGACCCACTCGCTGCAAACCATCTCTGCAGGATAAATTTATTGCTAAATCAATATCCTAGCCTCACATTAAGTGGCTGCGCAGCGAGTCACAAATCTTCATTTCATTATAATTCAAATCCTAAAATATCTGGGGGACTTTATAGCCTAAATAATTGCTGCATGTGTTTTATGTGAGGAATTCCCTCCTAGGCACCCATTCTGTTGATGCAAGTATTCCAATGATGCCTCTCTTCACTGCTTTTTTAATTCATGGTTTTCGCTGGAACAGCATCTTTGGAGCTAAATGTGTGAGCTGGAAACACCAGTTTCTCAAACGGTATAGTCCTATTAAGACATAACCCTAACCCCATTAATTCTGTGAGGTCTTGCAAGGTCTGTGATTGTGAGGTCCTGCAAGCAGACCCCACTCCTCTGTATCCTTCAAAAAACGGGAAACGTAGAATGCCAAAGTCTGATGGGAACTTAGAAGTAGTCTATTCCAACCCCGCTCTTTAATAGAGGATCTACAATGCAGCATGTGACATCTCCAACAGACAACCATCCAGCTTATGCTTAAATACCTTCAACAAAGGAGAGTCCACCACCTCTTTCAAGGCAGGTTAAGGTGACACATTAGGCAGTCTCTAGTAATGTTTAGCTACAATCAGCTTCCTTGCTATTCCCACCCAAATGTGTCCAGTTGCACCCTCTGGAACAACTTAGAACAAATCTGCTCCATCTTCTGCAACAAATAGCTAAAGAATGCTAGTATGTCTCTCCTTAATCTTCTCTCCTCCGGGATAAACATACCCAGATCTTTCAACTATTCCACATCAATGGACTTGGTTTCCGGGCCACACATCATCCTGGTCAACCTCACATTGGAGGAGGCCCACCTAGTCAAGTTCTCAGAGTGGCCATCTAGATGCTTAGGGAAACCCTACAACGGCCACCCTCTGGACTCACTCTTGCATTTGGGCAGCCATGTCCGGCCACAGTACTCCAGAGGTGGCCCTGACACAGCGGAACAGTATAGAGCTCAAGTCATCTTCAAGTGTTCAAGTCTCATGCAATCAGAAGGAGGAGGGCAGGATAAGCCCACGGGCCCCAGCCCTTGTCTGACATTGTCCCTTCATTGCAGGGACCTCTCTACACATGTACACTCCCTGTGCATCTACATGACTAGAAGCCTGTAAGACTGGGGTTCTAAGTCACCCAAGGAGCTTACTTGAGTGCAGTAGACTCCCTGCTGCAGCAACTGAAGGATCATATTCACTCTCCCCTCCGGTAACACAAGTTAACACCCTTTCCCAAAGAGACTTAGTCATGGTTAAAGGGCACACCAGGCTTAAGTTCTAACTAAGTTCCTTCCGCACTAGGATTTCAGAGTGATGCCTTACTCTGATTCCAAAGGCCAATTACTCTGGAAACTCTTGTATGGCAAGTGTGAGCTTAGCACTTAGCTATCGTTAAAGCCTCTGGAGAATGGAGGCTGGGAATGAGGTTGAAGTGGAAAGGTTATGGCTGACTTCATGGTCCACTCCCAATCTTTATCCATGATTAGAACTTTAAGAGCAAGTGCACACCTGCCCAAAGCGATACACATGCAGAGAGAAGAATGAACACCTTTCATTTAAAGAACTACAAAAAAGGCAGTGTCTTGCACTAATTAAACGATCCCACCCAAGTAAGCCACATGCCATTAAACCAAAACAAACAGAACTGCAAGTGGATTCTCCCATTCACGGGCTTTTTTGGGCTGTGTGCCCCGTTTGAAATCTCATATTAATTGCCTTTTCCTCTGAAGGAGCAGCTAAGACTTTCCATTCTTCCCCAGTAAGCCAACAAAACCCTTACGTACACTTCAGAGGCCAAAAGCTATAATAGCTCCCAACTGCTGAATTAATTCCATTAATTCTCCTTCCCTCTTTGGTGTCACTCAAAGTGAGACTTCTATGAGTTTTCTGGCTAAATTTAAAACTATCTCAAAAGTCACCAGAGATCTGCCTTGATCTGCCTGGATCTAGCGATAAGGAGCTGAAAGGCGTTTCGTATACTTTCAGGACGTTCTCAGCATCTCAAGGACATCACTTGAAGTCAAATCAGGGGGAACTATATCAATTTACAGGAGATAGGAGTGATTCCACAAAAAGTCATCTGCTCTCATGTAGCATCACTTGCTCTCACATATTATGAAGTCAACACGTAAAGTTCTCCAACCATCCACTTCATATCACTGGCTGTCATTGGCTGGGGGATGACGACAACAACAAATAATAATAATAATAATAATAATAATAATAATAATAATAATAATATATTATTTATACCCTCCCCATCTGGCTGGGCTTCCCCAGCCACTCTGGGCGGCTTCCAAAAAAATATCAAAATACTGTAATACATCAAACATTAAAAGCTTCCCTAAACAGGGCTGCCTTCAGGTGTCTTCTAAAAGTCTGGTAGTTGTTGTTCTCTTTGACATCTGGTGGGAGGGTGTTCCCCAGGGCGGGCGCCACTACCGAGAAGGCCCTCTGCCTGGTTCCCTGTAACCTCACTTCTTGCAGGGAGGGAACCACCAGAAGGCCCTCGGCACTGGACCTCAGTGTCCAGGTAGAACAATGGGGGTGGAGACGCTACTTCAGATATACTGGACCGAGGCCATTTAGGGCTTTAAAGATCAGCACTAACACTTTGAATTGTGCTCAGAAACGTACTGGGAGCCAATGTAGGTCTTTCAAGACCGGTGTTATATGGTCTCGGCGGCCGCTCCCAGTCATTATTAATTAATTAAATTTGTATAGCGCCCCATACTCATAGATCTCAGGGCAGTTCACAACACTACTTTGTGCCATTGTGACACGGAGCAAGGAACGGAAACCAGTGGCCCTGTACATGTTAGGATCATAGGGAGTTGCCTTATACTGAGCCAGGTCATTGAGCTACAGTGGTACCTCTAGCTACGGATTTAATTCATTTCAGGGTGCCGTGCACATCCCTAAAAATCCGTAACTAGAGGCACCACTTCTGTGCATGCACGTGGCGTGCAGAGCGCTTCTGTACATGCACGAGCAGCAAAACCCGGAAGTATACACTTCCAGGTTTGCTGCAGCCGTAACCCAAAGATTCCGTAACCTGGAGGTTACGCAACACGAGGTACTACTGTATTTAGCTCCCTGTTGTTTACACTGGCTGGCAGCAGCTCTCCAGGGTTTCCGACACCAAATTCACCCAACCCTCCCTGGAGATGTCGGGGATTGAACCTGGGACCTCCTGCATGCAAAGCAGATGTTCCACCATTGAGTTACAGTGCTTCCCCCTTTGGTCCACTTTCTGGAAGCACTTCCAGTGAGTCATTTGTGTGGCCGTCAGACACCTGCAAGCTTTAGTCATACAAAATCCCATCATAAAGCCACAGGTCTGGAGGAGCCTCTCAAAGATGGCACCCAGACCATAACCCTTCCCAATCCTATAGCAAAAACATGACAACTTCTGGATCTATACGGCCATAGCTTTTATCAGATTCCCAAGTCACATGCATTCCAAGGGCCCTTGCACCATTAAACCTCGTGACAATCCCAACCTGTGACAGCCAAGGAAATTCCTTGCTACTTTAGGACAGTGATGTGAATTTTCAACTGCTTCTAACATGTTACTACTACTACTACTACTACTACTACTACTACTACTACTAATAATAATAATAATAATTTATTATTTGTACCCCGCCCATCTGGCTGGGTTTCCCCAGCCACCCTGGGCGGCTTCCACAAAGACCATAAATACACTGATATGTCATACATTAAAAACTTCCCTGAACAGGGCTGCCTTCAGATGTCTTCTACATGACAGGTAGTTGTTTATCTCTTTGACATCTGGTGGGAGGGCGTTCCACAGGGTGGGCGCCACTACCGAGAAGGCCCTCTGCCTGGTTCCCTGTAGCTTTGCTTCTCGCAATGAGGGAACTGCCAGAAGGCCCTAGGCACTGGACCTCAGTGTCCGGGCAGAATGATGGGGGTGGAAACGCTCCTTCAAGTATACTGGGCCGAGGGAAAGAACATTGTACAACTTTTAATGCTTTCATACCGGCAAAGTGCATTTCAATGCTCCAATGAAAAGCATTGTCCTTTGCACATTTTACAACTCTTAACTTTCTCTGGAGCGAGGAAGGCGAGCCTGCAGCAAACTTATTCGTGCAGGCACGTGGTTAGGTTTCTTCTTTCCAGTAAAGTCCAACTACGCAGGCCACAACACAATGCAGATTCCCTGTCTCTTGGGAGCAGAGAGAAGAGAAGAGAGACAGAACTGGCTCCCTGAGCAAATCCAGCTCGTGATCCTTCTTTAATTGTCTGTTCTGTACACTTCACATTCATTTTAAACGGCAGAGAGGAAATCGATGCTCTTTTATTTTTAGGAAAGCTTCCCTCCACCACCACCGCCGCCCCTCCCGCTTGCTTTCCTTGCGACTCTATGCCACAAACTCTATTAACATTATGTCAGGGAATATCAAAGCTATTTGCAGATCAATCAAACCAGCAAGGAAAAAACTCTACTTTCCCCTGCTTAAAGTGAACCTTGAAACCCAGCCTGGCTTACTTGCAGGAAGAGGCAGCCTTTTAAAAAATATATGTGCATCTCGACAGAGCAGCTTCTTGAACCCCGTCAGCCAAAATTACTCTGTCTGGAAAGGGCAATAAAAGGCACTACCACCAAAGTGGCAAGTTTTATTTCACATGTATTTCTGTGCACAGGTCAGGAGCTGGTATGCAGAGAGAGGAGGCAGGTTCATTTGAATTCAGGTCACTATAAGGTGAGGGGAGCGGGAGGCTAGGCAGACAACCCTCTAACCGTGCATTAGTGAATTAACCAACTGTTTACAGATGTGTGGTCTCCCTCCCCCCCCCCGGCCCTCTCTCTCGATATTCTGAATCATTCTGTAGCAGTGCAAAATTTTAACTGCTGATCCCCGAGTCCAGTACAAATCTCTTTTAATTCACCTACTTCAAAGTCCTGAATTATTCAGCTAATGTGCTGCAAGCAAAGGCTATTTAAGATACGGCTATTTTTCCACCCCGGGAGAATGCAGGGGCCAGGGGAGGCACACTTTACATTCCATCCCAGGCTCCTCACATAAAAGACTCTATAATCAATGTCTTTGAGTCTTGATCTTGTTTGGGAGGAGGGAGAAGGGAGAGAGGGGGGTGGAATTAAGAGAGAGGGATGGCGAGAGCTGGGTGGGAACAACCCGGAACATAATTACTTCAGAGCTAACTCAAAACGTTTGGTAATGACAGCCGCTCTTGCAAAACACAAGCCACCCCTTTCTTCAAAAGAGCAAAATTGCAGGTCAGAATCCACACACTTACAAAAGGGTGAATTTTAGCTATGTTTCTAAATGGTAATCAGTACCATTCTTGAACCTACGCAGACGTGCCTTTAGAGAAGGCCTAGGGAAATAGGGGAAGCATTAATCAGCAGGAGGAGGAGGGGAAGATTTGGCCCCACAAACATCAGCTGGGAGAAAGGAATATATATATTTTAAAAACTCTGAAAACAGTGTGGTCCAGTGACATCTGGAGGACCACCTGTCACCTGACCCTTGACATGTTTGATGCCGTCTTTCTGAACCCAGAACCAGCGCACAGCTCGCAAGCATGCGCAGCTGTACTTGAATCAGAACCCTGTCCAGCTGAGTATGGGTCGTTCAGGTAGCAAAGACAATGGCTCTGAGCCAGAGGGCAAATGGGTTGGCCACCTTTCCCTCAACTAGCTGTTAACTAGAAGGAAAGCCAAAGTCGAGGTGTGTGAGAGAGGCTAGAAGCAGACTTGGCAGCTGGGAGACAGAGCCATGCCTGATTTCTAATGGGATCCAAGGCTATGGCTATGGGAGAAGCAATGCCTTATTGGGTGATAATGCTATGGGCCCCTCCATCGCAGGCTGAGGTTGCATATACGTGTAAATAAACCATATATCCTAAAGACAGACTCGGTTGTCCCCCATTCCAAGGAAACTGAACCGTGGGTAAGCACCTGGAACCTCTCAATGCTCAGAGATTGGAATTGATGCAACAATTCTGTTTCTCTTCTTGAGCAAGATCAGAAAAGTGTTGCTGCAAATGTCATTCTGCTTCTCAGCTCTCTTCACCGTTCCAGGACTTAAAATGCGCTAGCAGAACTTTGTCAAATGCAGGATTCCCCCACACAAAAGCAGTGAACTTCCCCTTCCCTCTCTCCCAGTTATGCGTCCTGGATTTGATAGCATGACAACAGCTCCCACAGAACGCTCTGGGAGACATAAACTCTCAGAGATATCCTTTTATAGACTCGGCAACAGCTGCCGTATAGTCAGAAATATGCCACTATATATACATAGGGTTATATATTGTCATCTTCGCCCAGGAGGAAAAAAAAGGCATCGGTGCCAAGAGATACTAATTCCGTTCCGCTTCATTCCATAGTCTTTATATGTGTGAACACACACATCGCTCAAGTTCTCCGGGCGAAATTACGGCAATCCAACGTCATTGAGGGAGGGGAAAAAATTAAGCTCCCCAAGGCCTGAGCTGCATATGAAAAATTGGGGCTCATTCAGAAACGATAGTGGGTCCTCAAAGGCTCATCTAGTCCGACCCTGCTGCCAAAACATAGATGCTGCTACCTCTAATGGGGGAAAAAGGTCCATCACCTTTCATTTCCCCTTCTTGTCCTCCTCCACATTTCCTTCCTTGTTCAGCAGGATCTCTAAGGGATGTCTTCCCTTCAAAGGTCCTTATCAACATTCCAAGCGTATCATTTTTAGAACAGACAACGATTTCCCGAAAGGAATCCTGGGAATTATAGCTGGTGAGGATGCTGGAAGTTTCTACTAGGAATACCAAGCTACGCGGTCACAGAACTAAAATTCCCCGAAAGCCATGCATAGAGGAGACAAGGGTGGTAGTTCAGTGACAGAGTACCTGCTTTGCATGCAGAAGCTCCCAGATTCAATGCCCAAATTCTCCAGGTAAGACTGGGAATGCCCCTGCCTAAAATTCAAAGAGACCGTCCCAGACTGTGTAGAGTACTCAGCCATTACCAAGAAGCTGGGGGGGGGGGGCAAAGGGGAAACTGCTCAGACCCATGCTTTCCAAGAACAGGGCAAGTAGAAGTATGGACGGGAGCTCCAGATATTGCCAATGGACTGATCTGGCCTATACAGCAGCTTCCCATGTCCTTAGTGATTAAAACTATGTGTGGTATACATAATACCAAAAGATCCCACGAGTCTTTTTTTAAAAATAAATAAATACAAAAGCTAAGTGATTTTTGCGCATTTTCCGTCATAGTATAAGTTATCACATATTTCCAGGAGTTCACCCAAGTGGCTGGGGAATAAGAAACAAAAATGGTTCAAAAGAATGGTTCACAGAAACACGTTGTGATTGACATTAGCAGGCTTTGCGGGGGGTTCTGGGAAATGTTTCAGGGTGCAGCCGGAACAGTTCACCTGGGGTGTTGGTTGTGCCAATCAGGCCTCCACCACGAATGAGACCGCACCCAAGAATACACACATTAGCCCTCTGTTGCCAGAACACTATTAGGAAATGTAATGCTAGAGCAAGTTGTGTTTAAGGGATGCTCGGTGGACGTACTATCTTACAGCAGGAATGAGAAAACTACAACTCCAAATGTTGCTCCACTAGAATTTCCACCATCCCCAACCAGCATGGCCAGTGGTCCAGAATGACAGAAGTTCTAGTCTAGAAAGCATTTGAGGTTCCCCATCCCTGTCTAATAAGCTTCTTAGGAATCTCAAAATTCCCCAGAACAGTTTGTAAAATTGGTGTCATACAGGAACCTCAGAAGGAAACAGTTTCATTCCCACTGCTGCCAAACAGACAGAGGTTCTGATTTAATGACAGCCACAGCACAGTGGAAATAACACACATGCTTCTGAATGTTTGCAGTTGCCAGGGGCTTCCATGTTCACCTTGAAGTTTGGCTTGAGAAAAAAAACTAGGCTTCCTCTCCAAGTCCAATTTGAGATACCCGCTGTTATCTCTCATTTTCCCAGAGGAGGGGTTAATTGCCGTTAGGAAATGGAAGGCTTTTTATTTTATTTTAATGGCCAACATATGAGAGATAAGATGGTATTTTTATAGTTAATGCTAGCCTTGTGACTCAAGGAACACAGCGAGAAAATTGTTAACCTGTCTAATCTGTGGAGATAATTTTGTCCCTTCCCCAGTAAAAAAATATATTGGCCCTGTCATGTCACGGCACAACAGAGCTTTTGTTCTCTTTCCACTAATGCTATGTTTACACATTGTCAAGAGTGTTTACCTTTGTCTACAGCCAGACACATAAAAAAAAAGGCCTCCCATCCCATAATACAATAAAGGAACAGAAGCGATTGCAAAAGTATTATGAATGTGTAATTTTTCGTGCATGCTAGCGAGTTTTCGATCTATCCACCTTCAGGGCTGAAAATTTGCAGTCCCTGTAGGGCTGGTGGTTAAGTCTGGCCAACCTGATGGGGTGTCGCAGAAGACTTCCCAGAAGCCATTGCAAATGCAAGGCTTCAGTACGGTTGTCTTGCTGTCCAGAGCCCCTTTTATAAGTCTTCTGAGCTCCCCACCCCACCGTCCCCTGCTGCTGGTGTTGCAAAGAACCCAGAGGCATTAGTAGGAAAATATATAACAACTGAAATGCCATACTATTCTGTATTTCTCCCAATGAGTTGAAAGCATGTCATGTTATCCCAGGGTTTCCCAAAGTGGACTGTGTAAGAGCAAGGGGTCGTAAGTGGGTTCAAAAAGGGCCCAGGGTGGAACATAACTCATCTTGCAAAAAAAGATGAAGATGAATAAAGATTAGAAACTACAAATAACTACACATAAAACCTGTACAGTGGTACCCCACAAGACGAACGCCTCGGAAGACGAAAAACTCGCTAGACGAAGGAGTTTTTCGTTTTCTTAGCCGCTTCGCAAGACGCATTTCCCTATGGGCTTGCTTCGCAAAACGAAGCTTGCCCCGCATCTTCCCCGCTGTCCCCGGACCTCTTTTGAAGCAAGGGGCGGCGGGGAGAAGATCGCTTCTCCCCGTTGCCAGCCCCGCAATCTCCGGGGACAGAGGGGAAGGCGCACGGCGTCCCCGGACGGTCTCCATAGGAACGCATTGATTGATTTTCAATGCATTCCTATGGGAAACCGTGCTTCGCAAGACGAAAAACTCGCAAGAAGAAAAAACTTGCGGAACGAATTAATTTCGTCTTGCGAGGCACCACTGTATTGTTTGTTGTTCTTTATTTCCTTTCAAACCCAGTAAACTATATTTTGCAAAGGGGTGAGAAATAAAGGGCATGTGCATGTACAGATTGGTGTGGTATCATTATTGTGTTTGCTTGTTTGACTTCCTTATTTTCTACATACCTAGTTGTGGGTGGAGGGGGGTTGGGTTAAGAACACGAATCCCTCCGTTTAACTCTCTCTGGGCCCAGCCAAACTCTCGCTGCCTGCTAACAAAAGAGTGGAATAAGTGTGATTTTGTTCCCTCTTGGCCTGCTGAACATTGGCACTACAACTGGCACTGCAGCCCCAACACAAAACCCCTGAAACAGTGTGTTCCAGGGGCAGGGCTGAGTTTGCCCGAGATCCACTAAATCTCAGCCCTTGAAGGCCGGCATCAGGCCCGATCCTCTGTGCCACCTTCCGCTGTGGAAGGGTGGAAACGTGGCACCACTATTCTGCAAAGCCCCACCACTAAGGGATGGGGGTGTTCGCATCTCTCTCTAAGCTACAACTCTACTGTTTCCACACCGTTTTTTGAAGGTAAAGGATTCCTTTGCATTTCAGTTACCCTAAGCACAGATTTTGCACACTACGAAGCATTTCAGCGGAGGCAGGGAGCTTGCAAAAAGGTCTACACAGTCTATATAACCCTCTTCCCCTTCAAGCATCTCCTCACAGGAAAGATCCATTTCGCTGCCCATGGTTACAGAAGTCTCTGGATTTGCATAGCCTCTCTGTGCTCTCTCATTTGCAAACACTGACAAAGATAACAGCCGAAAGCTTACCTAGAGGCTTTAGCAAATACAAGGCAGCACTGTAATTCAGCACTGCCAATCAAGGAAGCCTTCAGCACAGGGCACAAACAGGACTTAGCAAAGGAGATACAGAAGCCGCTCACGATTCTGCCTTTATTAAGAGCTGTGTCCCATCCCATATATTGATTCTGTTTCAAATGACAGCCTATTAGTTGTGGCTCGAAGAGCAAAGACCGTACATCTGGTGAGGTGCTATTCATAGACTAAACTTTGTAATTTTTTAAAGAAAATTATCCCATATCAAAAAGACAAAGGGGAAAAACTGATAAATGTATTTAAATATAAAAATCATTCCTTTTGTTCTTGCTTCTATTCTTTTTGGTTCCAAAGGGGAGGGAATCACAAGTGCTACACTGAACTTTCAAAAAGCTGCTATTTTTGTAGTGGCATTCATCACTCCCTCTCCCACCAAAACAATATCCCTTGCAATGAGCAATTTTGGAAATGTTGGCTGCCATTCCAATGGACCTTTGTAGAGTTCTAATACATTTTGCCTCCCCACGCCCCCCAAAATAGTGAAATTATCCCTGCACCCACCCATTTGATAGTGAGTTGCATCACAAAATTCAGAGGGCCATTTCACCCAGATATATACATTTTACTACCAAACTTTCTTGTAACTTGGGTTCAGGTTCTACCCTTCGGAGCAGATGAGAACAAGCTTGCTCTCTCTTCCATGTGACAGCCCTTGAGATATTTGAAGATTGCTACCACATCTCTTCTCAGTCTCCTCTTTTCCATGCAAAACACACCCAATTCCTTCAACCGTTCCTCATAAAGCTTGGTTTCCAGACCCCTGATCATCTTGGTTGCCCTCCTTTGCACACGTTTCAGCTTGCCAATATCCTTCTTAAAGTGTGGTGTCCAGAATTGGACACAGTATTCCAGGTTTGGTCTGACCATGGCAGAATAGAGCAAAACTGGACACTATACTTCTGTTGATGCAGCCTAGAGTAGCATTAGCTTCTTTTGCTGCTGCATCACACTGCTGACGCAGGTGGCGCTGTGGGTTAAAGCCTCAGCGCCTAGGACTTGCCGATCAAAAGGTCGGCGGTTCGAGTCCCTGCAGCGGGGTGCGCTCCCGCTGCTCGGTCCCAGCGCCTGCCAACCTAGCAGTTCGAAAGCACCCCCGGGTGCAAGTAGATAAATAGGGACCGCTTACCAGCGGGAAGGTAAACGGCGTTTCCGTGTGCGGCTCTGGCTCGCCAGAGCAGCGATGTCACGCTGGCCACATGACCCGGAAGTGTCTCCGGACAGCGCTGGCCCCTGGCCTCTTGAGTGAGATGGGCGCACAACCCCAGAGTCTGTCAAGACTGGCCCGTACGGGCAGGGGTACCTTTACCTTTACCCACTGCTGATAGCCTTATTCTCCAGGAATTTGCCTAATCCTCTTACAAAGACATTGAAGTTGGTGGCAATCACTACTTCTCATAGGTACGTATTCCATAATTTAACTACCGGCTGTCTGAAGAAGTGCTTCCTTTCGTATTTCCTGAATCTTCCAAAGTTCATCTTCATTGAACATCCATGAGTTGTAGTGTGATGTTCCAGCTTTATGGTCACCTGCTACGGACTAGGCTTTTCAGTGGCATGAGATGACGGGGGCAGAATCGGCAGCTCTGACTATGCAAAGAGATTCACTAAGCTGGGTGTGCAATGGCACCAACACGGAGAACACCAAAACAGCGGAAGAATCCTACCGACTGCAATCAGCTCCTCCCTGTTTGTTCACAGAGACATTCCTAGAGAATACCCTTTTCATTTATTGCTCGATTATCGCCAACACTGCTATACTTACAAGTCATAACACTGCAGGGCTATTTTATGAGTCCATTAGCAATGGCCACAGCAAGCTTTGTGACACTTGCTGCACACTTTACACAGAACCTGACCTTCTAAAATAACCCAGGAAACTTGGAAATGAAAATGCTTACCGGCTCATGTAAGACAATATTTCACCAGATGCAATCATCTGCAATGAAATCTCACCCACGTAACACTCCCAATTTCTGCTTCTTGCTCCTTGAACTTCATTTTGCCATCACACCTCCAGATCATTTGCTTCCGTCTGAGAATGTCCTTTCAGATATTTATTTATACCTGAACTGTAGTGCATCACACATATCAATTCAGATATCTTATACATTTCTCCCTCTCTATCTCTCTCTCCCACCCATCTTTCATCACCCCATTCATGACACTTTTTGCCAGGTTGATTCCTAGGGGAATTCCAAATTTCGCATTATTCAATCTTCTCCTCCCCACTTTTTGGGTGGCAAACATTTCCACCCCTAAATCCAGCATATGGTGGAAGACAGGACATGATGGCCCGGCTACTAACACGGTTGCTGTTGGCGTTTTCAACAGCACCCGCCTCCTACCAAAAAACAACAAACTTTATTTCCTAAAGTAGCTGCCATTGCTAATGGTGGGACTCCCTCCCAACCTGCAACTGCTGGATATTGATCACCCCCAATTCCTTTGTCCAAAAACAGCGTGGAGAATTGCGAAAGACCATCTGCATGCAGCTGAAAAAGAAAACGAATTACGCCAGCTGTGAATTTCGCCTTCACTTGAGCATTGCATACCTGGCTTGCAACTTAGAAGATACCCCTGGTTGCCAAATGAGGACTGCATTTCTATGAGCCAAACAGCCATCTCTTTGCACCGTTATGTTTATGATTATTTTCCTTCACACGGCAGACTTTAGGATCTTGAGGGATCTCGAGGATCTTGCCCTCCTTTGCTAGACCTCCGCAAATGTACACTGCAGCAAACAAGCAAGTCCCAGAGAGACTGGGGAGATTACGACTGGCATCGATTCCTTTGTACTTTAAAAAAAACAACTTTTGCACTTGATACTGTGTCATTGTGTAACCGTCATTGGATTTAAGTTGCACAATGGCACTAGGATTGATCCGAAAGCACTGCTCGATGGAAACAATAATGGCATTACAACAGCTATCACAGAGTCAACTTTGAGCTCGCAGGCTGATACTTTTACAGGATTTTGCTTTGTCTATTGTCTCCCCTCTGAACGGTGATCAATGCAAAATTGCCGCCGCCAAAAGCAGAGCAGTCTGAGCAGCAGAGCAACACTTTCCAAAACAACCTATAAGTGACAGGCATTGTTTTCCTGAATTAACACTGGTAGCACATGGCACGGAACCAAACCCGAAAGGCTTAAATTGGGCGCAGGGGGGGTGAGAGCACTACCCTGCCCTTCTGTTCCTTTACCATCTTTGCATGAGACCACTAAACAGAAATCCGTAATTTTGCAGCAGCTCCCATGCCTCTAAAACACTGGAGCACAGAAAACTACCTTCTACCAAATCACACCACTGGTCTGTCCAGTTCAGTATTTTCTATACTGACTGGCAGCAGTTGATTTCAGATCGGGGTCTCTCCCTGACAGAATCACAGAACTCTAGAGTTAGAAGGGACCACAAGAGTCATCTAGTCCAACCCCCTGTAATGTAGGAATCTTTTGCCCAATGTGGGCATCGAACCCACAACTCTGAGACTAAAATACCATCTGGAGATGCTGGTGACTGAACCCAGAACCTCTTGCATTCAAAGCAGATGCTGTGTAAATGAGCTATGCAGATGTTAGACATGCGGATTGCAAGGCCACAGGTTCTGGATCAGTGCCCTATCCCATCAGATATTGATGAACTAAAATTCTCATCGCCCGTCTGCATTGGTTGTGCAGGCTGGGGCTGATGGGACTTGGAGTACAACATCTGAAAGGTGTTCTACGCTAAACTCCTAGGTAACACAAAGACAAAACTTAGTTGCAAAGTGGTATGTTCCTACTGTTATAGCAACCAATTCATATGCATGATTGTTTAGGAAGTACGCAGATGAGAAAACTGGAAACTTGATTTAATCAACTTTCATCCCCTTGGAAACTTAAAATCAATCCACCCAGCACAGTCCGCAGGACACTGATCACACAGCGAATCACCTGCTTTACTATGGAATCCTCATGTTTCCTCTCTACTTTGCCTTGCCTGACTTCACAGCAATTCCGCAATTAGGGACGGGAGAATATTTTCATTTTGGTTTTTCTCAGTTTCTCATTTTTCCAATCTTCAGTTCCGTTCTCATTTCCACATCAGCTTGGGGTTTTTAAAAAGTTCATGTGAAAATTTATGAGCATTTTAGTGCAAATTTCTTCTAACATACACATTTGTATGAAATTCTGCCTATTTTTGCAAACCACTTTCCCCTGATTAAACACATTTTTGCATCTTATTTTCGCTAATGTAAGCATTTTTATGCAGACTTTATCCTCGCATATAAATTTTCACGCACAATACTTGGCTGGAGATATTCACAGAAGGTCATAAGGTGACTGTGTTTCGGGTTTGCATCTTGCGAACTGCATTGAATTTCAACCCCATCCCTAAATTTCATGCACCCCAAAGAGGTAAGGCACGTGTAAGAAAATTGGCTGAGGCAGGGTAGCACCCACCAATGTTCATTTATTCTGAGTCTAACATTTTAGCATTTAGGTAACTACTGTATATGATGGAATACAGTGGTATAGAACATTTCTGAAGGATGCACATTGATACAATTTAAAGCAACATAAAACTTAATGAACTGCAGGGTGGGGGGCACATTTATGTATCCAAGTGCCCTATTGATAGGGCAAACTTTTAACTTCTTTTTTTTTAATGACCTGATAACATAACACGGTGCTTTGCTAAGCTGCTATCCAGTCCCTTGTGTGTCTTTTCCAAGCAGCTCAGCTTGACACATCTACTGTCTTGATGTCTGAGACGGAACATCTCTGATCTAACTACCAGATTAATCATTTCAGCTCTACTTCGAACGGAGCAGACAGCTGTGAAAGAGATCTCTGCTGAAAATTTATCTAAGATGTTCGCGCCAGCAAATGCCACACGTGTTCTTTGCTAATGGCAAGAGAAAGGGGGTTAAACTGCAGAAGCGAGGGTGTCGGGGTAATGGCAGTAAATTGGACACAGGCTGGTTGCCAGCATCTAAATGACTATGTCACCTCCTGACGGGCAGGAGCGTCTTACTGTAACCGTCATTACAAAAAGATTGCCTATCTCAAACCAACAGCACTTGTGACCCACCAAGCTAAACACAGCTCGAAACACCTTGGGTTATGGATTACCACGTGCTTGGCTAACCCCCACACAGGTATTTGGTTTTCTGCATGGCAGGCAGCAAAATGATGAAGATGTTCTTCAAGGTGGGCTGCCATACATGGCTGATGGATTGTGTTTGGTTGGGTGAGTCTGAAGTCACAGAGGCCTAGTCTATCACCATGTGTAAACTTCTCAGGAGTAGAACTTGGGAAGCCATCAGTAGGGCTGGGCGATATCTGGTTTTCAACATTGCGATATATCACCAGCTAAATTTCGCAATACAGTGGTACTTCGGGTTACAAACACCTCAGGTTACAAACACTTCAGGTTACAGACTCAGCTAACCCTGAAGTAGTACCACAGGTTAAGAACTTTACCTCAGGATGAGAACAGAAACCGTGCGACAGTGGCACGGCGACAGTGGGAGACCCCATTAGCTAAAGTGGTAGCTCAGTTTAAGAACGGTTTCAGGTTAAGAACAGACCTCTGGAACAAATTATGTTCGTAACCAGAGGTACCACTGTATATTGATATATCATGATGTCTGAAATAAGGATGGAGCTATGTAGAGGTAATGGCTAGTTTCAGTTTTTCCACACTGTGATTTTTCCATAGCACACACACACAATCACAATTTATGACATATTGTCAGGTCAAAAATTATGAAACCTGTAACACGATATGGACTTCAAACTAGTTTGGGGCAATATATCGCCAAGCCCTAGCCACCAGGTCTTCATGTTGGAGTAGAGAATCAGGAATTGGCACTTCCAGTCTCTAAGACAGCAACTTCCACTGAGGAGCCCTTGGTCCTCAAGCTATTGTAAGACTCCAACTCCCATCAGCCCCAGGAAGAATGGCAAATGGCCAAGGATGATGGGAGTTGGAGTCCATCATCGCCATCACTACTACTACTACTACTATTACTACTACTACATCTGGATGGTGGGAAGTTCTTTGCTAAGCCTTGATAACCCTAAGAGGGCAAACCAGGCACACGTCAGAGGTTGAGGAACATGAATGGTTCCCTTGAACCATGTGCTGAGGCTCCTGAGGATCCCTCCAGGGTGAGACCTGCTGAACAACCCTTGGAATTGCCAGAGGAGGAGGTGGACCTACCCCTCATTCCTTGTGAACTACCCATGATGGCAGGACCTAACTGCAAGACCTCACTCTCCCATTCGTACTCCCCAGTGACATTCAGAGGTGTATTGCCTTCAATAGCGGAAGGTGAAAAGCTTAAAATGGACACAGGAGGATTCTCCTTTAGGGGCACAGAGATGTTTGCATCCCAAGTTTCCTCATCTCCCTGGAAAAAAACAAGCTAGCCAACTGCAATTCTAAGCTGCGCCAGAAAGTTTGGGCATCACTATTAATATATTCATCTGGTTTGGCAAACCTCTTAAGAAAATAACTGCTGATTGTAGGATATGACCTTTATGTGGTTTTCCCCCAGTGTAACACATTAAGAGCTTTTGAAATAAAAATAAAAATAGAACGAGTTTGGAAGCATGAAGGAAAGAGAAAGTGCTTCCAAAATTCACTCTTTGCAAACTCTATTAGAACATGACAGCCCGAGATAAGGTTATTATGGAAAGCTCTACTGCACAGAATGGTGAATACTTCATTTTCTCTCCTCGCCGCCTCAGCCCTCTCACACTGAAAAATGCATAGGCTGACTTTTCGCTCTAGGGATCCCCAATGGCTGGACTCAACTGGGAGCAGGGGAGCCTTGCTAAAGGTTAAGGAAATGTGGGTTACATCTAACTACATCTAACTAACGCAGAAGTTAGGCCCCATCTGCGCTCCACATTTAAAGCACTATGGTGCCACTTGAAAAAGCCACAGCTTCTCAGAGTGCTTTTAACAATCAATTCCTCTTCACAGGGAATGCTAGAAATGGTAGCTTTCTGAGGGGAATGGGGTACCCTAACGACGCTGAGCAAACTACAGCTCCCAGAATTCTTTGGGGCAAGCTGTCACTACGTCATACAGCTTTAAATGTATGGCCTTGATCTCCCAACTCTATAACAGTCATAATACAATGGTCATTTAGGACATGGCAGCACAGTTTTGAACCCAGTTCCGACTTGTATCATCTGTTTGCAGAGAGCTAGATTCCTTCTTCTTGTTGTTGTTGTTGTTTAGTCGTGTCCGACTCTTTGTGACCCCATGGACCAGAGCACGCCAGGCACTCCTGTCTTCCACTGCCTCCCGCAGTTTGGTCAGACTCATGCTGGTAGCTTCGAGCACACTGTCCAACCATCTCGTCCTCTGTCGTCCCCTTCTCCTTGTGCCCTCCATCTTTCCCAACATCAGGGTCTTTTCCAGGGAGTCTTCTCTTCTCATGAGGTGGCCAAAGTATTGGAGCCCCAGCTTCAGGATCTGTCCTTCCAGTGAGCAGTCAGGGCTGATTTCCTTAAGCATGGATAGGTTTGATCTTCTTGCAGTCCATGGGACTCTCAAGAGTCTCCTCCAGCACCAGAATTCAAAAGCATCAATTCTTCGGCGATCAGCCTTCTTTTTGGTCCAGCTTTCACTTCCATACATCACTCAGAGAAGCTATGAGCTATGCCGTGCAGGGCCACCCAAGATGGAGAGTGGAGACTTTTGATCAAATGTGATCCACCTGGAGCAGGAACCGGCAAACCATTCCAGTATCCCTGCCAAGAAACCCCATGGACAAAGACAACAGGCTAGATTCCTATGCTCTAATAACTACCTGAAAGCAGACTGAAGTAAGGGAATAGGATATATACCACATAAGGAAGCCATAGAACATCAACAGGCAACCATATTATGTCCAGAATGAGACCTCCACCCCAAGCTCTCTCCTGGCCACACCTCCCCCCAACCATGCACCCTAATTTCAGCCCCTCCTTGAATGTTTTCGCCTAGATGCAACCCAAAACAAAATGCAGGCCTCAGACTGAAAACGTCTCTCCATCCTTGAGACAGAATTATCTTCCTTGGAGAAAAGAGTGCATACTGTTATGAGTTTGTAGGCGCCAAACCCCCCTAAATTCCTGGGTCTGGTAGGCGTTTCAATGCTTGGAGTGTTGAAACTGGGTGCATTAAGACTTCTTCTTGAAGTGTGTGCTAGACACCTCTAATCCCCTGGAATCAGCAAATCTTAATAGCTGATTAAGCTAGGTGAAGCTTCCCATGTTCACGAAATTGCCTGGGGCTAGCAGGAGAACAAAAGGAAGGTGATAGACCATTAGGAAAGCCAAAGAGAGGGGCATGTAAGGCAGATTGATCTGCCACTGAGCTACAGCCCTGCCCTGAAAGGGGCAAGCATGCTTCAGATGTGAACTACCCAATATCAGGACAAACCTCTCCAAAGACTGAGGGCCTTTCTGACTATCGTACATACAAGGCAACCAAAAGAAGCCAGCTGGCCTGTAATGCCTGGAGCCTGAACGAGTCTGCAAAAGAGGAGGCTTTTGGTGCAAATGGGTAGCTCCCCCAAAATTGCCCCCCCCACTTCACCAGCATAATATGGCAAGGGAAAGATTTTGCCCTTCATGCACATTGATGCTCTTGGCTCAAGCGTTGCTTTGGTTTCCTATTTAGTACCACATTTAGTACCACATTTTCCTATTTTAGTACCACATCGTAGTATATATTTTCTATTTTAACTGGAATTAGATTGAACAAATTGCCTCTCTCTCTCTCAGCTACAAAGAGTTCGGCTCATAGTCTGCAGACTGGATGAGGAGGGCAGGAAAATATATCTGGTTGTGACGTGGAACAATGGGATTGACCAACAAGAAAGATGTCGTGTGTTTCCGCTCCCTTGCTTTAAGGCTCTCCACATCTTCTCCCTGGCTTGGTTTTCTTCCTCGCCTCACCTTAACTCCACCAGCCCCCTTTTGCGAGGCGAATTCACAAAAGCATCACCTTCGCTTGTGTACTGCAACTTCCAGGTGATTACCTGGAGACTAAATGGCCACATCCAAAGCTTTCGAACTACTCAGCATCATTCCCAACACAATATTTTGAATGGAGGGAGACCACATATCAAGCTAAAGTTAGAATTACTTCAAAACCTGAAGCCAGTGTGGTGTGGTGGTTAAGAGCAGTGGACTCGTAATCTGGTGAACCGGGTTCGCTTCCCCGCTCCTCCACATGCAGCTGCTGGGTGACCTTGGGCCAGTCACACTTCTCTGAAGTCTCTCAGCCTCACTCACCTCACAGAGTATTTGTTGTGGGGGAGGTAGGGAAAGGAGATTGTTAGCTGCTTTGAGACTCCTTAGGGTAGTGATAAAGCGGGATATCAAATCCAAACTCTTCCTCCTCCTCTTCCTCTTCGGGAAAGTGGTGTTTGGCTGGATCTCTACAGTACAGTTCTCTCCCAGTGTATGTTAACAGGTCTTAAGAATTCCTCTCGATTTCAGGTCGTCAGATGTGTTCCCTGTTTTCTGTGGCCTATTTTTCACAGCTTCCGTGCGCATAAACATTTCCAAGGAAGCAGACGCTTGCATAAATATTTCAAGCCCACCAATTTTAAGACAGTTAGGCTCCCTTCTGCATTAATGCTTTCACAGACGGAACGGGGAACGTGGTTTGTTTGTTTACTGCATAGGGTAACCTCTTGACACTATGGCAACCCAGTGGCAGTGCATCTTGGGAGGAAAAAGTCATGAAAACGAGAGGCAGCACATTTTTCTCGTACCCAGAAGCCTAGTCTCAAGCTCAACTGAGACCCAATTTTGAATGCTGTGAGATCTGGTTTAAACCTCTCATTTGCTTAAAGCAAGGAAATGCAGTTTGGAAATTCTGCTCCCCTCACATTGCTTTGACGGCTGGCAACTATTTTGCTCCCTTGTGATGCAAAGATGCAGGGGTCTCTCCATCACTCATCTGGGTGCAAACAAAACGCCATCTCCTCCAGGGTGCAAACAAACCATCGGCATACAGCATCACAAGATGTCAGGCAAACAGCATAGGCGAGAAAGGATGAAACGGGAACACATATAAAGCACTTTCTAATATGCGCTGGGAAATTTGGGTACCACTCATGGCCACAGCTTAGCTCCCACAGTCAAAACAATCTGGTGCTCAAATTCTACTTCTGGCTTAACCCACATTGGCTTGCAGTGGTTTTGACCTCTGGCATAAATACTTCACCCTGCTTCTACAATGGTAAACAAAATGTCATTTCTGACTCTCCAAAGATCCCACATCACCAAGAACAGTGCTATCATACGAGCAGAAACAAGACCCAGAACGTAATTCAAAGTGTGTATTGCAGTCTCATAGTTGTGATACTATTTATTCAAACAATAAGCATGCCAATTGCAAAAACAGTGACAACAACAGTGCTTCCAAAACTTGAAATACTTGACGTACCCCAGGAGTCAGAAATGGGGAGTGAAATAGTTAACTTGAGCGAGTTTTGTGCTGCAGACTGCAACAGATGACCTTTCCTGCACCTCATTTGCATGGCAATACTGTGTGATAAAGGGGGGGGGGGTAAAGGTTCTATATTCATTCAAGACTGAGCATACCAGGTTTTTACAGAACCCTGAATAACTTTAACACCAGGGGGAAGTTACAAAACAGATCACTGGGCAGAGATTGAAAGCCAGAGCATGGTCTTGGGGTAAAGAAAAACAAGAAACACACAAACTTATGGCCATATCTTTCTTGGAAAGTAACAACTGTAAAAGAAATAAAGGAGCACAAAATAATATGAAGTTTGAAAACCTTTGCACAATGGGAATATGGAAACTTATTTTCTCTCCCCCTGTGTAAAGTTGATCAATGTGATTTATTTTGTTGGGGCGCAACACGAGTCACGCAGCATTTGCAAAGCAATTTATCAATGAAATGGGTTGGATCCACATTCAGAAAATAATGTATGCTGCAGCCTTAAGCTATTTTCTGTTGTTGTTTTCCCCGAAATATGTAATTTGACACTACGTTTAAGAAAAATGAGGTTGTACTGCCACACAACTTAGTTACTAAGCAGCTCCTGGGAGATAACTTGGTTCTCTTTGAAGCAATTCCTCCATCTCGGTAATTATTAGAAAAGATGCAAATGTACACTGGAAGGTTACCATGCACACAGATAAAACGTGAGAGGCCAGAAGCCTCTATGCTAGCTAGAGATGGGTGAAATCCATCAATTTCGCTTTCTCTCAGTTTCTCATTCACCTAATCTTAAATCCAATCTTCCGCATCGCCACATTTGCATTTCAAAAAAAGAAGTCCTAATGAAAATATACAAGTTTGCATGCAATATTTTGCCTGATAGGGAAAATATAATGCTTTTTTTGTACGGTAGTTTCACCAATAGCTGGCTTGCTATCAACGCTTCACCCTAACATATTCATTTTTGGGTATACACTTCTTGGCTGGAGAAGTGAACTGCAAATTTCAGAGAAGTGCAAATATCAAAGGATGGCTGCATTTCTGTTTGCATACGGTTTCAGAAAGCGTGGCTTGGGTACGTTCCCCCTCTAAATGTGGATTTCTCCATCATCCCTAATGCTAGCCCAGCCTGCGTCTCTCCACTGCGAGCGGCCGCGCAACAATGAAGATGGGATCACTTGCATGGTCCCACTCTGCCCTCCACAAATCAGCCACTGCATGAAGCAGTGACGGCCACCATCGTTGTTGGTTTTAGAAGAGGATGGGGCAAATTCATGGCAGAGAGGACTATTGATGGCTGCTGGCCACAAAGGCTATGTCCAGCAATATGCATTTCTCAAAATTCCAGTTGCTTGAAATCACAAGTGGAGAGAGTGCTTGGTCCAGCCATTATTTCTTGTGGGTTTCCTGTAGGCCGCTGTGAGAGTGTGATGATGGTCTCAATGGGCATTTGGTCTGAGCATTTGGATTGGGGTTAAGAGGACTGTGCATACTTTATCCCGGTTCAATTACTCTTTCTAAGCCTCCTTTAGTCACTTGGAAAAATAAGTGGGACACGGGGGTGGAAATAAAGCAAACAAAATGCCATTTTGATTGGACTCAAAGGTTTATAGCGTCTGGCCCCAACCCATTCCAAACTGAGCAAGGGAATGAGATAAATCATCAATCATAAAATGTTCCTTTTGTGGATCTGGAGGTAGCACAGGGTGATTAGGACTTTTACCACCCAAGATTCTGCACATAACTAGTATTACTCTTAATCGCTTGTCATTAATACCAGTAACATAAGGATAAAGGGAAAAATTCTCTATAATCTAGACAGTGTGTCTCAGATTGCATTGACACCAGCTTTTAAAAGTGTAGTAACATTTAAGTGCGGCTTCACTTAAATTTTACAGCTGTGACTTAGAAGCAGTAATAATATTTATGACTCAGAAACCACATACACCCTACAGTCAGAGCGGGTAGGAATCCAACAGTGTGTTTGGGTTTTTGGAAAACAGGGTCCGCATTGTTTCAGCCACCTTTGGTTTTTCTGTATAATAATGTCTGTCGCACACATATATACATGCATGCATCCATATATAACACACACGTATTTTATTATCTCAGAGGCTTAGGACGGCATCTAAGCACAGTTAGATAACAATGACAAATGCCACATCCAAGACATAAGATCCCAGTGGCCCCACTGGGATCCCACCTTACAAAAGCCTGGAGAAACGGAGACTTGTACATTGTCTAGGCACGTTGATGGTTCAGGCTTCAAGGGAACTCTACAGCAGAAAAGAAATCTATAATCCGAAAAAAAATGCAAGAAAGTCAATATGTGTGCCATAATGCAGTGGATATGATGTACTCATCAATTCAGGGCTGAGGCAGACAAAATTAGCAGAGTTAAATGATCTTTTAAAAATGGGCTATATAACTGTGGTGTTATGATCAACATGTAAACTATTTTAATCCTGATTACAACCAACATTGACATGCCTTGAAACTAGCTTTTAAGATTTCCATCAGTCAGACATAATACTAAAACAGTGTAAGGGGAGACAGAGCAATTCAGGCACAGTAAGAAAGGCGACACAAAATGCCACAGCTCAAATCTCCATCCTTTGACCCTAGTGAATGGCCACCCATTATTCTGCACCAGTCTCTATCAGTGATTTCTTTTTGCATTGTCCCTGACAAATCCAGAAACCTCCCCAGGCTCATACAAAAAGTGCAACTCCATAACCCAAAAGTGGCTAACCTGCAATCCTCCAGATGTCCCCGGAATACAACTGCCATCATTCTTGAACACCGGCCATGGGACTGATGGGAGCTGGAGTCCAGAAACATTGAGAAGGCTACACTATAGCTTGCTGGAGACTTGGGGAAGTCAGTTCACCACACGTCAACTGGTGTGATTTATCAGCACAGCAGAGTCTTCAAATATTTCCTGCTCTCAGCAGAGGGACTGCTTCCAGAGTCCCCAAGTTAAGGGGAAAACGCCTCTCCCACACAGTTCAAAGTAACAAAGTGGTGGCCCTTAAAATGTAAATAAGTAGATTTAATAAAAATATTACATAAACTTCCATATATTTAATACAGTGGTACCTAGGGTTAAGTGCTTAATTCGTTCCGGAGTTCCGTTCTTAACCTGAAACTGTTCTTAACCTGAAGCACCACTTTAGCTAATGGGGCCTCCTGCTGCCGCCGCGCTGCGATTTCTGTTCTCATCCTGAAGCAAAGTTATTAACCCGAGGTACTATTTCTGGGTTAGCGGAGTCTGTAACCTGAAGCGTATGTAACCTGAAGCATTTGTAACCCGAGGTACCACTGTAGGGCGAACAACTCAACACTCAACCTCGCTGGTGTTGCTATGGTAACCCAGTGAACCTGGCACCCTTATCTCAGAGCATCAAGATGAAACCAGGATCTCTTGCACCAAGCTGTTGGCTCCTCCCTATGAACTACTGTATGCCGCGGAGCTTCCTTGCTTTAATAAACTTCAGCCCGTTAAGGAAGTTGCCCTCACCCGCCTCCCATTAAAGCCAAGCAAATGAGTATCATTCCCAGGAGCCTTTCCCAATGAAGGACCAAATTGCTTTTAAAATGCGTGTGGACATTTGTCTTCCATATCGGCATACTGTCTCTCCCCGCATCAGAATTCTCATTAAAACAGATCAAAGGCAAAAGGCGACACCAGAATTGGAGGAGCGCAGCGGCCGAACGGCATGCACACAGAGAGATCGTTGCAGGACATTTCTGATTAACTTTCATGCCAGTTTCCCTTTCGAGGCAGTTTCCATACAGCCATCCCAGGTGTGTCTTCGTAACTCAGTTGTGTGCTCCTGTGAAAGTTGATCTAGGTTGGCAGGGAATGATGGAGTGCCTCAATTTGTGTTTTTTTACAACAACAACAACAACAACAACAGCGTTCCTGGATAACTGAAGTGTACTTAACAGAGCAGTGAAAACTATCAGGTTCTGGGAGAAGTTGTGAAGAAATGACGGATAAGGTTTTGCCGACGACCAAGAGCCCCCACCCTGACGAAACTCCATTTGCAGCCAAGGGAAAAAGGGAAGGCGGGGGAAGGAATTACATGCTGGAATAGCTTCTGGAATTGACAATACTCCTACGTCTTACTGACGTAGCACTATTAAGTTTAGGCTGTGATGTATCGTAAGTGGTAAGGCGGTCTCCTCCCTTCTTGTGGGGGCATCAGAGTGGCTGCGTTGCTCAAAAAACAGCTCGTGGCATTTTTTCCAATAAGCAAACTGAAGGGAGCCCGGAATCCAGGCTCAGTAGAGCACTGTTTGTTGAACTTTTGATAATCCAAGCACATTTATCTCTTTTTTCTGACTAAACTTAGGTGTACCCCCTTCACACAGGATTTGTAAAAGGGGACCCTAACCTGTGTTTCTCCATGAGTTACTGTTCTGCATGTGCCTCTTCTGAGAAGTCCACTCACCTTCTATGGTGGGCGGTGTTGTGGCCAGGCCTTGGGCCACACCAGTGATCTGGTCAACGGCAGGCCGGATCGCCGGGCAGCCAGCTACTGACCAATGCTGGCAGGCTTAGGCGGGCATTCCCCTGGGAGCAGGTCCACTGTACCAAATAGCACTTGGGCCCGCTCCCAGGGGACATAAATCACAGGCTGCCATGCACTCTTCCTGTCTTTTCGTCGGATCTGTAACCAATAAAGTTGTAGCCTACTTGAACCCATAAACCAAGGTTCTGTCTGGTTATTCACTTCCCAGCCACTGCGGGGTCTTGGCACGCAACAGATAATGCTGAACGAGACAGTTGCAGATACAGCAAAAATCCCAAACGCACACCTTTGTTGCTGAACCGATTGCTTAAACAGATGATCCTGGAACTGGATACTGCTAACAGAACTACTGGTATGTTTTATATGCACTTAAAATTTCTGAGATGCTTTATGCTTTGATTCAGGGTTTTACGACGCCAGCTTGTTTAACCTAAATGTAGTTAGCGGTAGCCGCAAATTTCCCCACTTCAGACCGACCAGCAACCTGTGGTTAGCTAAAAGAAGAAGCTAATGCTTCAAACTCCTCCTCTCAGCCACATGGGATGAGAGTGAGGCACACACAAACAAAGAAGGCAAGGCTCATTCACAGTCTTCCCCAACCCGAATCCCACTAGACATTGTTTGTTTATGACTCCCATCTGCCCCAGCCAGCGTTAGCAGGGATGATGGCAGCTGAAGAATAGGGCTGGGTGATATCTGGTTTTCAACGTTGTGATATATCACCAAGTAAACATCACGACATACCAATATATCACAATGTCTGAAATAATGATGGAACTATGTAGAGGCGAAGTAGAGCCGGGCGATATCTGGTTTTAAGTTTTGTGATAGACCACCAGCTAAACATTGCGGTATACTGATATACTGCAATATCTGAAATAAGGATGGAGCTGGTTTTCAACATTGACATGTATCTCCAACTAAACATTGCAATACAGTGGAACCTCGGGTTACAGGCACTTCAGGTTACAGACTCCGCTAATCCAGAAATAGTACCTTGGGTTTAGAACTTTGCTTCAGGATAAGAACAGAAATCGCGCAGCGGCCATGGCCGCAGCGGGAGGCCCCATTAGCTAAAGTGGTACCTCAGGTTAAGAACAGTTTCAGCTTAAGAACGGACCTCCAGAATGAATTAAGTTCTTAACCCAAGGTACCACTGTATACCAATATGTCACAATGTCTAAAAAAAGGATGGAACTATGTAGAGGCATTGTGATTTTTGCATAGCACACACACACACACACAAACACCATAATTTGCAATATATTGCCAGGTCAAAGATTATGAAGCGAGTATCATGGTATGGACTTGAAACCGGTTCTGGACAATAAATCGCCCGGCCGTAACACACACCATGATTTGTGAAATGTTGCCAGGTAAAAAATTATGAAACCTGCATCATGATATGGATTTCAAACCATTCTTGCTTTATTGGCCGAGGTACCTGGACAGCTTCTGGGTCATGTCCAGCCCTACTGCACAGCTAAACCATGTAGCACTAAACCACTGTTTAGCATAGCTTTGACCAACCTGGTGCCCTCCAGCTGTTATTTACTACTCCTCTCAGCACCATCCAGCACAGCCAAATTTCAGCGATGATGCGATCGGCAGTCCAACAACAACTGAAGGGCACAGCAGGTTGGGCAAGATTGACTCACCATTATGTCTGAAAACGGGCACAGTGTTTGCCAACCTTCTGGCTGGCTGACCTGTACTGACCTGGCTGACCTGTACATAGCTGGGCAGCCCACAAGTTGTGCAGGCCTAACTCAGAGATTGCATAATTGTAGAGTTTCAAAATAACATGGCTGATCAAATATGGCTGCAAGCAAAGGCGGAATACTGCATGAAGCAAGTTTGCTTTGTGCTAAGCCGCCATTAACCTGACAATGCTCAACTGATGGTTCCCACTCTCGGTTGTGTTTTTTAAAGTACCCATCCATTCCTGCAGTGGCAGGAGGGGAGGAAGAGCTCTACCGCGGGAGCAAATTGCTTGGGAATCACAAAAAAAACTAAAGGAGGGAGTGCGAGGCGTAAGGTCAAGCCTGGGGGTATCATAAAAATATGACACAAACACATAAATCTGAGCCGGAAGCCTGCAAAGAATCTCGGCAAGACAGAGAGCAGCATTAAAAGCACAGAAGGTCAACGGTAAGGTTTTGAAACACTGGGAGAGTAACTACACAAATACGAAGACACTGTGTGTAAATCTCAAGATTAAAGAAGCTAGCAGCATGCTAAATCATGTGTATAGGAACAGAAAGAAATATCCTTCCGAGGGAGCCCTGCCAGTATGATGGAAGCTCTAACAGCTAAGTGATAATGGTAGGAAGGTACCAGGAACATTTGCACTGAAGCAAAGCATAGAATCACAGAATCGTAGATTTGGAAGGGACCCCAAAGGTCCTCTATTCCAACCCCCTTGCAATGCAGGAATTGCAACTAAGGCATCCATGACAGAGGGCCACCCAACCTCTGCTTTAAAAACCTCCAGTCAAAGAACATTCTGATTGTGTTCTGCTACTAGAAAAGTAAAAAGAAAGTGAACCCGAAGTATTCCTTCTGAGTATGCTACTCGTTTTTAATTAAAACTGGAGACCTGCTAAGCATTTCTGTTAGAAACCATGGGGAGTAAGGTGGTCTAATTGGCCTCCAATACCTCAAGCTATGAGTCTTGTTACTGGAAGGCTGTGTGCTGTTTTCTGAAAGCGCTTGCGGGAAAATAACCAATTATGCACACACAAAATCTGCTTTGGCTCTGTTTACATATGGTCTACCTCACCTATTATCTGAACTGAAAGGGCTCCCCCCACACAAACGTATAAAGGCTGCCTGTCTCAATTGACAACACTGTTCTCAGCATGGAATTATGTCAGATCGATTTGCATCTCATGGGACCTACTCCTTAGTAGTAGTAGTTATTCTGCACTTTTTAAAAGCTACCTGCACCATCTTTTAAGGAGGTCATGCCTGAATTTTAATAAACCAGTAACAATGTTTTGCATTTAATTAACACTTTATAGGGCAATGCTAAACACACTTACTAGGGACTGCAATCCTTACTTGGGACTGATGGGATGAGCCAGATCTGTCAATTCCACTTTCCCCGAGTTTCTCATTCTTTCAGGCTTAAATTCAATTATCAACATTTCCATATCAGCTTGGAGTGTGTTTGTTTTTTTAAGCCATTATGAAAATTCACCAGCACTTTATTATGCCATTTCCACCAATAAATAAAAATAAAATAACAGATTAAAAATGAATTTTTGCAAGCGATTTCCAGTAATGCAACACATTTTTGCTTTACAATTATGCACAATTGCGCATTATGCATTTCTAAACTGTTGGGACTATTGTGCAGGACTTAGCAGCGGGGAATGAGGAAGGGTGGGAGTCTTGAGCGGAAAACCCATTGGGAAATGGTGGTACCTCTCAAGAACAAATGTGGAAATCAGGAAAAAAAACCTCACCGAAAAGTCCCTTGCAACATTCTGAAGACTCACCCAGAAAGTTCGTGATTCCTGAATTCATTCCAAATGGAGTTGAGTTAACCTATGCCTAGCAAAGGGGTCACACCGCAACCTTTTTTTGGCACAAGTACAAACCAGAGAAACTGGACAAGGACTTGGGTTCAAATTCCCACATGAAGCTCACTGGGTGACCTTGGGACCAGTCCGCATCTCTCAGCCTAAGCTCCTTTGCCAGGTTGTTTTGGGGTTAAATGAATGGGAAGAACCACGTATGCCACCTTCAGCTCCTTGCATCAGATATAAAAGCAATAAATTATATAAAAAATGTGGCACTGTGCATACAGTACAACATCACGTGCCAGTACAGCAACCATTGCATGTTCTCTCCCCCCCCATCCCAGCCCAAATTACATCTGGAAAATGATGTGACAGGAGCATTCAGAATCCAAAAGTGTCAGATCCCAAATCTCCGCATGCCTATATGGGAGTGCTCAGCGTTGCATTACTAATACTAAATGAGTACGCGTGACTGCGCTGAAAAGATTGTTGCAGGCTCCATAGCAGACACGCCGGCTTCTAAATGTCCATCATCCTCAATGTCTCCAATTTCAGAGTTACGGGCTGATAACAGTGTGCCAGCCAAAGCTGTATCAGACAGTATATTATCGACATTTTCAAAACAGCACAAAAAGTCCTTTCTCCATCAGTGCGAAAATGCACAAGCCTGTGCGTGCATGGTCGTTTTTTGTTTTTTTTAAGCTGATGACAAAATTGCCCGGGTTGTTACTTATGCAGCAAAATCTACACACACACACACTCTGCACTGATGTGGTCCAGTCCAGGCTATAGTAGATATAGCAGGCAAATTGATGGATAGAGCATACAAGGAAGAAATTGAATACTGAGGGGGGAAAACCCTATCAAGCAAAAAATTGTTAGCCTGGGTCCTGATAGGGGGAAGCAACATCAACAATGATCCGCTAATATGCACTTATGCGACAGTAGGAGAGCGGACTGTCTGTTTCAGAGGAGTAAGTGATACATCAGGAAATGCAGGTGCGAGGCTATCTGAAAGGCGCGGGAGGAAGAAAAGTAGCAAAAGCAAGAAGATTCCTTAAAATGATAATAAGGCTATTTTGACATGTGCACGGTAGTGGATGCATGTTTGAAGCTGCAAACTCACAACGCAGAAAAATGCAAATGCCGAATGCAGAGTTTGGCCAAGTGAACCATGGGAAAAGGAGCCCTGCTGCATCAGACCACATGTGCACTTTGGCCAGCATTCTGCTTTCCATAAGGGCCAACTTAACGCTTCTGGGAAATGCACAAGGACAGGTTGAAAGAAACAGCCCTCTGTTCAATGACTGCAACCCCACCAAACGATATTCAGTGACAGCGTTAGAAATTAGCCAGGCGCATTTTACACTTGGCTTTCGACCACGTGCAACCTAGTGAAGATGTTCAGGTGGCAGGATGGCACCTGGCAACTCCACCATTTGGAGGTGCATGCCTGGGGATCCGGACTGTTTTCACACTGAACAGCACATCCTCTAGAATTCCATCAGCTATATTTCATCTGCACAATTCAACTGAACTTTAGGGTTCAAAATGCTCTTTCTGTGCAGCTTGAGCAGGAGCAGTGAACGACGTTATAGTTAATTGTTGTCGCTTGCCGTTACTTACCCCACCCCACTGCCCTGCTCACAGTTGTGAAGAATATCCTTACATTATGAATATCACCATTAAGAAAAAGAGGTCGGAATGGGCCGATAAATATGTGGACTGGCCCTGGATCAACTGACTTTTCCTCTTTAAGTTCTCAAAGCTCTTAACCAAGCTCAAGGCTGTCTTCTGAACTAGTCAGATGCTTAACTGAGAATCAATCACAGTCAGTCCATTGTTTAAAAAACAAGACACTGCAGCCGTCTTGCCCCAAAACGGCAACTAGACATTCGGTTTTGGCGACTGCAGCCTTGGTTTAAGGAGTCATTTGGCCCCTAGCTTCACTTAGCTCAGTGAAGACCTTACTTGGAAAATCAATACGACCCAAGAAAGCTCAACAGAGACTCCATCTCCTCAGAGTATTGCGAAAGAACAGTGTCAATCAACATTTGATGACCTCCTTCTACTGGTCAACAATAGAAAGTGTCCTTTCATACTGCATCACGTTGTGGTACGCTGGTTTGACATCATCTAATAGGAAGTGCCTACAGAGGGTGGTGAATACAGTACAAGATTGTTATGGGCTGTCCCATGAATCCGCTGGATGACATTGCGGAAGAAAGTTGCCTCAGGAGAGTGAGAAAAATTCTCAGGGGTGTTTCACACCCCGGCTGGCACTTTCTTGATCTCCTGCCCTCAGGCAGAAGATATAGAAGCATGATTAGTCGCACCAACAGGGTAAAGAGCAGCTTCTATCCGTGGGCTGTTAGACTGCTGAATGAAAAGATAACAACAGGGCAACTGACTTTTGGGTTTGGTGGGTGTGCGTCAGTAAACAAGGGGAATTAAGACTAAGAGAGCTGAGTGGGGGGTGCTTGTGTAATCTCACTGTATACAAGTTGTACAAGTGACAATAAAGTATTTCATCTTCATCATTTCATCTTCATATAGCTGAGTTTCTAACACTGTTCAGTGATAAACTGCCACTAAATATGGCGGTTCTATTTTAACTAATAGCCACTGGTGGACTTACTCTCAAAAACTGAAAAAAGAAAGCTAAGGCAGCCCTGAGATCTATGGATGAAGGGTGGTATACAAATATAACAATAAAAACAAAACTAATAAAAATAAAAGCAAAAAAGCTCCTCAGGCGGAGGAGGCAGGAACTGTTAGTTGCAATACCATATTTTGGGCTCCTCACAGTGGTTCTGCCAAAGTGTTGCAGCAAACAAGCCGATGCTGAAATGTTCAACGAAAAGAGGTTGGGAGAACATGGGGATCCAATAATAGTCATGAGGTGCACATTGCTAATGAGGTATTAAGGAAAATCACACCACTGAACCGGCAGAAGTCTTCCATCAGCATCCCTGCTGAAGTGATAATCCAGCTTTTGGCTGCAATCCTGCACATAATTAGGCATCTTATATTCCAGCATCTTCAATGCAAATTAAGCAACCTTAAGTCTGTGCAGGATGGCAGCAAGGGTTTTCTTATCCCACCCCACCCCCAGGTGCAGAAAAATGTTCTCTTCATCTGGATTAACTCATTCAAAACTTAGAAGTCAACTGGGATTTGAGAAAGCAGGCGAATCCTCCTCTCTTTCTCCCCCTCCCAGTCTACGAAGATACCAAGATTATGATTGTGTTTATTTTTATTTTACTTATTTCTCATGTTGACAGGGCTGAAATAATCTGTTTAACTATTATGGCTGTGAAATGTCAAACATGCTTTGGTTTCTCAGAGCACGATGTAGTCAAAAAGTTAAGCATTTCTAAATCCCTTTCCTTTCAATGGGCAGTTAAGAACATCCCCAAATCTGCCCCCTACTGGTGTCAGTAGGCCTTTAAAAGTGCTTAGCTGAAGGTGGTTTAAATGTGTGTTTAAAACTAATGCGGTTTGGCACATATCATGATTAATCCCGGAAAGATCCATGGCTAATCTAGGCCCTGACATTGACCCATCAGAGTCAATTGAGGCTCGGTTTCCTTCTTCTACATTGACTTCGAAAGCATCAATACCCTCCAATATTGTCAGAGATGGAAAAAAGTGAAAAATAAAGGGAGGTGGGGGGGCACCTTTATCTGCTGCAGGGATGGCAGCTGGAAGTAGTGCAGAGGCAATTTCAGAGGTGCAGAGCCGTTAGGGTTAGGGGAAAAAAAGAGATGCAGAGTGCCTTCATGAGAATCACCACCATTCCCCCTTCTATGAATATACAACCTTCTAAAATTCTACAATACCTTGGTACTTGGACGTTTTGGCTCCTGAATGCCGCAAACCTGGAAGCGACTTTTCCAGTTTGCAAATGTTATTTGGAACCCGAACGTCCAACGTGGCTTCTGATTGGCTGCAGGAGTTTCCTGCAGCCAATCGGTAGCCACGCCTTGGTTTCCAAACATTTTGGAAGTCAAACAGACTTCTGGAATGGATTCCATTCGACTTCCAAGGTACCACTGTAATTTTATACAATTATAATAAAGCCAATTCCCCTCGCAGGAAGTCAATGTTCTTGGCAGATCATGAGCTTAGGTAGCTCTGCGTCACAGGGAGTTCCTTGCCATGTCATTTCATATTGGCCAGTCCGATCGGCCGAAGGGGGCATGGCTTAGCCCATTTAAACATGCCACGACCAAGCTTGTGCCCTCTTTTACCTTGCTCCCACTTGCACAGTTCTCCCTCCCTCCCTAAGGTTAGGTCTTTATCCTTTGACCTTGCTATGGACCTCAGTTGGTCGCCTTGGTTGTCCCGGAGGCCTGGTAGGATTTTTTTTTTTCCACTTGGCAAATTGGCACCAGCCACTTGGTTTTTCGCCTACCTCGTAGCAAATCATCACAACTTTGTAAGGTTTGGTGGTTAGGCATTGGAGTATTCGGTTGGAGGAGAGGGGAAGTGGCAGCCATCAACTACCCCTCCTAATTCAAGGGTATTCCGTTAAAGGAATCCAGGGGGCCTCTGTCCGAAGCCCAGATGGGGGCCAGGGCCATAGCACGACCCCTATCGGTGACCCTAGGGGGATTCCTAGTTGATGTGCACCGACAGGGCTCCCCCTATCAGTGGTTAACCCTTACTAGACTCCCGGCAGGCAGGCAGGAGTCAGATATAGTCATTGGTTCAATGCCTAAGCCAATACCACTCACATTCTGTAATCAATGAAGTTGTGGCCTTTTTTCAGCCCATTAACCTAAATTCTGGTGTCAAGTGTCTTTATTCTACAATGGGGAAGGGTTCAGGACCTTGCCACGCAATTGGGGATGCACTGCAACAGTCAACGCAGAACCCACACACAAGAGCGACTGGAGGAATAAACTACAATTAATACTGCTACTTATTAAAACCTACCCCACAAGTTGCACGTGAAGCACTACAGGAGTGTGAATGAGATGGGCCTTAGGATCCCTCCCCACTGTACGATGCTCTGATTCTAACCCTAACGAGGGTTTCCGAAACCTCAGTGTTAAACAGCGTCAAGGACGCATTTCAATCAGAGAGAAGGTTGAAATGTTCCACCCTGCAGCACTGCCTAGCTCTTCCTTCTTTGAGAGCGCTTGAATGCCATAACAATTTGTATATGCAAAGCGAGATTTTATTGAAGAGCCCAGTGTGTAAGAGCCTTGTATCCCAAGGCAAAACTGGCATTTACACTTTCATTACATCCACTTCACACTCCGAACTTAATCCTCACCTGTATGTGCTCAGGTGCTTTTAAGGCAAGATATGATGTTAAATTAGAAATTAGTATTTTAATAAATGCCCATTTATTATGAAACTTTGTATGCTAATAAATAACTGGAAGAGATTGTGCATAACTAATTTTATGTATGCAACTACGGCTTCATGGACATTATTAGCACAATATTGGAAAGAATTTAACTTGATTGGCAAGTTAAATTAATGGAATATGCTGAAATGGCAAAACTGACAATGATACTAAGAGGAAGAGATGACAACGAATTTAAAGAAGAAGGGAAGACGTTTATTGCATATATACAGAAGAATTGTACACAGGTTAATACATTAGCAGGGTTTTAAAAATTACTTGTAATTTTGTTATGCGATGGATAATAAGTAATTTAAACAGCTCATAAACTGAACAATGGACATGCGGTATATTGACAAACAATGGAACCAAGGAAGAGACTAGAGGGAAGTCAATTTGTTTTGATTTGTTTTTGTATTGTTCTTGTTTTTATTTTTTGTTACTTTTAGAAAATTGTTATATACAAAAAAAGAGATTGTGTGTAACTAAGAATGGGACGTGGGTGGCACAGTAGTCTAAACCACAGAGCCTAGGGCTTGCTGATCAGAACGTCGGTGGTTCGAATCCCCACAACAGGGTGAGCTCCCGTTGCTTGGTCCCTGCTCCTGCCAACCTAGCAGTTCTAAAGCACGTCAAAGTGCAAGTAGATAAATAGGAACCGCTCTGGCGGGAAGGTAAACGGCGTTTTCGTGCGCTGCTCTGGTTCGCCAGAAGCGGCTTACTCATGCTGGCCACATGACCCGGAAGCTGTATGCCGGCTCCCTCGGCCAATAAAGCGAGATGAGCGCCGCAACCCCAGAGTCATCCATGACTGGACCTAGCAGTCAGGGGTCCCTTTACCCTTTAAGAATGGGCTGAACAGCTAATTCCATCCCGCTTCACTTTCAGCAGATCTGTCATAGATCTGTTCCATTCCGTCCAACCCCTTGCATACCATTGCATCATTGTGTACACACCGTGTGCACTTTTCACGTAAATTCGCACTTTTTTCAGTGCATTTGTCAGTAAAAAAAAGCACACTTTATATGCATCTTTTACACAACATACATATTTCTGTGTGCATCAGAAAACGTGTTCCAAATTCCAAAGATCAGAAGTCAAGTTCCAAAATCCAAAGACCAGAAGTCATGTTCCAATCCGCTAGCAAGTTTGAGAACATTAAGTTGGCCCACTGCAAAAGACAGAGCAAATGTATTTCCCCCCCCCCATCACTGTGTTTAACCTTTCTTTACAACTTCCAAGTGGGTGCAGTCTATCAGTCAGTTTGGAATTTGATTCACTTAGTCCTGAAGCTACAATTAAAATTCACCATTCCCTCCCACCCCACTCCAAATGATACTACTTTTCAGCAGCTGAGGCAATCTTTGAAGCATGGGAAGAAAAAGGAGGTGTTGTAAGCAGGTGTTATGGTCAAAACGAGTGAAATATTACTTGCAATCGGATTACACCGGGCAAGTCCCAGCAAGCTTTATTATATATTTTCAACACTAGCATGCAAAACATCATTTCTCACTCACGTTTTCAAAAAATAAACAGAACTCCTGGCTTGCCCCACCCAACTTGCACATGTGTAACTAGATACCAACAAATACTTCTGTTGGGGGAAATCCCCGATTTTGCTGATGCCACCATGAGAATTCTTGAAGTTACCAGCCGGCGGTAATCCAACACTGTCTCACAATAAAATCCCCTTTGCATCCAACTGTCCCAGAATCAGACTCAACAGCCGACGAATACCACCGTTTTGGGAATGGAGGGATAAACAATGGATGCCCATCAACAAAGCAAAACACACACCGTTTATCCTATGTACGCATAGGTGGATGAAAGCTGCATTATGCCTGGATTCATCCCTAAGGACCGTTGGTGAAGACCGAAAATTCACACAGGCCTACCTGTTCCTGAAGATCTGCAGAACAAGGCCTTCTGGTTGTTCCACCACCTGCACAGATGCACATTGCCTTTTCAAGATGGTGCCCAGACTTCGGAATCCCCTCTCCACTAGAGATGGGGCAGGAACCATTTGAGGCATCATTTCAGGATCTATAAAGGACTTGCTTTGTCCACCTTTGCCAACTTTTCAATACTGGGCTTTTGGTGCCAACCTCCCCTCAGAAAACGTTTGAGAAGCATTCCTGCTCGCTACCTGTTTACATTGGCTAAGCCCTTCCTTCACTGAGCACCAGGGTGGATAAAAATCAATGTTTTTTTTTAAATTTAAATCAGATTTTTTTATATTTAAATCAGTTTTTTTAAAAAATAAAATGCTTTTGGAGGAAAAATCTTTCTAAAGATAGTTTTCTATTTAAGTTACATTATAGTCCAGAGGCTATTCATCAGGAAATAAGGGTTTGTTTTAAGTTTTTCATGTGTGCTAAAACTCAGTCTAAGTTGTTTGTTTTAAAACCCTTTTAATCACATCAGTTAACAAACATGGAGCATATGCTATAATGTTACTGTTTTAGTTAAATAAATTGTTTAAACTGTTATCAAGGAAATGATTGTTTTTCTCCTTCCAATAAAGTACAGCGGAAAAGTTGTCCAAATATAAACAGTTAACTTATTAAACCTCACAATAATTTCATAATTATCTGCCTTCGTGTTTCTAAGAGTATAAGCAAATCAGTCATTTTTTTATATAATTGTAAAAACTACGCTGAAATTTATTATTCCAAAAATGAAACCTTCAACTGGTTGTAAATATTAAGATTATACCAGCAAGAATGAGACTCTCTGTAAAAAAATAATAATGATTTAAATAAATTCTTACTGACACGTGATTTAAATCAAGTCTTACTGGCTAGCGATTTAAAACGTGATTTAAATCGATTTTATTTAAATCAAATCCACCCTGCTGAGCAGGCCCCCTTAAACATGGCCACATTTCCTTGGATGCCACCCCTCTTATCCAGTCTGAACAGAGGAGAGGGGCGAAGGGTTTTGCTGTGCAATTGGTATTAGTGTGATTAGATTTCTATACCGCCTTCCATTCAAAGATGATGGGGCAGTTTACAGTATAAAAGCACAGAATACGTAACATAACAACAAACGAACCAACCAAAGCAATACCCTCCCAGTATAGATGTCTTCCACCCCCGCCCCACTGACTGGGTAAGGGGGCTGATAATAGGCAGCCTCATTGTCTCTTTGGGTGTGGCAGCCATTTTGTACCGTAACTTGCCCCCACAGCAGCCATTTTGTGCCTGGCACCAACCACGCTTCCTCAGAATCCCAAATACAGTCATACCTCGGGTTATGGACGCTTCAGGTTGCGCGTTTTCAGGTTGCGCAACATGCTGAACCTGGAAGTACTGGAACGGGTTACTTCCGGGTTTCATCGCACTTTGCGCATGTGCAGAAGCGCTGAATCGCAACCCATGTGTGCACAGACATGGCACTGTGGGTTGCAAATGTGCCTCCCGCATGGATCACGTTCGCAACTCGAGCGTCCACTGTACTCCAAAAAGGCTGGCAACTCCAGTCGTAATTTGATGGGGGAGGGTCTTAACACAACCCATTATGCACATCCATCGAACACATAAGGCAGTGCTGGGTCTACACAGGCTATCACCCTGCTGAACCAGCAATACAGTGGTACCTCAGGTTAAGTACTTAATTCGTTCCGGAGGTCTGTACTTAACCTGAAACTGATCTTAACCTGAAGCACCACTTTAGCCAATGGGGCCTCCTGCTGCCGCCGTGCCGCTGCTGCACGATTTCTGTTCTCATCCTGAAGCAAAGTTCTTAACCTGAAGCACTATTTCTGGGTTAGAGGAGTCTGTAACCTGAAGTATATGTAACCTGAAGCATATGTAACCTGAGGTACCACTGTACATTTGCCAACCAAGCCCCCTGCTGAGCATGTGTTAAGTTGCAAAGAGAATGGGGCGCATTGGCACCTAGATGCATGATGCACAACATGGATTCTGGACCCTTCCACCTACCTTCATGCATTGGGGTGGCATGGGGGGTGTGTGGAAATCTCCCTATAATCCCAAGCAAGCAGATTGTCACTGCTTAATTTATACCTGTGCTGTACAAACTCCAAAGGCAGCTTCCAGAGAGCCACGTGCCAGTTCAGGCAGAGCTGCAAGGCCCAAAACTCTTGTTACAACTGGCCTGTTCACTGTTATCACCCTGACACAATCCATCAAACAGGGTTGCGGCGGGTCATACTGCAGTCCTGGATACTGGCACTGAAGTGGACTCCGCCACAAGAGATGCTGTCTGTGGGGAAGATGGAGGGGGAGAGTAGCAAACAAGGAAGGCACGGGCAAAAGAGGTGAGTGGCATTGTAGCCTTTTTAATCCATGGGTAGGAATAATTGTTGCACCCGAGCAGAGACAAAAGGAGTCAACTAACTGTACCCCTTCAGCATTAAGGACAGCACTGCAGCCATCTCCCCTGTTATTACTGCCAGTAAATAACACAGCACAGCCCCTAAGAGCCATCTCCTAAGCAACATTTCTCCTGCACAGTGGAATACCTGCGAAGTGTGTTAACTGAGAGGTGCAATGCCCACAGAGGCTCTGGGACTGCTGCACAGAAGCAGGCTACAATCTGCTGCTTTCCCCCTCTTGTTTTGCTCCTGCAAAATCCACACCAATTCTGCACTCCTGCACGTAACATAATTCAACATTTCTCCCTCCATGTGCATTGCAAAAGAATTTTGTCAAGGCTCCATGGAATGAGAGTTGAGTCCCAAATAAGACTATGCATCCTTCTTCTGATCAGAAAATGCCAACAAGGCTCTTATTCAGCTGATTAGCTATAATATAAACATGCTTAGATATATACTTCACAGTGTACAAAAATCACGCCGTATTGCCCAAGTTCCAACAGCCCACCAGGAAATGATAGCCATAATACGCCAATAATAATGCTGATCTACTATTCAGGGTTATTGGAAGGATTACAAGCTGCTTACAAATGCATATGAATCATAGAATCATACAGTTGGATGGGGCCCAAGGGTCATCTAGTCCAACCCGCTGCAATGCAGGAATCTCAACTAAAGCATCCATAACAGATGGCCATCCAACCTGCTTTAAAACCTCCAAGGAAGGAGAGACCACAACCTCCCAAGGGAGACCGTTCCACTGTCAAACAGCTCTTACCACCAGAAAGTATTTCCGGATGTTTAATCAGAGTCTCCTTCCTTGTAACCTGAATCCATGGGTTCGAGTTCTACCCTCCAGAGGCGGAGAAAACAAGCTTGCTCCATCCTCCATGTGACAGCCCTTGAGATATCTGAAGATGGCTATCTTATCCCCTCTCAGTCCTCGGTCCAGTATACCTGAAGGAGTGTCTCCACCCCCATCGTTCAACCTGGACACTGAGGTCCAGCGCTGAGGGCCTTCTGGCAGTTCCCTCGCTGCGTGAAGTGAGGTTGCAGGGAACCAGGCAGAGACCCTTCTTGGCAGTGGCTCCTGTCCTGTGGAACGCCCTCCCACCAGATGTCAAACCGACTATTGTAATTTATTTTGTTGGAAGCAGCCCAGAGTGGCTGGAGAAACCCAGCCAGATGGGTGGGGTATAAATAATAATAATAATAATATGTTGTTGTTGTTGTTATTCCAGGCTAAACATACCCAGCTCCTTCAAGCGTTCCTCATAAGGCCTGGTTTCCAGGCCCCTGATCATCTTGGTCACCCTCCTCTAAACACGTTCCACCTTGTCAACATCCTTCTTAAATTGTGGTACCCAGAACTAGACACAGTATTCCAGGTGTGGTCTGACCAAGGCAGAATAGAGTGGGACTATTACTTCCCTTGATGTGGATACTAGACTTTTGTTGATGCAGCCTAGAATAGCATTAGCTTTTTTGCTGCTGCATCACAGTCATGACTCATGTTAAGCTTGTGATCCACCAAGACTCCTAGATCCTTTTCACATGCACTACTGGCAAGCCATGTGTCCCCCATATTTATGAAGCACTGTGATTGCTATACGAATATCTGTATTTTGACTTCAATTACACCTCCAATCCCATCCTTCCCCCCAAGGTGCTGACGTTAACATACCGTATTTTTCGCCCTCTAGGGCACACTGGCCCATAGGACGTACCTCATTCTTTGGGGGGGGGGGGGATGAATAAAAAAAATTCCCCCCCCCAGCCCCCAGAACAGGCTGCTATCCGCAAGCCTTGCGAGCCCGGCGGCAACTCCTGCCGGGCTTGCAAATCTTGCGGACACCTGCGCGAAGCACGGGGCGTCCTCCGGAGGGCGCCCCGTGCTCTGGGCTGCAGGCTGCTGCCCACACCCTTGCGAGCCTGCGGGAACTCCCGCCAGGCGCGCAAGGCTTGCGGATAGCTTCCTGAAGCCTGGAGAGCGAGAGGGGTCGGTGCGCACCGATGCCTCTCGCTCTCCAGGCTTCAGCAAAAGCCTGCATTCGCCCCATAGGACGCACACACATTTCCCCTTCATTTTTGGAGGGGGAAAAGTGTGTCCTATAGGGCGAAAAATACAGTATATGGAGTTTTATTCACATTTGATCCTCACAACAACCCTGCAATATAGACTACACACCAAGAGATAGTGACTGGTTCAACGTCCACCAGTGGAGCTCACGGTAGAGAAGGGAACCAAATGTGTACCTTCCCAATCCTAGCCTGTTACACTAACCACTAAACCACACCATCCTGTTTCTTTGTTTGCCTGTTTTGAAGCACCAGATGAAAGCAGATTTATTTATTTGGTTCTATTAATTCAAGCCTCTTTTTTTTCTTCTGCTGCTGCTGTTTAACATTTTTTTAAAAAAAAAAAACCCAACCATTTGTGTCACGTTATTGATTAACTTGTTATTTTAAATAATATTGTAAGCTGCCCAGAGGGCTGTTGTCTAAAGGACGTACAAATATTTCGTTAAGGAAATAAATAAGCTCCACATATCTTTTTATTAGTATGATTAATACCTACGAACATCTGGCTCTGCACTCACAATATATGGATTTGATGGGGCACTTTGCCCATCCAGAATCACTGACTAAATGTGGGGGGGGGGGTCCTCCATTTTTGAACCACTATTAAATTATTTAGCTTCACTGTGCACTACACTGAACAATTGTTACTTGTTTTTATTTATTACCTGCCCTTCACTGTAAGGTCCCAGGGTGTGTCACAACAATGCAAAATATAGCAATAAAAACATTACATGACGATAACCTCAAACTGAGTGGGTTCTAAATTTATCCCCCTCAAGTTGTGAAGTCCCCTGAGATCTACGCGTATAACAGTGGTACACAAATTTAATAAATAATAATAATTAATAAGAAGTCTGGGGTGTAAGAGGTTGAGGAAGGCTATATAGTGAAGGTGCCAGACACACCTCCCTGGGGAGGGAATTCCACAAAGAAGGTCCTCTCCTGGCCCACCAGCAACCTCCCAGCTTCAGAGGGAGTGTGTGTGTGTGTGTGTGTGTGTACGACTACCAAGAGGCCAGGCTCTGTCAATTTTAACACCTGAGGACATCTGTAGGGCAGTGCCAGCTGTGAGTTTTTGTGCAATCCACACGAAGAGACGAGAGTTTCACGAGCCCTTTGCCTGTACAGTCATACCTCAGGTTAAAGTTGCGTCAGGTTGGGCGTTTTCGGGTTGCGCTCCACGGAGACCCGGAAGTAACAGAACACGTTACTTCCAGGTTTCGTCGCTCGTGCATGTGCAGACGCTCAAAATGACATCACGCGCATGCGCAGAAGTAGCAAATTGTGACCCGCACACACGGGTTGCATTCGCTTCAGGATGCGAACAGGGCATCTTACGCATGAGTCACTGTATGGAGCATCTGCGACTTGCAATCCACACTAGATGATGAAAGGTTAAAGAGCCCTTTGCCTGTGTCTTATGCAGGAGCATCTGCGACTTGCAATCTACACTAGTGCAGTGGTACCTCGGGTTACAGGCACTTCAGGTTACATATGCTTCAGGTTACAGACTCCGCTAACCCAGAAATAGTACCTCGGGTTAAAAACTTTGCTTCAGGATGAGAACAGAAATCGCGCAGCGGCGGCCACAGCGGAAGGCCCCATTAGCTAAAGTGGTACCTCAGGTTAAGAACAGTTTCAGGTTAAGAACGGACCTCCAGAACAAATTAAGTTCTTAACCCGAGGTACCACTGTAGATGAAAGGTTAAAGAGCCCTTTGCCTGTGTCTTATGCAGGAGTCACTGTGTGGAGCATCTGCGACTTGCAATCCACACTTAGCAGATGAGAGGTTGAAGAGCCCTTTGTCTGTGTCTTTCCCGTATGCAGGACTTTATCCCAGGGGTGGGTTAAACGCTGCCTTTCCAAGTGCATCTTCCCACTGCCTTATACTGCACAGGATTTTCGGCGGGGGAGGGGGGGAGAGAGACTTTACAACAACCATAGACGTCCAGTGAATTTTGTATTACAGAAACGTGTTGAGGCTAACGGTTTGTCTAAGGCTAAGTGAGTTAGTGGCTGGAATGAGTTCTCATAACAAATGCAGTTAACAAAGTTTTTTTTAAAAAATAATAATAATAACAAATGCAGTTAAGTTAACAAACTTTTTTTTTAAAGGAACACACTCAAAATGTTTGCTGGTGCCTTCAATTCCCTGCAAAAGCCGCTATGCATAATCTCTGAAACGTCTGCTTTTCCCAACCTCCCTCTTTAAAGAGATCAGGGCAATATGCAATGTGCTCCTTGCGATTTTGATGCTCTGCAACAGTCTTGCAAGGTAGGCTCAGGCAGCATCAAGGTCACCCGCAAACTATGCAACCAAGTCAGGATTTGAACCTGGGTCTGCAAGGTCTCAGCTGGGCACGCTTACCAATTCACCACCACCGGTACAGCACAATCCTAACCACATCCCTGCAGAAGCAAGTCTTGTTGAATTGAACAAGGTTTCCTCCCAGCTAAGGGAGCCAGACTCTGCTAATGTTTCAATGCCTCTTCTCAGGGGCTGTGTGTGTGTGTGTGTGTGTGTGTGTGTGTGTGCAGCTTTTTCAAGGTCTCAGTTCAGCTGTTACCGAACAGTTGATCTTTTCCCCCTTTCTAAATCCAGCAGACTTCTCTCTTTGCATGTCTCTTATACCAGCAGCAACCTGAACAATCGCTCATAAAGTTAAGAGCCAGGGCAGCTTGTGTGTGTGTGTGTGCGCAATAAAGGGAAAAAAATCACTTGCTAAACGCTGAAGGAAGTTCAATGCCTTGTGCCTGCAGAGAATAAACCGGGATTGAAGCTGGTTCAGAGATTTTGACAGTACACAAAAGCCAACAGAGGATGCTGCAAAAAAAAAAAAAACACGTGGTGGTTTGATAGCAATGAAAGGAACAAGCACTATGCAATGAGACAGAAAGGAGCAGCAATTTCTTTGAAAGAAGGTGAACAGGGGGGCTGCCCTGAGTGCAGAGATTTTTATATATATATATTATTATTCCTATGTCGGTGCCTTTGTGCTCCCTTACACTTGCATTCCTTTTAATTGGATGTGGGACGGTGGAGGGAACAAATTTCTCCCAACAACAAAGCCAGAAGCAGGAACAGAGAGAGAGAAAGGATCCACAAAAGCAGGCAACAATTGCAGCTTAATCTCTTAACAGGATCGGTGGGTAGTTAAAGGAGAGTCTTTGTTTGCACCTTATATTTCCTTGCTCCCGCCCCTCCCTTAAAAAAAACCCCACAAGGCGGCATCTCTAGGGGCTGCAACCCTATACCCCCAGTTACCTGGGAGAAAGCCCCATTGAATTGGGATGGGGGGGGGGGCTTGCTTCTGAGCAAACATTGCACACCATCCGGCTGTAAAAGAAAGTTTGTAAAAGATATCTCGAAACACACTGAAACTGCCGGGGGGGGGGGGAGGTTTGCACCTTACCAGGCAACGTTTACCAACAAAGTTCCAGCACCATCTGGAAAACCCGTTACTTTAGATTTGTTTTAACTGGATGTTTCTCTCTCCACCCCTTTCTATAATGGGAGTTTTACCCTAGTTGAACAATAAATGCACAAACGTGCGGGGGGGGGGGGTTGTTGGTTTAGGAAGTTGGAAGCAAAGCTCACAAGATCCTTTGCCTTAGCTGCTAAAATCATTAGCTGCAGAAGCGTCAGGGGGTCTCTTATGCCTTCCCACCCCCCTATGGCTGGTGGGGGGAGAAGGAATGACCTGCCAGCTGCTGTTTCCTCCCCCCCCCCAAAAAAAGACCTTCTCCTTCCCAGCCTCCCTGCCAAATGTTTTTGGGTCTTTTTGATAAAATGTTTCTAAGGATGCAATCCAATATACACACACTTAAACTGGGAGTTAAGACCCACTGAATAGCACAGGGCTTGGCTTCTGAGTACATATAAGGTTGCACTATGACAACCCCGTTTCCTAGTAGCCACCACAAAATTTGCTCGCTGATTTCAACAGGGTGGTGGGTGTATTTCTCAGGGGAGAAATCTCTCTGAAACTCCTTTCCCAAGCCAGCCCTTAATGTGTGGAGAGAGAAAAGATGCTACTGGACCCCTTGAAAGGTCTGGGAAGACGCTCCACCTCCGATCTGGAAAACCGTCCATTTCCAACACATACACACACCGATGGGGAGGGAGAATGCACTCTGCACTAGCTCAGGGGCAAGTGGCATCTATTCCGGGTTTCTTCCAGGAGTGTACTAGTCCTGCCACCTAAAGTACCAGAATTAGGCAAATGTAAGCCCTATCCTCCCGTCTACAGATACATACATCCGTAATTTTATTTGTATGCCGCCTTTCCACAGTTCAAACCACGCTCGAGGCGGCTTACAACTTGAAAAAAAACCGCATAACTACAACATAACCGAAGCAGTCATAAAGCATTACAAACCACACAATTTCCACATAAATCACTACCATACGTGACAGACACACGCACTGATCTATGGAGAGCGCGGGATCATTGCGATCTATTGCGGGAGGCGAGGAATCAGCCATGGGGCATCTTCTATGACCGTCTCTCCGCTCACAAATCCCCTTTGTGCGCGGTCCCCGCGAGGAATCTCCGGCAAAGGAACCCCACCGGCTCGCCCCAGGAGCCGCAGCCGAGGCAGCCTCCCCGCTTCCACATCCGCGGAACTCCCCGCCCCGGTAAGTTCCCAGCTTCGGAAGATGCAAGCAAGGCGCCCCTCTCTCTCCAGCAGCTCCTGGGACGCAGCAGCGAGCGAGGATTACAAAGCAGAAGCGGCCGGTTCTCACGTCTCTCTCCCCACCCACAACACCTCCTTTGGCAATGCAGAAACGCGCTTCTTCGGTCCTCCTTTTCTGCAAGCAGGCGAGACATCCACCGCTCCCCGCCGATTCCCTTCCCCAGCTCCTCGCGCCCGCGGCAGAAATGCTCCCTTCCCCAGCGAGATCGCCGCTCGACTCCAGCGCTAGCAGGTGAAAACCAGCTCTCTGGCCACCCCCGGCAGCATTCCCCCCCCCCAAAAAAACCCCTTCCGACCGCGTTTGAAATAAGCCGCTCAAAGCCCGACACAATAAATAAGAGATTTTTTTTGGGGGGGGGGGCCCAATTGCAACACCCGCCGCCGCTCTGCACCTTGCACTGCCTAAACCGGGGGTCCCCCTTTTGCAACGAAGAAAGCACACGCGCGCCAAACGCAGGAGAAGGCAGAGACCTAGGAAGCAACTTAGCCACCCGGTAGAACTGCTTTAAAAATAAAATAAAATCGGGCGCTAGGGAAAGAGTATTCTTTCTTTTTTTCGGGAGGGGAGAGATACAACAAGCACGAACTTTTCCCTCTTTTTTTTTTTTTTTTTTTTTGCAACTTGAAAGCAAATAGAGATCTCGCTGCAAACCAAGCCTCTCCGAACACGTTGCGGGGAAGAGACGACCAGCCGGTCCGCGTTAGCGCGGGGCTCCGCCGCTTCCCACGCTCGCAAGCGGCTGCCGGAGAGAGGCTGGGCTTTTTGCAAACAGTGGCAAGTTTGCAACAAAAAGATGGGACGGGGTTGGTTGGTTGGCTGGCTGTGCGTGGAAGTTTCGCATGCAACTCTCTCCCCACGCTGACTCCATCGCGGATCCCCCTCTCCAAACCCATTCATCCAGGCAAATGAAAAGCGAGGCGCCTGTTTTCAAGGAAATAAAGAAAGCCCAGCTCACGCACCCTTCCAAAAGGCCGATCAGCTCCGGAGCTTCGCAGCTTCCCTTCTGCATAACGTATCCATGGACGGGGGCGGAAGACGGGGAGCCAAGCGCCGCCGCCGCCGCTGCTGCTTTTCTCTCGCCTTCCTGGCGCAGCGCGCAGCGCGGGACTGGTGCCGAGTGGAGAAGCGCTCTCGGTAGCAACTCCTAACTCGGGGGGTGGGGGTAGGTGGGGGGGGTGCTGGGAAGGGAGGGGAGGAAAGGGGGCGATTCCCAGCCCGCGGCGCCGACGATCGCAGCGCAGCCTACCGAGAGGCAGAGCGCGCCAGCGGCTGCAGCCAATGCGGGGAGCCGCGTCTCCTCGCTCGCCAGCCCAGCAGGGAGATAGCGCGAGGCGCGGCGACGCGAGAGAAAAGGCTGGCTGGATACACAACGCCGCGGATGCTTGGGGGGGGGGATGGTGGGGGAGAGAAGGGCACATTCACGTGCACACAAACCCCTTGCACACGCAGACGCGGTGCAACCGAGCCCGGCTTCTGCACCGCCGCCTGAAATGCGCCTGCAAAAAAATAAAAAATAAATCCTGCCTGCTGCTCCTTGCAAAGGAGAACGAGGCAGGCTCCGGCGTGGCTCTTCGCGCTTGTGACAGGCAGGCAGGCTTTCATGCATGCTGTGAAGTAAGTCCCATCGCACGCGGCGTCTGGTAGTCAATAAGGATCCCCCACTTTGGGGGGGGGGGCGGGGGGAGGTTTAATGACCCCCTTCCTCCACGCAACTCAAGGTGGTCCCCACCATTCGGCGCTCCAATTTGCGATGCTCACAACCGCCCTCTCGGGTAGGTAGAGCAAAGAGCAGGCATCCCCAATCTCGGCCCTCTAGATTTTTTGGGGGACTACAATTCCCATCATCCCTGACCACTGGTCCTGTTAGTTGGGAATGGTGGGAGTTGTAGTCCCAAAACATCTGGAGGGCCAAGTTTGGGGATGCCATGGTCATCTGGATTTGAACCCAAGCCTGACCAGTCTTAACACTGCGGAGGCTGGTTGGTTACGGCAAGTGGGGCGCTGCCCCCAACATCCTCAACTGGGTCTCATCCAGCCCTAGCCTGCTTGCCTTCCTGCTTAATAGCCAGGCCAGGGGTTGGTAGCCCTACCTGTCAGCTTCCTCCTCCTGACTCTCAGTGTTGCCCCTGGCAGCAGAGAGCATGGTGACAAAACCAGAATGAGTTGGCTCCGCCTATCACTGGCTCTGGCTCCACCCACTGTGGGCTCCCTCCATTCTGCCTAGCCAATCTCAATGGGCACCAGCCACTGCTGCAACTCTACCAAGCGCCATAGAGGGCGCCAAAGTGGTGTGATGGTTAGAGTGTCCGCCTCAGACCTGGGAGACGAGAGTTCGAATCCCAAGGCAGCAGAAAGCTCCCTGCGGTGACCTTGTGCCAGCCACTGCCTCTCAGCCTAACCTACCTCACAGGGTCGTCGTGGGGATTAAAGGAGGAGAGAGGAGAGCCAGGTGCACTGCGGAGAAAAAAGGTAGGATATAAATTAAACAAATAAACTTTCAAAAATTTAACCTGTAAGACAAGTAAATTCCCTGCTACCCCTAAAAATGCACTTTATCCCCTATATGTATCATATCCCTTAAATATATATCATATCATTATTATATCATATATCCCTTGTATAAGGGATGAGATATGTCGTACCTCCTGTTTTTCCCTAGTGCTCTGATACTCACCCTGGCAACTCACACAACTGGAGTGGTCCTGGGTCATCTCATATTGGAAAGAATTATCTCTACAATGGTACCTGGGGTTACAGACTCTTCAGGTTACAGACTCTTCAGGTTACAGACGCTTCAGGTTACAGACTCCACTAACCTAGAAATAGTACCTCGGGTTAAGAACTTTACTTCAAAATGAGAAGAGAAATCATGCAGCGGCAGCGGAAGGCCCCATTAGGTAAAGTGTACCCTCAGGTTAAGAAAGGACCTCCGGAACGAATTAAGTTCTTAACCCGAGGTACCACTGTATTTCAAACTTTAGGGATGTCACAGCACAAATTTCTCTCTCTCTCTCTCTCTCTCTCTCTCTGTGTGTGTGTGTGTGTGTGTGTGTATAAGAAAATGTTTCAGTAGCCTAGCAAAAGTGATTTTTATTTCCCTCTAAATTCCAACTACCGTCTTAAAATTGGCTTTGGATTAAATCTAAGGACACACAGTGCCCACTCCACACAAAAAAAGGAAGGAAGGAAATGACTGCCATAAACACATTTTCAGGTAGGAAAATAGGAAGTTACCTTATACTGAGTCAGATTATTGGTCCATCATGCTTTGTGCTCTCTTCACTTTCTGGAAGCAATACTTTAGGCAAGAGTCCTTTCCACCCTTACCTGGAGATGCCGCGGACCGAACCAGGGACTTTCTGCCTGCAAGGAAGATGTCCAGCCATTGAGGTTCTGTGTCCTGGCTACATTGAGCTTTCTCTGGATGAAAGGAATTTCAGCAGATTTACTCCTGCAAGTCTGTCTCAAGTTCCAGCAAAATTCACCAGGCTTTCCCCCACAGAGTCTCTTCAAATGTGGATTTGGGCCAAATTTTGGTGGCAAGTACTTCTTTATGAATACGTACAGCACTTCTCAATAAGTCCAGATGTGTTTTGGGGATTCGCATCTCCTCCTCCCGCCAACAACCCTGGAAGGGAGCTTGGCAGAGCCATACCAGCTGTTTGGGCATAAAGCCAAGCTGTGGTTTAGCATTATAGGAGCGAAGGTCATGGGCTCCCTCCTTCTCTACCCTCCTCCTTCCCTTCCTGTTTTGTGGCAGCTTTGTGGTTCACCATTACCTCTGGACCAGCAAGTTACATTTTTAATCTATTACCTAGCGTTTGCCCTAAGTTCCCAGGACAGGTTACAGCATTAAAACTATATACATAAATTTTTATTTTGACAAAGTAATAATCATAAATAAATAAGAATAAAAATGCACCCCACCTCCGAGACCAATCCATTGTAACTATACATCTTCCCAAAATTTTGACACCTCTTGCAGTGGTTTGAGCCCTTTCCATTTTAACAGTACAAATTCTACAAACACCCTCCATATCTCCTCAGAATAATTTCTCCTGCATATTCCCCATCTTACCTTAAAGACACATGTTAATGTATCATTAATAGCTATATCCCACACCTCTTTATATCATTCTTCCATTTTGTATTCTGCTTGCCCCCTTCCACTTCCTGGCTATAATAATTTGTGCAGCTGTCAATAAATTTGTGAGCAAGTCCTTCATAGCCTGTGAACCTTCCACCCCATTGTAAATTGATAACAATGCTACCTCTGGACTTTTGGTCAGCTTTAACCCAGTGATTTCTATTATCTCCTTAAATACCATTTAGCTTTTTTAAAAAACAAAAACATATTTACACCCCCACCACATGTGAATGTAATTCCCTGTTTCCTGGCATCCCCTTCAACATAACACTGACTATTCCTTGTTCATTTGATTTAATCTGGCTGGTATTAAATACCATCTCCAAATTAACTTATAATAATTTTCTTTTAAAAACACAATATTTAAAACAGTCCAGAGCAACTGTAGCTTGTGTGCAGAATTGCAAACCGCAGTTGACTGTGGTTTGCCAGTTTGAGATTAACAGTAAACTGTGGTTTGCAGTGAACAGGCAGGAACTGGAGCACCCATGGTTGGAGCTGGGAGACTCAAGGCTGACTTATGCGGAAGAAGACATTGTGGGGTGCCCTAGGCCAACTATTGACCTTCTTGGCTGAGCAGAGATTTAGAACTAAATCCCCATCTCTACCCAGCCATGTGTGCAAAAATCACTGCCTCTTGATCTAACCTACCTTTCAGGGTTGTTGTGTGGATAAAACAGCAAGGAAAGTGCCAGCACGGCTCTGGTGTCAGTGCTTGGCCATATGCTGTACTCTGGATCGAGGAACCAGGAGCCCAGGATCAAAGGAGTGAGGACAAGAGAAGAAGATTGGAAATGCAACCAAGTTCTTTGTTGTTGAAAATTCCTCTGAGACAATGGCCATCCCTGTATACCTGAAGGAATGTCTCCACACCCATCATTCAGCCCAGACACTGAGAGCCAGCGCCAAGGGCGTTCTGGTGGTTCCCTCACTGCGAGAAGTGAGGTTAATAATAATAATAATAATAAATTTTATTTATATCCCGCCCTCCCCAGCCGAAGCCGGGCTCAGGGCGGCTAACAATAATCAAATAATCAAACAATCAAATAATCACACATTCTAAAAATATTTCATTATAAAAATTAATTAAAATCAAATTAATGGCAACCGATTAAGCAAAATTCTGTGCAGGTTGCCAGAGGAGGGAGTCAGGCTGCGCCCTGACCAAAGGCCTGGTGGAACAACTCTGTCTTGCAGGCCTTGCAGAAAGATGTCAGGTCCCGCAGGGCCCTAGTCTCTTGTGACAGAGCGTTCCACCAGATTGGAGCCGCAGCCGAGAAGGCCCTGGCACTAGTTGAGGCCAGCCTATCCTCTCTGAGGCCTGGGACCTTGAGGATGTTATTATTTGCAGACTGTAGGTTTCTCTGTGGGGCATACCAGGAGAGGCGGTCCCGTAGGTACGAGGGTCCTAGGCCGTATAGGGCTTTAAAGGTTAAAACCAGCACCTTAAACCTGATCCTGTACTCCACCGGGAGCCTGTGCAGCTGGTATCGTACCGGATGAATGTGATCTCGCAGCGAAGACCCCATAAGGAGTCTCGCCGCGGCATTCTGCACCCGCTGGAGTTTCTGGGTCAGTCTCAAGGGCAGCCCCACGTAGAGCGAGTTACAATAATACAGTCTGGAGGTGACCGTCGCATGGATCACAGTGGCTAGGTCAGGGCGAGAGAGATAAGGGGCCAACTGCTTAGCTTGGCGGAGATGAAAAAATGCCGCCTTTGTTATAGCTGTAATCTGCGCCTCCATAGAGAGGGAGGTATCGAAGATTACACCCAAACTCTTAACGGACGGTGCTGGCACTAATTGCACCCCCGCAAGAGATGGGAGTTGCCCCCTCAATCCCATATCGTCCCGCCCCAGCCAGAGGACCTCTGTCTTCGAAGGATTTAACTTCAACCGGCTCCCACGTAACCATCCAGCCACAGCTTCCAGACATCTCGCCAGTGTGTCTGGGGCCGAGTCAGGATGGCCATCCATCAACAGATAGAGTTGGGTGTCATCAGCATACTGATGGCAACCCAGCCCAAAACTCGGGACAAGCTGGGTGAGGGGGCGCGGAAGCCGGACTGGAATGGATCCAGAGCAGATGTTTCATCCAGAAACCTACCAAGCTGTTCAGCAACCGCTCTCTCAATCACCTTACCCAGGAATGGAAGATTCGAGACCGGGCGGTAATTGGATAGATCTAAGGGATCTAATGATGTTTTCTTTAAGAGCGGATGCACCACTGCCTCCTTCAGTTCCCCTGGGAATATCCCAGTGCCAAGGGACAAATTGATGATATCCCCCAGGGGGGCCCGCACCTCGTCTGGACACGCTCTAATCAGCCATGACGGGCACGGGTCAAGAGGACAGGTGGTGGGCTTTCCAGCTCGGAGGAGTCTGTCCACATCGGCTGGAGATATCCGGTCAAAGTGGTCCAATACTGGACCCGAGGACAGTCGAGGGGCCTCCAGTTCCTTTATTACAGGGAACCAGGCAGAGGGCCTTCTCGGTAATGGCGCCCACCCTGTGGAACGCCCTCCCTTCAGATGTGAAGGAAATAAGCAGCTATCCTATCTTTAAAAGACATCCGAAGGCAGCCCTGTTTAGGGAAGTTTTTAATATTTAATGCTGTATTGTTTTTAACACTCGTTTGGTTGCTGCCCAGAGTGGCTGGGGAAACTCAGCCAGATTGGTGGGGTATAAATAATAAATTATTATTATTATCATCATCATCATCATTATCATCATCCTTGGGCAGAGCCAGTCGTGAAGCTGCCATGACGCAGCTCGCTACATGGGGCAGTGTCCTATAGTTCCTGACACCTGAGTGCTTTGAAGGAAAAGTGATGCAAACACATCACAGAATACGCTTTGCTGTCCTAGATGGGGCATTTGGACTGTTCTGTATTACACAGAAACCTAAGGATTTTTGCAGGGCAAAGGGAGAGAAGGAAGGTGTTGGACATGGGATGGATATCCTCCCAATATACAGTCATAATTAGTTGCTGCTAGGTGGTCCCAAGCATTTCCAGAGGGCTAACATAAAAAGCAACAATGTGGGCAGAACAGCTGTTTCAGAGGGAAATATTGTATAGGTTGTCCTTCTGCAATGTACTTCGTGCAAACTGTTAGGCCTACAGGATAGCCGTAACATTTTTCTTATCCCCATAGTGTGCAAAATAAAAATAGTGTTTTGAGCATGCCCAGAGTGCACACCACTCACTCAGTATGTGCAACCAGAACCTAAACTTCTCAGGTTATTGATTATCAAGCTGACTTGGATCCCAAATACATCCCTTTTTTTAAAAAAAATGTTCTTGTTTTGTTAGCAATGCTTAAATTTTATTTATAGATTTTTCCAAATGTAAAAGTAATACCAGTAATACAACATTTTTCCAATTTGCATTCGGTAAGTAATAGTGTGTTTGAGCATGCAGGGTACATTTCTCTCACCCAACGTGTGCAGAATCTGAACATCTTGTATTGGGGGAAAGTAAAAGGAGGAGGACATTATGATCAAACAGGCCTGAATCCCGAATACTGAATCCTCTATATATATATGACTCTCAAAGAAGTACTTTTTAGTTAAGGCAAGCATCTCACTTGAATAAATACCGAGAAAGCTTGCTTCTACGTATCACATGATGAGACCTCCAGGAATGTTTCCAGCCAGTGCTGGAACACACTTGGAAAGTTTCCAGCTCCAGTTTATGCTTACTGCTTTTTGTACTGGGTAAGATTCTGCTTGTTTTGCTCAGAGAGGTAATTTACAGCCGTGCCGTCATCTCTGTAGGATCCTCTCCCTACCTGCCCTTTCTCAGCTGCATCTTTTTTCTTTTCTTTGTTTTTTATAATTACTCACTTCGGCTTGGTTGGGATAAAAGTGGAACAAAAATGTTTTCTTTGCAGCCAGTTTCAAAACTGGCAAAATAGTTTTCAGTGCAAGAGTTTCCTAAGCAAAGAAGTGCCTGAATATTTCCCCACCGCCACCCCCTCCTGCGACCAAATCTGAAAACAACAACCACCCCCATGCCAACCTTTCTTTGGTCTCCTTTTTTCATTTGAATTATTGTCCTCCTATCTGTCTTATAGCAACACTGTTGTGGAGATCAGAGAGTAAGTTACACCATTGGAGAATATTATGGCAAATTTCAGAATTGCGGTGAATGTTGACATTTACTGGCCATTATTATTATTTTCTTTGAAGGAGGCCCAGTGGGAAATTTCCAAAAATGTGTCATGAAGCACTTTTTTGACATTTCGGTGCCGTAGCACTGAAAAATGTCCTTTAGCAGAAAGCACTGGAGAGAGATATAATATTTGGATATTTACTGGTAAATATCAGCATTTTATTGTTCATATTCAAATGATTAAAAATACCAAAACATTTCCTTCTGGGTGTCTTGAAAACTTACTGATGAATGCCAACATTCACATTCTGACACCGATTGCAATACATTTATTTATTGGGGGGGTTGGGTTTCAATGCAGCATGTGGCTTTACCTCATTCTTCTCTCCACCCCCTTGAATTCTGTAATCAGTTCAAGGTCACCCATTACAAATTCTGCAGTATATCAGCTTGTGGGTTGTTGTGACAACCATAGGTTGCTTCAGCAAGGGAGCAGAAGCTCTGGAGCAAACCTTGCTTTCAAGTGCACTGTGATGCAAACCCGTGAGAGCATTTTGGCCTCCGGATTCAGGGAGCAAAATCATAGAATCAGAATGGTAGAGGTGGAAGACACCCCTAGGGTCATCTAGTCCAACCCCCTGAAATGCTGGAATCTTAGCTCAAGCATCCATGGCAGATGGCCACCCAACCTCTGCTTAAAAACCTCCAAGGAAGGAGAGCCCACAACCTCCTGAGTGGGCTGGGCCCGGGGGTAACCCGTGAAACGCGGTCCACGACCAGTCCAGAATCCAAATATTCTGCTTGCAGTCAGTCCAACAGGGCCATGGCAGGAAACCAGGCAAGGACAGGTGCAGGATCTAGCATACAGCAATGTTACTCCCACAACCTGGGGCGTGGTCCGACAGCCTTTTAACTTTGTCGTGGTAGCAGCCGGTCCTGATCCCCCGGCGACTTGCCTCCCTGTTTCGCCCGAAGGCGAGCACTCCTCCCGCGAGTACTCAGGTCTCTCCTTCTCTCAGACCTCAGTCTCTGCAGCTCGGGAGACGTCGGTGGGTTACTAGACCCAGGAGCCACCTCAGCCTCCCCTGACCCAACTGGTAGTGGAGCAGCTGTAAGTGATGGCCCAGCTGAAGGCAACGAGGTAATCCCCGCATCTGGAGCCAGGGCAGGCTCAGGCCCCTGACTCGGCCCAGCTGGTGTTTGTTGCAGGGGAACCGGTGCAGACTGGGACTCTTCAGGATCAGTCCCCAGACTTGGTTCAGATGATGCCTGAGGCAAAGGATCTGGTGCGGATTGAGACTCCTCTGGTTCCGAGTCCGAGCCCGAGTCCCAGGCCATCACACCGAGGGAGACTGCCCCACTGTCGAACAACTCTTACTGCCAGAAAGTTCTTCCTGGTGTTTAGTCAGAATCTCCTTTCCTTGAAGTGAGGCAGGATGGTGTCAGCTAAAGGCATCCAGACTGGTGCCTTATTCGAGGTGTATTCCACAACATGTTCTTCACAGAATAGTAGTGCGTCACCACTGAATTTATTCTGGTTTGTTGGTTGTTATGCTGCAACACGTCATTGCTGTCCAAAGGGGCTATAGCACAACAAAAGTGGATCAAAAAAGCCCCCCAGAACATATATAGTATAAAAAGTTATCAGAGCTCAGCAGGAATATATGGAATATGCACCAAACGAAGCAATTTGACTGTCCCAGCACTTTTTCAGGTGCAGATAGCACTGAAAAGAGGATTGTGTATGACCACCCTGACAGCATCATGAGCACAAATAATGACCAATGCGCAATAAAAAATGATGTCTGGGGCAGCCCTGAGAGATACAGTGCAAGCAAAAGGATATTTTATTGCTGCAGGTAATATAATAAAATGGAAGGCAAGGCAGTCCTATATCTCAAGTCCTGGAAGAAGAAAACACAGAAAACAAGTAAGATGATTTGGAAAAGTCCTAAACCTTGCAGAGAGGGAGAAGGGAGCAAGAGATCTTTTGCAGTCTGCAATACCCATACTTTGCCAGAATAGTTCAATGGCAGCATGTGAAAGCATCATGGAAAAAGCAGTCAATCTTTCACCATACGATAAACCTATGATTTTATTAAAGTCTGTTTTATTCTTCCTTAGACCTGGGATTGTAGCCCTCTAAGGAATGAAATCATTGAAATGAATGGGCCTAAATGAGTTATATCCATTAATTTCAGCAAGCCTTCTCCAAGTAGGACTATCACTTTTGCAATGATGGCTAATTTTTTTTTGTGGCAACTAAGATTTCCTTTATTCTGGAAGCACCAGATTCAGGATTCTCCTACCACAAGGAAAGTACTGTGGCGAAGAATTTAACCATTTCCAAAGGGGGATTACATAACTGTAAAAAATGACAACAATAAAAAAACCAGTCATTGCTAGTTTATGACTCTTCCTCCCTCTGCCACCATTTTGAAACTGGCTGTATCCCATGCCACCATTTTGTGACTGGTGGGCCTCAGTTATTTCCATCTCTTTTGAGTGTGCCCTATGGGCTTCAGAACCCCTGGCACTTTTTTTTAAAAAAATCATTTTTAAGTGCACATATTACTGAAATTGACAAGCCAAAATTCATTATGTTAGCAAAGAATGCTAGGACAAATATGCAATGAAATGCTGGTTTTATTTTTGTGAGAACTTTTTAAACAAATATATTGACAAACTGTGAAAAGGTAGCAAGCTGAACTTGAGGTCGGAAAAAAGAAAAAAACCTGAGACAAGCCTTTATCCCCCTCCTTGTTGTACAGTATATTTAGAGAGGTACGGTTTATAAATGCTATTAGTAGGAGTAGTTAATTCAGTTTTCCTCGTTAATCAATCCCCTTGGCCCTGTAATGATTTTTGTTGCTGCTGCTGCTCTCCTCTGAACTGTCTCCAGCTGAGAGGAGGGTCTGTTGATTAGCAGCAGCGCTCTCTATGCCTATGGGATATGTTCGTTTCCAGATCTCTGTCTACCCTGGTAGAATAGTCAATAAGTACTTTCTAACATGACAGTGTGGTAATTGCATATGGTTAAGCGTGTGGCTTGAGGAATACTGAAGAGCTTAGAGGAGCAAGAGAGCTCTTGAGAGGAAACCCTTAAGTTGGGGATGGGGAACCGAGGACCTTCTAAACCAGGTATCCCCAAACTCGGCCCTCCAGATGTTTTGGGACTACAATTCCCATCATCCCTGACCACTAGTCCTGTTAGCTAGGGATGATGGGAGTTGTAGTCCCAAAACATCTGGAGGACTGAGTTTGGGGATGCCTGTTCTAAATGCTGTTGGACTACAGATCCCATCATCCCTGACTGTTGGCTGATGGGATTTGGAACCCAGCAACCAGCAGCACACACGTTCTTTATTACGGTCCAAAGACCCACAAAAGCAATTTCGAGAGCAAAGCAGAACGGAAATACAGTGGTACCTCGGGTTAAGAACTTAATTCATTCTGGAGGTCTGTTCTTAACCTGAAACTGTTCTTAACCTGAGGTACCCCTTTAGCTAATGGGGCCTCCCACTGCCGCCGCACCACAGCCACACAATTTCTGTTCTCATCCTAAAGCAAAGTTCTTAACCCGAGGTACTATTTCTGGGTTAGCAGAGTCTGTAACCTGAAGTGTCTGTAACCTGAAGCATCTGTAACCCGAGGTACCACTGTATGGTAAAGGCTCCTAGGCACTCACTTTCTTTCATCTAAGACATGGATTTTTAATTCTTACTACCTCCGAGATAAATTTTGCCATTACAGTGGTACCTCGGGTTACAGACGCTTCAGGTTACAGACGCTTCAGGGTCACCAAGCACAAACCCAAAAAATTAAAATCTGAGACAGGACAGAGGCTTTCGGACATGCCAGGAAATATCTGGCTTGCCTTGGTCTCAGATACAATCTTAGTTGAACCTTCCTCAGCTCCATTGCAAAAAGATATCCGCATAGTGTCATGAATTATGAAACAATGACATTTCATGTTGAATTAATGCAAAGGGCTCTTTAAGGAGTAGAGCGGAGTAGCTTGCCTACATGCCAGGCTGGCTATTTTTCAGAATGAGGTGATGGTGGTGGGGATGTATTTGCATAATGGAAATGACCTATTAATACAAATCCTTCCCCTGGGAAAGACACGGGGAGATTATGCTACACAGGTAATCAGCTTGCCACACATCACCAATGCACTTGTCTCAAAGTTTGACCAAGAGGTTATCCTGCATTGTTCTCCCATAGAGGGTGATGATACGCTTTTGACTAGGTGAGCTTATCTTCATACACGGGTACAGTGGTACCTCGGGTTACATACGCCTCAGGTTACAGACTCTGCTAACCCAGAAATAGTACCTCGAGTTAAGAACTGTGCTTCAGGATGAGAACAGAAATCACGTGGCGGCAGCACAGCAGCAGTGGGAGGCCCCATTAGCTAAAGTGGTACCTCAGGTTAAGAACAGTTTCAGGTTAAGAACGGACCTCCAGAATGAATTAAGTTCTTAACCCGAGGTACCACTGTATGTGTTTGTGCATGCAGGAGGTATCTGAGGCAGAGCTGCATCGCTGATGCTTACCTGGGCAGTAGTGGTGGGCTGGAGTCCATTGCGGCAGGTAGGGCAGAAAGTAGAGAGAACAATGGCAGTTGGTGCCAGAACCATGGACAGGCAGAACCAATCCTAAGGTTCGGTGGGGTGGGGGAGTCTATCTGAGTTTCAAAGGGCAGTGCGCCATTCACCCTAATGGGTCGGCCTCCACCACCATAGAATCATGGAGTTGGAAGGGACCACCAGAGTCATCTAGTCCAGCCCCCTGCAATGCAGGAATCTCAACTAAAGCATCCATGACTGATGGCCATTCAACCTCTGCTTAAAAACCTCCAAGGAAGGATAATAATAATTTATTATTTATTATTTCTACCCTGCCCATCTGGTTGGGTTTCCCCAGCCACTCTGGGCAGCTTCCAGACGAATATTAAAAACAATACAGCGTCAGACATTAAAAACTTCCTTAAACAGGGCCGCCTTCAGTTGTCTTTTAAAAGTAAAATAGTTGTTTATTGCCTTTGTAGAATAGCTTCCCGCCTAAAATAACTGACGTAGACCTGAGTGAAAACTGTCTACAGACCTGAGTGAAAACTATCTACAGTATCCCACTGCTGGCCCAGGGGGAACTTCACTACATAACAGCCTTGACATCTGGTGGGAGGGCGTTCCACAGGGAAGGTGCCACTACCGAGAAGGCCCTCTGCCTGGTTCCCTGTAGCCTCACTTGTCGCAGTGAGGGAACCGCCAGAAGGCCCTCAGCGCTGGCCCTCAGTGTCTGGGCTGGATGATGGGGTGGAGACGTTCCTTCAGGTATACAGGACCGAGGCTGTTTAGGGCTTTAAAGGTCAGCACCAACACTTTGAATTGTGCCTGGTAACATACTGGGAGCCAATCAAGATCTTTCAGGAACGGTGTTATGTGGTCTCAGTGGCCACTCCCAGTCACCAGTCTAGCTGCCGCATTCTGGATTAATTGAAGTGTCTGAGTCACCTTCAAAGGTAGCCCCTTTGAGTTTACAACTTCCCGAGAGAGTCAAACAGCCCTTACCATCAGAAAGTTCTTCCTGATGTTGAGTCGGAATCTCCTTCCTTGTAACTCGAAGCCATTGGCTCAGGCCTTGCTCTCCAGAGCAGGAGAAGACAAGCTTCCTCCATCCTCCATGTGGCAGCCCTTGAGATATTTGAAGGTGGCTTTCAGTCTCATCCAGGCTAAGCACACCCAACTCCCTTAACCCTTCCTCACAAGGCTTGGTTTCCAGACCCTTGTTCATTTTAGTCACCCTCCTCTGCACATGTTCCAGCTTGTCAATATCCTTCTTGAATTATGGCGCTCAGAACTGGATGCAGAATTCCAGGCAGGGAAAATGGGAGGTCCCTTTTTTTCCAGGACTCTTGTGGGGTATGTGTAAGTCGTTTACACCTCCAGTGTTTCCTGGCACTCCCTTGACTCCTAGTGCGCCTGCCCCCCAATAATCCCCACACCACTTTGGGAGCCACCGATTTAAAAGGCGGAATCATGCAAGTCTTTCTATGGAGAACGTTCCTGTGTATCACCCCAAAACTCCAAAGCAAAAGTCCAAGAGCTTGTCCGTTAAAATGTATGGCCTGTGTTGGTTTTTGCACACGAGTCTTGCTCTGATTTTGGAAATGCAGTGGTACCTCGGGTTACAGACGCTTCAGGTTACAGATGCTTCAGGTTACAGACTCCGCTAACCCAGAAATAGTGCCTCGGGTTAAGAACTTTGCTTCAGGATGAGAACAGAAATCGTGCGGTGGCAGCAGGAGGTCCCATTAGCTAAAGTGGTGCTTCAGGTTAAGAACAGATTCAGATTCCGGAACAAATTAAGTTCTTAACCCGAGGTACCACTGTAGAGGCTTTGCTTGGAGATGCTTTGAAATAACCTGTTTCTAAAGGTCTGGATCATAACCACAACCAGGGCAGATTTTGCCAGCTGTCCTGTAATGGCTGAAAGTTTCCAACCTCCCTTCCCGGCCCACGATTAGTAACAAGTCACCGGGTGTTGGGAAAATTTACTCGGAGTTCTCATGTTTTCAGCTGCTGTAGACACTCACAGTACCTGCTTCTCCCCCCACTCCTCCAAAGCATACATAAATAATGCATTTCAAAATGGGAATATTTTTGTACTCATTTCGTAGCTGCCATCTCAGATTAGGAGAGACATCTCTCAGTGCGAGATTTAAGCAGGCGTAACTTTTCTTCTGCCTCTTGTCCCAGATTCTATTGTTAAAAAGCTGCTCCGAACAGAAATCTGGAATTAGAAAGTTTGCAGAAACCATCTTGACACGGCACAAATTTATTTTGACATATCTCACTTTCCTCGGCTTTGCCCCTCCCCAACATCTCTGTTTGCTGAATTTGTACTAGCGACAGGTTGGCAGGTAAAAAATAGCATTATTTGTTGATTCCGTTGCCACCTACCTCCCATCTGGTTCCAGATGTACCGTTCTGTATAACTTTGCGTGTATAACTAACTCCTGTTCAACTTTGGAATATGATAGTTTGAGAAGAGGTGGGTTGAGTGTGATATATAAAAACGACATAGGGAGAATAATGGAACACGCCATAAAGTCTTGCATGAGCTGTTTCTGGTTCTCTGATCCCTAGCCATTGGCTGAACTGCTGTGATGTCACAGAGTATTCTGTCCAATCATAAGAATGCGTAAGGAATAAGCATAAAGCAAGGAATGAACGGCATGTTGCAAAGAGTGCTGCTTTGTGTGTTTATATTTTGTTGCGGGCGAATCTTGACCTTTGGGTACATCTTTTGGATAGAAAAAGCTGGAATTTTTTGGAAATAAATGGAGACAAAGCAGGTGGCCATGGGAAGACAAGGGAGGCCAAGGGCAGCGGAGTAAACGGACAAGGGTCGTGCAAATAACAGGGTTGTTGAATTAAAGCAGCTTGGAATTTAAGCATCTTGTGTTCAGCACAGAATTGCAGGGGGAAATCAGGGACAAACAGTGGTGTAGTGGGCAGGGCAGGGGTCTGCAAACTTTTTCAGCAGGGGGCCGGTCTACTGTCCCTCAGACCTTGTGGGGGGCTGGACTATATTTTTTGGGGGGGTGAATGAATTCCTGTGCCCCACAAATAGATGCATTTTAAATAAAAGCACACCTTCTACTCATGTAGAAAAACACCAGGCAGGCCCCACAAATAACCCAGAGATGCATTTTAAATAAAAGGATATCATTTTACTCATGTAAAAACACGCTGATTCCTGGACCGTCCCCAGGCCGGATTTAGAAGGCACTTGGGCCAGATCTGGCCTCCGGGCCTTAGTTTGCCTACCCATGGGTCAGGGGTTGGGAATGCTGAAGGCCCATTGCTATTTTGTTCAGTATCCCTGTCTCCAGTATCCTAGAGTTGTGCCATCAGCATGAAAGGGGAGCTTTTTAGCCACTGTATGCTCCAAAGCTAGGATTCAAGGCAGGGTCAGCCGGCCCATGAGGCAGAGTGAAACAGCACACCTTGGGTGGCAAAATCCCGCAAGGTGGCATCCCCTCTCCTGCCCCTGCCAATGCCACAATCACATTCCAGGATCAAATCAGAAACCAGGGTGATTTCTGTAAATCCTGGAAAATAGGGACAGTTGGAGGGACTGTTAACCCCTTATTTCTAACTCTCATAGAAGTTGGCTTTTTATTTTATTTTAAGGCCTTTCTGCTGTGGCTACTCTTTCAGTAATTCCACCGTATGAACATTTTACTGGTGAGCAAACAGAATCAGAGATGTCATCAGCATGGGTCCCGAGGAAATCAAAAGGGGAGCGGCTGCCACAGAAACAAGTTTATTGGAAAATGAGCGGGTGGTGGGAGCTGGGGGAGGTTTTTAGGTCCAGCTGTGCATCTGCAGCTGTTGAACTGTCAATATAGCTTCTAAGAGCAAAGCTGTGTTTTTAAGATTTATTCCTGGTTAGATATGGAAGGGGGACGCAGGTGGCGCTGTGGGTTAAAGCCTCAGCGCCTAGGACTTGCCGATCGAAAGGTCGGCGGTTCGAATCCCTGCGGCGGGGTGCGCTCCCGCTGCTCGGTCCCAGCGCCTGCCAACCTAGCAGTTCGAAAGCACCTCCGGGTGCAAGTAGATAAATAGGGACCGCTTACCAGCGGGAAGGTAAACGGCGTTTCCGTGTGCGGTTCTGGCTCGCCAGAGCAGCGATGTCACGCTGGCCACGTGACCCGGAAGTGTCTCCGGACAGCGCTGGCCCCTGGCCTCTTAAGTGAGATGGGCGCACAACCCCAGAGTCTGTCAAGACTGGCCCGTACGGGCAGGGGTACCTTTACCTTTACCTTTACTTAGATATGGATGAAAATGGCCAGGTCTCCCTTTAAATGCACTCTCTTCTCTCTCTCTCTCTCTCTCTCTCTCTCTCTCTCCCTCTCCCTCTCCCTCTCCCTCTCCCTCTCCCTCTCCCTCTTCCCTCTCCCTCTCCCTCTCCCTCTCCCTCTCTCTCTCTCTCTCTCACACACGAACACTGACACGCAAACACACACATTGCAAGGTTCCTTCTTAGCGAGAGGACAGGCAGGGAAAGGAGCCAGGCAGAGTGAGGAAGGATGGAGGCCAGCACCAGCGACTAATTTCGTTTTTGAGTCCCTCACCTGTAGCATCTCTGTAGCCGAGTGAGCAGCAAGGGCAGAGCACTGCAACAAACAAAGATTAAACTGGGACATCAAGTTTTGGACTTGATAACAAAACTACAGTCAGCACAAGTCAATATTCAGAAATGATAAAGGTAAAGATAAAGGGACCCCTGACCATTAGGTCCAGTCGTGGCCGACTCTGGGGTTGTGGTGCTCATCTCGCTTTATTGGCCGAGGGAGCCGGCGTACAGCTTCCAGGTCATGTGGCCAGCAGGACTAAGCCGCTTCTGGCGAACCAGAGCAGCGCACGGAAACGCCGTTTACCTTCCCACCAGAGTGGTACCTATTTATCTACTTGCACTTTGATGTGCTTTCAAACTACTAGGTTGGCAGGAGTAGGGATGGAGCAACGGGAGCTCACCCCGTTGCGGGGATTCGAACCGCCGACCTTCTGATTGGCAAGTCCTAGGCTCTGTGGTTTAACCCACAGCGCCATCGGCGTCCCATTCACAGATGATAAGAACATCCAAAAATGCCCTGCCATAGGTCCATCGAGTTCGGCATCCTGTTCTCACAGCGGCCAATTGGATGCCTATGGGAAATTTGCAAGCAGGCTCTGGGTGCAACAGCGTTCTTCTCCCCAGTTTGGTTTTCAGAGGTGTACTTCCTCTAACAGTGGAGGTCGAACATAGTCATAGTGGTGAGTGGGCTTGCTAATATGTATAAGACTGAATCAGAAAAGTTGTGCTGGTCCCGGGGGGAGATTACCGTGAGACGTGGTCAGAGTCCGGTCCTGGGTCAAGGGTCTGGAGACAGTCCACAAAGGGCGAAACGGGATCCGAAGCAAGAAGCCGGGCGTGGTCGGGAACTCCAGAAGAACAGGTCTGGATGCTGGCAGAAGCAGGTTTCCAACGACGTTGCTCCCGCAACCTGTGACCGGGCTGACTGGCCTTTATCTTCTCTGAGACCAGGGGCAGTCCCGGCCCACAGGTGACCCACCTCTCCTGGCCTTAAGGCGAGCACTCCTCCTGGGAGAACCCAGTTCCCTCCGTCTCTCTGCCCTGAGCCTCTGCAGCTCAGGAGAGGCTGGAGGGTTACTGGATCCAGGGGGAGGCTCACCTTCCCCTGACAGGGCTGGGAGAGGAGCACCTACAGGCAACGGGTCCTCAATCACCTCCGGAGACAGAGTGGATTCATCTGGTGTCTGCTCCTGAGGATCCGGCACAGGTGCGGGCCCTTCAGATTCAAGCCCCAGCCCCGGCTCAGCCAGCCCTGGAGGTGGGGACTCATGTGCAGGCTGGGATTCCTTTGGTTCAGCCTCTGAATCCGATTCCCAGGCCATCACATAAGTGCTGGAGATGCAATGAGGTTGAGGGAACGTTCCTTCACATGTGGTGGACTTGTAAAAGGGTAAAAGAGTACTGGGAAATGATCTATAATAAATTGAAAAAAATGTTTGAAAGTACCTTCCCCAAAAAACCCAGAGTCCTTTTTGTTGGGGATAATTCAGACAGAAGTTCCCAGGTGTCAAAAAAGGTTATTTATGTATGCTACAACTGCGGCCCGTATTTTGTTATCCCCAAAATGGAAAACAAGCGATGTCCCAACTAAAAAAGAATGGCAACTTAAGCTCACAATATGTGCAGCTTGCAGACTTAGAATACGAGAACAAGAAGAACATATGTTTAGAGAAGATTGGAAAATGTTTATTGAATACAGTGGTACCTTGGGTTACATATGCTTCAGGTTACATACGCTTCAGGTTATAGACTCCACTAACCCAGAAATAGTACCTTGGGTTAAGAACTTTGCTTCAGGATGAGAACAGAAATTGTGCTCCGGCGGCGCGGCGGCAGCAAGAGGCCCCATTAGCTAAAATGGTACCTCAGGTTAAGAACAGGTTAAGAACAGACCTCTGGAACGAATTAAGTACTTAACCCGAGGTACTACTGTATATAGAGGGGGGGCGGGGAATTGTACACTTGAAAGATAAATTCAACAGTGTAAATAAGTTTCGATAGATAATGGAATACTGAATGGTTTAGTTTTTGTAAAATATGCAGGGATTTATGATATGTAAAATGAACCATGGAAAGTGAAGAAGGGAAGTCATTGATACTTTAAGGATTTCTAATGCTCTTTTAATCCAATCCAAGTCGGTGGTTATTGTGGGAACGTCAAACCGTGGTTTATGATACTAGTTTGCCGGCCCCAAACAAATCAGTTAGTGAGCCTGGCTAGTTTGAGATATGCGAACAAACCATGGTTTAGTGTTGCGTTCAAACCAGACTAAGGGGTGATGATGGAGACACTGGAAATGATAGGGACTATGGAACTATCTTTGGTATAAGAGGGATATTGTAATCATGTCCCTGTTTTAATCTGTGTCATTCTGGAGGCTATAAGTTCAAATGTGTACTTGAGACAACCTTCATCCAGGCTTCCAGCTAATCTAGCTTTGATCCGGCCAGGACCACAGTACAAAATTAATCACTCCAAACATGTGAAAGAAGTAAAACAAGATCCAATCGGCGACTTAAAAATGCTTTCTAAATTCCAGCGCTTTCTTGAAGGGGGCAGTGGTTGCATTTGGCAATTGCACAGCATTTAGTATTTGAAAGCCGTGTCTCTATAGCTTTGTAGAATGACAACAACGTTTTAAACAAAAAACAGAAAAGGACCCTTGTAGATCATAGGAAATTATCCCTCAAGGATAGAAGCAAAACCATAATTAAATCAGAAAGTGATAACTGATAGCTGGGTCTATCTTTCCTTTTTTCTTTTTGTGGCAACATGGCTTGCAAAAAAATAAGACGAGAGAAAAAAGTACAGGGAGGGGGGGGGACCCCTCACTTCAGAAGTTGGAAAAGCCCCGGTGCCTTATCAAGGCAAAAGACTGTCAAAAGAAAAGAGATTCAAAGAGATATATTTTTCTTCCCCGTTTGAAAGGCAATCTGGCAGTGTTTGCTGAAAGTCTGGATTTCGTTTCAAGAATGTGAAAACAGAACAATTTCCGATTACTGTTTGTTTTTCCTGAGTGCGATTTGATAGGATAGACTGCCATGAAGGGGGAAGAAGGGGAGGGAGGAAAGAGCGCAAGACATTCTCTGATTACTGACCCTCCATGGTTAATATTTACAGCTCATTAAGGCCCTTTCATCTTCTACAAACTTTTAAGGAAGAGCTGCTCCATGCGAGGACCTGTTAGGAGATTTGAAGCTGAAATCATCCTACAGATGTCCACATATACACAGGGCAAGACAGATGCGTGTGTACATGATGCAGAGATGTGTACATGATGCGCACATGGCAGGAGGTGACTTTGACATCTCTATTATCTCCTCTCGCGAACCTGAATGGGCAAGCTGAAGATAAACAGAAAAGGAGCTCCATTGCAGCAGGAACATCCCTGACATCTCTGGTTCTGCATGCAGTTCCCTTTTTGTCTGCACATTTGTATCAATTGCATATTTATCCCACCTGCTAGTGCTTCAGGTGTGCCCTGACTCTGCTATGGCTGTTCTCACACTGAATGGGGTCCAGGGGTTACTGTGAAGAGACTTCCCTCTGCTGTCCTTTAATGCCATGTTGAAGAATACGCCTGATATGAAATATTATGTAAAGGGCGGGATTGATATGACATTTATGAAGTAAAATGAAGTAAAGCAGTAAATAAGGAGATGAAATAGAATGGATAATTATAATTATATGCAAGAAAAGAGGGTAAAATATGGAAACGGGGATGGGGGTGAAATCTGAGGGGTTTGTATAATCCCAGTATTGTATATATGGAAAATGTTTGGAGTGCATGGAAATAATGTTAACATAAAAACCCCCTGAAAATAAAAATAAAAAATCAGGGAAACTCTGGATTAGATGAGCAGAGGCAAACCTGGAGGCCTGAAGGAATAGCCCTAATGTAGAGACAGCTTGGGTTTTCTGCTGATACAAAGCCACCACCTACATTTCCTGATGGACTCAGGCACTAGAAGGCAATGTTCTGCCCTCCAAATGCTGTGAACTACAACTCCCAACAACTCCAGCCAGAATAGCCAATGATGGATAGGAGTTGAATTTCAGCACCCGGTGGGCACCTATCCCTGCAGTAAAACATAACCATTGAGGCCACATGCTCAGTTTTGACCTATATTAATTGATTCCACCATTTTGATTCTCAGGAACTATTAGTAGAAAATTAGTGCTATCTCTACAAAAATTAACAGGCAAAAATAGTCAATGAATGCACTCCAGTAATACGAATCATAGTCCATTACAGTTAAATGGGTGGTGATGGTCCTGTTTCCTAAAAATGCATAGGAAGGTAACATAGAACGCTGCTCTTGTGCACGGTTGAGGGCAGGAGGCCAAAAAGACACTCACTTTTTGGTCTTATTAGACCATATAATGAGAGACTTTCGATCCAGCACTCTGGAGCAAGCCAGCTGATTCTCGCCAGACCAACAAGAGTAGTTCACTGAGACTATGTCGTCTTGCAGCTTAATCTCTTTAGATACAGTGTTTGGAAGTGAAAGGCAGACGAACAAGAAGTGATTCAGGTGGAGGTGGGCAGCCAATTCTGCTGTCAATACACTCCAGCCAGACGGGTCTTTGGGATCTGGCGTAAGCAGACATGCACCATTAAACACCGCCACGTAAAACTTGTCATTTCCTGTTGGGGCCCATTTCTCAAGGAAAACTAGTGAGTGGTTTCCTTCTGCTGCCAGCTTCCTTGATCAGTGCACGCAGAGCCAGATGTCTTTGTTTTTCGCAAGATCTTCCATCTCGGTGATCATATGTGGAGAAAATGACAACACCATATCTACCTGGGAAGATTATCTATTTACTCCTTGCAGAGAAGCGGTGTATTGGCCTACATATCTCTAAATGTCAGCTTGCCCTGGGCAGTTCCATGTAACAGGGAGATACATCTGAGAAGGCTGCGAGAACTCCTCAGTGTGAGTGAAAAATGCTTCCTCTGTGCTTCGAATAACCCCATGCGGCTAAAGTAGTGAGCCTTTTGCAGTTTTCGGCTGGGTCTCACTGACTTACAGAGCCATCTACCTGGTGTTTTGTTTATTTGTGGGCAAAAGGAGAGAGGGAAAGGCAAGAAACTACAAGAAAGAAGATTCCACCTAAACATTAGGAAGAACTTCCTGACAGTAAGAGCTGTTCGACAGTGGAATTTGCTGCCAAGGAGTGTGGTGGAGTCTCCTTCTTTGGAGGTCTTTAAGCAGAGGCTTGACAGCCATATGTCAGGAGTGCTCTGATGGTGTTTCCTGCTTGGCAGGGGGTTGGACTCGATGGCCCTTGTGGTCTCTTCCAACTCTATGATTCTATGAAGAATGTGAGCATGGAAATGTGCTGATAAGCGATCTTGCTCTGTGTCCAGACACACGTGCCTTCATGAGCAATCACAACGAAGAGCAGGCTCTCCATTGCAGGAGAGTGTTGCAGGAAGGAGAATCATAGGTTTCGCCTTCCCTCTCCACCCTAGAAGTGAATGAGACCCATTTGCTCAGAGGAGCACAGAGAGAAGAACACCATGGTGTATCTACTGCAACACAAGTGGATGCCTTCATCTCTGCCCGGCCGAAACAAAACATGTCTCTCCCATATCGGTCTCTACAGCCACAGGAAGCATTGCAACCTTCCAACAGTTTGACTTCACCCCTAAAGGCACACTTCTCCACTATCTCCCAATACATTATCTCCTAATTTATAAACTGGAAACTGCAGGGTTTGAACCTGGGACCTTCTGTGCTTTATCACTGAACTACAACCTCTCCTAGCATTGGGGTGAGGCTTAAATCTCTTCCCTATTTTGTCAGGTGATCCCAGTCAGTATTAAGGATCAACCTTTGTCCTAGCCCTATCGTGGCTTCTGTTTCTTGGTCACTCTCGAGCGTGACAGAATGTTGGGAATTGTCTCTTACATAGATTGATATGCACATTAGTTTTGAGAGTTGGCAAGTTCTTCCAAGCATCCTTTGAATTAGTTGTTGCTGGCCTGCTTTGCATCTGGAACTGCTGCTTTTTGGTCTCTGGAACAAAAGGAGATTGAACTGCTGACCTTGGTGGAAGAAGAAAGCAGGTCCTCAGTTCAGCTCAGCTCAGCTCAGTTTTTTGGGTTCTTTTTAAAATACATATCTGCGTACTGAGTGAGATCTGAAAAAGATGGTACATTTCTTTCAGTAGAGAGGGGAGGAGAGAAAGAGCTGTAGAATATCAAACAGCTGGTGGTGGAGAGAAAAGTAGGCCAGAATCTTGTGAACATTAGTGAGTCATTCCATCAGGCTATCTTCTTGCCCAGCATGCTCACCGAGTGCCAAAAGCAAGAAGACTCGCGTCACTTTCTTTCATTACAATGACCTTACAGGGGAAAAAGAAAGATCTTGACATCTGAATGGCCCATCAGGAAGGAACGAGCACCAGCTCTCTCTGCAATATGGCAAAAGGCTGACCTGTATTTGAGGTGTGGGGAGATAGGACAGAGCAAAGATCTGAAGGAGGAACGAGATGGTTGGCCATGCCTGTGGTTCTGTGACTCCAGATAGCTTCAGTAAGAAGCTCTAGTTCTGCTGCAAAAGGACAGCATATCTCATGGAAGAAAGCTGTGACCTGCTTGTGTGCTGAGACAGTCTAATGCAACTTAACTTTTGTCAGGTGATCCCCGTCTAATGCAACTTAGCTGTCCATAAAGCAGGGGTAGCCAATGTGTTGCCCTCTAGATATTGTGGACTACAACTTCCATCGGTCGCAACCAACATGACCAGTAATCTGGAATTAAGGGAGTTGTAGTCAGACAACACGTAGAGGGCACCATGTCAACTATCCCTACTCTAAAGTATCTTCATGTGTCAGCAGCTCTTTCAGAATTAGGAAGGATCCTTGCTTCTTAGTTGGCCAACCTGCGGCTTAGGTAGCAAGTGTTGGTGGCATATGAGGATTGGAATGGTTGTGAACCTTGTTCTGACAGCATCAAGCTTCCATTCCTCTCTGTATTTTGAGCTACACAGGTGCTCACCTCTCAGCTCAGTATGCTGAAGGGCTCACTCATAGAGGTACAGTGGTACCTCTGGTTGCGAACGGGATCCGTTCCAGAGTCCCATTTGCATCATGAGTAGAATGCAACTCGTGTCTGTGCATCTGCGTGTGCGTGGGCCGTGATTCGTCATGTCTGTGCATGTGCGTGGTGTCACTTTGCACGTCTGCACATGTGCGAGCGGCGAAACCCAGAAGTAATTCTTTTCAGTACTTCCGGGTCGCCGCAGGACACAACCTGAAAAAATGTATCATGAAGCAAATGCAACACGAGGTATGACTGTACTAACTTATATTTTGGAAGTCGGCCAATACCAAAAAAGGGGGGAGGGCCACCACTGCATTAGCATGAAGGTGATTGTGGTGATGTACCTGAATTGAGCGAAGTGGTGTCTTTGATCTTATTTGCTTTGCTTTCCAGCCATTTGTATGTTTTGTTGTTTCATGATTTCATCACTGAACACTGAGATATGAAATTTGGTAGGTCCATTCAGAGCACAATTCTTCACCTGTAGGTCTGCTCTGATCAATCACAGCAGCTTCCAGATGGGGTTGGATGTCAGGGTCAGGGAAGGAACAGAAAGAAGCTGTGTCCTTACCATGTCAGGATACTCAAAGGCATGTACTCTGGCTGGTGGTCAACACCAAATCTTGTACATACTTTTTCCATACAATTAAATAGTCAAAAATCTCCAAACAAAAACCTAAAGTCAGATGGTAGGAAACACATTCACTTCTCTTACCCTACACTTTGGTTGCTACAAAGCTGGTTGGATGTGAAGAGCTAAGTGCTGGAATTAAAAAGAAAAATTAGTTCTTTAAACAATGATAAGTTGTAACAATCCCAATAAGGAAATATACGATACAGCTATGCGATTTACTGAATTAATAATACTGCATACTGAGAGGAAAAAAGATGTGTTGTCTGTATTTGCATAGGGCCCATGGTCTGAATAAAAACAATTGCACTCTATTTATTTCAGAAAAGAAGATAGAATGTCACCTTGTGGACATAGCTCAGTTGGTTAGAGAATAGTGTTGATAACGCCAAGGTTGCTGGTTTGATTCCCATATGGGACAGCCGCATATTCCTTCATTACAGGGAGTTGGACTAGATCAGCCTTTCTCAACCTGTGGGTCCCCAGATGTTGTTGGACTACAACTCCCATCACCCCTAGCTAGCAAGGCCAGAGTTCAGGGATGATGGGAGTTGTAGTCCAACAACATCTGGGGACCCACAGGTTGAGAACTGCCGGACTAGATGATTCTCAGGGTCCCTTCCAACTCTACAGCTCTATTATTCAAAATATTAATCCAAGCACTCACATAGACCTGTGGTACCTGCTGTTCGTGAGCTGCTATATTTGTATATGAAATAAAATTTGACCAAATGGCAAAGAAGCAATTTTGAGCACTTTGACCCCGCCACATTTATCTTACGTTATTTTTTTTTCCTTCAAGAAGGGCAATTTGTGAAGTCTGGGAACACCAGTGATCCAGATTATTGACATCAGAAGTCTTTCAAAAGTTGACCGTTGTGGCCTGGGCCATCATCGGAAGATGTGAGATCAGGTCCTTGTTATTCAGGTCTCGATGCGAAACAACAAACATATCCAAAAGGGCCCAACAATCCTATTAATGCAAACAGCATGGAAACATAATTCAGATATATATAAAGGCACCGAGTAGAAAAGACATTTAATCATTATGCTGCTGGCATTTTATGAGGCGTTATCAATTAACCGCTGAAATTTAACAAGCGCTTTAGGTCAGAATCATATCCTTTTGGAATAAAAAATATATCTTCACGCCGAGTTTTCCAAGAAAGGCTGCAGACATAATTGGTTACAGGACATGTAACAATCTAATTGCAAGTCTTGTCTCTGCTGCCACGGTAGAATCAGAAGGGGCTTATCATTTAGAAATCCTTTACAGAGCATCATTTTCTTCTCCTCCAGAGCTGTTAAAATTACATGTTCTGTCTCTCTCTCTCTCTCTCTCGCTCTCTCTCTCTCTGTGTGTGTGTGTTTGGCTCCATTACAGCAAGCTCTGCTCAGTTGTGTCATGAGGTTTCTTGTCATAAATATCAATCTCTCTAACTGCACCAAGCCAGCTTTTAGGACAAGACTCTTTTTTTAAAAAAGACATCCTTACTAAGGCTTCAAGAAGTTTAACATGTGGTGATGGTATCAAGGGAAGCTTCCAAAAATATGATTCCTGTGAAATATTCTGGAAACTTCCTCCAAGGTCATCGCTGCAGGTTAGCTCAGTGGTGAAGAACCTCTAGGATAATTAGGTCCACCAGACCTCCACATTTGGTCCACATTTAAGCCAAGCCACACCTCCCTGCTTGACACATGACATCAGGTGTGGGGCAGGTAAAAAAAAAACCTCTGGGTCTGTTAATTGTTGGCTCTTCACAAGCCCCCTTCAAAGCACTGGGCAAAATAACACCTTGAGAGGGGCTTCTGAAGACATCTTTCCAAAGGCTTGTCAAGACTACCTATTTCCCTCATCCTGCATATATCGCCCTATCAAATATTGAATCATTATGTGAAGTTCCGTGGTTCTTCTTTGATATGTTCTAAAAAGGGGTCCCTGAAGCTGCAGGCTGTTGTGGAAGGCTGGCATGGGGACAGACAGGTACAGGGCTCATCAGAAGCTTTTGCCGATGGGTTGTTTTTCTGCTGAAAATTGCCCTCCACCTCGCTTGCTGTGAAAATGTTATGGGCGTTGTATATTTTCCCTAAGGTAAAGGTACCCCTGACTGTTAAGTCCAGTCGCGGATGACTCTGGGGTTGTGGCACTCATCTTGCTTTATTTGCCGAGGGAGCCGGTGTTCAGCTTCCGAGTCATGTGGCCAGCATGACTAAGCCGCTTCTGGCGAACCAGAGCAGCGCATGGAAACGCCATTTACCTTCCCGCCGGAGCGGTAGCTATTTATCTACTTGCACTTTGACGTGCTTTCAAACTGCTAGGTTGGCAGGAGCAGAGACCGAACAACGGGAGCTCACCCCGTTGAGGGGATTTGAACCACCGACCTTCTGATTGGCAAGCCCTAGGCTCTGTGGTTTAGACCACAGCGCCACCCTTGTCCCATATTTTCCCTGGTAGAGAAAGAGACAGGGATGAGGAAAATTATCCCTGTATATATACACCAGCTGCCTAATATTGTAGTTTATTGGGCGAAGTATTCTATTATTATTATTATTATTATTATTATTATTATTATTATTATTCCCTTCATCACAAGATCTCAGGGCAGTTAAAATAGAAACAATAAGCCCCCTCACACAAAACACATTTAAAAGGCTGTAGAATGTTAATCAGCCAAACCGCCAGGTTGAAGAGGAATGTTTTCACCTGGCGCCTAAAGATGTATAATGAAGGCATCAGGCAAACCTCCCTGGGGAGAGGATTACACAAAATTAAGTTGGCATAGGTCCTCGCTTATAGATGTTGTGAACTGCAGGTCTCAGTGAGGGTCCATTCAAGTGGTTTGATGCAAGGATACCAAAAAGATGTATATAAAAAAAAGCCAGAATGGCCAGTTCTAGTGATTTATTAAAGAAAGGTGAACATTTACAATGCAGCGAGCAGAGCCTCACTGCCTTTACAGACGCAGGATGGGTACCGCAGCAGTGAGAGGTCATTGTGACTTGACCACTCCCAAGCAAAAGCGTATACATCCTTTATGCACAACGCAGCATGCATCAGCTTACCCACAGCCTCCCAGCATACCTAGGAGGTAAACCAACCAAAGTTTTTTCCCTCTCTGGGCCTAGAGCCCAACATCCCAAGGCCAAGAGATAAGCATAGCATCAAAACAAGCCAATTAGCATATATCAAAGCAAGTGAAAATATAATTTATGAGCTCATTCTTGCCACAATTGCCAGTTAGTTTTTGAGGTTGTATCGGCCACCAAGATGGCGTTGGCCAGCCTTCTGGAACATTCCACCTTTGGTTCGACACAATAGAACATAGTCATCTGTGTGTGTTTGTGTGTCTCCCTAACAGTGACTGTGATGTCACAAAGTGAGAGCATTTCTATCTAGCCAGACTTTTAACTTGCAATAACAATTGTATGTGGGTTTTATCTGCTTGGCCTAAACCAGGGATTGCCAGTCTGTGACCTTCCAGACACGATGAAGTTTGCCCTTTTATCTATTTATTTTATTTATTAAATTTATATAATGCCCTTCGTCTAAAGATCATGGGGCAGTTTGCAGCATAAAAAGACAAAGTGAGAATACAAAATACATACCAAACCAACCAACCAACCAACCAACCAATAACCTTGCCTTTCACAAGCACATTGAAAAGGTCATATATTGTTTAATCAGTCATAGGCTTGGTTGTAGAGGAATGTTTTCTCCTGGTGCCTAAAGATATGTAACGAAGGTACCAGACGAGCCTCCCTAGGGAAAGCTTTCCACAAGCGGGGAGCCACTGCAGAAAAGGCCCTTCATGTTGCCACGCTCCGGACCTCTCATGGAGGAGGCACGTGAAGAAGGGCCTCAGATGATTATTGCAGGGTCCAGGAAGGTTTATATGGGGAGAGGCAGTAAGCTAGTTTCTACACACTCTCACACTCTTCCATCTAGACAAGCTAGAGATGTTATTAGAGCTCAAGGGCACATCCCAGCCAGAAAAAAAAAAAACCCCACTCAATGGGGGTGTGAAGCAAGGATTGTGAGTGGCCTTGGGAGAGGTGGTGTGGCTGGAGAAGGGATCTGGCATGAATTTCTGCCACAAAAAAGCACAAACAAAGTGGGAAAACTCAGTATCTGAATCTGTGGTATGTGTAGCAAGGCTTGGGCATAATTCTTTATGTTTGGATAAGTGAATTCTTGCATAGTGAACAGGCGGATAGTGGGGGCTGTGTGTATATGGAATTTAGTAGCTGTAAAGTGCAGTTGCAGTTAATGTCACTAATTGATGCTAATGATAACAGTCATGTAAGATGTACCAAATCAATCCCAGGGTTTCTGTCTGCTCCTTCCTGCACAGCACCCGCAACAAAACATCACACGTTCCTCTGTGACAAGTCACCAAGGTAGGAACTGATTACCGTATTTTTCGCTCTATAGGATGCACCCGACCATAGGACGCACCTTGTTTTAGAGGGGGAGAGCAAGGCTGTATTAGTTGGAGACAAAGAGCCACAGTGGATCTTGCCTGCAGTTCTGACAACAACTCAGAGCTGTCTATACCTAGCTCATCTCAGATACACACCACATTATTCAGCTTGCTTTGGAAAAATAATTTTGTTAAATTATGTAGCTAATAAACAAGAGAAGCCCATTTGCAGAATGATAAACAGAATTCTCTCTTCCTTAAAAAGTGAATAATTCCTCCCCTAGAAAATAATCATTGCACACCAGAAACTCTAAATTTGATTAATAGTGTCTATTATATATTGATGGGGGGAATAATTACATATTAGTCCTGCATTCTGATTACCTGCGGAAGGTTCCACTTGTAATATAATTAAGAGCAGCTCCACTGGCGTTGTGGGCGGCTGGCTGTGTGTATACACATTCCCCCTGCTGATGGAAAGTCGAGGCATTAATGAAGAAGGCCACGTTTTAATTCCTGCGCTTCCAATGCAAGGGAATTATTGTGATTGCCCTACTTATTTATTTTATTAATGTAGCAGTGCCTTGAGTTCCTGGATAGACAGGAAATAGCTTTGCCTTGCAGATATTGATTGGACATGGAGAGTGGCTTCTCCAGAAGCCATTTGCAAGACAAAGGCGAATCACTGAGTTACTCCATAAGGAAAAAATCCAAAGTCCACAAGTGGGCAATGCCTTTATTGGGACTAGGTTTGGGGGAGAAATTGAGTTTGGATAGCACTTTAAGGCAAATAGACCAGATTTGTACTTCCTCAATTAATAGGTGAACCAAAACCCAGCTAGCCTTAAAAATCCACAGTTCTCTGAATTTTGGGATTAAGGGAGCAATCCTGTGTACAGGAAGCTGGCGTAAAGTGTTGTTGTTTAGTCGTTTAGTTGTGTCCGACTCTTTGTGACCCCATGGACCAGAGCACACCGCCAGGCACTCCTGTCTTCCACTGCCTCCTGAAGTTTGGTCAAACTCATGCAGGTAGCTTCAAGAACACTGTCCAACCATCTCGTCCTCTGTCGTCCCCTTCTCCTTGTGCCCTCCATCTTTCCCAACATCAGGGTATTTTCCAGGGAGTCTTCTCTTCTCATGAGGTGGCCAAAGTATTGGAGCCTCAGCTTCACGATCTGTCCTTCCAGTGAGCGTAAAGTAAGTCGGTGTAAATTAAGCCAATGTAAAGTTACATCAGATCTGATCCCTGTTCAGCAGCGGGACTGCTTCTGCTTTGCCTAAACCTGGCAAAAGGAAAACAAGCCTTTAAAAGAGTCTCTATGCTAGGTTGCCAGGTCATATGGCTTAGGTGCCCGTGGGGCTTGCCCGCCTAAAATGGTAGCAGCTTTGAGTTAAGGGGAAGCCTTTCAATGAAGGTTTATACAGGCTGTGTATCCACATTTTATTCACTCTTTAAAACACACATTTTTAGCCTTTGTGGTTCCATAGCCAGCTTGGAAATGCATTAGCGAAGTGTATAAGAATTGCCTTACTAGGTCAGACCAAGGTCAACATAGTCTAAGCATTCTGTTTCCAATTTAAAATATCATCTAAGGGTCAAACTGAATGAGGCAAAAGAACGTAAGCAGGCGGCTTGCTGGATCAAATCCATGGGCCATCTAAATAATAGACTATAGACAAAATACAAACAGGCAAATCTTGGGTCCGGATGGCATTCTACCAGAGAGCTCTCAAAGAACTCAGATGTGACATTGCTGATCTTGTAACAAAAATATGTAACTTGTCCCTCAGATCAGCCTCTATACCTGAGGACTGGGAAGTAGCTAATGTATCACCCATTTTTAAAAAGGGATCTGGGGGATCCTGGATAGTACAGGCAGCTTAACGTCTGTCCTGGGAAAATAGGTGCGAAGTATTATTCAATGACAAACCTAGACAGCATCTTAAAAAGCAGAGACATCACCTTGCCAACAAAGGCCTGTATAGTTAAAGCTATGGTTTTCCCAGTAGTGATGTATGGAAGTGAGAGCTGGACCATAAAGAAGGCTGATCAACGAAGAATGGATGCATTTGAATTGTGGTGCTGGAGGAGACTCTTGAGAGTCCCATGAACTGCAAAAAGATCAAACCTATCCATTCTGAAGGAAATCAGCCCTGGGTGCTCACTGGAAGGACAGATCGTGAAGCTGAGGCTCCAATACTTTGGCCACCTCATGAGAAGAGAAGACTCCCTGGAAAAGACCCTGATGTTGGGAAAGATGGAGGGCACAAGGAGAAGGGGACGACAGAGGACGAGATGGTTGGACAGTGTTCTCAAAGCTACCAGTGTGAGTTTGACCAAACTGCGGGAGGCAGTGGAAGACAGGAGTGCCTGGCGGTGTGCTCTGCTCCATGGGGTCACGACTAAACGTCTAAACACCACCACCACCACCAACAACAACAACAACATTGTTCAAGATAAAATAGCCATGCATATAGAAGAACAAGCCCTTGCTGAAGCCGAGTCAGCATGGCTTCTGAAAGGGCAAGTCTTGTCTCACAAACCTATTAGCATTCATCGAGAGTGACACCAAGTGTATAGATAGAGGTTGACAGAGAACCCTTGAACTTTCTAAAAGCTTTCAACAAACTACCTCACCAAAGACTCCTGAGTAAGCTTAGCAGTAAAGGAATAAGAGGAGAGGTCCTTTTGTGGATCAGGAACTGGGTAAGTTGCAGAAAGCAAAAAGTAGGAATAAATGGGCAGTTCTCTGAATGGAGAGATATCATAGAGTTGGAAGGGACCCTGAGGATCATAGAGTCCAAGCCTCTGCAATGCAAGAATATGCTGCTGTGCCCTGCGACGGCGTGAGTTCCTGTTGCTTGGTCCCTGCTCCTGCCCACCTAGCGGTTCGAAAGCACATCAAAGTGCAAGTAGATAAATAGGTACCACTCCGGTGAGAAGGTAAACAGTGTTTCCGTGTGCTGCTCTGGTTTGCCAGAAGCAGCTTAGTCATGCTGGCCACATGACCCAGAAGCTGTCTGAGGACAAACACTGGCTCCTTGGCCAGTAAAGTGAGATGAGTGCCACAATCCCAGAGTTGTTTGCGACTGGACCTAACAGTCAGGGGTACCTTTACCTTTAAACTGGTTAGGAGTGAACAGTGAAGTGGCCAAGTGATAGTAAATGGTTCAGGGTTGTTAAAACAAACATAGATTGTGAAGCGCTCCCAAAGGACCTCTGCAAAGCGAGTTGATAGATGGTTAAATGACAAATGCGATTCAGCATCAACAAGTGCACCGTGATGCATGCCAGGACCAAAAGACTTTAATTTCACATATATGCTCATGGAGTCTGACTCGGCGGCGACTGACCAGGAACGAGATCTTGGTGGTCTGCATCACAGCAGTTAAAACGGTAGCTGCTGGTTGCCAAGTCAGGCAGAGTTGTCTAATTAATTTTGCCTCAATTTCCAGAAAGGAAATGATATTGCAGAAGGAGACAGCTACAGGGCAGGATCCAGTAATGAGGGTCAAGATGCAACGAGCCCCTTGAGCAGTAAAAGCCCTTCTACAGGCATACAAGGACCAGAGTAACAGCAGCAGCAGCAGCAGCAGCTCAAAATACCCAGGTTAAAAAGCCGGTTTTTAAGAGGAACATGTCTGCTACTGCACCACACTCTGGCGCTGTCAAGTGTGTGAGTGTGTGGGATTTGAGGAGCTGCCTTCTCTGAAGGTCAGTGGCAAGTGACAAACTTCATCCAGGGGAAAGGAGAACAAGACAGGACATGTTATAAATACAGTGGTACCTTGGTTTCAATGCTTTGATTCTCAAACTCCAAAAACTTGGAAGTGTGTGTTCCGGTTTTACTCATGGTCGGCGATAAACTTCATTTCATTTGTCTTTGTTTGCGATTATTGTACGCATTTTGTTTCTTATAATATTGATCGTAACGATAAGGGTTTGTAACCAATGTGAGTCCTGCTCGGAGTAGACCCATTGAAATGACTAGACATAACTAACTTGTGTCCATTAATTTTAGTCTACACTTGAGCAGAACTTGCATGCATTCAACTCATTGTTAGTTATACAAATCTACGTTTCATTATAAATTTATCTATTTTTTAAAAAAGCAGATGGTTATTAAGATTCTTGGAGTGAATAAGAACATGGAAGAGCAGAGAGAGAGTGAAGACAGGAAGCAAACCGGTGCAAGAATCTCTTTAGCATCCTTTAGCAAAGCTGCATGCCAAAGGTTATGACAGCTTCTTGGTGTAGAGATTTTATGGGAAGTCTATTGATGGATACCTGTTTCTCCCATTTCAAAGACCAGAGTGGATGAAGAATAATTTCGAGGGACTGTATGGGAGGAAAGGCTTTAATCCATTACTAATTAAGGCAAAAGAGAAAATAAGGGTAGCTACCATGAAAGAGGGCCAGCTGCGATGTACCACATAGTATGCAAGGAATCCAACTAGACTTTTGACTTCTTTTTATTTGAGATCTGGCCAAGCACTGAGAGAACAGATTGGAATGCCAAATGATGGGAATATGAGTTCTAATTGTTTGTGCAAATGTCACTTTTCAAGATTCCTGTTTTTTAAAGAAGATGCGCACGTAATTGGCAAGCCCATGTTTCATTGCTATGTTTCATTGACAGGTAAGATGTGATTGCTTTCAGCAGCATTTATTTGCCTCCTCCTCTCCTTTTTATCTTTTTTTAAAAAAGCATCCTTGTGAAAATGTTAGGTCAACCGCCGGCCATTGAATTGTGCTTCAGGAGACGAATGCATGCTGCGATGTCTTGTTATGAAATGTTTATGTTCAGAGCAAATGGATACGGTTTATTATTCCTCGACTTCTGTGAATGATCTTTGGAGTGGGTGGTAGCAAATATTCTTTAAAGAGAACGGGCTTGCTTGTTTTAATGGTGCAATAGCTGCCCCGGGGCTAAGCTATATTTCTGGAAAAGTCAATATAGCACCTGCCAGATTTTGCTGGACTGCAGCATCCATCACCCCTAACCATTGGCCATGCTGATCAGATGATGGGCCACAACAACAGGATCTGGTGAGTACCATATTGGCAACCTCTCCTATATCTGATGGTGGCAGAGCTGTGCTTCTAAATATGGATAAATCTGCAGTGCAGAATAGTATGTGAGAGGGTGAAGTTTAAAAGGGAGTTGTATTGCAGGAAAGAATGCTGAATATGGCCCTCATTTATTTCCCAACCACCCCGCTGTATCCCTGAGTTAATGCCCAGAAGCGAGCACATCTGGAAGAAAAACAGCTATTGGCAAGGACCCAAGAGTTGTGGGATGGGCTCAGATCCATCTGTCCATGGTTTAAATTGCTGGGTTGGCATTGATAATAATTTTTCACTGCTTCTTATTATCAATTATATAGTATTTTGTATTGCATATCATTATGGATTATATTTACTGTACTTTTCCATCTATAAGACGCCCCCATGTATAAGACACCTCCTATTTCTGGGGACTCAAATTTAAGAAAATGGAGGGAAATTGCCCAGAGTTGTTGAGCTTTTTGGGGGGAGAATTGCAGAAAATCGCTCACCAGAATGACCAGTGCAGGCAACAGCATATGTCGCAGAAGCAGCCTCTCACCTGTGTGTTCGCCGCCAGCAGTCCTGAATCGCCCGCCCGATTGCTACAGCGGCAGCCAATCAGCAGCGGCCCTTGCCGCAGCTACCAATCAGCTGCCAAAATGCCGCCGACAATCTCCAGCTCCCAGCTCCCAGCTGCAATCAGTTGCATGTTACAACACTCCACTACCCATGTATAAGACGAGCCCCAATTTTTGACATGGTTTTTGGCTCAAAACACCTTGTGTTATACACAGAAAAATATGGTATATAGCCATTTTAATTTTTTGCATGTTATTATCATTATATTAGGAGGGACGCAGGTGGCGCTGTGGTCTAAACCACAGAGCCTAGGGCTTGCCGGTTAGAAGGTCGGTGGTTCAAATCCCCACGATGGGGTGAGCTCCCGTTGCTCGGTCCCTGCTCTTGCCAACCTAGCAGTTCGAAAGGACGTCAAAGTGCAAGTAGATCACTAGCTACCGCTCCGGTGGGAAGGTAAACGGCGTTTCCGTGCGCTGCTCTGGTTTCGCCAGAAGTGGCTTAGTCATGCTGGCCACATGAGCTGGAAGCTGTACTCCGGCTCCCTCGGCCAGTAAAGCAAGATGAGCGCCACAACCCCAGAGTTGTCCGCAACAGGACCTACCGGTCAGGGGTCCCTTTACCCTTTATCACTATATTAGGGGAAATGGGAATGCCTGAAGTTGGCTTCTAAGCATGTTTATCCAAACACATGACTGGGAAACCTGCATTGTCAGGGGTCCTGGTTGTCAACTTCAGACGAACACTTTTGGGATCTCCTCTTCAGACTTTTCCATTCAACACAGGAAGGTCAAAAGTGGAATAGGCTCAACCAGGGTACATAGATGCTAGGAGCAGAGCCAGCAAGTACCCCCTCTGGAACTCCTGCACACTTTATGCCTTCACATTTTGTTTTGAATAGATGAAGAGGGCTTATATTTGTTGCTGCTGGGATGTTAATTGCTCAGAACTGGAAACCAGCCAAAAAAAAAAAAAAAAAGAAAGAAAGAAAAGAAATCCCAGAATTTACTGAAAGGCTTTATAATATCTGGGAGATTGACTTTTTGTGCAAACAAATGCTGGACAGGGAAAAACGAAGTCTCTTCAGAACTTTGCAAATGGCTGGTCTTTATTTATTCAGTGCTGGAATGCAAAGTTTCCTCAAATCAAGGTAAATACCCAAGTCTTACCCAAGTGAATTTATCTTTTTTCACTTTGACTTATTTTATAATTGAAGTCTTGATTGATACCTCCTCCTGATAGATATATCTATTTTAAAAGACATGTTAGTCCATTTTATGGCAATTTATCTTCTTCGTTATTTGTTTTGCTCTCTGTTGATTCTAGATCAGCAATGGGCACTACCCATTGTTGCATTCCAACTCTCATCAGCCCCATTCAATGGTCAGGGATGATGGGAGTTGTAGTCCAAAAATATCTGGAGGGCCATTGGTTCGGTTCCCCTGCCCTTGGTGAGGGTGGTTGTTAGTGTTGTGCACAACTGTGGTTTTATAATTGTTGGGAGTTGCCCAGAGTAGCTGGGGCAACCCAATCAGAAGGGTGTTGTTGTTGTTGTTGTTGTTGTTGTTGTTGTTGTTGTTATTCCTCCAGGGCATTGTGTGTGTAAGGGAAAGAGGTATGGGTGAATCTTCCATTCCAGCTTCTTTTAGCTTCTCATTTCCCAATTTTAACTTGACTTCTCCACATTTCCACACATTTTAAAGTCCTTGCGAAAATTCATCAGCAAATTTAGTGCAAATTTCTCCTAGATCACAGATTTTACCCTGCTACATTCATTTTTGTACACAATCCATGACTGCAGAGCTGCACTGGGAAATTCAAAGAAGAGCAAATTTCAAAAGACGGCTGTATGTCCATATGCACATTGCTCTGGAACTTTGCTGAATTTCTCCTCCAGCCCTGGAATGAAATGTTAGCCACCACAGAAGAAAATGCTACAGGCAGAGAAAAAATAAGCTTTATATCTTGGTCAGAAAGGCAGGGAATGTGAGTTGAGGAAAAAAAAGAGCAGAAAATTTCTCAGAATTTTTTTTGGCCCAGCTACAGATTGTACTGGAAGGACAGATCCTGAAGCTGAGGCTCCAATACTTTGACCACCTCATGAGAAGAGAAGACTCCCTGGAAAAGACCCTGATGTTGGGAAAGATGGAGGGGACGACAGAGGATGAGATGGTTGGACAGTGGTTCTCGAAGCCACCAGCATGAGTTTGACCAAACTGCGGGAGGCAGTGGAAGACAGGAGTGCCTGGCGTGCTCTGGTCCATGAAGAGTCGGACACGACTAAATGACTAAACAACAACAACAACAACAGATTGCACACCATTCTTTCTGTATTGTTTTCCTTTCTTTAATTAATATGCTCAGTTAAAAACTGAGAAGCACCCCACATGCAGAGAGTTCTTTGTACTTTCCATCTTCATGGAAACCTTTCCATATCAACTGATCGCTGCCAGCTTGGAGCTCTGCCACACATGCTGTGGAACCCCTGGGAACCGGGGAAGAAATCCGGAGCCCATTCTAGGATGCACAGTCATTTCATGCAGAGTGTGGGCCAAGCCTAAGTATTGCCCCAGAAGAATTGAGAGTGCATTCTGGGATGTGTCCAAAACTCCCCTGGGGCTGCAAACTGCAGGGAAGACTCAAAAGCAGTAGGCGGACTGCCTTTCAGTGATGCTTGCCAGCTATTAGGGATCATCTCCCTGAGGAACCCACGTCAAGCTTCCAAGGGTTCCTGGGAGCACAGCTTGAAAAACAATGCCCTGCCACATGTTGTGGGGTCCCAGCTAAGAGCCCCACCCACAGACGCCCCGTGGACAGATAGTGAGAAGAAAGGTGAAGGATCTTACTCCAGAGAGCACACAAAGGAATCATGCCGGGTAGAAAATGTCCAATAGCGTAAGTGAATGAGTTTTTGAAGCTAGCTGGTTGACAGTGCAATTGCTGCAATGTGTTGTATGCCTCTGAAGATGGTCAAGGAACTTCAGCTGGTGCAGAATTTGGGGGCCAGGTTGTTCACGAGGGCAAGACAGCTTGAGCATATAATGCCAATCTTGACCTGATTGCACTGGCTGCCGATTAGTTTCTGGGCCCAATTCAAAGTGCTGGTTTTTAATGATGATGATGATAATTTATTTATATCCCTCCCCAGCCGAAGCTGGCTCAGAGCGGCTAACAACAATAAAAGTAACACAGCATTCTAAAATCAATTCATTTTAAAATCAATTCAAAATCAAATTGATGGCAACCATTGGGCTAGAGTTCTGTGAGGATTACCAAAGGAGCAGGTCAGACTGTGCCTTAGCCAAAGGCCTGTGGAACAGCTCTGTCTTGCAGGCCCTGCGGACAGATGTCAAGTCCCGCAGGGCCCAAGTCTCTTGTGACAGAGCGTTCCACCAGATCAGGGCCACAGTCCAAAAAGCCCTGGCTCTGGTTGAGGCCAGCCTAACCTCCCTGTGGCCCGGGACCTCCAAGATGTTTTTGTTTGAAGACCGTTCCGTGGGACACACCAGGAGAGGCGGTCCCGTAGGTATGAGGGTCCTAGGCCCACAAAACCTTAAATGGCTCAGAACCGCAATATCTCAAGGACTGCCACTCCCGATATGAACTGACCAGACCCTGTGCATTTTTGTATGTTATGTTCACACACACAGAGAACTGCATTGCTAAATTGGGGGAAGTGCAAATTTCGAGAGATAGCTTTATTCTTGTTTGTGTCTTGTTCTGAAAAGTGCAGATTAGGTAAGGTCACCTTTCAACATAAACAGAATTACATTTGTCGCCTGTCTCTTGAGGCAGGTTTTCTCCTAAGCATCATAATGTATCGGGTCTGCCCTGGGCGAATTTTGAGTCTCTCAGCAGCAGCCTCAGAGCTGGTCGAGGCCAAAAAATGAACATCGTCTGGGTGGAAACTGTATCCTAAAGAGTAGGTGTTTGATAAGACGCTGTTACTATCAGGGACAAAAAGAGCTAAGGCTGGCAACTTAAACATGAAAAAAGAAAAATAGGGTTTTTAAAAATCATTTTGCGTTGTTATGAATAATGTATTACTTGTTTAACACTAGTTACAGATAGGTAGCCGTGTTGGTCTGCCATAGTCAAAACAAAAAAAATTCCTTCCAGTAGCACCTTAAAGACCAACTAAGTTAGTTCTTGGTATGAGCTTTCGTGTGCATGCACACTTGATATCTGAAGAAGTGTGCATGCACACGAAAGCTCATACCAAGAACTAACTTAGTTGGTCTTTAAGGTGCTACTGGAAGGAATTTTTTTGTTTTGTTTAACACTGCTACTGTGCTTAGGCTTGCATGGGTAGCATTCATTACAGGATAGGAAAATGCAATTATTAAAAACAGTTCCATTAAAACTGTACATTTGTTTTTGAATCAGCCATGTCTTTTAAACCTCATTAATTAAATTAAGGTCCGTCGTACCTGATAAATTATGATACCAGAGCCATAAAAGCTTTCTTCACAGTCGAGAATGGGACAATTTATGTCCCATGAACCCAAGGACTGTTCCTTAGGATGGTTACCTTTGGTGTGTTTCAATGTAAGGATTGCATTTAGACTCATGGTTCATCTGGATAAGGATGGGGGGACCCCCCCCCCAATTCTGATCCATGGTCGCATTCATGCCATACACCATGCCTTTCAAGAACACTTAAAGCACATGACATGCTGCAAAGAATTCTGGGAATTGTTCTTTACCCCTAAGGTGGCTACAGTTCCCAGCACCCTTAGCAAAGAATAGGAGTGTGCAGTGGCATAGCGTGGGTTGTCAGCACCCGGGGCTAGGCAAGTAATTTGCGCCCCCTAACCTATGGATTTGCGCCCCCTAACCCGTGGATTTGCACCCCCTAACCCGTGGATTTGTGCCCCCTAATCCTAACCCCCAGATGTTGCGCCCGGTGCGGCTGCCCCCCTGCACCCCCCACGCTACGCCACTGGGAGTGTGTGAGAGATTGTGTGGCATGGTCACACTCACCACGGGTGTGTGGTTCCTGGAGGGTTGACCAAGGGTGAATATTATTGGTCATTTGATTTATATACTGTCCTCCCCCCCCCCCCAATGTCAGCCTGGATAGCTCAGTTGGTTAGAGCGTGGCGCTGATAATGGCAAGCTTGCAAGTTCCATCCCCGTATGGTACAGCTGCATATTCCTGTGTTGCAGGGGGTTGGATGAGATGATCTCCAGTTCTACAATTCTGTGATTCTATGATTCTATTCCAGATACCGAGATCCAGCGCCGAGGGCCTTCTGGCGGTTCCCTCATTGCAAGAAGTGAGGTTACAGGGAACCAGACAGAGGGCCTTCTCGGTAGTGGCGCCCGCCCTGTGGAACACCCTCCCTTCAGATGTGAAGGAAATAAGCAGCTATCCTATCTTTAAAAGACATCTGAAGGCAGCCCTGTTTAGGCAAGTTTTTAATATTTAATGCTGTATTGTTTTTAACACTTGATTGGGAGCCGCCCAGAGTGGCTGGGGAAACTCAGCCAGATGGGTGGGGTATAAATAAATTATTATTATTATTATTATTATTATTATTATTATTCTACATACAGCGAGCAGCCGCAGAAAGCTGCCTTTGAGTGAAAAGGTTAGATACTTTTGCCATGAAATTAGCATTAGTGTCCAGAACAACACCTTGGTTCATGTGTCTACAGCAGAGACAGGGAACCTGTGGATATTCAATGTTTCTAGACTGTATCTCCCAATATCTCTGATGCTTTGCAATGATGATTTGGGCTGATGGGAGTTGGAGACCAGCAGCATCACCCCATTCCTGGTCTAGAGCATGCCCCAATATGACTCACAAATACTAGGCTTTGTTTGCACTGGCAGAATGCATGCGGACTGAGGATCAAAATGTTTTCAGCTGGATTCAAAGTGGAATTAACCATCAGCAGAAGATTTTCATATTAAAGCTATACAGAGTCCTTTGCAACCAGATCCAAGCATCTTTACTCTTTTCCAGGTGGAGCTCGTTGAAACTGTCTGCCAACGGGATTTCAGACTAAATTGAAAATTGTTTTCCCCCCTTAGAAACCCACTTGGAACTCTGGCGCTGACCTCTATTTTCGTTTTTATTATAATTACTATTACTGAAAGATTTTTCAGTTATACAAAATAATGTGAAAATGATGAAGAAGGAAGTGTAATATATGCTACTACATGTAGTATTCTTATATATGCTAATACATACAGTGGTACCTCAGTTTAAGAACAGCCCTATTTACGAACAATTCGGTTTACGAACTCTGCAAAACCGGAAGTAGCATCCCGGTTTGCAAACTTTACCTCGGTCTAAGAACGGAAACTGAACAGTGGAAGGGCACCAGCGGCTGGAGGCCTCATTAGGGAAAGCGCGCCTCGATTTAAGAATGGGTTTGGTTTAAGAACGGACTTCTGGAATGGATTAAGTTCGTAAACCGAGGTAGCACTGTATATGATTATTAATAACCTAATATATTCTGTATAAACTCGTTCCAAATATCAATATATTTATCCAAACAAAGTCTGCGTCTATAAGCAATCCGTTCATATGTTGCAAGTGTTGTCATGCCTCCAATCCATTGATTAAAGGGGACCATATTTTTGTTCTTCCAGTTCATCAATACTAGTCTTTTGGCCATAGTTAGGGCACGTACAGTCGTACCTTGGTTCTCGAACATAATCTGTTCCAGAAGTTCCAGAAGTAATCTGTTCTCGAACGTAACCTGTTCCAGAAATTCCAGAACATATTCTGTCCCAGAAGTTCGAAACTGATTGCTTTCAGGAACTTTCTGCACTCAACTGGAAGCCGCAGAAGCGAAGTTGGAAGTTCCAAAGAACTTTCACAAACTGGAACACTCACTTCTGGGTTTGTGGCGTTTGGGAGCCAAAAGGTATGAGTACCAAGGCGTTCGAGAACCAAGGTACAACTGTACTGTGTTTCGTCTGGGGGCATGTCGTGTTCTACCTTGGCTGTCTGATAGTGCAGACCCAGGTCATTGAGCCTGAGCTTCTACAGCCACCTCTTGCCATGAACCCCCATTGACAAGATTGCCAGCAACAGCAGCAGATATGTCCTATGCTTATGATGATCTTTTATTCTATTGCTAGTTATGCTATTTCAAATGTGCATTTTATACATCCTTTAGTGATGTTATCTTTTGAAAAAAATGTTTGGGGTAGCTTTGCTGTGTTAAGTATGCATTCTGTAGCTGACCTCCTTTGTATTGTTTTCTTTTGAAAACTTTAAAGATAAATATTTAGCTTCCTGTTAATTAATTTGCTTTGAATGTGTGCTTTATATTTGACTGTCTTTTCAGTAATGTTTTATTCTGGATTGATTTATCTGATGCTGTAAACTGCTTTGAGGGTTTTTTTTCTTAAAAAAATAAAGTGATATAGAAATAATAATAATAATAATAATAATTTCATCATCCCCTGTTTATTTTCCAAAACATTGTGCCCCAGAGTGCCACAATCCTTTTTTTTATGGGCGGTGATTTATTACTAAAACAAACAAACAAACAAACAAACAAACAAACAAACAAACAAACCAACCCAAACTCGGAGCCAAGAGCAGTTGAATAAATCATGTAAAGTAAGTTCAATTCCATGTTTGTTTACTTTGTATAATTTATTCTCCTCCTGCTAGCCAGAGGGGATATCAGCACTGAAGCCTCATCTCCTGACTTACGTCTTGAATAGAGATGTATACATGTCTACTAAAAAATAAGCCCACTGAGTTCAATGAGATTTCACTAGCAGGTAAGTGTGTATAAGTTTGCAGAAAGTTCCGGGCAACATTAGTACCATACATTAACAGTGTTATTTTTCTAGAAAAAGAAGTGTTGGAACTCAGCCTGAACATCTCCCTTGTTCTCTGATAATGGCAAGGGCGCCCACCTGAGAGATGCCAGAACTGAGTTCTGGAGAGCTCCAGCTGAAAAAAAGACCTACCAAGGGGCAGAAGCAATAGACAAAATCGATAATTTCCTATACAGTGGTACCTCGGGTTAAGTACTTAATTCGTTCCGGAGGTCCCTTCTTAACCTGAAACTGAGGTACCACTTTAGCTAATGGGGCTTCCCACTGCCATGGTATGATTTCTGTTCTCATCCTGAAGCAAAGTTCTTAACCCGAGGTACTATTTCTGGGTTAGCAGAGTCTGTAACCTGAAGTGTCTGTAACCTGAAGCGTATGTAACCCGAGGTACCACTGTATACTTATTTATCAGCTAAAGTAGCAGAGTCTAAAATCAGTATTCATTCACCGACCGTCGCTGTCACATGGCCTGTCTTGTCCTCATTGCCATAAAACAGAATTTCTTGACAGCCCTGTTGACATCTGGGTCTTTGTCAGCAAGAAGGTGTTCAACATAGGTTTCCTCTGAGCAGCCAGACACAAACTCATAAAATGCAATTTTTAGCAGTGGTTCCTGCATTGCAGGTGACTGGAGCAGATGATTCTTGGGGTCCCACCCAACTCTACAGTTCTGTGATTCTACGAAAACAAGTTTTGTGGCACCTTAAAAAATAAAACCTTGCCAACAAAGGTTCGTATAGTTAAAGCTATGGTTTTCCCAGTAGTGATGTATGGAAGTGAGAGCTGGACCATAAAGAAGGCTGATCGCCGAAGAATGGATGCTTTTGAATTATGGTGCTGGAGGAGACTTGAGAGTCCCATGGACTACAAGAAGATCAAACCTATCCATACTGAAGGAAATCAGCCCTGAGTGCTCACTGGAAGGACAGATCCTGAAGCTGAGGCTCCAGTACTTTGGCCACCTCATGAGAAGAGAAGACTCCCTGGAGAAGACCCTGATGTTGGGAAAGATGGAGGGCACAAGGAGAAGGGGACGACAGAGGACGAGATGGTTGGATAGTGTTTTCAAGGTTACCAGCATGAGTTTGACCAAACTGCGGGAGGCAGTGGAGGACAGAGGTGCCTGGCGTTCTCTGGTCCATGGGGTCACGAAGAGTCGGACACGACTAAATGACTAAACAACAACAACAACAACAACAAACGAACAGATTGTGGCATTAGCCTTCAGGAACTAGAACCCACTTTGCCAGATTCAAGAATAGTTATTCTTTCTTGTCAGGTGTGTGTGTGTTGGGTTTGGATTGCTTCAATAATGATAATCAAAACACTACTAAACCTTAGGTTACGCAAATATAATCCTAGTAACAACACACACAACGTAACAGGCTGTTTTTGACTATGTAACTTCTATTTCAAACACAATTCAACACATAATATCTCACAATGTGTATCTCACAATGTGTAATTCCATAGACCAACACATCATGCAAACAGAACACATCCTGAGAAATTAAATATTGGCATATTGGCAATAACCACAATATGGTAAGCATACCATATTGTGGTTATTGCCAATATGCCAATTTAGAAACTGAATGGACTTTATCTCCTGACCATCCATTGGACTTTAATTTCTCAGGCTATGTTCTGTTTGCATGATGTGTTGGTCTATGGAATTACACATTGTGAGACATTATATGTTGAATTGTGTTTGAAATAGAAGTTACATAGTCAAAAAAAGTCTGTTACGTTGTGTGTGTTGTCAACAATGATAATCAACAACAGTTACAAAGGCCTTTTGGTTTCCCATAGGTAGCTGGTTTGGCCATAGTAGCGGTGCCCACCCTGTGGAACGCCCTCCCATCAGATGACAAACAGCTAACTGATTTTTAGAAGACACCTGGGAAGTTTTTAATGGCTGATGTTTTATTGCACTTTTAATATTTTGTTGGGAGTTGCGCAGAGTGGCTGGGGCAACCTAGTCAGAGGGGTGCCATATAAATAATAAAATTGTTGTTGTTGTTGTTGTTGTTGTTGTTGTTGTTGTTGTTGTTAATACATAGGTCTTTGGTGTGATCCAGCAGAGCTCTTCTTAGGTTTGTAACCCACCCTCAAAGCTCTGATTGACCAAGATTTCATGCATCTTGGCGACTTCTGATTTCAAAGATCCTCGAGAGAAAGGAACAGCGTGTGGATTGTCATAAGCCATCTGGCAAAGGACTGGCAGATAAACCTCTCAGATCGTTCAGCACAGATACATATTCTCCATCGTCTAACACCAGAAAGCGGCGTCTTGCGTGCGACTTGGAAGGCGCTGCCCTGCTCTGCCGAAGCAAGGGGATGCACAGAGGCCAAGCTTGAAATCTTGTGCACGGTTCCGCTTGACAAATGGCGTGCTAAAAATGGAAAGCACAGAACAGAAGGCAACCAGTAGGATAAAAAAAGAAGAAGACACACACATAGAAAGAGAGACTTTGGTTCTTCAGGAAGGATGGAGAGGGGAGCAAAGGAATCTCAACAGCAAAGCCTTTGGAAACCGAGAGCTGAAGAGAGGGACCTTGTTAAGGTAAACAAAATTTTCATAAGGGGAGCAGAAAAGATAAACGCTACCTGGGTTATTATTAGCTCCCGTCAAATACGGGAGCAGCAGAGGTATGCACTTCAGACACGGTGCAAGAGCTTCGCAGACTTTAAGTGGAATTCCTTGCACAGAATGTGGTTAATAGATGGAATGTGGCATTGCTGGCAGCAGGAGCAACAATCAAGCTAAACAGCCTGCAGAGCTATTAGAGGGTGAAATACATATTGTGGAATGAGAGACAACAGGCTTGCCCATCCTCGTCTGTGTGTTTACTTAGAAGTCAGCGCCACTGAAACCAGCAGGGCTTGATCCCAAAGACGCAGAACGGCAGCCTCAGAGGCAGAAGGAACCAAAATAGGAAATCTGCTGCTGGCAGAATAGTGGCTGTTATATTTATTTATTTGTTTGTGGCTCCCCCCCCCTTCAGAACCCTGAAATGCTCTTGATCTGGCTGTTGAAAGGATGACTGACTATTGTGGGCAGAGAACAAAAAGGCTAACGGAGGACGAATGGAATGCAGAAGCATGAAAAAGGACCCAGCCGGCTAGACCCCTGAAAGACAGTGCATTCCACGCTGCAATGTCTTGTTGCAGGCCCCACTCGCTTTGACGATAACAAATGTCAGATTCACGGGTGCGAGTGTTTAATGATGTTGGGCATACAACGACCGCTGCACTCTTTTCGTCTGCCTGAAACATCTGCAATAATGTCCTGAAAGGATTTCTGGGCATTTTTGCTGTGTGGAAAACATACTTCACCTCTGCTATTTGGTGGAGTAATATGGTTATTTGCTACTGGTATTTCTTACTACATTTCTGCTGTTATTCTCAGGGCTCAGAAAATGCAGCTGATTGATTCCCCCCCCCCCCACCATGGTAGGCCAGTCCCGTGATTGTAATAAGGGCCAACTGCTGGAGAAGTATTGGGATGAACCATTGATTAAGTTGACACCGCAATCTATTTTCCTGCGCGTCGCAGGCTGAATTTACTGTCCGTGTACACCCACATTACTGACACATTGTTCTGTGTGAATAATCTTGCCTGGGCAACTTTGCCTGTGCTTGGCTTTTATTAATATTAGAATACCTCTCGGAACTCTTGAACAGAATGAAAGGGGAGGCCGAGGAAATTATACCAAAGCTTTTTTTTTAAAAGGAACAGGAGGAAGTACAATGGGGAGAAATGACATAGATGGCTGCCTGAAAAATGGCTAAAATGGCTGCCTGAAAAAGCCGCATTTTCCAAACAGAAAGGCAATAGTCACAATCCAGTGGGCAACTTTGATAGGTTGTTCTAAGCAGTCCTTTTTCTGGGGGGGACGCAGGGGTACGCATACCCCTAAACATTTTGTGAATCTAAAAAAATGAAACTAAAAAACTAAAACTAAACTAAATGAAACTAAAAAAAAAAGAAAATTTTTAGTTTCTCCTCTAGCACGGTGAATCGTTAGTTCCGTTGCTACTCCTGATGGTGGCTTCATTTCTTATCATGGTTTTTCCTGAGTCTCAGACAGAAGCGAATGTTTCATGTGTGAAGCAGGAGTTGGAATCTAGCACGGTGATTGGTCAGTTTCGTTGTTACCACCTCCGATGGCAGCTTCATTTCCTTTCCCAGTTTTTCCTGAGTCTCAGTTGGAAGTGAGCGTTTAATGTGTGAAGTAGTGTGGAATGCATTTAAAGACTGTAGTAATGTTTATAAAATTGGTACATCCTCCTTTTGTTTGTTTGTTTAAGCCTTCAGTGTATGGTTTTTGAAAGGACAACATCTGGCGACAGACACCAACAGCAAACAGAGGAATTGGGAAAGATGTTAGTGCACACAACCTCATGCCAATGTGGAAGTTGCTGTGAGCTGTCAGCTGCGTAATATGAGGTAATGCATGTTCTTTGTACTTTTGTCCATTTACTGTATTTATTTCCCCCAATTAGAAGTAGAAAATGTTGATTTTCTTGAGTCAAAATGAGAGTACCCCTATTTATTTTTTTAAAAGAAAAAAAAGCACTGGTTTTAAGGTACCTACTTATCTCATGACAGTTCTTGCCAGCACCTGCAATTCTGTAAGTATGGCTTTTGGATTTCATTTTGTGTTGATGTTTTACTTACGTTCTGACTCATAGCTGTAAGATGAATGCAGACAAGCTGAGATGTGGATGTCCAAATCACACAAAATCCTAGCCATGAGGGATATGCTCTGCTTCCTTAGTTGGAATCAGTAGTGCTTCTGGGTACCAGTTGCTAAAAGCCACAGGATGCGCTCAAATCCTGCTTTTGGGTTTCCCTCAGGCATCTGGTTGGCCACTGTGAGAACAGGATTGTGGTGATCACACAGAGTCCCCGGACGTTTAACGGTCTTTTGATCCTATACCACCACTGTGCTCGCTTCCCCGCTGTCACCAGCCCGTTACTCTCTGGTAAAACACTGAGTCCAGACAGTTGTTAAAGGTGAACCAAAAAAACCAGGTTTCTTTTACAAACATTAACAAGTTTATGGTTTCTCTGATAATATTCCTGTCAGTACCTTAACTTTAGTTTCTTTACCGGCCTATACCTTCCTAATACCTTCTGACTGATTATCTCAACTGTTTGACTGACTCCTCTTAACAAATTCTCTCCCTCTCTCACACCAGACTAGCCCAGCCACAGACTTATCTTCTCTGTCTCTCCCAACTCCAGACTGTCTTCTCAACCACCCTAACTCTAACTCCTCCAAAAAACCTCTGTGCTTAAACCTTATACCCAGTTAACTCTGCCCTTTGGGTTCCCATTGGTTAGTCATTTTACAATTAGTTAACCTTTCCGTATGAACCCAGTATGATGTCACACACCTAGGAGGGCAAACGCCACAAGGATGTTGGCCAGATGGGCTGCTGGCCTGATCAGAGGGCTCTTCTGGTGTTCTTAAAATGAAATGACGAAAACCCTAAAATGAAAACTAACACAAATGCATTTTGATTTAAGGTCTTCTTCACTGGTTTCTGGCAAAGATACTTACAGTATATAAGAAAGAAAGAAAGAAAGAAAGAAAGAAAGAAAGAAAGAAAGAAAGAAAGAGAAACCTGTGACCCTCCAAATGTTGACATTAAACTCCCATCACCCCTGACCATTGGCCATGCTGGAATTGTAGTCCAATGGTAGCCAGAGGGCCACTGGTTCCTCACCCCAGAATTGTAGAATGGAGCAGAGAAGGGAACTCAAAACGACTTTGCCACAAGGCCAAAGTTCTCTCTGTAGGCCTATGCAGAAATCTTCCCTGTTCTTCTATGCCCATGTTCAATTTGGCATGCCCGCCACAGCCGTCTCGACTAAAATAAATGCATAACGGATAAAATAAGAGCCAATAACGAAGGATGACCTCTCCCAGCTGCAGTGGGCTCTCCTTTAAACCCTTGGCGAAGATCATTAGTGTCTTGTCGTAAATGCAAAGCTAAAGGTTATTGTTATTGCCAGAGCTGTCAATCTCCTTTGCAAATAATGAGAGCAACAAGAGCAGCGGCAGCAGCAGCAGCAAACGGCCGCTTGAAACAGTTGGAATCCCTCTGTGCTCTTGCACACTTCCCTTTTTTGGGAAGGAAAAAAGAGCTTTCGGAGCCGTTGCAAATGGCAGTTAAGAATAACAGATCTCCTCAGCCTGTCTGGCTCCAGGGTCATTTAATTCATATACCGGCGCAGGCAGCTTGAAGGGGAATCGAGAACGGAAGCCAGCTATGCGTGGAAATCCTTTATTTTTGATTTGTAATGTCTCAGCATGGAGGATCATGGGAAATCAAGAGAGATTTCTTGTGTTGCTGTTTTTTCTTTAAAAAAAGCAACACAAAATTATTTGTGCAAAACTAACTGGTGCCGAGAAAAAGGCATACTTTACTAAATACTAAATACTAAATACTAAATACTAAATACTAAATACTAAATACTAAATACTAAATACTAAATACTAAATACTAAATACTAAATACTAAATACTAAATACTAAATACTAAATACAGGTTTGAGAGCGCTCTTTTCAGCCCAGAAAGACTGGCCGGGTTGGCCACAGAAGGAGATTTGGGCCACATTCACACAAAGCATTTAAAGTGCTGTGATGCCAGTTTAAGCAGTCAGGGCTTCTCTCAAAGGATTCTGGGAACTGCCATCTGTTAAGGGTACTGAGAGTTGTGAGGGGACCCCAATTCCCTACCCCTAGCTACAGTGGTTTAACATTCAACCCCTCTTCACAGGGAGTCTGGGAACCATAGCTCTGTTAGAAACACAAGCTTGCCATCCAGGAAGCTAAGTCTGAAGTTACATCGTGTGTTTAGATACTCTGCACGAGCTCAAGAACACTCTCTCTTTTAGAGCCAGTGTGGTATAATAATAATAATAATAATAATAATAATAATAATAATAATAATAATTTATTATTTATACCCCGCCCATCAGGCTGGGCTTCCCCAGCCACTCTGGGCGGCTTCCAAAAAAATATTAAAATACTGTACCACATCAAACAATCAAACATTAAAAGCCTCCCTAAACAGGGCTGCTTTCAGATGTCTTCTAAAAGTCTGGTAGTTGTTCTTCTCTTTGACATTTGGTGGAAGGGCATTCCACAGGGCGGCTGCCACCACTGAGAAGGCCCTCTGCCTGGTTCCCTGTAACTTGGCTTCTCGCAGTGAGGGAACCGCCAGAAGGCCCTCAGTGCTGGACCTCAGTGTCCGGGTAGAACGATGGGGGTGGAGACGCTCCTTCAGATATACTGGACTGAGGCCGTTTAGGGCTTTAAAGGTCAGCACCAACACTTTGAATTGTGCTCGGAAACGTATTGGGAGCCAATGTAGGTCTTTCAAGACCGGTGTTATATGGTCTCGGCGGCCGCTCCCAGTCACCAGTCTAGTGTAATGGTCAGAGTGTTGGACTATGACTTGGGAGCATAGCTGTCAACTTTCAGATTTGAAAATCAGGGATCAGCAGCCTCACAAATAAGGGATCAGCAGCCTCACTTGTCCCGGGGACAGTCTATGGGATATCTAACAATCTGGGATAGCAGCGTGAAGCAGCGGGAAATGGCGCTGGAATAAGGGAATTTCCCGCAAAAACAGGGAAGGTTGACAGCTATGCTTGGGAGGCTGGGGTTCAAATCCTCACTCAGCCTTGAGCTTACTGCGTGGCCTTGGGCCTCAGCCTGATCTCTCTCGCAGGGTTGTTGTGAGGATAAAATGGGGAGGGGAGAACCATGTATCCTCACCTTGAGCTGCTTGGAGGAAAAGGTGGTATAGAAACCTAACAAACAAACACACAAATCGGTGCAAATTAAACCATATGTACCACCCTAAACCACAGAGCCTAGGGCTTGCTGATCAGAAGGTTGGCAGTTCGAATCCCCATGACAGGGTGAGCTCCTGTTGCTCGGTCCCTGCTCCTGCCCACGTAGCAGTTTGAAACCACGTCAAAGTGCAAGTAGATAAATAGGTACCACTCCGGCAGGAAGGTAAATGGCATTTCCGTGCGCTGCTCTGGTTCGCCAGAAGCGGCTTAGTCATGCTGGCCCCATGACCCGGAAGCTGTCTGCGGACAAACGCCGGCTCCCTCGGCCTATGGAGCGAGATGAGCGCCGCAACCCCAGAGTCATCTGCGACTGGACCTAATGGTCAGGGGTCCCTTTACCTTTACCTTTTACCACCCTGTTAAACTAATTATTAGTCTGGCTTCTAATCTGTTTATTTTGGATTTACTTTTGTGGGATGTGAAACTTATAGTAGTCAAGAACAACATTCCTACAGTGGACATGTTAGGGGATGTTTTTACCACTCGGGACAAAACTTCCGGTTTCCTCCTGGGCTGGGACAGACTTCCACTGCATGTGACTTAAAGTGGGTGTGGCCTATTCTGGGTGGAGGAGACACCTCCTCCATGTGCTTCTTTTTCTTCTCCTTCATTTTTGTTTTCCTATGTATTAGGAGAAGTGACTCAGTCACTGCTCAGTCGCAGTCACTTGGGACTAACTCCCTTATGGGATAGTTCATGTAGATATGTACTTTTGTAACCTAAGTCTGCCTTCAGGGATCTAACTGTGAACTGAATGATTGTAAGTAAACTACTTTTATACTGACTTTAATAAGACTGTTGTGTCTATTCTTTTCAAGAGGGACAAGAAGGGATCTTATCAGCAGTGGCGTAGCATGGGTTATCAGCACCCGGGGCAAGGCAAGTAATTTGCGCCCCCTAACCCGTGGATTTGCGCCCCCTAACCCGTGGATTTGCGCCCCCTAACCCATGGATTTTAGCACTCGAGTGCGAGCGAGCGCCCCCCAGATGTTGCGCCCGGCCACCCCTGCACCCCCCACGCTACGCCACTGGGGCTGGGGGCGAGCGAAGGAGCCAAGGACCCCCCCAAAGGCTCAGCAGGAATTTATTAAATTTATTATTTGCGGAGCCCCCGCGGGCCGAGGCAGCCGAAGCCCCCTCCCCTCGGGCGCCTCCCTGCCCCCTCCTCTCCTTGGGCTGTAGGTGGAGCCCGCGCTCCGAGGCGCTCCAGGTCCGGGCTTGGCGAGCGCCTCTCCTCCTCCTGGCCGGGTCCGGGGGCTCCCAGCCGCGCTCCGTCCTCGCCCGCCCCGCCCCCGCGGCTGAGACTTGCGCTGAGAGCCGGAGCCAGCGGCGCCCCCTTCTGCCGGGAGACCCTCGCCCGCCCGCCGGCTTCCTTTCGGAGGGTTTTGGGGAGCACAGGGCGCGGCGAGGCCCCTCGGAGCTCTCCTCCCTCCCAGTCGGCAGAAGCAGCCGCCGCCTGTGGCTGGGCCGAGGGGATGGCGTCGGCGTCGGGGTGCGGAGGCTGCCCGTGCCCGGCCAGGCGTCGGTGGCGGCGACGGCGGTGCTGCTGCAGCGGCTGCTCCTCCTGAGAGCAGTGAGTGGAGCGCAGCGGCGGCTGGTGGGGGGGCGCTAGGGCGCAAGGCTGGCGGTGGCGGCGGGGAGCCCGGCGGAGGAAGGAACTTGTCCCTTCCCTCTGGACTCGCGCCCCCCAGATGTTGCGCCCGGTGCGGCCGGCACCCCTGACACCCCCCACGCTACGCCACTGCTTATCAGGAATCTTATATTGAGAGGCTCAGACGAGCCTGCAACAAGCTAACCGCTGTGCGATTAAAAGGGGAATGTTTAAACTCTGCCAAGATACAGAACTTGCTAATGCAAGTTAGGAAGAAGAATATCATCAAACAATATATCCTCTTCTCCCTCCCGGAACACTCCCACAACTTTTTTATGATTGGTTTGGTTTATTGTTTATTGGGAAAGATGGAGGGCACAAGGAGAAGGGGACGACAGAGGACGAGATGGTTGGATAGTGTTTTCGAGGTTACCAGCATGAGTTTGACCAAACTGCAGGAGGCAGTGGAGGACAGAGGTGCCTGGCGTTCTCTGGTCCATGGGGTCACGAAGAGTCGGACACGACTAAACGACTAAACAACAACAACAACAACAACAATTGTATTTTTGTATTGTGCATCACACCACTTTCTGATTTATTTATTTTTTTAAGAAATGGAAAGTGGTATATAAATATTTTTAAATTTACACTAAAAATGAAGAAGAAGGAAAACCAAAACAGAGCAAAACGGTAAAGGATCCACAAAGGCAGGGAAACCTTTTTGGCCCTAGCGTTGGAAAACAGCAGGAAGGAAAGGTACCTATGTCTTGTCTTCTGCTTGTGGTTTGCTGTGCCGGTGTCAGCGGAAGATGCTGCCTGTATGATAAACCCGGCACTCTCCATCTTCAGGGCCATTTGCCTTTGGAGCCAGGTTCACATGATGCTATCGGCGGATGATTTATGGCCGTTGCCTCTCGCCTGACATTTTGGGGGAAAGTTTTCATTGTTCATAACCGGCTTGCAAACAACGGCAGACGTTGCAGGTGCAGCAGAATTTTAAATGCGAGCGCAATTAAATGGGATGTGAGCCGCCAGCCGCCAGCAGGAAGCTTCCCCGTAATAATACAGGAGAGTGGAACTCTCTGCAGTATTGATCTTGTGATGTTTCAGCGAGAGGTTGCTTCAAAGCACAGTTGCTACATAATGGCATATGGTCTCTCTCTCTCTCTTTCTCCCTCCCTCTCTCTCTCTCTCTCCATTGCTGCTGCTTCAATATTTTCTGCATAGTGAAGATGCACTCTGCCAGCACCTCTGTGGCAATAATTGGATCAGATGTATGTTACAAGCGAAAGATGATAAAAAAAAAACAGCTCGCTTGATTGTTGTTTAAGCTCTTGCGGATATCTCCCGTCTTGTCCCTTTGATAGATTCCGCTCTTTTTTTTTTTACAAGCGTACAGAGTGCATCTCTTAAAAACAATTAAGAATCTACAGTAGCGGTGGGGTAAGGGGAAAGAGGGGTGGGTGGGGAATTAATATACATGCGAAGGATGTAAGTAAAAGAAGACAGAAGTTTGTGCTTTCTTTCGACCTCCGGGGCGAGGCACGTGGCCAAGACTCCCGCTGGTGGAGCAATGCCATCCACGGTTGAGTTGTCTATATAAAGGCACGCGGCTCAAAATATTACAAGTTGCAACACCTTGTGAGATTTATTGGTTGAGAGTCTGGCAAAGCAGATGAGGCAGGGAATATAATGCACACCTAGCCAACATAAATCAGAGCCGGGGACACGAGACACCAGACTCGTCTCTTGTTATACAGCTAATATCTCCAGATTGCTTTTAATCATTTTGTTTTGTGCCCTCCAGAAGCAGGAAGGGAGGAACATCCTACGCCACATGCAGCGAGCGTCATCCATCTGTCAGTTTCCACCCCAAGGCGGTGCGACGGTTCAGCTGATCCCTGTGCATAAGGAGGCAACCCCGATGTCTTGGCAGTGCTTCCCATTTACAGATGCTCTGCTCTGAATTCGAATTCTAAAGCAGGGGTTAGGAACTTCTGGTTCGCAGGCCTAATTGGGCCCACCAGGCATTCTGAGCCATGCAACACCCACCTGCTCTACACCTGACATCACTTATGGGACGAGTTTAGTTGCAGCTGGGCCAAAGAGGGGTTTGCGGGTACCTTTGATCAGCTAATTGACAGCACCTGTAAAGCCCCTGGCAAGGCTGATTTTCCGGGGCTGCAAAGTACAGCACAGGACTGAGGTGATCATTGCAGTCCAGGGAGCTTGGAGGATTCCCCATCCCTGTTGCGTGGCGAGTTCCTACCTCCCACCGATGGAAATGAAGACACCAGACATGATTATTTAGGTTAATGGGCAAAAATGGCCACAACTTTATTGGTTACAGGTAATGAGTGGTATTGGCTTAGGCATTGGTCCTAACCAACTATCCAGTTTCAGCCCGATTGCTTGAAGACCGGGAAGGGTTAACCACCAGTAGGGGGAGTCCTGCTGATGCACATCAACTAGGAACTCCCCCGGGGTCACTGCTCAGGGGTGTGCCCTGGGCCCTGGCCCCCATAGGCTTCAGACAGGGCCACGCCCCCCAGAATCCTTTATTGGATTACCCTTTGTTATACGCAGGTGGCGCTGTGGGTTAAAGCCTCAGCGCCTAGGACTTGCCGATCAAAAGGTCGGCGGTTCGAATCCCTGCGGCGGGGTGTGCTCCCGCTGCTCGGTCCCAGCGCCTGCCAACCTAGCAGTTCGAAAGCACCTCCGGGTGCAAGTAGATAAATAGGGACCGCTTACCAGCGGGAAGGTAAACGGCCTTTCAGTGTGCGGTTCTGGCTCGCCAGAGCAGCGATGTCACGCTGGCCACGTGACCCGGAAGTGTCTCCGGACAGCGCTGGCCCCTGGCCTCTTAAGTGAGATGGGCGCACAACCCCAGAGTCTGTCAAGACTGGCCCGTACGGGCAGGGGTACCTTTACCTTTACCTTTTGTTATGCGGGAGAGGTGATGGCGCTTCCTCCCCCGTCATCTACATAACAATACCCCTACCAATGCCTAGCCGCCAATGCCGAGAAAGTTGTGACAATTTGCTACGAGGTAGGCTAAAAATCAAATGGCTGGTGCCAATTTGCCAAGTGGAAAAAATTCCTACCAGGCCCCTTGACGTCAACCAACCGAAGTCCATAGCAAGGTCAAAGAAAGGACCTAAAGGGCGGGGGGGGGGACACACCCGAAGAGCTGTGGCGTCCAAAGAGGGAGATCCCCGGCCATGCCAGTGTAGTAAGGTGTAAGCCCCGCCCCCTAGGCCACCCGATTGGCTGGCCAGGGGATGACGCGGCTGGGAATTCCATCAATCACACGGAGGCTGAGAGCCAGCCCCCGCGCACGTGGAGAGGGCATGAAGCCCGCAACTCCACCTCCTCAAGTTCGGAAGTGGTTTTCCTGTATTTCAGGGGGTTGGACTAGATATCTCTTGGGGTCCCTTCCAACTCTACAATTCTATGATTGCAGAAGATACCAGGTCCAATTGCCAGAATCTTTGGGTAGAGCTGGGAAAGGCTCCTGCCCATAACCCTGGAGACTGGCTGCCAGTTTGTGTAGACAATAGTGAGCTAGATGGACTGAGTTGGCGTCAGGCAACTTCCTATGTCCCCACAATTGCTGGGCAGTAGGCAGCACAGCCATGTGCTGTCCCGAGCGCTCTCACTCTGTCCATTTCTCACAGCTATTATTACAGGAACATTGTGCAGGTGCGAAGCTACGCAAAGCCTCTCACGCAAAGCTTGGAAGTTGGGACAATTCTTACGCTGCAGCCACCAGAGACTCCTTCCATATGTGTAGATGAAGCGATCTGTTGTCTGTGTAGCCCTGCGCATTGTGCTCAAGATGTGTCTTCGTAGGCAGAGATGAGCCAGGAGTCAGCAGCCAAAACTGATTGTCATTAATTAATGCAGGAATAGAACAGAGCTTTGGGCAAAAAACAAAAAAGGAAAGCAACACAGATCGCAAGTAGACAGATTCACCTGCCCTTAGTCTGAGCCAGGGAAGAATTAAGGGGTCATAATATTCTCAAGTCTTCTGTGAGGCAAGCATTATGAACTCCCTGAAACTCATAATACCCCAGCTTGGAAGTAGAGTTCTGTGGTTTTTCTACACATATAGGAGGGACTTCCAGATGTTGATATAATAATAATTTATTATTTATACCCCGCCCATCTGGCTGAGTTTCCCAAGCCACTTTGGGTGGCTCCCAGTCGAGTGTTAAAAACAATACAGCATTAAATATTAAAAACTTCCCAGAACAGGGCTGTATTCAGATCTCTTTTAAAGATAGGATAGCTGCTTATTTCCTTGACATCTGAAGGGAGGGTGTTCCACAGGGCGGGCGCCACTACTGAGAAGGCCCTCTGTCTGGTTCCCTGTAACCTCACTTCTCTCAATGAGGGAACCGCCAGAAGGCCCTCAGTGCTGGATCTCAGTGTCCAGCCTGAACGATGGGTGTGGAGATGCTCCTTCAGGTATACAGGACCGAAGCCGTTTAGGGCTTTAAAGGTCAGCACCAACACTTTGAATTGTGCTTGGAAACGTACTGAGAGCCGATGCAGATCTCTCAGAACCGGTGTTATGTGGTCCCGGTGGCCACTCCCAGTCACCAGTCTAGCTGCTGCATTCTGGATTAATTGCAGTTTCTGGGTCACCTTCAAAGGTAGCCCCACGTAGAGCGCATTGCAGTAGTCCAAGCGGGAGATAACTAGAGCATGCACCACTTTGGCAAGACAGTCCACGGGCAGGTAGGGACTCAGCCTGCATACCAGATGGAGCTGGTAGGCAGCTGCCCTGGACACAGAATTAACCTGCGCCTCCATGGACAGCTGCGAGTCCAGAATGACTCCCAGGCTGCACACCTGGTCCTTCGGGGCACAGTTCAGGACCAGGGAATAGATAGACTACAGCTCCCAACAATCCTGACTGGCTGGGGCTGGTGGGAGCCCTGCAATATATAAATATATAGGGACACGGGCGGCGCTGTGGTCTAAACCACTGAGCCTCTTGGGCTTGCTGATCGGAAGGTCGGCAGTTTGAGTCCACATGATGGGGTGAGCTCCCGTTGCTCTGTCCCAGCTTCTTCCCACCTAGCAGTTCGAAAGCATACCAGTGCAAGTAGATAAATAGGTATCACTGTGACGGGAAGGTAAGTGGTGTTTCTGTGCACTCTGGCACTTGTCATGGTGCTCCGTGTACTGGTAGTGGTTTAGTCTTGCTGGCCACATGACCCGGAAAGCTGTCTGTGGACAAACGCCAGCTTCCTTGGCCTGAAAAGCGAGATGAGCGCCATACCCCATAGTCACCTTTGACTGGACTTCACTGTCCAGGGGTCTTTCCCCTTTTGCCTATATCAATAAATCTTTGCATATATTGATGCTGCTTTGCAACATGTTTTCTCCAACCTCTGGCAGCATTGCACCTAAATAATTCCCATGAGAATCAGGATTCCTCCTTGAAAGTATCACCAGCACTTCCAGATTGTAAGCCATTTTATTTTTTGGAATCATTCCTTGGACATATATGATTTCACAGAAATTAGTCAAAGAGACTGCAGTCCTAAGCATATTTATGAGGGAGTAAATCCCTGGCAGGTTCTGTTCATGCTTTCCCCCCTTTCAAAACTGCGCTCTCTCTCTCTCTCTCTCTCTCTCTCTCTCTCTCTCTCTCTGTCATAGATATACTTGAATCACTGCAAAAGCAATCTCTGGAAGAAAAGAAAAGAAAACATGACATCAAGCTTGGCCCTCAAACATGCAGGATTACCATTACTGTGTCATATTAAACAAATCCTCTTTGAAACACAGAAGTCAAATGACCTATTTCTGCAGGAGGGTTCCAAACTTGTCGTATAACTCATTCAGGTTCCAAAAACAAATTGCCTGTAAGTGGAACAAGATGAACCAGAACTTTCAGAAAGCACCATCTTTAAAGCGGGTTGCATTGCACAGCCTGAGACCGCTACATGGGATCAATTATCGTTCCCATTGTTGTTTGTTGAATTCCTATACCCACCCTTCCTCCTAAGGAGCCAAGGATGGTATCATCTTATTGGATTCGTCTGCCTATCCATCTGCCATGGATGCTTCAGTTGAGATTCCTGCATTGCAGAGGGTTGGGCTAGATGAGCTTCAGGGTGCCTTCCAACTCTGCGATCCAATGATTCTAGCATTATTACACCATCAGTACTCATGGCGCTTTGCAGAGCGCATGAAGACAAGGCCTTTGCCCCCCAAAGGTTACAACCTGAGCTCAAACAAGAGGGAAACTTGGCAGAATGGATTTGTACCATTCCGGCGAGGGGGTGGTGGGGTGGAACCCTACTTTTGAATGCTCTCCATGTAACATAATTGCAGCAAGTAAAAACTAGCACAGTGGGAAGCAGACGGAGCCAGAACTTCCCCCCTGATGTTTTATGGGCTTCCTTTTTCTCACTGTGAGGATTTGGTGAGCTGCAGAGAAGAAGGTTGGAGTTTCAGGGCTGCCAATGAAGTGCTTGGCTTGTTGCTTCTGAGGCTACTTTGAGGAGGGGTAGCAACATGTAAACAGAGGCCCGCAAGTTCCAGACGTATCATACATTTACCTACATTGCAAATACCATCAATTTTACAAAAATGCATCTTGAAATCCCTTGCATGTCTATGCTTACAAGAAAAGCCTGAAAATCAAGGCTCTGGAACACAGAAAGGGCAATTTCCCATAAAGATCACCATGAATTACCTGAACATGCTGGCAGGTAGTTGGGGTGTGTGGGATTTGATTTAGTTCACATATGAAAGCGAACTTGTTGTTGTTGTTGTTTAGCCATTTACTCATGTCTGACTCTTCGTGACCCCATGGACCAGAGCACACCAGGCACTCCTGTCTTCCACTGCCTCCCGCAGTTTGGTCAAACTCATGCTGGTAGCTTCGCAAACACTGTCCAACCATCTCCTCCTCTGTCGTCCCCTTCTCCTTGTGCCCTCCATCTTTCCCAACATCAGGGTCTTTCCCAGGGAGTCTTCTCTTCTCATGAGGTGGCCAAAGTATTGGAGCCTCAGCTTCAGGATCTGTCCTTCCAGTGAGCACTCAGGGCTGATTTCCTTAAGAATGGAGAGGTTTGATCTACTTGCAGTCCATGGGACTCTCAAGAGTCTCCTCCAGCACCATAATTCAAAAGAAAGCAAACTTACCTAATTTTTACTTTCCCAAACAATTGGAGGACTGTAGCACAGTCATCCTTCGAAAGACATAATACTCTGGATTTCACAGTGCAATCCTCCAGTCAAGTGTTATGTAGAAGAATGCATATATTAGGGTAAAGTGTACCTTAAAATGCCTATATTAGGGGAAATAACGTACAATGCATTGCATTAAGCAAGATTGCTTTGCAAATACCTGCACGTTGGACAAAATTGCACGCAGCTATGTTTCTATTAGGAGAAAATCACGCCAAAATGTTGGTGAATATTCATGAGGGTTTTTTCTAAATGCAAACTGATGTGGCAAGCTGAACATCCTTTTCTGGAAAACTTCTTTAGCGCAGCCCTAAATTATTTTAACGGTTAAATATGGAGACAGGAAGCAAAACAAGGCACTGATGCTTCTGGCCATTATGCCCCCTTGTTATCTGAAATAGCAGTTTCTGAGCAGTTAATGAGAAACAAAATAGTGTCATTTACAATATATCCTAGTTGGCTCCTTTTTTTCCCTTCCTTCCTTAAGCGTAATTGCTCGTGCCCTTCATTGCCTCTTCCTTTCTCAAACATGTTTCTGGAAGCAAAAGAAAAACTCAACGTTTATTGAGATGCACAACTCTTCCATTGTACAATGAGCTTACAACTTCACTGCGGCAAGTCCAGAGGCCCTGTGTGACTCAACCCTGGTTGAGGGATGAGTCAAGCAGTAATAATAATAATAATAATAATAATAATGATAAAACATCAAACATTAAAAACTTCCCTAAGCAGGGCTGCCTTCAGATGTCTTCTAAAAGTCGGATAGTTGTTTCTTTCCTTGACATCTGCTGGGAGGGCACTACACAGGGCAGGTGCCACTACCGAGAAGGCCTTCTGCCTGGTTCCCTGTAACCTCACTTCTCGCAATGAGGGAACGGCCAGAAGGCCCTCGGCGCTGGATTTCAGTGTCCGGACTGAACAATGGGGGTGGAGATGCTCCTTCAGGTATACTGAGCCAAGGCTGTTTAGGGCTTTCAAGGTCAGCACCAACACTTTGAATTGTGCTCGGAAATGTACTCAGAGCCAATGTAGGTCTTTCAAGACCGTGTTACATGGTCTCGGCGGCCACTCCTAGTCAACAGTCTAGCTTCTGCAATTTGGATTAGTTGTAGTTTCTGGGTCACCTTCAAATGTTGCCCCACGTAGAGCGCGGTAGATTTAGGGGAGTGGGTGTAGAGTATTGGCACCACAGGCGGCACCACAGATATGATTTAGAATGGGGGCACGAAAATGGGGAGCACCAGACTTTGGTGTCGCACAGAGCTGTGCTAACATTTCTGAGCCCAAGATCCACCACTGATGGGCACCAGACAGGTGCCAACCATGCTGCCCCTTGCTGCCAGCCCGAGGGTAAACTCAGCCCATGAGAATTGTTTTGCTTCTTATGGACAAAACTTCTGACATCTGAGCAGGTTAGAGCTATGAGCAGGAGGTCCTACCCTGTTGGAAAAGATCTTAAGCATTCCCCTGCTCTATATTTCCAGGACTTCAGCATGGAAACTGTGTGATACATGTATTTCCCATTGCATTTCGCACAGACGTTCGGGGACTAATCCCGAATATGCCTAACTTGGCAAATCTGACACAATGAGGAAAGGTTAAACTATGATTGCGATCTCTGCTAAGCTTGTCCTGGCTAGAAGGCATTTTTTGCATAGCTTTGCGATGTGCATAATTCCCTCCCAAAAAAAGAATTATTATGAAGTCAGCAGAATAGTGAAGAAACTATTTATTTTCCTGCTTTTGAGGAGCTGTGTATAGTTGCTGGAAGATTGTATTCCCTCCCCCCTCTTTAAGGTCTTGACTTCAAGGTTCAGAAAGAGACTCGCTGTTCTGGCTCCTCTAGACCAATGCATCCAAACTATTAGGCAGTAGTGCTCAGTGACATAGCGTGGGGGGTGCAGGGGGGCCGGCCGCACCGGGCGCAACATCTGGGGGTTAGGGTTAGGGTGCGCAAATCCACGGGTTAGGGGGCACAAATTACTTGCCTTGCCCCAGGTGCTGACAACCCACGCTACGCCACTGGTAGTGCTGAGCGAAAATGCACCCCAACCCCACTTGCCAGCACCCCGCTTCTGCTGGTGCTATATTTCCTCAATACTACCTCAGAAAATGCCCATGCAATAGTTATTTCCTGATCCTGCCCTCACTCAGTCAAATGGGAGGGACTGGCTTCATCAAACTTCCAACCCTTTCCCCCAAACCCAGTTTCATACTTGAGAAGTTCTCGGAAGAAATCTTTGCTTAGCTCTGCTTAAGAAAAATGCAGAATGCAGAGAGAGTCATTTCCCAGGAAAAGCTTGTCAGAAGTGTGACTAGACTGTGGCCAAGAAGGACACCCTAACCTTTTGTGCAATCCAGGCAGGACAACTGTTTCAAAATCTGAAATAAGTAATGCACCTTTTCAGGTTGGCAGACAGGAAAGTCATATACCAGCTTGGAGGCATTCATACCAGGAAAAGGAGGCATCATTGCAGTTTTCCCTCCGTTTTTGCAGCCTAACACAGTAAAACACATTCAGAAAGTGAGTGCATGCCAGTGGGGTGCAGTGATTCAAGTGTTGGACCATGACCTGGGAGACCAGGGTTCAAATCCCCACTCAGCCATTAAGCTCATTGGGTGATCTTGGGCCACACGCAGCCTCTTAACCTAACCTACCCACAGGGTTGTTGTGAGAATAAAGTGGGAGAATGAGCTCTTTGGAGGAAAAGGTGGTATATAAAACGGCGCAAATAAAATTGTGGAAAGAGAAAACTAGAGACGTGGAATTATGGGCAGCTGCTGATAGGCTGATTAGATGGCAGTATTGAGCAACGTTTTGTCTGCACGGCTGTCCATATTAACACGGTTAGCCCATCCCAGCTGTTACCACCAGCCTCATGAAGAAGACAACCTGAGCTTTCTATATAAAAGCGTCTAAACCACCTCTGCCTCTCACATTGCAGGAAATACCCTGCCAGCTGTTAGCACACAAGACAACCCAACAGCACAAATTAAAATTTGCGGGCAATTGTGGGTAAGCCCATGGTACAAATTGGTCAGTGCATGTGGCTGTTAGCCAGAAGGTTGGTGGTTCAAACACAACAAAGGACAGCTGTGGGCAGGATCCTGCATTGCAGGGGGCTGGACTAGATGACCCTTGGGATCCCTTCCAATGCTACAATTCTATCATTTCAATCCCAGGTACCTACATATAGGGCTGGGAAAGATTTGTTTCTGCAGCCTTCTGAAGAGCCTTGGAGAGCTGTTGCCAGCCAGGGTAGCTAAACCAGACATAAAAGTAAACCTGTTGCTAAACCAGACATAAAAGTAAAAGTAAAGGACGGTTAAGTCCAGTCAAAGGTGACTATGGGTTTGCAGCACTTTTTGGGCCGAGGGAGCCAGTGTTTGTCTGCAGACAGCTTTCCGGGTCATGTGGCCAGCATGCCTAAACCACTTCTGGCGCAACAGAAACCAGAGTGCAAGGAAATGCCGTTTACCTTCCCATCGCAGTGGTACCTATTTATCTACTTGCACTGGTATGCTTTCGAACTGCTAAGTTGGCAGAGCTGGAACAGAGCAATGGGAGCTCACTCCGTTGAGGGGATTCGAACCTCCAGCCTTCCGATCGGCAAGCCCAAGAGGCTCAGTGGTTTAGACTACAGTGCCACCTGCATCCCACGAATATACCAACGGTCTAAGGCAGCTTCCTATGTCTGATACCATTTTATTGGAAAGATGCTACAGAAAGGCCATTTTGGTTAAGTTTCAAATGAGGTTGCTTCCTGTGGGGAGTGACCTTTAAAAATAGGTGAATAGAAGATGTTACACAGACATACGAATGTGGTGACATTTCAGCTTAATTAGGAGCACTGCTGTGCAAACAAGTGTTGGTTATATCAAAACATCCCCACTTCCAGATTGCAGTTCACGGTAAAAAAAAGAAGAAGTTGGGTTCAAAGATAATTGCATTGGACTGTTTGGGAGCTGAGTCTTGTTTTAAACTGGGCCAAAGAGCTAAGGACCAGTACACATGCTGTATTCTCAATGCTTTGTTTGCAGAAGGATAAAGCCAGGGTCTGTGCCTTTCAGACAGTCGTACCCTCTAACTCAAAAGCTCAGCTGTTCTTTATCAGTTGAATCAAGCAACACACAAACTGAAACAAGGATATGGCAAGTGCCTTCCCTAAAAGCTCACCCAAAGTGCAACCCCTTTTAGAAACCTCTGTTTGTAGCTTCTCTCCCGCTTTGTTAAACACACCTAGAACAATAGAATCATAGAGTGGGAAGGTGCAGGAATCTCGGCTAAATCATCTGTGACAGATGACCATCCAACCTCTGCTTAAAAACCTCCAAGGAAAGAGAGCCCACTAAATCTTAGTATTAGAAATTTATTCCTGGTGTTGAGTGAGAATCTTCTTCCTTGTAACTTGAATCCATTGGTTCGAATCCTACCCTCCAGAGCAGGAGAAAACAAGCTTGTTCCATCTTCCTTGTGACTGTCCTTGAAGATGGCTATCACTGTGGGTTAAACCACAGAGCCTAGGACTTGCCGATCAGAAGGTCGGCAGTTTGAATCCCCACGATGGGGTGAGCTCCCGTTGCTCGGTCCCTGCTCCTGCCAACCTAGCAGTTCGAAAGCACGTCAAAGTGCAAGTAGATAAATAGGTACTGCTCTGGCGGGAAGGTAAACGGCGTGTCCGTGTGCTGCTCTGGTTCGCCAGAAGCAGGTTAGTCATGCTGGCCACATGACCGGGAAGCTGTATGCCGGCTCCCTCGGCCAATAAAGCGAGATGAGCGCCGCAACCCCAGAATCATCCATGACTGGACCTAATGGTCAGGGGTCCCTTTACCTTTGCCTATCATATCTTCTCTCAGTCTCCTCTTTTCCAGGCTGAAGGTCTCCGACTCCTTCAACTGCTCCTCATAAGGCTTGGTTTCCAGACCCTTGATCATCTTGGTCACCCTCCTCTGCAGGCATTCCAGCTTGTCAACATCGTTCTTAAATTGTGGTGCCCAGAAGTGGACACAAGGTGTGGTCAAGTGGACTCAAGGTGTGGTCTGACCAAAGCAGAATAGAGTGGTACTATTACTTCCCTTGATCTGGACACTAGACTTCTGTTGATGCAGCCTAGAATAACATTAGAATTTTTTGCTGCTGCATCACCCTTGTCAAAGGGACCACTTTCCAGGGACTTGTCAAATTGTGAAAGGATCTATTTGTGGTAGCTGAACTGCATGATGATTAGGGTACATTTTGCAGTAAAAACTGGATCGTTGTCTTTGAGTCAACTGTGAACTTTTGCATTTTGGGAGCATTTCACACACTTCTACCATATACACCAGCAGTTCTCAACCTGTGGGTCCCCAGATGTTGTTGGACTACAACTCCCATCATCCCTGAGTTCTGGCCTTGCTAGCTAGGGGTGATGGGAGCTGTAGTCCAACAACATCTGGGGACCCACAGGTTGAGAAAGGCTGATATACAGTGGTACCTCAGGTTACATACACTTCAGGTTACAGACGCTTCAGGTTACAGACTCCACTAACCCAGAAATAGTACCTCGGGTTAAGAACTTTGCTTCAGGATGAGAACAGAAATCACAGCGCGGCGGCAGCAGAAGGCCCCATTAGCTAAAGTGGTGCTTCAGGTTAAGAACAGTTTCGGGTTAAGAACGGACCTCCGGAACGAATTAAGTACGTAACCAGAAGTACTACTGTACATGGTGCAAGCTGACTGAGCTGTTTCGGATGTTGAAGACCAAGCATTTGGGAGACTGGTTCTGTCAGTCTGCCACAGAACCTGGCTGTGCACCTGCGCTCCCCGCTCTTGACATGTCAGATATATATTATAGAATGTGTAGCAAAAGTGGGGTGATAGCTGGCACTCTTCTATGGGACCCCACCCCCCACCCCACCAATGCAGCACAAGTTCCTGTTTAAAGGTACTTTTGTCATCCGCCTTAATTAGTCTAGTGGCTTCCATCTCATTTAGATAATGAGGTTTGCATTCCAGAATGCTTAATGTGGTATCTCTTTTTTCTTCCGGGCTGGCATGCAGTCCTTAGCCAGGTTGCTCAGCGGCCAGGAGCAAGACGGTTTGAGCATGTTACACCGATCCTGGTCCAACTGCCTTGGCTACCAATTAGTTTCTGGGCCCAATTCAAAGTGATGGTTTTGACCTATAAAGCTCAGGACCGCAATACCACAAGGACTGTCTTTTTCCATATGGACCTACCCAGACCCTGATATTTTGAGGTCCTTCTTCATGTGCCTCCTCCTTGAGAGGTCCAGAGGGTGGCAACATGAGAACAGGGCCTTCTATGCAGTGGCTCCCCGTCTGTGGAATGTTCTCCTCAGGGAAGTTCCCCTGGTGCCTTCATTATACACCTTTAGGCGCCAGGCAAAAATGTTCCGTTTTAACCAGGCCTTTGGTTGATCTGTTTGACATCCTATACCCTTTTTAAAGTAAGGCCGCGGGTGGTGCTGTGGGTTAAACCACAGAACCTAAGACTTGCCGATCAGAAGGTTGGTGGTTGGAATCCCCACGATGGGGTGAGCTCCCGTTGCTCGGTCCCTGCTCCTGCCAACCTAGCAGTTCGAAAGCACACCAGTGCAAGTAGATAAATAGGTACTGCTCCAGCGGGAAGGTAAACGGTGTTTCCGTACGCTGCTCTGGTTCGCCAGAAGAGGCTGAGACATGTTGGCTATATGCCGGCTCCCTCGGCCAATAAAGTGAGATGAGCGCCGCAACCCCAGAGTCAGCCACGACTGGACCTAATGGTCAGGGGTCACTTTACTTTTACCCTTTTTAAAATGCTGGCTTTTAAAGGGTTTTTTTATTGGGTTGTTGTTTGTATTTTGATTTTATGTATGTGATCTTTTATGTGAACCTTCGTGTATAGGGCGGTATAAACAACAACAACAACAACAACAATTAGCCCCTGCCACCTTGGCGCCCCCCTGCCCCCCCCCCGCCAGAGCCTCCCCTTGCATGCCATCAGCGAAGAACAGATGGCTTCATAGAAGGTGCTCGTTTTAGCTGGGGGATTTTTAGATTTCTCGAGAAAGCTTCCTCTCCCACCGTTTGCCAGCCATCGAAAGGAATTCTTCTGCGGGTTTTAACTCGACATCTTTCGGATGAATCCGATCCCCAAAGACACGGCTACAGGTTTGGCTCCCTGTTAATCTATGTCATCTCTTTAATTGCTTGTAAGCTATTTCCCTCCCTCTCCGAACTGGAAGAATGCACCGATGTTCCCAAAATGCAAGAAATGTAGTTCCTTAGTGGGAGTGACGCTGCCAGGAGTTCTTGCTTGGCTGTGTTCCCGGCGAATGTAATTTAATAGGTGAGAAGCAAAATGTGTGCGAGAGATAATCGTGTGATAGTCTAAATTTAAATGAGATTGAACAGGAGCAGATTGGGGTTGCTTTTTTTGTTGGAGGGTGGAGGGTTCATTTCTCCCCCTCCTTCCTCGTCTCAATAGTTTCTGTTTTCCAAAAGATGTTGCCCTTGTCTGCGTTATGTTTTGAATACTTCACCTTTTTTTGTACAGCATTGCTCCTCTATAGACATTGCAGCTTTCTCCATTAGTCCTTCCATGTTCTTTGACCTCATCACTCTCCCCCCACCACTGTCATGGATGGAGTATAAATAATAAAAATTATTATTAAAATTACTGTTATTAAAAAATAAAAAGTACAAAGAGACAAGTGCACAAAGTAAGATCACACACACACACACACACACACACACACACACACACACACACAAATAAGCAACAAGAAATAGTACCCATGTAGAAAACAAAACAGAAAAATAGTAATATTGTGTACATTACAGAAAAGGGGGGAAAACTTGTTATTGTAGTTAACCGCTCTGGTTAATCCCCATCATGCTTGATGGAAGGCATGTAGGGGAAAGAGGTGCTTCTTAGGGAGCCCCACATCTACTCCATGCCATTTGAAGCTAGAAGATCATTGGACAACTATGTACTGGATGATGTCCTCCCACTGCAGTCCTCACTGCCTCCATGTTGCAGGAGCTGATGCCTACAGAATAGGGCAGTGGCCCTTTACAAGAACTGGTGGCTCTTCAGAGTGTGTGGGGCCAGCAGCAAGACCACACTGCCCAGACCTTCAGAAGTCATCGGTCAGGGACAGCCAACGTGGTGCCCTCCGGAAGTTCTTGGACTCCTGCTCCCATGAATCATAGTCAGCATGGCCAACGATGGCTGAGGATGATGGTGGGAGAAGAAGAAGAGGAGGAGTTTGGATTTGATATCCCGCTTTATCACTACCTGAAGGAGTCTCAAAGCGGCTAACATTCTCCTTTTCCTTCCTTCCCCACAACAAACACTCTGTGAGGTGAGTGGGGCTGAGAGACTTCAGAGAAGGGTGACTGGCCCAAGGTCACCCAGCAGCTGCATGTGGAGGAGCCGGGAAGCGAACCCGGTTCACCAGATTACGAGTCTACCGCTCTTAATCACTACACTACACTGGAGTTGATGTCCAGCAACATTTGGTGGGAATCATATTGTCTACTCCTGTTTTTGCTGCAGAAACAGCTCTTCTTGTGCGAGTGGGAATGCCAGCCAGACACCTGCCATATTCCCCATGTTCTAATCCAGGCACGTCCAACTCCCAAGAGTATATAAAAAAACCTGGCAGTGATCTCCCCATTGTCATTGGAGGGAGGAGGAGTGTGCGTGGGGTAGGTGGATTGCCCAGAGTTGTTGAGCCCCAAGTTGTTGAGATTTTTGGGAGTAGGATTGCCCAGAGTTCTTCAGCTTTTATTTGTTAACTTTTGGTAAACTTTATTTAATCCCATAATCGATAAGGGTCCCGTGATCCACCATGATCAGCCGGGGATCTACTGGTAGACTGTGATCTACTGGTTGGGCATGCCTGTTCTAATGCAGTTCCCATCCATACTGGCTTTCTGTCCCCTCCTACAAATAGACTCTCAGCATTCCATGGCCACTGAACATGCCTATTCCTCATTGGCTCTTTTGATGGGGGTGGGGTTTTTTGTCCTGTTAGTCCCACCCACCCAGCAATACACTCCCTGTTCTTCAGTGGTCCTGTTTTGGCTACAACCCATTCAGCAGCCAAGTTGATCTTGATTTTCTTCTTCTTTCCAAATGCCATCCGTTGCTTGTAATTGTATCTGTACCTGGAAACTTTTATGTTTAAAAGAGTTTATTTTTGTAACTTTTATATGTATCTTTTTATTTTAAAAAACCATAAGGAATGTTGAATTCTATTATATGTTTTCCTCCCTTTATGCTACACGTTTTTCCTCGCATACATGCAAGAAATAAGTTTTGCAGCTCATATTACTATAACTAACACATTGTCAAAGGGAAGTTTGTTTGAAAGGATTCCACTGTGTTGGGATTATTCTGTAAAGATGACTCATTGGCAAATCTATCTCTTATAAAGGCTTCCCTAATTTCTTCCTGCATGTTGACACAGCCATTCTCCATGCATTGTTTATCTGGGTTTCTAAAGCATTTTATCGATTCGCTAAAGTGATGTATTGATGTGCTGGAAAAGCTTAAGAAGCGTTAACGATCAAACCGGAAATAGATGCTTCATATATGCATTTGTCAAGAAGGAGAAGGAGAAGAAGGAAGGTCTCCTGGATTCTATACCCTTGGGTTAGAGATGGAAGAGAAATTTGATTTAGTTCACATTTTATTGCAACGGGACAGAGCAACGGGAGCTCACCCCGTCACGGGGATTCAAACCGCCGACCTTCCGATCTGCAAGCCCAAGAGGCTCATTGGTTTAGACCACAGCACCACCCGCTTATCATACCCTTATCATATCCTTATCCTTATCCTTATCATATCCTAGGGTGAAGTGTGCATACAATTCGATATATTAATGAAAATAAAATATACAAAACCTCTTTATGTTCAGGAAAAAATGTGTTAGTTGGCATCCGTCTGTCTCGAGAGACAACAGAGTGTGCCTCTGGGGGTGAAGCCAAACCACTGAGTTAGCAGCACCAAGGTGACCTCTCTGGGGCACAAGCTTGGGCAGAGCATATGGAAGTCCTGGACTGCCCAGATGACAATACAGCCCCTCTCAGCCTCACTGATATGGTCCAAAGGAAAAATGTCTCTATTGGAAAAAAAAAGTGAAATGGCAAACAAAAAATTGTATATCGGGAGAAATTTGCACTCAAATGCTGATGCTTTCTCATGAGTTTTTTATTATTATTATTATTGCAAACTGAAGCAGTAATGTAGAGAATTAAACTTGCAACAGTAAAAATGGGAAACGGGGAGAAACCAAAATGGACAGACTCCCCCACCCCCCACTACTAGTTTCTGCAAGGATTTTCTATGTACATGTGGTTCCCTTTCATCCTGACGGGTTTTAGCCAATATGTGTCAATCACATTGACAGTGGCGTCTTTTTTTCTTTACGCAACGTCCTTCATCACTTGGACTACTTTGCAAATTTATCGTTCAATGTGATGAATCTGTTTGGAGGGTGTACAAAATGCCATATTTGGAGCAAGAGTTTAGAGACCCATCTGCACCATACACTGAGAGCAGTTTCATACCACTCTGAAACAGTCATGGCTGATTCCTCCAAAGAATAAATCTCGGGTTATTGTTAAGGGTGCTGAGAGATGTTAGGAGAACCCCCTCTGTTCCCGTCACACAGCTACCATTCCCAGAGTGGTTTAACCAGTGCTATTTTTTCTAGAAAATAGAGTTGCTGGAACTCACCATGAACACCACCATCTTAGAATTGCAATGGCACCCACCTGGAAAAAAAGCCTTGAGTTTAACAATCAACCCCTCTTCCCAAGGAATTTCTGGGAACGGTAGCTCTTGGAGGGGAATAAGGGGTCTTCAGGCTGTGGGTAGGGTCTCCTCGCAAGCCACAGAGGCTCTCCACGGTGCTCCTCACTTCTGGGTTCCTGGCCCCATGTATGTTCATGGTCATGCAGAAGTAGGTCATGTGCGAGTGGGGAATTGCCTGTATTCACACACCAAATCCACTTTAAGTTCGTCCCATTGAAACCAGTAAAACAAGTTAAATCGTGACCAGCTCAAGTCCAGTGCTTTCCATGAGACACACAGGTTCCCATGGGCATTTGGGCAGCCACTGAGAGAACAGAGCTGCAGTAAGTGGGTCTTTGGCCTGATCCATCGGGGATCTCCTTGCGTTCGTCAGACATAGCAGGGGCTCTTCGTGATGTAACTCATCAAAGTGACATGAGTGCTTTGGTCTTGTGCTGGGCCCAGAGGTAACGCATGAAACACGGTCCAGGACCAGTCCAGAATCTGAAGGGTCCGCTAGGAGTCAGTCCAACAGGGCCAAGGCAGGAAAACAGGCACAGGATCTAGCATACAGCAACTTTCCTCCCGCAACTTGGGGCGGGGTCCGACAGCCTTTTATCTCTGACAGGGTAGCGGCCGGTCCTGATCCCCCGGCGACTCACCTCCCTGTTTCACCTGAAAGCAAGCACTCCTCCTTCTCTCAGACCTTAGTCTCTGCAACTCAGGATATGTCAGTGGGTTACTAGACCCAGGGGCCGTCTCAGCCTCTCTTGACCCAAGGAGTGGGGCAGCTGTAAGTGATGGCCCAGCTGAAGGCAACGAGGTAATCCCCACATCTGGAGCCAGGGCAGGCTCAGGCCCCTGACTCGGCCCAGCTGGTGCCTGTTGCAGGGGAACCTGTACAGACTGGGACTCTTCAGGATCAGATGATGCCTGAGGCAAAGGATCCAGTGCACTCTGAGTCTCCTCTGGTTCCGAGTCTGAGCCCGAGTCCCAGGCCATCGCAGGTCTTAAGAGTCACCAACGGATTGCTTCTCCGGAAACAACTGGCAAATTCTGCTTCAACCAGAGGAACTTTTCAAAGGAGAAGGAGACATCTGGGAACCCCATTCCTTGGGGCCCCCAGCCTGCACCTTAAAGGAGACCAGCTGGAGCAAGAGCTGTAGGTTAGTTGAACCAGCTTTCACTGTGTGATCTCCTGGTTGTTGGCGAACCACTTCAACTTAGGTGTTGCCTGTTGGCTGCACAAAGCAAGGAGGAGCCAGATCAACTGGTCCCCCAGCTGACAATGATTTTACATAGTTTGGAGAGGGAGAGATCTTAAAGTGGGATCAAAGGGGAGACAGAGTCACTGGGTACCTCGGCTGCTTTCAGCGCCGTTAATCATAGGCTATTCCTTTACCTCGGCTTAAGCTTGGCTGTTCCCCCCTGGTTTTCATGATCCTTATCGTGTTGCACTCCTAGCGCTTTAATGCATGTTCATCTGTCCCCCACCCCCTTGTCTTTTTACTGCTGCAGCTGGTATCTTTCTCAATAATATTTGAAGATGGCCACGTAACACCTCAGGCATCTACCAGCCTGACTGAAGGTTAAAAAAAGAAAGGACTCCGTCTGCAGAGAGCCATTAGTTACCGATGGAGCAAGTATTTGGAAGTGAGTTCTGTTAAAGTTGCAGCCATTTTGAGGGGATTGAGAGATCTTTCTGAAGCTTCCTCTTGACCTCTACATTGTGCCAGGGAGTTGTTTTCCCAACTAATACTGGCTCTGCAAAAGAAGCAAAATTAGGGGTAAAGGAGGCAACACCTCTTCAGGCTCCAGGTGGGGGAAGCATCTGCTGTGTGCATGCAAAATGTCCCAGGTTCAATTTTGGGGATCTCCACATGGGGTTAGACCAATGCCTAAAGTCCTGGAAAGTTGATGAATGTGCACCACAATGGCAGGTTATTAAGCACATTAACCACTCCACTTACCTTCCTCTTAACATCAGCACATCACAGAGGATGGTTTTAGTCCATTGTGCTAGTTTCTTCTTTCTAAGGAGTTAAATGCAAAGCATGCAACAGCCATGCATTCAGTAAATACAAAGGTGGGAATCAGAATTGCATTTACTGCAGTGGCACATTGGGGCATGCTGCAAGTGAATCCTTGGGACTTTATTGAGAGCAAGGGTGATGATCACATCTGCTGGAGTGCTAGTGTGGTGTAGTGGTTAAGAGAAGTAGTCTTGTAATCTGGTGAACCGGGTTCGCTTCCCCGCTCCTCCACATGCAGCTGCTGGGCTAGTCACACTTCTCTGAAGTCTCTCAGCCTCACTCACCTCACAGAGTGTTTGTTGTGGGGGAGGAAGGGAAAGGAGGTTGTTAGCCACTTTGAGACTCCTTCGGGTAGTGATAAAGCAGAATATCACATCCAAACTCTTCATGTTAACTGATGGACATCCCTTGCTCTGGCAAAGGAATGAGGTGATAGTGAAGTTTATGAGTTTGTGACAGATTAGCAGGGAAGGAGGTGGAAAGCCCCCGCCCCTTGGCTAGGCACCTGTCATGGACTGGCTGGGTGCAGAGGAATGGTGGGAGGCACCAGCTGAGGAACCCCCTAGGGAACCCACATGGGAAGAAGGCTCAGAGCCAGGGGATTGGTGGTGGGATGATGATGAGTGGTCAGAAAGAGAAGGGGCAGACCAGGAGGAGCAGGTGGCAGAAGCAGAAGAGCTGACCGAGTTTAGTGAACAGAAAGAGGCTGTGGCAGAGTATAGTTCAGACTCTGAGGCAGAAGCAGAAGCCAGGGAGTCTCCCCCTCCCGCTGCGACCAGCTCCCTTCTCTGCTGGTCTCTTAGAACATTCATAGAAATTAAACAAGCAGAGCAGAGGGTGGTTGTGTGTAGACACAGCCTGAGGCTACGTAGGGAAGACCTTGGAGAGGAGGAGTCCCTAGTGGGCACTGGGAAGGCAATTCCTTCAGCCCTTGCAATTGCTTCATAAGGGCAAGACCTCCTAGAAAGCATTGGTGAGACCACTAGGCCTGAGCTGTGGTTTGTTTCCATGAATAAAAAGTTATCGTACTTTTCCATGTATAACATGCCCCCTTGTATAAGACGTCCCCTATTTTGGGGGACTCCAAATTAACAAAATGGCCCAGAGTTGCTGAGATTTTTTTTTTTGGGGGGGGTGGGATTGACAAAGGTTGTTGGGGGTTTTTTAGGGAGGAAATGCAGTAAATCACTAACCAGACGGTTATAATTGCTTGTGTTGCTTGATAACAATTGCTCCTTCCGCAAAATGTGTCTGCCTGATCGCCAACGGCAGAAGGAAATCACAAGCCCAATTGCCGAAGCTTCAGCAAATTAAAAACTGCCCTTGGTGCAACAACCAACCACACACCCTTTTAACGCAGCGACAGCCAATACAAAGCATCCTTTGCCGCAGCCACCAATCACACCAAATTGCTATCAGGCAAGTGTGTTTGTCAGGAGCTCAGCCTACACTCAGTTTGTCAGGAGCTCAGCCTACACTCGAGTAGGACCCTGGTAGAGACACATGCCCGACTCGCATGTTCTCTCCCTCCTGGTCAGGAGCTTCAAAAGCTTTCTTCAGCCTGAACATCACAGCAACTGATGCTAACAGACACTGGCACATTTAGGGATCCGCAGAGTTTGCACACCTTGCGTGACAGACCTCAGCAACTCAGCATTTTGGCTAATCTACTTTATTTACATATAAACACACACGGAGCACTGCAACATGGCTCCCTCTCTCTCTAGCATCAGACAGCAAAGAGGAAAAGAACGAAGGACAATAGTCCAACTTCATGGAACACAGTAACACAAACATCCTGTCTCCGTCACTTTCCACTCTGTGGAGTCAAAACACATACCGTCATGTGATGGACAACAATTCCATGACTGAAATCATGGAGCAGGAATTCTAACAATGTTGAGCCCACTGAGATCATGCAGGGTAAGTTTCCTTCTGATGATGTTCCACCAGAGACCACACAGGCACTTTCAACGTAGAGACCAATTCGCCTGTCACAAATCAATCAAGTGCACCCATTGTGTCGCAGTGTTGGAGAAGGGGCCAAACATGCTGAAGTAATAGCAAATATAGGGAGGAAGATTTCACTCCCACCCATGTTTCCTAAACCAGACCTTTTTTGCCAGTAGCTAAGCAGTTTCTTCACCCAGAATCTTTGTAAGCATCAAATGCATTGTTTTGTGGAAAGAGCCTAGTCTGGAAGGAGCTGAGCATCTTATACGGCAAATATCAAATGTGCCTGTGCTCAATCTATCATCAAAAGCAAGCCTAAGGGAGAATTCTGGAAAGAGGAAAACTCTCTCACAAATATCTACTGTCAAGATCCTTTAATCTCTCCAAGAGCCCTGAGGCTCCTCCAAGTCCGTCAACCGCATTTTAGTTTTCAGGAACAATTGTGTATAACTTCTCCTCCTCCTCCTCCTCTCTTTCGCCTCACATTTTCCCCACAGCTTTTCCAAGGCCTTCCCACACATCATAAAAAAGCAGAAATTACCTGAGGGGGAGCTGAAGAGAAAGATGGTTGTGGGGAACGCAAAGCATAGCCGAATATAAAAAATATCAAGTTCAACGCAAAGTAAGCAATCCTGGTAAACGAAACCTTAAAAAACAGAAGAAGCGGTTATTCCAATCTGGGTTTGCAATTGTGGAGCTATACCTTCCAGTTAATTTTCAGGACTAAGACGGTGTGATTTGAGAAATGCTCCCTGTGTGAAAGTGATTTCTTGTCCCTTTAGACTCAGGCGAAGGTTATACAATAATCTATAACGGAAGAAGTTGCCACCTAGCACATAGCTATACATTACAGATGATTTAGGAGCCATTCTGCAGGCCCAGGGAATTCTGGGAGCTAGACTTCTGCTCAGGAAGCTGAGAATATCTTAACAGACGTTCAGTGCTATTGCCGGACTTTGAGCCCCAGAAACGTTGCAAGGAGCCATGACAGCTAAACAGATATTAATTTATTGATTTGCCCATTAGTACCTAAAAGGTCTATAAATGACCACATTTATAAACATAAACCTAACCCAGATACACTGTAACATAGAGAAACAGGAGACTTCATATAAGGCATTAACATTTTCATGCAACACACACACCAGTTACAGCCGCAGAAAGCTTTAGATCAAAATTAGCTCAGCCAAGGTTTGGAGAAAAAAAAGTTTTTTCTTGGTGCCGAAAATATGTCATCAGGTGAACTTTGCTGGGAAAAGCATTGCACAAGTGGAAAAAAAAGAGACCTTCTCCCTTGTCATCACCCTCTAAGTCTCTCTCAGAGGAAGTATGTGGAGAAAGGCTATTGATGAAGATCTAAGGGTCCAGATAGCTTGATGAGCAACCAAAATAATTTTGCAGTGTAGATAAGCCCAAGTAGCTTTTCTTGGTCATTCCCCAGGAATAAGCTTTATTGTGAATGTCCACCTACAAGGTTAGGCTTGTAGGAAAAGTTAGTCCTCCCCCACAATAATTCTTCATGCCCAAACTCCATAGGGGTGTTCCTACATTACGCTTGACAAGTGTGCATTGATCAAACTGTGCACTCAAATAGTTGAGCTCTAGCCTCATACGGTTGCTCACATGCAATGTTCAATGCGAGTACCATCTGTGTACCTGTGGACACAGTAGCTGAGCCGCAGAAGTCAACAAGCATACCCCACTTTTGCGCAAACACAGGTAGATATGTAGAGACAACTGGTACCTGTGTAACATGTGAAAAAGCCTCATTTGAGGGCTGCGGGATTCAACCCTGCCCAGATATGGAAACTGGGTCTTCTCGAAAGGAGGAGGACACTCCACAGATCTTCACTCTGCCAGTGACTTTGAAGGGATGTTGGATTCCTGGCCAGCTCTTGGCTCCTTCCTCAGGTCCCTCATGTTCACAGGACCAGAAGACATGATGAGCCAGCAGCAGTTTCAGAACATGAGGCTACTTGGCAGAAGCACCTACCTGGATCAGGGCCTAGCTGAGAGTCAGGAAGGGGTGAGCTCCTGTAGAAGCTCCCAGTATGAGCTACTTCATTTCTGAAGCACCAGCTCTCTCCCAAGCCCCAGCCTTCCTGAACTGAGTGGCCTGTATGGCCTGATGCAATCACACCCAGTTTTCCTCATGCCATGACCACCACTGATGCAGGTTACCCCTGAAGCTGCTATTAGCAGGATGGGATGAAACATATGGGCATAAATACTTGAACCCCCTGCCATCTCCCTGCAGCCCAGGCCCAATTTGGGTTTCCCTGCAGCTACTTTTACAAGAGAGGGATGCGGGTGGCGCTGTGGGTTAAACCATAGAGCCTAGGACTTGCTGATCAGAAGGTTGGCGGTTCGAATCCCCACGACGGGGTGAGCTCCCATTGCTTGGTTCCTGCTCCTGCCAACCTAGCAGTTTGAAAGCATGCCAGTGCAAGTAGATAAGTAGGTACTACTCTGGCGGGAAGGTAAACAGCGTTTCCATGTGCTGCTGTGGTTCGCCAGAAGCGGCTTAGTCATGCTGGCCACATGACCCAGAAGCCAATAAAGCGAGATGAGCGCTGCAACCCCAGAGTCAGTCATGACTGGACCTAATGGTCAGGGGTCCCTTTACCCTTTACCTTTACCTTTTACTTTTACAAGAAGGAATTTATTTCGGGAGTTCAGAAAGACGAAAAGCCAACTGAGCAACGGGGTAGAAGCAACTCTTGTGACTATCCTCTTTATCGTTGCTCCATCCCCTTGATCATTTTGCTCGATGTTTTCTGAAACTTTTCCAGGTGTGGTGGCCAGAACAGCATTTCAAGTGTGCTTGTGCTATAATGTGTGTGTGTTTTCTAGTTTATCTTCCCTTTTTTGTGTGTGTCTTGCTTACATTAAAAATAAAAATAAAAATCCACTGCTCTGTGACACCTCCAATTTCACACCGAGGACTCTAAAGACTTTGCAGTGTGCTTTGGTTGATGCTGGATAATGATTCCAGCAGTTTACGTCAAGGTGATAATCTTTTCTTCACTCCTTTTTTTAATCAGCACCATTCATCTGCGTCAACATGAGTGCCGAGAAAAGCACCTTCGATGCAAACCAACCAGGTGGACGTGTTGAAGAACTCTGCTATTTGTACCCCGGCACACACACGCTTTAAATATTTTATTCATGATTTTGGCACTCCTAGCCATGTTTATTTCTATAACCTTCTGCAGTTTCAACACTTATGATTAATGCATTGCCTAATGGCTCCCTATCAATTAATTGGCCAAACCAGAGTTTTCAGACACATCAGATCCAAGCATCCATTAAGCTGTATTTTCCATCAGTCCCAGCCAGTATGGTCAATAGTCAGAGATGGTGAGAACTATGGTTCAACATGACGCTTATAAAGACTTTCCTTTCGATTTTCCAACATGGTGAATTGGGGGTGACCGCATCTCAGAGAATATTCTAAATCCACTCGCCTCATCCAGGAATTACTATTGTTTCTTCGCCCGCTCCTCTCTTTGATTGCTTCCAGATGATATTGTTATTAAACGATCATCCAGATTTTTTTTTTTTTGCCCTCAGATCAGATGACATTGGCTATTTAATGAGCCTTTATTCTGATTTGTTTGCAGGCAGGTCAGATTAAAATTGCACCAAAGCAAGTGTTATCCCACATTTAACAGTGCATTTCCCCATCACTTCCCTTATTGCAAACAGTCCAATCATTTCGGTAAGCGGGTTTGCTGCACAACAGCTCCAGATCAGTTTTAACCATGCAACATGCATTTGCCAAAATGTGATTGAATCCCACTGCAAGAAAATAGTGACAGCCTGGAAGTGCGATATATATATGCATGTATACATAGGACACATTTGTATGATGCATTTAAAGTACTGTGATATTACTTTAAACAGCCATGGCTTCTTCAAAGGGATTGTGGGAGCTGCAGTTTGTGAAGGGTGCTGAGAGTTGTTATGAGCTGTCCAATTCCCATCACAGAACTATAGTTCCCAGAGTTCCCTACAAAGAGGAGTTGATCGTTAAGCTGCTCTGAGAATTGTAGAACTGTGAGGGGAATGGGGTGTGTGTGTTTCTCCTAACAACTCTCAGGACCCTTAACAAACTACAGCTCCCAGAATTCTTAGGGAGAAGCCTTGACTGTTTAAAGTGCTATCGTGAAACTTTAAATGTATAGTGTTTATGAGGCTTATACTCTCTCTCTCAGCAGTGATTTCTCTGGCCGGGAACAGGTCACCCAGCCTGTGCACTTAACAGAACTTACGGAAGCAAAATATCTATTAAATGTTGTGAAAGCATTATTGCTGATACCTGCAGTTTTATAGTATTAAAAAGGCTTTTGAAAGTCAGTGTTAGTTTATTGCTGTACTAACAACCAACAAACCTCTATAAGTGAACGGAATGAAATAAAAAATGGAGAAAACACTGGAATAGTAATTTGGATTTTGTTGTTGTTGTTGTTGTTTTAAGGACAAATAAAAATTACAGGGGCATTGCTATACCTCACGCACCCCTTTCTGCATGAGAAAACATAGGCTTTCAGAAAAGGGACCATTGACTCCAATAGCTGAGAAAATATAGCAACTTTCCTGAAGCTGAATTAGCTATTTCATTTTTGTTCAGTACATGTGGTTTGACAGTGGAGGTAGAACATAGCCATTGTGGCTAGTAGTCTTTGAGCTTGTCCTCCCTGAATTTGTTCAGTCTTTTGAAGCCATCTAAGTTGGTGGCCATAACTGACTCCAGTGGGAGGAAGTTCCACAGTTTAACTCTGTGGAGGTCATGGAGCATATTGGGGCAGAGGAAGATATTTAGGATGTGGCTTCTAACTGAAAAAAGTAGCTACTCACAATATCTTGAACTTGTCAGAAATATTGGGAGTATATACTACCTCCCCAGCAATAAAAAAACCAACTATGTAATTTATAGGGAAATTGATTTATTACATTATAGCTTGAGCAGGAAACCAAATAGCTAACAGAAGTATAGAGTCGATTTTTATAATATACTGGAATGATAAGTATAGAGATAATAAAGTTCTATGTTCAGTATTTTCTCTTTTATAGTTGATACTTCATTTATATATATAGTCATCTGTTGAATATATACATATATAAAAGAGGGAAGGAAGATTGCAAGTATGGCTAGTCTACACTCAAATGAGGTCTCCTCCCTTCTTTTCTTTTCTAATTTGCTTTCTATCTTTTCCTAAGGAGTTCACGGTAACGTGTGTACATATCTTACATACCAATACTTCTTTTCTTAGTTTTCTTTTAATTGCTACATAGAAACCCGAGCTTTCTTCCAAAGAATTCAAGGGGGCAGGCATAGCTCTCTACAATCTTTTCCCTCGCCACAACCCTGTGAGGTAGGCTAAGCTGAGAGATTTTGTGATGTGTGCAAGGTCACTCAGTGAGATACTCTGTTTTAGAGGGGAGAGAGAGCTTTTGCAGACTGAGTGATATAGCGGAGGGGGGGGGGGCAGGACCACAGGGGCAGTTGCCCTGGGTGCAAAATGGTTAAGGGAGCAAAAATGTCAGCGCCCGGTGCTGCCTTAATACAGCTGCATGCACCACTAAATTAGATGCAACTAGGATGATAAGTGAGATTGAGGAAAAATCATAAACCTTTGGGAGAATTATTAGATTATATTCTAAATGAATGGGACTTAAGAATGTAAACAAGATGATAAATTGCGGGCAAGAATTGACAATGATGCAAGTGGGAGCGGGAGACGTGAGGGAGTCCAAAGAAGTTAAGAAACTATGTTATGATATATGTTACATTGTTCATTATATTTGCATTTATGTTTAAAAATCTTAATAAAAATATATTTAAAAAAAATACAGCTGCATGCTTCTAATAATAATAATAATAATAATAATAATAATAATAATAAATAAATAAATAAATAATAATAATTTTTATTTATACCCCGCCCTCCCCAGGCAAGGCCGGGCTCAGGGTGGCTAACAAGCAATAATAAAAACAAGTTGAATGAATACAACTTAAAAACAAGATTAAAATACAACATTAAAATGCAGCCTCATCACAGGAGGAGAAAGGAAAAAAGAAAGAGGGGGAGGGAATCAAATTGACTCCAAGCCAAAGGCCAGGCAGAACAACTCTGTCTTACAGGCCCTGAGGAAAGAAATCAGATCCTGCAGGGCCCTGGGCTCATGAGGCAGAGCGTTCTACCAGGCTGGAGCCAGTGTTGAAAAGGCCCTGGCTCTGGTTGGAGCTACCGGTAATCTAACTTCCTTAGGGCCCGGGACCACTAAAGTAAAGATAAAGGTACCCCTGCCCGTACGGGCCAGTCGTGTCCGACTCTGGGGTTGCGTGCCCATCTCGCTTAAGAGGCCGGGGGCCAGCGCCGTCCGAAGACACTTCCGGGTCACGTGGCCAGCGTGACGAAGCTGCTCTGGCAAGCATGCACCAGCGCAGCACACGGAAACGCCGTTTACCTTCCTGCTATAAAGCGGTCCCTATTTATCTACTTGCACTTAACTGTGCTTTCGAACTGCTAGGGGGGCAGGAGCTGGGACCGAAAGACGGGAGCTCACCCCGCCGCGGGGATTCGAACCACCGACCATACGATCGGCAAGTCCTAGGCACTGAGGTTTTACCCGCAGCACCACCTGCGCCCGGGACCACTAGGGTGTTGCTATTTATGGACATTAAGCTGCAGAGATAAGAAAAGAAGAGTCATTCCATTTTCTGGTTTGCACAGGGAAGCCGTTTTCAACAGGGTACAGCAATCCTGGACCGTAGGTACAAGAGTCCACGGGGCATATCAGGAGAGGTGGTCCCGTAGGTACGAGGGTCCTAGGCCATGGACTCTTGTACCTACGGTCCAGGATTGCTGTACCCTGTTGAAAACGGCTTCCCTGTGCAAACCAGAAAATGGAATGACTCTTCTTTTCTTATCTCTGCAGCTGTGATCTCTTGGGAGACACAGATGCCGTTAGGCAGTTGAATGGGGATGGGTACACCGTCTGTTTCCCTGCCTCCCAACACTCTGCACAGCCTTGGGCTCTGGCAACCCATGCTACACCACTTCTGCATTCTCATCTGCACAACCTTTTGGGAGCCACATGCAAGTGGTGGGTGGAGCTAGATGCAAAAACGGACAAAGCAATGGATGCCATTTTTACCCTCGTACAGTAAGCCAGTTTCTACACACCCTTCTCTAGCCTCCACTGAGGAAAGCAGGAAGCGTCGCTAGAGCTCAAGGACACATTTCAGCCAGACAAAAGGACTCTGGAAAGGCATGAAGGGTGTGTGGGCTGAGAAGAGACTCCATGAAAGCGAGTGTTGGAAAATGCAAAAGAATGTACACAATGCATAGTTAGACCTTGGAATTCACTCTTACAAGTGGCAGTTAAGGCGGTCAATAGCTACTAACCCCAATAGCTATGTCTCACCTTCATGAATGGAGACAGCAATGCTTCCATAACCCTCCAAGTGTCCCTGTTTCCCAGGGACAGTCGCTGATTTACAGAAGAAGTCCTGGTTTCTGATTTGATCCTGAAATATTTTCTCCAAATTTCCTTAAAAAGGACCCCTGACAATTAAGTCCAGTTGTGAACGACTCTGGGGTTGTGGCGCTCATCTCGCTTTACTGGCCGAGGGAGCCGGAGTTTGTCCGCAGACAGTTTTTCTGGGTCATGAGGCCAGCATGATTAAGCCACCTCTGGCGAAACCAGAGCAGCGCACGGAAACGCTGTTTGCCTTCCTGCCGAAGTGGTACTTATTTATCTACTTGCACCGGCGTGCTTTTGAACTGCTAGGTTGGCAGGAGCTGGGACCGAGCAACGGGAGCTCACCCCGTTGCGGGGATTCGAACCGCCAACCTTCCGATCGGCAAGCCCTAGGCTCTGTGGTTTACACCACAGTGCCTAATTTCCTTAGAGGGTCCCTATTTTCACTGGAGAAATGTCGGGTGGTATTGTATGTGCTTCTGAATAGGCACAAGATGAGAGAGTGCTCGTGTGCTCTGCTCCTGCTTGTGAGTTTCCCACAGGCCTCTGACTGGTCACTGGGAGACCAGGATGCTCGATTAGGTGCCTCAAGGACTGCCTTTCCTCATATGAACCGGCCTGTACCCATCTGAGGCCGTTCTTCACAAGCCTCCTCCATGAGAGGTCCAGAGGGTGGCAGCATGAGAACGGGGCCTTGTCTGTTGTGGCTCCCCGCTTGTGGAACACTGTCCTTTTCTCTATCACTAGGCCTTTGGCTGATTAAACATTCTAGTCTTTTAAACTGAGGGGTATTGTTTTTGTTTGTTACTATGTTACATGTTCTGTGTTTTTTATATTGCAGACCTCCCTGTTATCCTCAGATGAAGGGCGGTATAGAAATTTTAATCATTATCATCATCATCTGTACTATTTTTCTAGAAAAAAAGAGGTGCTGGAACTCAACATGAATTCTCTTATAATGGCAATGGCAATGACCTGAGAGGTGCTGGAACTTAGTTCTGGTGAGTTCAGGATAAAAAAAGTAATAGTAATAGTAGTAGTAGTAGTAGTAGTAGTAAGTAGTAGAAGATGGGCTGCAGCCCTGATCTAGCAGGCTGTTCTTTTGTAAAACAGCAGCTGCCTGGTGGCAATGAGTGCCAGTTTTGAAAAAGGCCCCCAGGACAGACATAATCTCAGTGGAGCTCTTGCAGCTTCCAGCGGTGCCGCGGGTTCCAAGGTATCATTGCGCAATGTGTACGTTCAATAAGCTTGCTTCCCGTGGTGCGTGGATCACGCCGACCTTGACTGAAATATAGATGATGGGGGCAGAGTTCGCATTCCTCGGGGCAGGTGCACATCAGAACGCATCGTGGATGACTCCGACCGGCAGCTGTGCAGAGGCATTCTGCCAATTATTTACAGTGCAATTTGCTGCTTACTGGTGCACAAACGTAACACGCAAGATTTCGAGGAACTGACTGTATAATGAGCGCGAAGCGCCAGGCATTCCTTAGGATGACTTTTGCTCTCTGTAGTTTGCAAGACTTCATCAACAAGCATGCTCCTGACTCGGAGTCTGATTTACAGAATGCCACACACACACACACACACACACACACACACACACACAGTCATACCTCATGTTACGGACGCTTCAGGTTACATGTTTTCAGGTTGTGGACTGCGGAAAACCCGGAAGTACCGGAATGGGTTACTTCCAGGTTTCGCTGCTCACGCATGCACAGAAGCGCTAAATCGCGCTTTGCACATGCGCATAATGCCAAATCACGCCGGTGCCTGTGCGGACGCAGTGCTTCAGGATGTGAACGCTGCCGGTTGCAGACGTGCCTCCATCACAGAATATATATATATATATATATATATAATGGCCAAAGGGAAATATATCTGCAGAAATATTTCAAAGCTTCTGGACCCCAAACTAGATTAGTAGTGCCACTAAAAACAGCCCCATCCCTGCAGTCCTGATCAGTTTGCAGATCAATAAAGAGTTTGTTCTGCATTTCAAACACAGCATGTGAGGGATGCCCAAGTATAGTTTTTTTTATGGGTTTCTGGAGTAGTCATACCATCAGGCACATAATGCCTGCAAACAACATAGATCCCCTTCCTGAATACAGTGGTACCTTGATTCTTGAACTCAATCCGTTCTGTTTTTTTTTTTTTTATAATAATTTTTATTAAGGTTTTCCAAATTAAAACAAATCAAAACAAATTAAATCCAATCTATAAACTTTTTGCCAATAACTAGGACTTCCCCTCCCTACCCCCTCTTGTGTTCCAAATCTTCCAAATAAGCAATTAAATTCAACAAGTTCTTATCCCCAAGTTACACTCTTCATCAATAACCCAATTTATCCAAATTCTCATCCCCTAAGATCGGTCTATACCCTTCCACGAGTTTCCCCCTTTCAAACATAGTACAGATGGAAATAAGATAAATATGAATAATAATTTTACAGCCTTTGGATTCCAATTTTCCCTCCCCTCTTTCCCCTTTGCGTTTCACCTATCCCTCCACTTCTAATATCTTCCTGGAGTTCCCACATTACACTATGTCCCTCCGGTTCTTTGCCAGTCTTTAATTACGGATGTCCAATCGTAGAAGGAGTCTATCAAACAAGGGCCCATTTCTTCTATCCAGGTTTTTATATCCAGGAGTAAAAACTCCAATTTTGTATCCATAAGCTTGTCAAACCTGAATATCCCAAATGTTCCCCCAGTTCTGTCCAGTTCTTGTTATTTCCTTGTTCTTATCAATCATTCTCCTCCTTTTTATTTCTCTGTTCTCCCACAGAAATGTTCTTTTTCCAAAAGTTTCTAGTGTCTCTGCAGAGGTTTGTTATTCATGGAGCAAAGCATTGCATCATGTTCCTTTCATTTTCCAACAAATAGTTCCATTGTTTCCTGTAGTGTGTAGACCTCTGTAGACAAAATAATGTTCCATTCCTGCAGTTTCCCAGGAGATTAAAAGTTCCATTCAACTGTTCAGATTTCCTGTGAAAAACACATGCAATATCCCTCGGCTCCTCTAGGTGGATTGCAGTAACAAAGTTCCCTTCCAGAATCACATCCACCAGACCAAGTAGCTTGTTGACCGATATTTAAAACAGTTTGTATTCAATTTGTAACAAATATAACCGGCAAAGTCCTCATAACAAAGTCTCTATTTTAATCTTCCTTTTTGACAGCTCTTTGACAGCTGTCAAAACCTCCATCACTTTTCTCCAGGCAGTTTCACGAATCGCTCCAGGGATTCCAGGGGGGTTGCTTTTTTAAAAACAATTCCACTTTTCTCCTCCAGCTCAATCTTATAATTTTCCCTCGCGAAGTTGCTGATTCGGCAAGATAAGGTTACACTCGATCTTAGTTGTCCAGTCCTTTGTTTTGGCTCTTCTACAATTTAGGGGTGGGCTGACTTCCTTTTTTCCACCTCCCCCGTTCGCTCCAAATTTTAAAAATTTATCCCCCTTTTTTTTAGTCCATATTCCAATTACTCACAGGTTCTTCTTTAGAGCCGAATTTTCAATAGAAGAAGTCAGCGCTCTCCGCCGGATAGCATGCGGCTGCGCTCGGCAGGGATAGCAGAGAACTCAAAGCACCACGCTTCTCCCCGGCACCCGATCCGTAGCCTTTAAAAAGGCTCCTTCACGAGTCGGGAGAGCGCTAACGGTGCCAGCCGAGTCTCCATGTCCACGGCCTCAATCTGGCCGTGGTTTTTAAGGGTCTCCGCATCGCCGGTGCGGTAGGACCCAGCCCCTGCCAAGCCGGCTCCCTCCGGAGCTCGGAGGGAGCCCGCCATTCGGCGATGGCGCCGACCCGGAAGTCGAACTCAATCCGTTCTGGAAGTCCGTTTGACTTCCAAAACGTTTGAAAACCAAGGCACAGCTTCCGATTGGCTGATTGGCTCCAGAAACAATGGCAACAGCTGTACTGGATATTCGGCTTCCGAAAAATTTTCACAAATCGGAACACTTACTTCCAGGTTTGTGGCGTTCGGGAGCCAATTTGTTTGTCAACTAAGCCGTTCGGAAACCAAGGTACCACTTCAATTGTGGTTTGTACCTAGATGGCCAAGCCAACATGTGGGGCTGAACAGTGGTGATGTATGGAAGGCATAATAAGTCATGGCATCGCTGTGCATATAGCTCAGGGCTGTGTGAGGTCTTCTGCCAACCCTACAGCACATCTGGCCTCATGCAGAAGTGAATGGCTATGACTGGCACAAACAAACAGAGCCATCATCATCATCATTATCATCATCATTTTTAATTTATACAGCCTTTCTATCTTACAATACTCAAGGCAGTTTACAAGCTGAAGAAACAAAAAATGTACATCTTATAGCAATCTAATGCAATACAAAAATGTGATAATAAAACATAACTTTAAAATAGGCAACTTCCATCAAAAAAGTAACATTCAACAATCATTAGAATAGTATAAAACAATAATATCAACATATAAAAGTTAAACAGAAATCCACTCAACAGTTACAATAATATCTAAACTGTAATCAATAAAGCAACGGCAAGCCACAGTACATAAAACAATACAATACACATTGAGAAGCAGAGGGCAGAGCAAGGCAGGTGGAAGGAGGCCTTGCCTGCTGGAGTCTCTCCCCTCACAGTTCTTCCTCCAGGAACAGCTCCCTTATGAGGACTCCTAGGGCCGGAGGCTGGGGCAAGGCAGGTGGAAGTCTCTCCTCTCACCAGAACCATGCAATGGCCATTCAAGAGTTCTGATGCCGAGATGCTAGTTTTACCTCTTTAAAAGGTGGTTATGCTATGAGCTTTCAAGAAAGGATCATGGGAACCTAGAAAGCTGCAGTATACCAAGTCGGAACATTGGTCCCACTAGCTCAGTACTGGTTTATCATGACTGGTAATGGCTTTCCAGGGTTTCAGATGGGAGACATACCTGGAGATGCTATGGATTGAGCGAGGGACTCTATGCATGCAATGCAGACGTCTTACCACTGAGCTATGGCGCTCTCTCAATCTTGAGAAGGTGGGTTTTTAATAATAATAATAATAATAATAATAATAATAATAAGTGATCAAAGAACTAAAGTCAGATCCAAAGACAGTGGCATTTCATACCAAATCAAACATGCAACAATGTCCTGCTTTGAGAGTGAAGGTTGACCATGATGCAACCACAAATCTAGAATCTTGCTTGGTGATGAAATTGGCCATTGGCCATGCCGGCTAGGGCCAATGAGAATTTCAGTTCTGCAACATCTGCAGGGCCACAGGCTAACCAGCCCAACACAGCTCTGGAGCTGGCCCTGTCTAAGACAAATCACTGCATCCTCTGGCTTGCCATTGTCTGTTCCAGGAGCAAACAAGATTTTTGGCTTGGAAGATCTAGTTTGTCTTTCACTAGAAGGTCCACCAACAGCAGCCAAATCCAAAACAGCGACTCAAGGAGGAAGACACGAGAATGGGCCATAACTCAGTAGCAGAGCATCTCCAAAGTTCAGCGTTTGGCATCTGCAGGCAGGACTGGGAGAGACTCCTGTCTGAAACCCTGGAGGACCACTGCCAGTCAGTGTAGACTATTATCAGCCAGATGGACCAATGCTCTGATTCTGTATAAAGCATCTTCCTATGTCTCTATCATAGATTTGAGGAATTAAGTGCTCTGAGCACATGCTCAGCCCAGGAATGTTGAAGAGTGCACATAGAAATAATTTCTCTCTCACACATCTATTTCTGTTCTCTCTCCCCCTCCCAGCTTTCTTGATTTCAGCAGCTTAATTTAGGAGGGATGGGGAGAAGCCTTTTTGTTGTCAGCATTGTTAAGCCATTAAGAGCTGGAAACTCTTGCTGTCAGCAAAGGCACTTCAGACCTTCCTAATAATGTTGGGAAATTGGTGGTGGAGCTCACACACCCAGCACAGGTTGGGATGATACTTTGTGTGCCCCCGCTTCACCTCCCTCCTTTCAGCACTTTCATGGCCAGGATGGAATTTGGAAGAGGGCTAATTTATCTTCTAATGCAGATATGCAATATGATCCAATCAGCACGACAGCTTCCCAAGAGTCACAATGCAACTGGATCATCCAGGTCTTTAAATTTTGGCTCGGAAGGATGCTCAGAGATTGCTTGGGGGGTGAATACGGTCTGGATCAGCACGATCGCTTGACCCTGCAAAACTCTAACATCTGAAAATATGTGCATGGCTTAGAGACGCAGTGATATCACACTTTGCTTGAGCTATTGTTGCCTGGGGACAGAGGAAAGGGGATGGAACTACAAAGGGTTACGTTAGAGCTGGCCAAGCATCTGATAAGGTGTGATTCCAGCAAAGCAGTTTCTCCTCTGCCTGTAAAAAAAACCTCGCTGAGCCATCATCTTCATCAAAAATGGGAGATAAGCTGTCAGCCAGAGCTCTAAGCTGCTCGACGCTAACAATACGTCTGAGAACCATCATGGATTTTATTTTTTTATCACTTCATTTATTGTCAAAGTTCTTACAGCCTTGCATTTTCCATTAGGCGATCCAGATATTTCAAGTCAGCACACCACAAGGTACGTATGGCCTGCATTAGTGGGATTGATTGTTTATCCATGTCAGTTGGCTGTTATCGCCCATCCATTTTGGAAGCTGACTTAAGATATCTACCAGGCTTTGGAGAGTTTCTGTTCTATCACATAACCGGAGCTTTGCACGTTATAGCACCTTAATTGCTTGCCTTTCCTGACATCTTTGTCTTCCGGGGAAATAAATGCGAGTTGGAAAGAGCCATTTGCAACATGGCGTGTGGGGAGGGAGGGCAGAAGAGGGAAGACAGTCTGAAAGCCCTGCGGCGGTCCTAACAGGAATACATACATACTTGACAACTGAGTTACAGAATCTCTCAAATGTGTTAATTGCCAATGGATACCAGCAAAACAGGATTACGAAGCTAATCCAAAAGGAAACACCCCCCAAAAACCAAGACACAGAAGAAAACAATGGCATGGCCCTCCTTCCTTATATCAAGGGCACTACAGATAAAATTAGCAAAATCCTCCATAAACACAATATCAAAACAGCCTTTTGCACCAACCAAAAAATAGCCAATATCCTCAGAAACCCCAAGGATAAAATCCAGTTGGAAAACCAAGGGATCTATGAAATACCCTGCAAAGTCTGCCCAGCCACGTACATTGGACAAACAAACAGACGAATAAATGCACGTATCGCAGAACACAAGAATGCCGTCAAAAAAGAAGAAAAAACTTCCTCTCTTTTCCAACACATGAAAGAAACAGGACACGAAATTAATTTTGCAGATTCCAAATTGCTCTTTAACACGGAACATCACCACAAGAGAATAATCATGGAAGCCATCGAGATAGAGAAACACCCTCACAACATGAACAAGCGTGACGACACATCCCGCTTGCCAGACATCTGGAAATTAGCCCTCCCCACAAAAACTGACACCAGATCTAGAGGCACACAGAACGCCAACACCAATCAACCACACCAGACCCAAACCCAGACCCTCTCCACAGATGAATTACTGACACCATCCAGTAGCCAATCCATGGTGGCACCTCCGGATGCTGCACCCCCCTGCAATCCCTACACAGATCTGGCTGACACAAGCCACAAAACCACAGCTCGCCCCTATACACGAAGCCAAGCCAAAGCACAACTAAGTGCAATACAGCCATCTTCTCAGGAAAACTCTTCACAAAGTTCAAGAGGTCAAGACACAAAGACTTTAGCAACTAATCCACACCTAATGACCCACCTAAGCGGTACTCAGGATATCACTCAAGAAATCACTCAAGGTATCTCTCCAGTAATTAAGGAACAAAAGAAGAAAAGGCACACTAGCCTGGGAACTTCCTCTCTGCCCAGAACATTGGAGGCTAGACACCACACCCCCTCTACAGTATTTATAGGAACTCAAACATTGAGATCCCGCTCTGTTCCAGTAACAAGAAGCCGAAAGCACCAGCCTGAAGATGACGAGTGAGACCTCGTCGAAACGTCGCCTAGACACCCCAACTTTTACACGGGAAGACACCCGAGGACACCAAAACCTGCATATATATGCATATATATATATGCATCTCCAAGAGGAGCCTTGAAAGTCAAATTGAGGATGTCTGCTAAATCATCCCTAGAAGCAGGTTCCATAACAAGGAGGGTGGACATCTTCATTGCTTCTGTCCAGTTCTGACCATATTGCTGTCTTCTTCAATTCCTGGATCATGATGCCTGAATTCTGTGTCTTCTATTGCTCCCAGATGCTGAAGAACAAAGACTGGACAAAGAGTTCTTTCAAAGGTCTTTAATGCTTAGATTACTACAGTACCTGCAAATTATTGGCTTAAGGCAAACACAGCTACAACAATGGCAGGCTCTAGCTGGCAAGCTTTGAGAGTTGACCTGACACTGTCACACCCATTGGGGTGGAATGGGATGGGCTTTTCTTAAGGCTGAAAGCATTTCTTCAATCTTTCGCTATGTGTAATAGTCAGTATTAAGTATAATTGTTTAAATGACATTGAAATGAAAAAAAACCAAACAAACCTATGCATGTGTTTGAATGTATATTGCTGAAGGTTTAACATGGGAAATTCCACTGGGCTACACAAAAGCTAAGAAGAGCTCTCTGAGCATCTAGACAGGTTGATAATTATCTGCTGATGTTCTCTGCTAGCTCCCACATGGTGTTTAACTTTGGATCATGTGAGAGAGGTATTCAATTGCAAATTGATGTCTTGGGGAGTTGGTCTTTGAGTCTTTCTCTGGAAGCCACAGAGAGCAAAGGATGTGATAATGCGGTCTCTCCAGGCTAATGGAGGCTGTGTGGAGAGAGACAGACCTCTGATATTAGGTCTGTTTGGATTTATTTCAAATCAATAAGAAGATGAACCAGTGCTGGACATGCACAAGATATTATACAGTCATTAGGATGTATCATCATTTGCTTTTGTACTGGTTTTTGGAACAAGTTCTGTAAGTAAAGCTTGTGAATATTTATGGCTCTGGACAACTTTTATTCCAAGAGGAGTCAGTTTTTATTCATCCTATTTGTTCAAGCTGCTCAATATTTATTGCTACATTAGGCAGAGCCCATTTGTTCCTTTGTCTTTTGATTCCTCCTGGACCTAAGAGATGAGAGAGGTATCTCTACCTCCTGAGAGGTGGCTGAGACCAGTGAAACAACCCTCTTTGGGCAAGCAGAGTTACTCCCAGTTTCTGGTGGCACAAGAGTGGGTGTGTCAGAGATAGGCTGGGACTGAGGAGGTGAGAGAAAATCTTGGGGAAGTCCCACCTCCAGGATCCTCACTCGCAGATTCCCCCACTCCTGGCAGAATGCCCTACATCCTGCTGTAACCATCCCCCAGGTCCATGGCATAACCTCCATCTTCAGTGTTCTGACTCAGCCAGTCCATGACAGGTACCAGGACTTGCCAAGAAAGGCATGGAAGAGCCTCTGTCTGTGTCTGTTGGCTGGGGGTCAGGACTGAAACCTCAGAAAACCACTGCTAGGTAAAATAGACCAGGCAGAAGGTGGATATCATAGCAGATATCCTAGAAATTTATAGTAGATCAGAAGCAGTAGCTGCCAGAGTGGTGGGGCAGAACAGAACCAGACACATATCTGTGGCCTCGATTATTGGTAAATTTGCAAAATGCTTTGCAAGATAATCGAACAAGGGGGTAAACAGTTTTACAACAACCTATCCGCTAAATTTTAATGTCTGGAACATGGACGTTTCCTGTTTTAAAAACAGAAAAAGAAATCTTGGAAGAACTAGGTCATGTTGTCTGATGGAGATGTTTGTCCTACAGTAATTCATGGCTGAGAGTTTAATTGAATTTTCATATGCATTATGAAGTCGAGACTGTAAGCTCCCTCCCACACTAGTCCAAATGGGTGACTCATTGGGACTTACAGTAGAAAAAGCTCTTTTATTTATAGTTTTCTTCCCACATTTGTCTGACGTTTGAGTGCCCATTGATTTTTTTCCTATTGTCCCATTTAATTATGAGCATTAACATCAGTTAGAGGATTTATGCCTTTAATTAAGTGGGCCCCAATAGGAAAGCTTCAAAATAATACGTGAAGATATATTTTTCAAGCTGTTATACGACTGTACATTACTTTTCTTAATCAAGAGGTATGAATAACAAGAGTTAATTGCTTTATTTTCTATAATCAAGGAAGAGCATTTTTTTATTTATTTTCTAAAAGCCAAACAAATAAACAAAGGAATAATGAAAGCCCATCTCAACAGTAATTTAGATTTGAGGGTTTGCTTGTTGAAAGGTTTGCAAATGCATTTGTTTATTTATTAAGGCATTTATGCCTCACCCTCTAGTTTCAAAGGTATGACTAAGAATCAAAGTTATACTATTAGCAATATCTTTTAAAAACACACAAACATAAACAACAGGCAGAGCAATCCACATGGGTCGAGAGAGGAGATCAGCCCTGTTTAGGGAGGTTTTTAATGTTGGAGGTTTTATCACATTTTTAATTCTTCTTCTTCTTCTTCTTCTTCTTCTTCTTCTTCTTCTCCTCCTCCTCCTCCTCCTCCTCCTCCTCCTCCTCCTCCTCCTCCTCCTCTTTGGTGATCACGTGTAGCCAAGTAAGATTGTCTTCCATAAACATGGTTTAGAGCCAGTGTGGTATAGTGGTTAAGAGGGTAGACTCGTAATCTGCTGAACTGGGTTCGCTTCCCCGCTCCTCCACATGCCGCTGCTGGGTGACCTTGGGCTAGTCACACTCCTTTGAAGTCTCTCAGCCCCACTCACCTCACAGAGTGTTTGTTGTGGGGGAGGAAGGGAAAGGAGAATGTTAGCCGCTTTGAGACTCCTTAGGGTAGTGATAAAGTGGGATATCAAATCCAAACTCTTCTTTTAACAATGAGTCCGTAAGTGACTGTGGAGGCCAATTCTGGATCCACACATGGTGTGGATTTGCCAAGCGTGCCTTCCTCTTAGCACATTTCTCCCTTGCGTCCTGAGTTCGAGTGTCTTCAAAGCCCATGGCACCTTGGGTAAAGGCTGTTCTCCAACTGGAGCACTCGCAGGCAAGTGTTTCCCAATTGCTGGTGTTTATACTACATTTTTTTCAGATTTGCCTCGAGACAGTCTTTAAACCTCTTTTGTTGACCACCAGCATTACGCTTTCCATTTTAAAGTTTGGAATAGAGTAGTTGCTTTGGAAGACGATCATCAGGCATCCACACAACATGACCAGTCCAATGAAGTTGATGTTGAAGAATCATTGCTTCAACACTGGTGATCTTTGCTTCTTCCAGTATGCTGGTATTAGTTTGCCTTTCTTCCCAAGTGATGTGGAAAAATTTACGAAGACACTGTTGATGAATTCTTTCAAGGAGTTGGAGATGGCGTTCATAAGTGGTCCATGTTTCAAAAGCATACAGTAAAGTTGGTAGTACAATATTCTGTTGGGAGCCACCCAGAGTGGCAGCCAGATGGGTGGTGTATGTATGTATGCATGTATGTACGAATAAATAAATAAATAATAGAATTGGAAGATACTCCAAGAGTCATCTAGTGAAACCTCCTAGACCAACCCCTGCGATGCAGGAATCTCAACTAAAGCATCCATGACAGATGGCCCTACAGACAAATTAGGATGAGTGCTCAGTGACAAGGTTGTCTGGAAGCAACCAAAACTCTTCAGATAGCCCTCCCCTTGAAATGGTACAGTCCAAAACAAAGCTTTACCCTACCGATGGAGCAAACTGGCATGGCCCTTGCTCGCACGCCTTTACCCTCATTGATCAGAATATAAGAAGATTGGAGTGGGTCATTGTTCCTTTGGGTACCACGCTTCTTTCCAAAGCTTTCTGCATCTACAACCTTGGTGGACGTGGCTTGTATGTTTTAAAGGGGCTTTTCAGCTCTCTCAAATAAGCAGATCTGATGCAACTGGAAAGCGCGGAATGTAGTTAATTATTAACCACTTTAAATAATTTATATTTTAATTTTCAAGTGCATTTTTTAAAAATAAATAAAAAAGACTTCATTTAAATCTACTGTGATTCTTTTTTAATAATAAAAAAGGCTTTCCTGAATAAACTACTCAGCAATGCAAGGCCTTTGGAGAATGCGGAAGTTGCTGTGAGAGAACAAATGACAGAAAGATGGTCCAATTTATGGTCCCGGTTTCTTACTATTTTGTTTTTATATATGTTAATGGAAGTTTTAAAGATATAAGAAAAGGGGAATTTTACAGAAAAAGAGAGGAGAGGGAGGAGATTCCAAAGTGAGGCATTATACAGTATCATTGCAGACATGGAACATGAGTTTCACAAAATATTGTTGGACAAATATTTCTACATATCTGGAAAAGAAAAGACTGTGGTAATTACCAATATGCATGGTGGATCAAACAAAAATGTTCCTTGGATCAGCATGTAAATGTGACTTGAGCTTCAGAAACTTTCAGAAGCTGAGCACACAAACCAGCAGACAAAAAGCCCCTTTGCAACAGAAGGGCAGATAGAGGCTGTGTAAAGCATATGTACAGGCATTTTATTCAGCATCAGGACAAAGGGAAAAACATGTCTTCTCCCCTTCGTGTCCAAGCAAGCTGACATAAGCAAAAGGTATGCACACAATGGAAGTTCCCAGCAAGCTGTGCTGGAATATAAACAGACATGTGACATACAACAATTCCACATATCTGTTAAGGTGGAACGGAATATCGTAACATCTTTCCCCTTTCCGTGTAACCTGTATCACCTGTCGTTCAACCCAATTGCAACCGCTGTACACAAACCCTAAGTTGTTCTCTGTTAACAACCTTAACAGATCTGCAAGAATTTCGTTTCCTGGCATGCAGAACACCTGAATGAGTTCTTTCTGAATACACTCTCTTGACCTTGGCCTGGCATCAAGCTGGCAACCAGTGCAAGTCATCTCTGAGCGCATGTGTTATATGCTGGCAAGGTCTCACCCCAGTCTTGAAGTAACCACTGCACAATCCATGGGTAGGCAAACTAAGGCCCCTGGGGCCGGATCCGGCCCATTCACCTTCTAAATCCGGCCCATGAATGGTCCAGGAATCAGTGTGTTTTTACATCAGTAGAATGTGTCCTTTTATTTAAAATGCATCTCTGGGTGATTTGTGGGGCATATGAATTCATTCTCTCTCTCCCCCCCCAATATAGTCAAGCCCCCCACAAAGTCTGAGGGACAGTCGATTGGCCCCCTGCTGAAGAAGTTTGCTGACCCCTGGATAATCTAATACTTAGCCCTCCCTCCTGGGGCAGCAAGCGATATTAGAACCTGACCTAAGATACTGGAATCGCAAGATGGATTCCTTTATGAAAAACCATTAAGGGCTGTGCTTCTCTAAAAGCACAAACAAAAACAAAGGCTGGACTTTGAGCATATCCTGACAATCAATAGTCCAATAAATTTACGGGCTTAATGTGGGCTAAAGGGTCAAGCCTGCCAACACACCCATGGCAAGGAGAGAACTAACTACTGTGCTTAGGAGCTGACAAACAGCGGATTTCTAGAGGACAGTGGTGAAACGATTAGCATAACAGATTACTGTTCGGTGGCTAACGTGCGGCATTTTTCATCCCTGTGTCTTTTGTCTGGATGAAAAGCAGATGCAGACGTATTATGCCACATTCCCACCGACTCTCATGCACTCATGTTTCTTATCAGCAAAATGAATTTGAAATGAACCGGAGGGGTTGGGAAATGGACGCTCCTTGTCTGAGCAATGTATATCGGTTAGCCATTCATCTGACATAATCCCTTGGTTATTTCTTCCCTGCTATTTCTCAGGGCTCATAAGATTTGTCATGTAAATAGCCGGCGGACTTTTTTTATAGACCTAACGCGCCTGTATTTTTGGATGCCAGCACAATTCGCCCGCAAACAAATAAGGGGAAAAAAATTAGAGATGAGCTTAGCAATAGATTTGGGATTTTTATTTATTTATTTGGGGCTCTCCTTTTTTTGAAAAGGGAGAATCAAGCAGCAAGGTTTTGAAAGAAGCATGCAAGGTGACTTTTCAGTGAGAGAGTTATCAAAAGAGCGGAGATGTGACCGGAATCCACAAAGGAAGGCGCTGAAATGGTAGGGAAGGCAGCCAGCGTGCAGTTGACCTGCGCGGATTTCCCTGGAGTAGACGTGGCCTTAGAATTTGTTTGTGTGTTCTCTAGCTATTGATAGAGAAATGTTTCATCTTGACATGCCAAGCAGGTTTTCGTTCCTGTAGCAAGCACAGTGCAAATATTCTTTTTATTTTTATTTTTTAAAAACCCCTATGTTTGTATACTCTACAGTAAGGATGGAGGAGAAAAATTGGGAATGCATTCGGAAGGGAGTCGACCTCATTTGCAAAGGCCTGGACTTATATGTGGATGAGAACATAGCTATCAATCAGATTCCATATGTGTTTGATTTCGCCATGCAGTTTTGGCTCACACACACACACACACACACACACACACACACACACACACTGTGTTTTATGGGGGAAAGTGTACAATGTAAATCACTTAGCATTTGCTAAAATTGAAAATTGTTTGCCGTTTTTCCTGCCCATTCAGCTTGCAAAGATCTCTTTGGAGCTCCTCCCAGTTTCGTTGTTCTTTTACCATTCTGACAATATGGTGTTCTCAATAAACCTTGTCACTCACTCTACTAATTGCTACTTTCTGCTTTCTCATCCTTAGATTAGTTACTGATCCATAAGAGGACCTATCCTCTTACCCTCGTAAGAGGACCTATACTCTTATCCTCTGACTGCTAAGCTTACTCCAGATGCTTTGGTGAGGGACATTATTGAAAGCTTTTTGAAAGTGCGAGTACACAGTTTACAGAAGCTGGAGGAACTGATATTGGATTAACGTGCTATGAGACACTTTTATTCATGCATCTGTCTTGTTGATCTAGGACAGACCTGGGCAGAAGGTGGCTTGGGATCTTGTGTAGTAGATCTCTGGGTGATTTGCAGTAGATCGTCAAGAATTGTCAAGCAATGGCAACAATTAAGAAAATTAAATTAGGTTCCTGGAAATTAATGGTTGGGGGGGGAACCCAGGAGTGGATTTTTGTGTAAAAGAACTTGTGTGTAAAAGGACTTGTGAGCTTGATTCTGATAAATCAAATAAAAAATCTAATAAAATAAAAATCTAATAAATAATAATAATAAAAATAAAAATCTAATAAAGTCAAATAACAAATCTAATACAATATCCATGTGCTGAGCATGTGCTCAGAGACATCATGCTCCTTAATACTTAGAGGATGTCTACCTAGCTGAGCCACCATCTTGCACCTGATTCTAGACCTACTAAAAAAAGAAAAGAAGGTACAGTAGATCCTACAAGTCAATTAGTAAAAGTTTATTGCTCTAGCCAAAGGCCATGACAAACCTGCAGCAACAGCAGCAATAAAACAATGCAGATCATACATCTATAATGTAAAAATCCTGTGATGGTGGACAGCAAGCCAAATCATGTTTTGTTGGAAGCTGAACTGCAGCAGAACAGGCACAGTGCTGCATGCGACAAACATGGACTGGAACGGAAATTGATGCTTTTTTACAACCCTAGGTATGAGTTCTACAGAGGGTGGGAGATGTTCAAATGCAACATTCTGATGGAGCAACATCAAGCAACGGCAATTGCTTTCCTCCTTGCTTATAAGCTCCACAGAGGTATCTGCTTGGCCAGACCCTGTAGGAGGCATGATGCTGAACTGGTTGGAGCATTGCTTCCAGTCCTTGAAGACCCAGTAGGGCTGATTACATGTTCCCTTCAATTTGCTTTTGATGCAGCTTAGCAGAATGCAGTCATCTCTTTTGCCTCAAGTTTTGAGGCTATGTTGACACAAACTGTTGTGTGCTCAGCACATCTTTAAGAGTGGAGTACCAATTCTTTTAGCAGCCCACTTTCACAAGGGTACCCTTCTCTTGCTGCAAAACCAACAAAGAGTCTTCTTGCACGTTCAAGACAGGCAGAGCAAGCCAAAGTATAGTTAGAATCCCCAGCCCTGTTCCATTCCCACCAAATGTCCATTTATTCAGGGCTTATGTCGGCATACGATCTTCCATTCTGATTACTTATTACCAGCTGGGATATGTGGCTTATGTGTGGCATAGCCCAGCTCTGATGAAATTAGGCAGCTGAATGAGAGATCCTAACTCACTTACCTTGGTGGATCCTGGGTTTGGATCACTCCCGAACGCATTCATCATGGCATCAGCTCCTAGAGTCTACTTGCATCTGATGATGTGGATTCAACACAATGAATGCTTACGCCACAATAAATGGTTTAGTCTTTAAAGTGCTGCAATACTCTTTGTTGGTTTTTCATCAGCTACCCATAATCTATCATGGGTCTGAAAAAAACCCCCCAAAGCATGTTCTCATGATCTATTTAATTGCAAGCGTAAAGTGTCTGTAATATTTTCAACTCCTGCTTTGTAACCACCATGCAATCCATCGCAGGCTCATAAACCTTGTCTACCAATTTATATGACCCCCATCGGCAAATGTAATTTTTGATACCATAATGCCGCACCGTGCTGAGAAGTACATTGGAAAATATTACAGAAACTATGCGCATTTACGACACTCGGGAGCACCGTTCTCTATCAATCAGATACCAATCATGTACTATCCATTTCCATTTTATTAGATTTTTATGAAAATAACAAGAATATGAAGTTGGTAGGTCATAATGTACACTTAGAGTGCATTAGATGCCTTGTATATACGCTGCAGATAACGACAATAAAGTGAGACAATTTGCTTTTCACAATGGCCACATTACTTCTCTTATCCCAATAGTTTCAAATAAAAAGTTAGCATCTATCGTTATGCGTATTTGCAATTTGTCTTCCTTGACGTACGCACAAGTGGTAAATTCCCGACATTATTGTCGTATCCCATAATTTAAATAACCGTATTTCTCAAAGCCTACCAGTGGCTGCTCTCAAACTAGCCTAGCTGTAAGTAACGTCAACAACAGTGCAATCCTACCCATATGGAGCTGGCATGGCGCATGCCAGTGCAAAAGAGGCTGGCGTGAGGCCACATCAGATTCTGAGCCCATTCAGAAGACCAGGGAAACACCAGCGGAGGCGGCAGAGCAGGAATGTACAAAGTGGCAACACAATATGGTGGACCTGGCATCACCATGGCAACTGAGGCCTACAGGGGAGCTTCCCCAAGCCCAGTTGAGAGTAGATGCACTGCAAGGCCATGCAGAGATAGCTTGTCCTGACGTCCCATTCAGAGTGCCTGGGGTTGGTAGGGCTGCCTGGTGAGTTTGTGCCTGAGTTCTGAGCATTGGGCTCACCCCATTGACTTCTATGGTAGGATTTTCCTTAAGGTAAAGGTAAAGGGACCCCTGACCATTAGGTCCAGTCATGGCTGACTCTGGGGTTGCGGCGCTCATCTCGCTTTATTGGACGAGGGAGCTGGCGTACAGCTTCTGGGTCATGTGGCCAGCGTGACTAAGCTGCTTCTGGTGAACCAGAGCAGCGCACGGAAACGCCATTTACCTTCCCGCCAGAGCGCTACATATTTATCTACTTGTACTTTGACGTGCTTTTGAACTGCTAGGTTGGCAGGAGCAGAGACCGAGCAACGGGAGCTCACCCCGTTGCGGGGATTTGAACAACCGACCTTCTGATTGGCAAGTCCTAGGCTCTGTGGTTTAACCCACAGCGCCACCCACATCCCCTAGGATTTTCCCTAGACCCGCCTGTTAAGTTGTGGGCGAACATAGCAGACGACACAGCAATTTCTCCAGAGCAGCTCTTTACTTGCAAGCTGGACAGAACTGAACAGCAAACAGCTCAGCTGGCCTGCTTTTATAGGCAGCCGGCTGTCAACATTGTAGCAACAACAACCTAGAGTTTCCCGCCTAAAATAACTGACGTGGACCTGAGTGAAAACTATCTACAGTATCCCCCTGCTGGCCCAGGGTGAAACTTCACTACATAACACCGCCTTTTTGCCAGTGCAAATTATGCTGGGTGCCTGGAGCCCAGTGGCCACAATGAAGGGGCTCTGGGTGCAGTGCATGTCCACCTCTCTCGTCACACTCCTGGGATGCCCTCTCCTCAGGGCTGGTGCCAGCTTCAGATCCACCAGTCTTGGATGGACTGGCTGGATCCTGGATCCACAGGTGGGCAGCCAGCGGTATTGTTTCTGGCTGCTCTGGGCTTGGGGACTTGGGCCAGGGCAGCCTGGCCACACCAAGGACCTGCTGCATGCTTTGCTGCTCATATCAGTGGATATTGCCATAGGCCTGCCCCCTAAATACTAATTCAGTAGATTTGTTGCCTATTGTAGAATTTACAGGTTAATAAAAATATTAATGCATGCAATTGACAGTGTTTCCTGTTGTTTCCTTTATTACACTTGATACGTTTCCAGTAATTTGTAGCTGCTGGATATAATGCTCACCTTCTTGGTCCTTAACATTTTCATCAGCCGTGCCGGAAAAAAATTCCCTTTCCCTGTTATTTTATTAGCATTTGTTGGGGCAAGACAGGCTGGAATATGAAATTTGGGAGGTCCCTAGATTAATGAAGGAGTAGCAGTTTCCATTCTTAAGGAAATCAGCCACCTCATGAGAAGAGAAGACTCCCTGGAAAAGACCCTGATGTTGGGAAAGATGGAGGGCACAAGGAGAAGGGGACGGCAGAGGACGAGATGGTTGGACAGTGTTCTCGAAGCTACCAGCATGAGTTTGACCAAACTGCGGGAGGCAGTGGAAGACAGGAGTGCCTGGCGTGCTCTGGTCTGTGGGGTCATGAAGAGTCAGACACGACTAAACGACTAAACAACAACAGCAGTTTGTTTATCTGTATTATTATATAATAATAATAATAATTTATTATTATACCCCGCCCACCTGGCTGGGTTTCCCCAGTCACTCTTGACGGCTCCCAATCGAATATTAAAAAGGCAATACAGCATTAAACATTGAAAACTTCCCTAAACAGGGCTGCCTTCAGATGTCTTTTATTTGTATTTTAACTGCTATCGATATTATTATTGATAGTGTTGTTTTGATACAGGGAACAACATGGGGGCCTGGGGCCACAGATTCTCCATCTACGGCCTTATTCGTAATAATGAATAAAGTCGTGGTCCTTGTTTATTCCAGTTCCAAGGAAGAGAGTCCAATGCAGCCACTTATTATTATTAATAATAATAATATTTTTTGAATTTTATAACAATGATACAAATCTCATTCATCGTGTTATTTACAATTATTCTCCCTCCCCTCCTCTAGACTTCCCTCAACTCCCCCTCTGCTGCATTATTTAGTTTTATTTATCGTATCCTGCTTTTCCTACACAAAAATAAAATCCCTTGTCATTTCTCTGAAATATCTGTTATTCAAATGAAATTGTGAAAGTTTATTCGAATCCTGCCAGTGAATTCAGTCCAGTCTGTTGTTTCTGAAGATTAACTGTACAGTGGTGCCCCGCAAGACGAACGCCTCGCAAGATGGAAAACCCGCTAGACGAAAGGGTTTTCCGTTTTGGAGGCGCTTCGCAAAACAAATTTCCCTATGGGCTTGCTTCGCAAGACGAAATGTCTTGCGAGTTCCTGCGGGTTTTTCCCCCCTCCCCCCTTTTCCTAAGCCGCTAAGCCGCTTATCAGCTGATCGCTAAAAGCTGCTAAACCGCTAATAGCGCTAATCCGCTAAGCTGTCAATGGGCTTGCTTCGCAAGACGAAAAAACCGCTATACGAAGAGCCTCACGGAACGGATTAATTTCGTCTTGCGAGGCACCACTGTAAATGGTTCCCAGACTCTTTTGAAGTCCTTCTTGTCCTTCTCTCATAGTTTGTCTGTTAGCTTAGCCAATTCTGCATAGTTCACCAGCTTTTCTTGCCATTGCTCCTTTGATGGTATTTCTTCCGTCTTCCAATATTGTGCCAATGCAGCCACTTAAACGTGAACAAAAAATGCATGCTGTGTCCATAAAAATGCACATGTTAGTGAAAAACAACTTACAAAAATGTATTATATTTGGGGGAAATTGATCTGCCCCCCCAAAGGGCACGCTATGAAAAATTACGGTACATACAAAGTGTCTATACTATCAGAAAGCCAACAAAAAATGCTGATGAATTTTCCACGAGGGCTTAAAAAAGAATTTGCAAGCTGGTGTGGAAATCTGGAGAAGCGAACAGAAGGAGGGGGGAAATGAGAAATGAAAACTGACAGGTGCCTCCATCTCTAGACTCTAGACAGCACCTGAATCAATCTCCCACCTCCTACCTCCAGTTCATTCACACTTGTGTCCAGAATGCAGTCAACGGCCAAAGCACAGAGAAGTCATTTTGCAGGCCTGCGAAGGGAGTCAGGAGCCAGCCAATACCATGCACATTTTATGTATACATAATATGAATTAAATTAGCTTGGTGGTGCCACACCATGGGTTCTGATCCTGTTTTATACACACGCTGTAAAAAGAAGATAAGGGATTAAAATATATAAGTAAACAAACAAACAAGGTCTCCTTAAAACTTGCTGACGACAAGGAGCTGCAGAAATGATGACTGTGAATCGCTTGAACGGTTAAGTCCTTGGTATTACCACTGTGATGGTTTTAATTGGGTTTTAATTACGTTTTAATATGATGGCTTTTATTGACATTCTAAACTGCTCCTCTAGTTGAAAAGGCAGATTAGACATTTGAAGGATTTTTTTAAAAAAACAAATTGTTGTTGCAATTGACATCCAGAGCTGTTTTCTTTTGGCTCAGAAGTTGCTGATATAAATACATCTGTCAAGGCAAAGGTCTATGGAAGGGGCTGTCAATACCGTGCCCTTCAGATGGGACAGTACAGCACCCATCATCCCTCATGCTGGCCTTACTGGCTGAGTCTCATGGGAATTGTAGTCCAATACTGGCTTCCCCTGGTCTAAGGCTGTTGTTGTTGTTGTTTAGTCGTGTCTGATTCTTCGTGACCCCATGGACCAGAGCACTCCAGGCACTCCTGTCTTCCACTGCCTCACACAGTTTGGTCAAACTCATGCTGGTAGCTTTGAGAACACTGTCCAACCATCTCGTCCTCTGCCGTCCCCTTCTCCTTGTGCCCTCCATCTTTTCCAACTTCATAGATGTGATCTTCTTGCAGTCCATGGGACTCTCAAGAGTCTCCTCCAGCACCATAATTCAAAAGCATTGATTCATCGGCGATCAGGCTTCTTTATGGTCCAGGTCTCACTTCCATACATCACTAAAGGGAAAACCATAGCTTGAACTATAGGGACCTTTGTCGGCAAGGTGATGTCTCTGCTTTTTAAGATGCTGTCTAGGTTTGTCATCGCTTTTCTCACAAGAAGCAGGCGTCTTTTAATTTCGTGACTGCTTTCGATGCAGTAGTGAAATAGGCATACATATTTCTCCCACTGAAACCAATGAGGGTTACATATGCTGGACTTTGGATTGTGCCCATTGAGTGCTATTTTATTTTTGTTTTTAAAAATTATTTATACTTTCCAAGTTTATACATTTCACTAATTTTATACATTTCACTTTTACAATCATTTTGACATTTCAAAACATGACTTCCTTCTCCCTCTTTCCACAGTTTCTTAATTTTTTTTAATATCTTCTGAATATCCAAATTAACTTAATTTGCTCATTTATTCATCTTCTTTAAATATATACTCTTACGAAACTGCAGGTTATTACAATAATCCTGCCAATGTTTTCATCTGTTTCTAATTTATCTGTAAATATTCAGTAAACCATTTCAATTCTTTTATAAAAAATGTTATCTTGATTTCTTATTTTTCTGGTATATTTCGCCATTTCTGCATATTCCATAAGTTTTTTGTATCCATTTTTCCTTTGCTGGGACTTCTTCTTCTTTCCATTTTTGGGAAGTAACATACTTGCCACTGTAGTAACATGCATGTATGAGTTTCTATACATTTTAGGTAGTTCTGTCCCTATAATTCCCAAAAGAAAAGCTTCTCCTCCTCCTCCTCCTCCTCCTCCTCCTCCTCCTCCTCCTCCTCCTCCTCCTTCCAAAGGTTATTTTAAACATCCTTTTCATTTCATTATATATCATTTCCCAGTAAGCTTTAACCTTACTACAAGACCACCACATATGATAAAAAGAACCTTCTTTCTCTTTACATTTCCAACACTTATTTGATTTAGATTTATACATTTTTGCCACATTGTCTGCTATTTTGAATGCTAATAGTACAAAAAGTCTACTTGTTTCTCCAGAGGTGATGGTTGGGGTGTGTGTGCGCGCGCGCACTAATTGCAGTGCGTTGTCTATGTAAGCCACAGCATAAAGAACCAAAAATGAAAGTTGACAAAGTTATGAGCGCTTTGCAAGCACATGATGGATGAAATGGAAAATCTAGCCAAGGGCTGAGGAACACGATCTGGTTGAGAAACGCGTGATATCAAAATCTCACAGAGATTTAGTGCCGATTAGATGAGAGCTAATGAGAGGACTTTAGGCATGATTATCCGCTGGTGATTAATCACTAAGGTTTCCGACTCTGAATTCATTATAAAAGCACCCACCATGATCAGCAGGCTCCAATTTCTCCATCAGATAACGGTTTTGGGAAATCTTTTCAAAGCAGCTTTGCTCTGATTTAAGCGGAGATCTTATTTGCGATGTCACCAAAACTCACAATTACCCGATTTGGAATATCGATTCGGCACTCTTGCAGTGCCCACCGGCATTCTAAACTATGTGCCACTCCTCCAATTGTTCCTCTCTGGTTTGGGTTCCAGTCCAAGCTAGAGAAGAATTTCTGACTTGAAGACCAAGTTGGTTCGTACGAGAAATGCACACGTGTCAGATTCCTCAAGTTTTCCACTAGAGCAGCCTTCTCCAAACACGGCCAATGGAGAGGGATGATGGGAGTTGCCACCCAAAATATCTGGAAGACAGCAGGCTGGGGAAGTCTGCTATACATATCTATATAGGGAGAAATTCCCATCGAACACACTAGGCTTGCTTCTGAGTCCTCACATCTAGGACCTCTCTGTAAATCCATAGTGTAGACCAGTGGTTCCCAACCTTTTTGAGCTCTGGAGCCCTTTTCAGGAGAGAAATTCGGCATGGATGGAGCCCTTATGCCAAAGGCACATATTTATATATTTTTTCGTTCCAATCTCTTCGCGGAGCACTTGGAGGTGCTCTGGGGAGCTCCAGGTGCTTCATGGAGCACAGTTTGGGGACTGCTGGTGTAGACGTAACCAGGACTAGATTTAGTGAGACACAACAAAAACCATCATGTCTTGAGCAATCATGGTGTAGTGCAGAACTAATCTACCCTGCTTCTCCCCAGCTGTTTTGGACTATAACTTCCATCATCCCTGACCATTGACCACACTGGCTCTTGGGTGTTTGGAGTGAAAGTCCAAAAATCTAGATTGGGGAGGGGAGCACCAGCTTCGCAAAGATTACAATACAGGAACATATGTGGGTACATACGATTATTTATCTTGTCCATTCGATTATGTTTCGGAGATGCCTTAATGGAACAAAGCTCTTACAGAGCAATCCTAAGTGCATCTACTCAGAAACAAGTCTTCTTAAGTTCAGAATGTCTTTCTCCCAGGTAAGCGTGTAGCACTTACTGGTTTTTTTTTTATTATAATTTATTTCCTCTTCTTAAAACCAGCATCCAGATTTTTTGAAGCTTTAATTTGCCACCTTTCCAGCGAATTAATGTTCTTTCTTGGGACCTCTATTGATGTTGTTTTAATCCTTCCCGTGTAGAAAGGAGAGGGATCGGCTTTTGATATGCGATTTTTATTCATGTCCAGCTCTTTGTGATTGCCTAGATAGAAAGAAGGCGGGGGGTGGGGGGGAGCCGAGTTCATGCTAGAGAAGGCGAAAACAATAGCTTCTGTGTTGATTCTGTCAATGCACACAAGATACATTAGCCACCGAATTTACTCAACAGACAGAGAAAAGGCCAGCAGGGATTGTTCCCCGAGAAGAAAGTTTGTTCTACAATGTCTCGGCAGAATGAAAGATGGTTTGATCTAGTGCCTTTCATTTTCAAGGTGTCCCAAAGCACTCTGGAATAATGAACTCTATACTGATAGCGTACCAAGTGACTGAGGCCGCAGAGAAATATGACAGGCTCTGCATTTTCAACAGCTGTCCATAACCTTGGGCCTTCTATCCATCTTAGGGGACACACATAGCCCAAAGTACCGTTAAACGTCTAAGCGTCTTAACCACTTTAATGCATTAATTCCACGCCCGAACCAAGGACATCCTCTGTGAGTCGATCTCATTGGGGCCAGGGCAAGCGATGTGCACCAGGGTTAGCTTGCAGCACTATTGGATAACGTTATTTGGAATTCATAAAGAAATGAATGCGCCTGCATGAAATATCCCCCAGGATATTCCTGGCTTGGCCTGAGATTGGCATGGTTTATTTATTTATTTTATTCAAAGCTCTCCATCCTGCTTTATTAGACACCGCAGTTCTCACGGCAAGATAAATCCTCTGAAACAAGGACTCCAATTAAAAGAGTGTTACGAACCATAACACAAGAGAGAGCCAGTGTGATGTAGTGGTTAAGAGCAGTAGACTCCTAATCTGGTGAACCGGGTTCGCTTCCCTGCTCCTCCACATGCAGCTGCTGGGTGACCTTGGGCCAGTCACACTTCTCTGAAGTCTCTCAGCCCCACTCACCTCACAGAGCGTTTGTTGTGGGGGAGAAAGGGAAAGGAGAATGTTAGCCACTTTGAGACTCCTTTGGGTAGTGATAAAGCAGGATATCAAATCCAAACTCTTCTACAATGCAGTAGAAAAACGTGAGAGCGAATGGGGAACAGGCTCCCTCTTAACCCAAAACCTAGCTGTAGTCACATGGACTGGGAGGGGGAAATTTAAAAAGAAACTGCACAGCTCTTTTTTTTTCTAGGCTCAATTCACAGTCTTCACATTGTTCTTGTTGTTGTTAACCTGCCTCAGACCCTCCAAGTGTTTCTATTTTCCAGGGACATCCCCGATTTAGAGAAGCCATCCCGGTTTCTGATTTGATCCTGGAATGTCCCACTTTTCCTTAGGATGTTCCTATTTTCAATGGAGAAATGTTGGAATGTATGGAGTTATCTGACCCCCGAGCCATCTGAAGGCAATCCTGTATACGTAAGGTGTTTTTTTAAAAAAAATGTTTTATTATGTTTTTTATATATGTTGGAAGCTGCTCAGAGTCGTTGGGGCAGGCAACCCAGTAAGATGTGTGTGGGGTATAAATAGTAAAATTATCATTATGGAATGGGACGTCCCTATTTTCATCAGAGAAATGTTGGGGGGTTGCTGCCCTTCCTCCTAAGGTCCAGTAATGGGTGAGAACAGTCAAAGCACAAAATTAAAAAAACAACAGGTTGAAGCAGACACAGATATAAGGTGTTTATAAAGTCCTAAGCCACTTAGGACCCAAATACAGTGGTGCCTTGGGTTAAGAACCTAATTTGTTCTGGAGGTCTGTTCTTAACCTGAAACTGTTCTTAACCTGAGGTACCACTTTAGCTAATGGGGCCTCCCACTGCATCCACCGCACAATTTCTGTTCTCATCCTGAAGCAAAGTTTTTAACCTGAGGTACTATTTCTGGGTTAGCAGAGTCTGTAACCTGAAGTGTCTGTAACCTGAAGCGGCTGTAGCCCAAGGTATCACTGTATCAGAATGAACACCTCTATTCTTACAGACCCTCTGGTGTGTTAAGATGGACAGATGGGGTCCTCTTGGAAGTTCCACCACCCTCAGAAGGTCATGTGAGTGTGATGGCCCATGACTGGCCTTTATCAGTAGCACCCCCTAAACTGTCAAATGCGCCCCCCAGACATGCAGTTTTTGCTGTATGCAGATGTCAGTTATCCTCATCATTAAGAGCAGAAGCGTATCTTGTAAAACCAGCAGGGTCCTATCAACCGGCTCCTCCTCCCCTTCTCTCCAGAGGAGTGGAGTGTGCTCAGTAAGTTTCTCTTCAGAGGAGGACAAGAAGCCAGCCTGGAAGACGAGACCTGGTTTTTTCGTTTGTTGAAGAAGAAGAAGAAGAAGAAGAGTTTGGATTTGATATCCCACTTTATCACTACCCGAAGGAGTCTCAAAGTGGCTAACAATCTCCTTTCCCTTCCTCCCCCACCAACAAACACTCTGTGAGGTGAGTGGGGCTGAGAGACTTCAAAGAAGTGTGACTGGCCCAAGGTCACCCAGCAGCTGCATGTGGAGGAGCGGAGACGTGAACCCAGTTCACCAGATTACGAGACTACCGCTCTTAACCACTACACCACACTGGACTCTGATTACTACATTCCTTGAAAAATGGGAGATTGAAGGGACTAAAATTCAGAGGCTCAGTGTTGGTATTCCAGACCCTCCAAGTGCCCGTATATTCCAAGGACAGTCCTGGATTTACAGAAGCTGTCCCGGTTCCTGATCTGATCCTGGAATGTCCCGCTTTTCTTTAGGGCGTCTCTATTTTCACCGGAGAAAAGTTGGAGGGGAAGGCATCCAATCCACTAATACTTACACTCGCACCACAGAACTTGTCCCCCCTCTCCTGCCCCACATTCCAGCACCCTTCCCAAATCTTCTGCAGAGGATTGGGGAGCTCCGGAGCAGATTTTGGGGGGCACACAGGAGGAGGAGAGGAAGGAAAGTTTTGTTGTGAAAGCATCAACGCTTTCACCAGTGGAAATAGCTGCTTAGCACAGTACTGGACGCAGCCTGGGTGGCCCAGTGGAGCTCTCTGGTGCAGGGAATGTATGCCAGAAAGCCTTTGACAATACAATGGATGGAAAAGGGGGGGGGGGAGTATTGAAAATGGCATCCAGACATGAAAAGTGATGCAATCTGTTGTTCTGGGCAATTAGTTAGCTCCTCTGAGTCCTTTTGCAAAAGCAGCAAGCAACAGCAAGTTACACTTTTGTTCTATTTTTGGTAAATTATTTTGCCCTAAAAAAAAGTTGCCTAATCTGATTAATCTTCCTTTTCCCACTCCCCCCCACCTTTAAAGCCGTATATTAATTTGCAAACAGAAACACCTCCAGGTTGTAAAACATCTTGTTATGCCACTTATAACAAGCCGATGTGACAACTTGCGAGATGAGACAGCTTGGCCCATATACATTAGGCGGAATTATATGTCAGTTAAAGATAGGTTAGGATAAGTTCAGGATGGGGGGGGGGGGAAATCATACTAATTTATAACACCTAATATTTTTAAAGTGTCAGAGTGTCTGGCTCAGAAAGATGGAGCAAATGTAATTAAATAGCCAACGGTAAAGAAAATAAAAGTCAAAAGTGAAATAAACTTGTTGGCTTACAATGATACGGCGAGGGAAGACACTGGGCCATTCTGCAGCCTTGCCTGCAATGGAAAAGGAAAGAAATTGGTTTTGAAATGTTGGTGGCATTGGAATGTAAGGGCACAAGAATGTCCCCATGTCATCAGACTAAAGGAGGGCCTAATTTGGCCCTGCCATTTGAAGCTTCCCCACTCCTGGCTTTTTACATGAAGCATTTCTCTTATAGATGGAAAAGTAACAGGAAAAACCGTGTCCCTGGACCCAAGAGTCTTTGAGTGCATTCGGACATGGTGAATATTTCATTAGTTCCCCCGATTATGGTGCAGGCAATTCTGTCCCATTTGCTAATATTTCTTATGCACTGCAGTATCTGTTGCATTGGACGCGGGTGGCACTGTGGGTTAAATCACAGAGCCTAGGACTTGCTGATCAGAAGGTTGGTGGTTCGAATCCATGCAACGAGGTGAGCTCCCGTTGCTCAGTCCCTGCTCCTGCCAACCTAGCAGTTCGAAAGCACACCAAAAGGTGCAAGTAGATAAATAGGTACTGCTCTGGCAGGAAGGTAAACGGCGTTTCCGTGCACTGCTCTGGTTTGCCAGAAGTGGCTTAGTCATGCTGGCCACATGACCCAGAAGCTGTACGCCGGCTCCCTCAGCCAATAAAGCAAGATGAGCGCCGCAAGCCCAGAGTCGGTCATGACTGGACCTAACGGTCAGGGTTCTCTTTACCTTTACCTGTTGCATTATGCAGCAGTGGTTTTTGACTGAAATACCAGCTTGTCGAGCTAAATTTCATTCACACCAGTGGGCAGAAGGCATAAGCTCCCAGGGGCCAAGGCACTTTGGTCCCCCTGCATTATTTTAACATCAGAATGTTGCAAGGGAGACGTCAGAATGTCGAGTATGTGTGATGTCAGGATGTTGTATTGGGCCCCCTCAACCATCTTGAGAAGGTGGTGCCTCTGGTGGAGTGTGACACTAATGTCATATAATAAATAATAATAATAATAATAATAATAATAATAATAATAATAATAATAATAATAATTTATTATTTATACCCCGCCCATCTGGCTGGGCCTCCCCAGCCACTCTGGGCGGCTATATATAATCCTAGAGTTGGAAGGAACCCTGAGGATCATCTAGTGCAGGGACATCCAACTCCCAAGAGATTGCAATCTACTCCCAGGGGAAAAACAACAGGCAGTGATCTTTTTCTGGTGGGGAGGGGGAGCAAGTCAAAGTTGTTGAGCTTTTTAAAAACAGTAAAAGGTAAAGGACCCCTGACAGTTAAGTCCAGTCGCGAATGACACTAGGGTTATGGCACTCATCTAGCTTTACTGGCTGAGGGAGCCGGCGTTTGTCCGCAGACAGTTTTTCCGGGTCATGTGGCCAGCATGACTAAGCCGCTTCCTAGCGGAACCAGAGCAGTGCACGGAAACACTGTTTACCTTCCCACTGGAGTGGTACCTATTTATCTACTTGCACTTTGATGTGCTTTTGAACTGCTAGGTTGTCAGGAGCTGGGACCGAGCAACGGGAGCTCACCCCGTTACGGGGATTCGAACCGCGATCTTGGCAAGCGCTAGGCTCCATGGTTGACACCACAAGGAAAGACAGAGGGGGGATGGGTGGAGACATGATTCTAAACAACGTGAGCGAAAAGGATCCCACGATCGACCATGATCATCCTGGGATCGACCTGTTGGACACCCCTGATCTAGTGCAACCCCCTGCAATGCATGACTATGAAGCTGTCCTATATGGAGATCAAACCTGTAACCTTGGTGTTATCAGCACCAAACTCTAACCAGCTATCATTGGACAACACTGTTACTTAATGCCTTTTTCTGTTCCCCTCTGATTCTTCCAGGAAAACAGCAGGGAAGAAATGTTTACTGATATACCACCCCAATTTTCATCACTTTGCTCCCAACAATATTCTAGGTTAAGGGGGCTGCAAACAGATGTGGTTTTTACCCCCCCCCCCCCCCCGGAATCAAATGGCACGGAAATAAACGCCAAACATGGACTATATTCAATTTTTTCACCTCAGGAGTGGCTTTTATGTCATGTGAAAGCTGAAACATTACGTGGAAATTAACAATTAGGGAAACATCAGGGAAATGGAATAAGCTGCCATGTGGACACAGCCTTTGAAGAAACGCTTACATTATTCAAATATGAGGAGAGGTGGATACAAAGAGAATGGGCAAAGTCGAAGGATAATTTGTGAAGAACCGTATCAAATTAAGTTTCAACAGAAGACAAAATGACATTGATGGTATCGGGTCCTCCCCCTTATTACGCTACAGATAATAAAAGTTGTTAACACTTCCACAATATTCCAGTTCTATTAATATATTCTAAGTGATAAGCTTGCATCATGTCTTGGCTTGTACAATTGTTCTCAGTCTCCTAACAACAACAACAATGAAAGTCTAGGTGTAAATAGAAACTCATTAAAATCTCTGTCACAATGTGCTACAACCTCATTTATCTGCAGGGCCTAAAAGAATTCAAAACAGACTTACAGCTTCTCAATAGGGGTGTTAGCTGTAGAATATTGCTTTGACACCGGGCTGCTTGGCTAGAAAGGGATGCGAGGAAGAAGACACGGGAAACAATCAGTTTGGATAAACTGGATCAATTGGGTTGTGATTCGGTGCTCATGAGGTAACCTGAACTTCCCCTGTGGGATATGCAGAAATTTTCAGCAGTGGCTTATTTTACTTGTCTCCTTTTGCTGAGTCCAACTGTTCCTTACTCAGTCATGTCTCAGTCTAGAGAAGGTTTCCAAAACTTGGGTCTCCAGCTGTTTTTGGACTACAATGCCAATCATCCCTAGATAGCAGGACCAGTGCTCAGGGGGTGTTTCCTGCATTGCAGGGCGTTGGACTAGGGTCACCTCAGGGTCCTTTCCAACTCTACAATTCTATGATTCTATGCGAGTCACTTTTCCTCATGAGCAAACTTCTGGGCATGCTGTGTGCCTGTGGTGGGGGCCTGAACTGGTGAGGCATGTGGCCTGGGGCCAGTCAGAGAGAATTTTAGGGCTGCATTTGGCCCATAGATCTGAGGTTCTCCACCCTTGTCTTAACCAGTGGGTTGTTTTCATAGCTTCTACAAGGGGTCAAATCCCAAACTTCACAGCCTGACATTTGAGATGTTCTTAATCTCTAAGGCAGTTTGAAGCTTATCAGTAATGTTGGTCTCCTGCTTTTGGACTTTCTCCAATGAACAAAATGCATTCTGCTCAAATGAGATCACAGGATGATTTTTTAATTTTTTTTTACTACAGCAAACAAAAATGTAAAACAGCAGAGAAGTGGGGTCTGTACAGACTCAGGGAAGATGTTAGTAAGCTTCTGTCTTTCATATCCTACCACAAGGCTTAGCTGCTCCCACAACCACTCAGGTTATATTATAAAAAGCTAAGCTTTTTTAAAAAATAATAATAATAAGTGCAACCTCATCTCAAGACTTAAGAACTTACTTGGAAGCAAACTCCCTGTTAATGCTACCTACTACCAGAACCATTCCGGTGTAGGTCAAAGAATTCCTTAAGGAGAGACAAGGGTGGAGGGAGATATTTGATTTAGTTAAAGGTGGACCCACATAACAGTAGGGGACCTGCAAAAACGTGTGAGCCTTTGAAATTCGCACTCCTTTGAATTTTGCAAAAGAGGTATCTAATCAAGTATGGAAGTGAGAGCTGGACCATAAAGAAGGCTGGTCGCCGAAGAATTGATGCTTTTGAATTCTGGTGCTGGAGGAAACTCTTGAGAGTCCCATGGACTGCAAGACGATCAAAATTCTCCATTCTCAAGGAAATCAGCCCTGAGTGCTCACTGGAAGGACAGATCCTGAAGCTGAGGCTCCAATACCTTGGCCACCTCATGAGAAGAGAAGACTCCATGGAAAAGACCCTGATGTTGGGAAAGATGGAGGGCACAAGGAGAAGGGGACGACAGAGGATGAGATGGTTGGGCAGTGTTCTTGAAGCTACAAACATGAGTCTGACCAAACTGCGGGAGGCAGTGAAAGACAGGAATGCCTGGCGTGCTCTGGTCCACGGGGTCACAAAGAGTCGGACACGACTAAACAACAACAATCAAGTAATGTGAACAGGACGCCCCCCGTCACCAGCTCTGCTCCACAGCCTCCTTGGGTGCTCTTGCCTGGGCCAAATACGTCCTTTAACAGCAATCATGCCTCTCTTCCTTGGCTGAGTGGTTAGGAGTGTTTACGTGTGTTTAGAAACCTCTGGCTCTTGCGTGGCTGGAATATGCCTGACAGAAGGGAAGAGCTGTATCTATTCCTATCACCACATCCACCATTGGCCCCCAGAAGGCTGAGCACAAGGGAATGTGGCCCCCTAGGCTGAAAAATATTCCCCACCTCTGCTATGAGGAAATCCGGGAAAGTGTGCAGCTTGGACTGTAGAACATGCATGCTCTGTCTTTACTCATCAGCCAGAGGATTATTGGGGGTGGGGACTACCATGATTTTGCCTTTTATTACTATTATTATAACCTGTTTGTAAGCTGCCTTGAGAATCACTCGATTGATAGGTGAAGTATACCTATTCTAAATACCTCAAATGTGGGTTAAACCACAGAGCCTAGGACTTGCCGCTCAGAAGTTTGGAGGTTTGAATCCCTGTAATGGGGTGAGATCCCATTGCTCGGTCCCTGCTCCTACCAACCTAGCACTTTGAAAGCACCTCAAAGTGTAAGTAGATAAATAGGTACCGCTCCGGCGGTAAGGTAAACGGCGTTTCCGTGTGCTGCTCTGGTTCGCCAGAAGTGGCTTAGTCATGCTGGCCACATGACCCGGAAGCTATACGCTGGCTCCCACGGCCAATAAAGCAAGATGAGCGCCGCAACCCCAGAGTTGGCCATGACTGGACCTAATTGTCAGGGGTCCCTTTATCTTTACTTTTAATGAGTACAAAAAAATGCATATCCTGGGATAGAGTGTGCATGAAAATGCATATACTCATGAAAACAACATACAAAAAACACACGTGGTTGTTTTTTTTTAAAGGTGCAGTATTTGACAAAATTGCAAAGTGTATGATAGGAGAGGTTACACTAAAATGCTGGTGAAATTTCATGGGAACTTAAAAAATAAACATAAAAAGATGTGGAAAAATTGAGACTGGAGAAACTGAGAAATTGAGTGAACCTGAAACTGTCAGATTTGCCCATCCATAGGAAAGACCACGAGATGTAGCTATGGAGTAATTGGAGTTGGTAGGTAGGAATCGCCAAGTGAGAAACTGAAAATAATTTTACATCTCAGATTTTAATCCAAGCTGAAGAGGATTTGGAGGGGTGGAAACTTGCCCCTCCCCAGATCTCAGTTTGGGAGAGCATTGCTGCAACTATAATACAGATTAGGGTGGATTTTGGGGGGTGGTGAGGAATCACATGCTTTCAGTACCTTCCTGTGTACTGTAAGGTTCTCATGCATTCTCCCCTGACCCTGAGAGTTGCAGATTTTTCAAAGTTTTCCTAATCGCAGTGCAGCAGAAGATAGGTTGGCTGGTGGAGGCTGAGCTGGCGTTCAGATGCCTTGATGCTTAATATCTGTTTATATGCCAGCATCCCAGTAGAATGTCCTTGAACAATTTCTTTTCTCTGTAGCGCAGACTGTATAATTTACAGAGCATATAGTCTATGCTAATGAGGTACTGGAAATATCAACAGCTTTTGCAAATTAAAAATTAGAAATAAGCTGTGCAAATGAGCCTTCGGAATGCAATGTATATTTGCAAGCATGAGCGTACATGTTGTCTGCCAGCTGTTGATAACAAATATTCCTTTTTTTATGCTATAGAGTTTATTTAACAGACATTTATTTGCTCCCTTAAAAGGCAATTGGTATACATTATCTTTATTGCCGTTTTCATCTGAGGAGATGTTGCTTATGGAAAAGCACACTTTGAGCTGCAGTCATCCGCAGCTGCTCCACATGCAATACCTAAGATGTGATAGAGAGCACCCAAGTCACCTGCATGGTTACTCCCAAGTGGGTTTTTTTGGGGGGGGATGTGGGGCTTGTACATATGGAAATGCACAATAAGGAAATAAGGAAATGGATGCATCTAGATGGATGTGCTTCTGTATTTTACTAATAGTGATGACCTGATCCCACCCTGCACGACACCTTCAAAGTCTAGGAAAAGGATGCAAAGATCTTTAGTCCATATTCGGTGTCTGCTGCCACATCTCATTGCAAAGCCAGTTTTTTTGCAGTGCCAAAATCTGTAGTGCCACCTTCACCCTAAGGTCTCAGGGTGGATGTCAGAGCCACCCGTGGTCCCAGCTCACAAGAGACCAAAGTCCAGTCCAAGTTATATACAAAAGGTTTTATTGAAGAACATTGTTGGCATTACATCCAAGCTCCGTGGCTCCGGATCTGTTACTCTTAGATCGTAGAAGTCCCCTCTGAGTCAGTCCCGCCCCTGCACCAGCTTAAGAGGCTTGTACTGCTCCACCTTTTCCTCTCCTTCCTTTTCCGCAGGGTCTTCCTGCCCCCCTGTGCTCCCTCCCTTCGGGACTCCCCCGAGGCTGAGTCTTCTGACGCCTGCTCCCCCCTCCTTCGTGCTTTGGGACCAGGCTCCTCCTCAGGGCTCTCCTCATTTCCGCGCGCCTCCACATTTGAACTTGGCGCGCGTACGTTGCCTCTGACCTTCCTTTCGACCGTTACGCTACTCTCGGTACTACACTCCTCCCCTTCCGGCAGGACGTTCTGCTCCGAACTCCTTCCCCTCTCTGCTCCCTGTTCTGCTCTTTCTGACACACTGGCAACTCCACCCCCTTCACTCCGTTCCGACGGAGAGGCCGGTCCCGATCTCCAACCCCCACTGGGGATTCCCTCTTCGTTCCCCTGCTTCTGACTGCTTCCCTCTCTACTGCCCCTTGGCCTGACCAGGGGGGCTCCCTTTTGGGAATCCTCGGATTCACTTGACGGACTCACTGACAACCTCGGGTCATCGTCGTCCTCTTCCTCGTCGCCCTGGGACCCCTCCCCCTCGCTCTCTGTCCCTGAAACCCTGACAGTGGATTACAGCATTAAAAGGTTAAAAAGATAAAGTAGGTAGGGCTGTGCCTATTATTATATATAACCTTGGGTTACAGATACTTCAGGTTACAGACGCTTCAGGTTACAGATCCAATAACCCAGAAATAGTACCCCAGGTTAAGAACTTTGCTTCAGGATGAGAACAGAAAGTGTGGTGGCAGCAGGAGGCCCCATTAGCTAAAGTGGTACATCAGGTTAAGTGTTGGAGATAAGCAGTGTCCAGTGCACAGCGGAATGATGAAAAGTACGTGCCAACATGCTCTATATTACTTTATTTACACTTCAAAGCTGGTAATTTACAGAAAAACATCTTCCCTCTGCCGGAGCAGAGAAAGGCATGCTCTCTCCTCTAAAGCACGGAGAGAATCACACTGAACTGCAAAGAACAGTGAAAAACAGGAAACCAGTGTACGTCACATCCAGTCTCCTTTCCCGTGAGAAAACCCAACAGCACTTGACTGTGGAATGTAAACATTGTCTTGTGACAAGCACTTCGCTGCTCAGTGAAGGAAGCAGAAACCAACATCCTCCCCCTTTCTGTGAACATCACTGGGCAGCGTGTTCGTACAATATCAGTACAAACCCAACTTCTGCACATAGGTACAGTGTTGATCCCTTGATACAATCTTGGACAATACATCAGCAGGAATTTCATTACCTGGCATATAGGACACCGTTACGAGTCCCTTTTGAATACGTTCCCTAGCATGTTGCAACTTCAATTGCAAGTGCTTCGTGCTTTGCTTACAACCTTCAGAATTCAGCAAAGCCAAACATGCTTTGTTGTCCTGGTAAACCTGGATTGGACATTTGACAGGAATTTTCATGTCTTTGCACAATTGTAACAACCATTCACAATCTTTAAGTGAATAAGACAGTGCATTCAGTTCAGCTTCACAAGTACTTAAGCTAACTGTTGTTTGCTTCTTGCATGACCAATCAAATAGACCCTGATTGTACTTATAGCAAACTCCAGACGTACTTTTCCTGTCTGTAGTGTCACTTCCAAAACTTGCATCTGCAAATATCTCAAGACCACCAGACTTCTGATTGTTAAATCTCAGTCTGTAATGCATAGTGCCTTTCAAATACCGCGCTATGCGTTTCAGAGCTTTCCAATCCTTAACAGTAGGATTGTTGACTTGTCTGCTTAACAAATTACAGCTAACAGCAATGTCAGGTCTTGAACATCTGGCAATGAAGTTTAGCTTGCCTAGCACACTTCTGTACAGTGTAGTATCAGAAAATGCTTCTCCAGTGTCATCTACCTGATAACCTGTTGTCATCGGTGTGTCTACAGGGTTAGCATCCATCAGGTTTAGTTTGCTTAACACATCAGCAATTTTACGTGACTGGTGTACTAGAATGTTACCATCTTGATCTCTCTCTATTTCCAGAGATAGGTAGTTGTTTACCTCACCAAGATCTTTCATGTCAAAGTGCTCTTTCAATTGAGCTAGGGCATTATTGTACATTGTGACATCCTTCCAAAAGAATAAAAGATCATCAACATAAAACAAACAATACAGTTTCTTTTGCCCCTCCTCTTTGACAAATACACATGGATCAGCTTTCCCTTGCTTAAAACCTAGAGAAAACAATACTTCAGTGAGTTTTGTGTGCCAACACCGTGCACTTTGTTTGAGACCATAAAGGGACTTCTTCAGAGCACAAACAAATCCCTGTTTTACCTGTACGCCATCAGGTGGAAGCATATAAAGTGATTCATCTAGAGATCCGTACAGAAAAGCTGTATTCACATCATGGTGACTAATGTGTAGATTCTCTTCTGCAGCTAGCTTGAGCATAAGCCTAATGCTCTCATACCTCACGGTGGGTGAGTAGGTCTCGTGATAGTCTTCACCTGGTACCTGTGCAAAACCTCTGGCTACCAATCTGGCTTTGTGTCTGACTATCTTGCCATTTTGATCAGTCTTCGCTTTGAAGACCCATTTGCTTCCAAGCAGTTTCATTCCTGGAACTACTGGAACAAGGTCCCAAGTTTTGTTCCTTTCCAAGGAATCAAGCTCAGCCTTCATGGCATTTAACCATGGCTCAGCTTCCTTTGAATCCAAATCCTGGATTTCTTGGAAACTTGAAGGTTCAAACACCTTCTTGGAGCTTTTAACAGCTGTTACTGCTATCTTAGCAAACTCATCAGCAAATCTCTTTGGAGGTCTGCCTTTTGTGGCTCTCTGTGACCTACGAATTAGCCTTAAGTCCTCAACACTTTCCTCTTCCTTCTTAGGAGAGAAGTGACCTATTGTGAACAACGGTTCCTCCAACTCTTGATCAGAGCTTTCAGAGGGTCGCATAGAGGCTTTCGCACTCTTGAAATCCTCTGAATCACCCGATTCAGTTTCAGACTCAGAATCAGAACCTTCATCAGTGGGTGTGGGTTGTTGTGGTTGCTTTTGATTATCCTCAGTCTCATCACTGTCATCAGGATAATATTGGAAAATTCCCACATTCTCCCCCCACTTGGCATTGTACTCAACACTTCTTGTGAGCTTAATTTCCTTAGAGTCAGTCATCATTATTCTGTAAGACCCTTTCTGACAACCTAGAAAGATACCATGCAATCCACGCTTGTCTAACTTGGAGCTTTGTGGTGAGTGAACCCACATGTCAGAACCAAAAATTTTCATGTGTTTGATGTATGGCTTCTTGCCAAACATCTTCTCATAGGGGGTACAACCAATCGCTGAAGATAACCTGTGATTATAACTGTAAGTGAAACATGAGAGAGCTTCGGCCCAATAACTCTCTGGAAGATTGGCATCATGCAGCAAGGTTTTTAACCCTTGAAGCAATGTCTGATTTGCTCGTTCCGCAAGTCCATTCTGCCATGGCGAGCGAGGACTAGACAAATCGTGTTGAATTCCTTTCTCAGTCAGAAAAGCTTCAAACTGCTGAGAAGTGAATTCTCCCCCGCGATCACTGAAAAGAGTCTTTACCTTCTTACCATGCACATTTCCCAACCAAGCACAGAATTCCTTGAACCTTGGAAAAGCCTCTGATTTCTGCTTGAGATTGTACACATAAATATACCTGGAAAATGCATCAATGAGAACCATGAAGTACCTGTTTCCACCCAAAGAGGGCGCTAGTGGTCCAACCAAATCAGCATGAACAACCTGGTATGGTTCTGTAGCTTGCCTACTAGACACCTTACCTTTCGCAGCCATTTTTACTTTGTTTGCTGCGCATGCCTTGCACTTCATGTGGTACCTGCAGGGTTTAATAGTCATACCTTCAACCAAGGCAGGCATTTTAGATACCGCCTCAAAATGCAAATGACCAAATTTTCGATGAAAATCGTGAATACATTCTGCATGCAAACTTTTGTTAGAACCTGCAATGCAACAAGTGTCATCCTGCACAACATCATCAAAATACAAAACATACAAACGATCAACATATTCAGCATGCAATACATAATCATTTTTCTTTGTGATGATGCACCTTTTGTTCTTAAAGGAAACGTCAATTTTCCGCTCATTCAGCTGTCCAACGCTGAGCAGATTATGCTTAGCATCTGGCACATAAAGCACATCCTGTATCGATAAGTCCAAACTGTGAAGAACAACAGTTCCGTAGCCTTTACTGGGAATTGTGTGGTCATCCGCCTGGTGAATCGCACCTTCCTGCGGTGTAAAAGACACGAACAGTCGCTTATCGTTGCACATGTGATGCGTTGCAGCCGAATCAACAACGAAGAAAGATCTAGACGACTTCTGGACCTCTGCAACCTTTGGAGTGAAGCGTGAGACCATTGCCTTGTGCTGCGTTGTCCTGGACACCGGACCTTTGCCTTTGCCTCAGCCTTTTCCACGCGATGAGCTTTCGCTGCGCTGCTCTGTCTTGGCCCTGGGATATCTGCATTCCCTCTTCATATGGCCTAGACGTCCACACGAGTAGCATTTCACTGCCTTCAAAGCTTTGGCGCCATCTGGTGGTTCCACTGCACTCTGGGATGACGTCTGTGAAGTCTCCCCCTTGTTGATGCAGCTATCACCCTGGCGGTCTGCTCCATTCAGAATCATGGCAGTATCACTGGCTACTGTGAGTTGAGCATTTGGCTGATTGGCATCAAATTCCCCACTTGCCTCATCCAGCCTTCTGCAGCTAGCCATCATGACTTTGGCATTAGCCTTCTGCGTCATCTCTGCTGCTTTAAATCAGGCTGCTTTATACATGCTGCGTCTGTGTACAGCTGCTTCAATCCAAAAGCAAATTCAAAAACAGCCTCTGCCTGTGAACCTGTGCCTTTCTGCTTAACTGCTTTGTTTATCTGCAGCTGCTTCAAACCGCATTCCAAAGGCAAGTTCAAAAGTGAAAGTTCTCTCTGCTGTCTTAAATTCATGCTGCGACACTGCTGCAGCTGCTTTACTTTCGATTTCCCCCAGCATAGGAAAAATTTATCCTTCTAGCCTTTTGCCTGTGCCACGGCAAAACCGGCTATAAAAGTTCAAAGTCCAGCCATAAAGCCATTAATTAGAAGCTGGCAGGCTGCCCGGAGCTGTAGCACATACCTCATCAAATCATCTTGACGCGCAGAGATATCGTCCGATCCGGCCCTCTGCATTCCGATCCTTTGCCGGCACTCCAATTCTTTGCTCCTTTGTTCCTTTGCCAGGAGCCCGACTTCTGGAGTCCATTCTCAAAACACTGCGTTTTTCTGGGCCCGGAACCAAATGTTGGAGATAAGCAGTGTCCAGTGCACAGCGGAATGATGAAAAGTACGTGCCAACATGCTCTATATTACTTTATTTACACTTCAAAGCTGGTAATTTACAGAAAAACATCTTCCCTCTGCCGGAGCAGAGAAAGGCATGCTCTCTCCTCTAAAGCACGGAGAGAATCACACTGAACTGCAAAGAACAGTGAAAAACAGGAAACCAGTGTACGTCACATCCAGTCTCCTTTCCCGTGAGAAAACCCAACAGCACTTGACTGTGGAATGTAAACATTGTCTTGTGACAAGCACTTCGCTGCTCAGTGAAGGAAGCAGAAACCAACATTAAGAACAATTTCAGGTTAAGAACGGACCTCCAGAACGAATTAAGTTCTTAACCCGAGGTACCACTCCTCTCTCTCTCTCTCTCTCTCTCTCTCTCTCTCTCTCTTCATTTCATGCACACTCCATCAACATGAGTTGCATGAGTTGGTCTGCCAATTGGCCTGGTGCTGGAAGCCAGTTCCCCATAGAGCAGTTCGAAAGCACACCAGTGCAAGTAGATAAATAGGTACCATTGTGGTGGGAAGGTAAACAGCGTTTCTGTGCACTCTGGCTTCCATCATGGTGTTCTGTTGTGCCAGAAGTGGTTTAGTCATGCTGGCCACATGATCGGGAAAACTGTCTGCGGACAAATGCTGGCTCTCTTGGCCTGAAAGCGAGATGAGTGCCGCAACCCCATAGTCACCTTTGACTGGACTTAACTGTCCAGGGGTCCTTTGCCTTTAACCTTAAGAGCATTAAAACATAGTTTGAAATAACTGTGGCTACTAAGAGGTACGCCAACTCCAGGGGGTGGAGGTGTCACCTGCCCCCTCAATATTCTTTAGCAGGGGCCTCAGCCTCCCCACCCCCAATATTGAGGGGCAGAGGAGGCCAAACCACAAACCTCAAAGGCAGGCTCTTGCTGTGTGAGAGAGAGGAGGAGCCATGACTGAGATGGACAATAAAAATTAGGAGAAGGATTTCTAGATAAGATGCATGGATACGAGTGAACCTGTTCAGCTAGTTGTGGCCTGCCCTATTCAGTCTATATCCCTGTAGAGTTTGCATCTCTTCCTACAGAATGTGGGCTTAGGTTTTGTTATTCAGAAAATCCAGCTCTGCCTCCTGTCTCAAAAGTGCATCGAGGCCTACAGTGCAGTCAAAAAGCAAAGTGGAAAGAAGTACCATTATTAATTTTTAACCAGCCCACTGAAAATTTATGAGGATAAATACCTGAGGGGCAGTTGAGCTTACCCAGTAGGCAAGGTACTATATCACTGTAATGTTTCGTGGATCTGCTTATTGACTAAGCAGGTCTGATTCATTTTTAATTCTTAATGCAAGTTTTTGACATGCCTCTTCATGCCTATGGTATGTTGTCATCCCTTCCTCCCCATGGAAGGGAGATGATGGTAGTAGTGGGAGGGGAACACGGGTAAATGGATGTGCCAGGAAACCTTTCAGAACTTAAAATGCGTTCTTCCTGGAAGAGCATGGAAGACAACTAATTTTTCCTTGAGGCAGACTGATGGCAGTGGCAGAAATGTGCAATGGAGATCATCAAAGGGGTTCTTGCATCAAGGTGATATTTTGTGATGTACTGATAGGCTTGCTTGTACAGGTAAGACATAAGTGCATCGTGCCAAGACAGAATCACAGAATTGTAGAGTTGGAAGGGACCACAAAGGTCCAATCCCCTGCACTGCAGAAATCCTTTGCCCAATGTGGGGCTCAAACCCACAACCCTGAAGATTAAGAGTCCCATGCTCTAACCATCTGAGCTATTGAGACAAATCAGTTGACATAGTTGGGGAAGGGTGGGCAGGAGGACCTCCCTGGAGAGGATCCATAGCTTTGTAATAGAACACATGTAATAGTCCACAACATCTCCACGTTGGGCTGGGACTGTCCCATGTCTGAAACCCCAGAGAGTCACAGCCAGTTGGTGTTGACCATACTGAACTAGATGGACCAAGGGGGTGACTTAGTCTAAGGTAGCTTCCTATGTTCCCAATAATCTCTAGTTGAAAAGATTCGGATAGCAGGTGATATGAGAGGCGGTCTCTGCTTTGTGCCACCGGGAAGACCCATAGCTCAGCGGTAGGTGATGTGTCTTGCATGCAAAAGGTTCCCGGTTCAATCCCTGACACCTCCAGATAGGGCTGGGGATGCCCCCAGTCAGAAACACCACAGAGTCACATCCATCATTGATAATACTGAGCTAGATGAAGCAACCGTCTACAGACAATGTTCCTTTTGGCAGAGGAATGCTCTGTACAAGTAGCAGGAGAAATGAAACATTTATAGTAAAGGACTTTCTGATATAGACTCTTACTAGGGACTTTGAGCAGAATTGCTAATGCTTTGTTATGCAGATTTGTCCTACTTGAAGAAGAAGAAGAGTTTGGATTTGATATCCCGCCTTTCACTCCCTTTAAGGAGTCTCAAAGTGGCTAACATTCTCCTTTCCCTTCCTCCCCCCCCCCCTCTGTGAGGTGAGTGGGGCTGAGAGACTTCAGAGAAGTGTGACTGGCCCAAGGTCACCCAGCAGCTGCATGTGGAGGAGCGGAGACGCGAACCCGGTTCAGCAGATTAGGAGTCTACCGCTCTTAACCACTACACCACAGTGGCTCTCACTAAGCAGGGCACATTTCCCTCACCAGCCATGCCTTGTGGACTTCTGGACACTTCATAACCCCACTGTTCATACAATCCAGGGCTTATTGAATGGCTAGCGGGCTTCCAGATGTGGCAGGTAGGAGTGTTTAGCAAGTTGTGGAAGTCTAAATCAGGGAATCCAGAATGGAGAGACCATTGGTTGGCTTTGGTGCAGTATCACAAGGAGTGAGGTGTCAGGAGCATTTGTTTCCTGTAGGTTGCAACCACAACAAGAGAGATCGCAAGGAACAACCACTATGAGTCTTTTTGTATTAATACACTGAACGCATAAGGATTCTTTTATGCCACAGACTCCCCCTGTTATCTCTTCATCTTCTGACACCACCTCCCCATCTTCTCTCTCTTTCCCCTCTTACCATTCATCGTCATCCCACCACCAATCCCCAGGCTCTGAGTCTTCTACCTTGGGGGGTTTCTCAGCTGGTTCCACCCATTATTCTTCTGTGTCCAACCAGTTCCTGACATTTACCATGCTCTTTAAGGTCCTTGGGTTGTGAATTATGACATCAAGAAGTTTTTTGAAAGACTATGATGGGACATAAGAATCAAGGAAAGAGATGTGTTTTGGGTTTGGAGGACTCAAGAATTCTTACCTTTCAATCTCAGCAACAGAACTATGGTTTATTCCTGTAGAGCAGCCATAGGCAAACTCGGCCCTCCAGATGTTTTGGAACTAAAACTCCCATCATCCCTAGCTAACAGGACTAGGGATGATGGGATTCCCAAAACATCTGGAGGGCTGAGTTTGCCTATGCCTACTGTAGAGGCTGAATTAGGTTGAGTTCAGAAGGCAGGCTGGATTATGGAAGAAGGAAGGTGAAGGGGTATCCTTCTGACACCTGTTGCATTGCACCAGAGAAGAACTCCAGCATAAGTAAGTTTGGTGTTTTCATAAATAATGGGTTGCAATTGATTCAGAAAGTAATTATGCCTTAATGTGAACTGGAACAAATGTTACATGGATTTTAGATACTGCATTTTAGGCCAGTGACAAGAAAGATGAGGAAGATGGGTATGGTGCATATAAACCAAGCAAGATAATTATTTTGCTCTCCACAGCACTGCTGAGTCAATAATTGAAATACTATGTTTTATTATGAGCGCAGTGCCTCCCTGAAGACTTAGACAAATGAGAAAATGCTCAGGCAAGGGGTAGGGAATCTGATTTGAAAAAGTTTAAGGGGTCAGATCCAGAGAAAGTTAGTCAAGTTGAGGTCCTGCTGAAAACAAGGGGGAATATTCATCACGATGAACTTAAGCCTAAATCAGGGATTGACAATCTGTGACCCTCAAGGTGGTCCTGGTCTCCGACTCGCATCAGCTCCAGCCTGCATGACCAATGATCATGGATGAAGGAAGCTGTCATATAGGAACAGCTGAGAAGCAAAAGTTTTTCCACCTCTGGCCTAATTGATTTGAAACAGAACTTTGGCTCAGCTAACATGTCTCTGAACAAGTGGATTAAAGCCCAGCAGACAACGTGCTATAGAGAAGATGCTTATTGTTTTTGGAAATTAAACACAAATATTGATTGTGGAGGAAAGGTTGAACATTTTAATGGTGGTAGCCTAGTTAATGGTCCAAATGGCACCATTAAAAGCTTCCTTGTATTGATTCAGAACATTGGTCAATTTTGCAACGCAGGTCTCCAGGCATGTACAAAAATTGTGGAATACAGTGTTACTTCGGGTTACATATGCTTCAGGTTACATACGGTTCAGGTTACAGACTCCACTAACCCAGAAAGAGTGCTTCAGGTTAAGAACTTTGCTTCAGGATGAGAACAGAAATTGTGCTCTATCGGCGCGGTGGCAGCAGGAGGCCCCATTAGTTAAAGTGGTGCTTCAGGTTAAGAACAGTTTCAGGTTAAGAATGGACCTCCGGAACGAATTAAGTACTTAACCTGAGGTACTACTGTATCAGGGTAAAGTTTTTTGTTACGTGGAAAAATGCATTACATCAAGGAAAGCTGGGTGCTAGGTAAAATAGCATATGCAAATGTGTGTTAGCAGAAGAAAGTCTCACTAGCATGTTGATGAATTTTCTAAGGATGTTTATATATATATATATATATATATATATATATATATATATATATATATCTCACAAACTGATATGGTGAACTGAACTTGGAGAGAAACTGAAATGGACAGATCCATCCATCCCTACTTGGGAGCACCTAAATATGAAGGTGAGTTCTTCTAGAATAGGATACAGCCTTCTTGGGACTCAGCCACTTCAAATATGGAGGTGTGGAGAAAATCATGTTTGACTGATCTGAGGTATCAAACATTGCATGTAGAAAAGTAGCACGTAAGGATGCATGCAAGCCTGGAAACAGCCCCTTGATCATCTGCCTTTCCATGACCAGGTTTGATGTGAAAGCCACTTCTGCCTACAAAGGTGGGATTGCGGGAGTCATGGCCCCACCACGTGTGCAGAGGCTGGAGCCCAGCCCCCGCGGGATTGGGGGAATCCCCAGTCGCGTCATCCCCTGGCCAGCCAACCAGCTGGATTTGGGGGCATGGCCCGCCCAATTTAAACGCAGGCGCGGCTGGGGATCTCCCTCTTTTCCCGCATACCAGCTGTTCCTGCATCAGCAGGACTCCCCCTATTGGTGGTTAACCCTTCCCGGACTTCAAGTAGACGGGCGGAAGCCAGATAGTCTGTTAGGACCAATGCCTAAGCCAATACCGCTCATCACCTGTAACCAATAAAGTTGTGGCCATATTTAGCCCATTAACCTTAAATAATTGTGTCATGTGTCTTTATTTCCACTGGGAGGGACGGGAACTCACCATGCAAACAGCACACAATTGTGCAGCCCTCCAGCAGCAGTGAAGTGGTACAATCCAGGAAGAGTTGGTAAGAATATAAACATAAGAACATGAGAAGAGCCTGCTGGATCTGGGCAGTGGCCATCTAGCTCAGCATCTTGTTCTTCCAGTGGCCAATCAGATGCCCAAGGGATGCCTGCAAGCAGGATTCTGCCTCTGCCAGTGGAGGTAGAACTTGAGCGTTGGTAGCTACCCACAGACCTCACCTCCATGAATTTGTCTTACGCTCTGTTAAAGCCATCCAGACTGGAGGCCATCACTGCCTGCTGTGGGAGCGAATGCCTCTTGGGCTTGCCGATCAGAAGGCCGGCGGTTTGAATCCACATGGCGGGGTGAGCGTCCATTGCTCTGTCCCAGCTCCTGCCAATTTAGCAGTTCAAAAGCACACCAGTGCAAGTAGATAAATAGGTACCACTGTGGCGGTAAGGTAAACAGCGTTTCCGTGCTCTTGAGTTTCTGTCACTGTTAAATGTTTGGAAAAAGTCAGAATCCCAAGGCAGTATAAGTTCCTCAACTAAGTTTAATCAACATTTGTCAGTGACAACAGCTCACTCATAGGAACACAAGAACCAAACTGAGTGGACAACACGATAATAATCACAAGCATGAACTGACCGTTGACAGTTGAAAGAGCCTGCGCTTACTTGCCTTTAGAACGTTCGTCTACCAATGCTTCTGCCACTGGTTAGAATGTGTCTTGTAACATAAAATGTGTTAAATCCAATACATAACAGTCATGGTGTTCCGTTGCGCCAGAAGCAGTTTAGTCCTGCTGGCCACATGACCCGGAAAGCTGTCTGTGGACAAACCCTGGCTCCCTTGGCCTGAAAAGCGAAATGACCCCAGAGTCGCCTTTGACTGGACTTAACCATCCAGGGGTCCTTTACCTTTACCTCTACCTGTGTTCATTAGGATTTTCTTTTGTCTGCTATGACTTGCCCATGTTTCTGGATGCACAAGTCATGGGATCAAGAGCTGTTATATAGGGCGTCTTTGCCTAGGCACCGGGGCAGTGCATAAGAGCATGTTACCATGGCAACATGCGACAACAGCTTCAAATGAGCATTTTCTTTCTATAGCAGGAGCCTCACACCGGGGGCGGCGGGGTTAGAAATGCAACAATAATGGTGTGTGCAACATGTTGAGGATGTGTACAAAACCACCTTAGCTTTTTGTTTTCAAATCTCATTTAAAACAATTCAGTATCATAAACAGAGTTGTGTGGGTTTTTTAAAAGCTATGCTAAGTGAACCTTCCGCAAGAACACAGCTGTATTAAGAACTGCAGAGATGCTGTTAAATAAACAACAATCTCTCTGGAACTGGAGTATAAATATTAATTAGGAATGGTAACAAGGCAGCATCTAAACTGTTTCTATTAATTTTTTGGCTCGGATCCAGTCCCCCCCCCCACAGCATATGGGACTTTCTCCCCCATTTCGATTCTCCCAAACAATCTGTCTGTGGCTTAATTTTAGGCTGCAGAAGGAATCTGGGAACCAGCAAAAATAAATAAATAAATGCTCAGCTGTACAACTTTTGTTGCCTTGGTGGAGACAGAAGGAAATGGATGGACAGAGAGATTATGCAACTTCATTGGGTGGCAGGTTCTGTTTCTGCCCTGTGAGACCCACTTTGCCCTATGGAAAAGCCAGAGGTCTTGCAATTTCAATTCAAATTAATAATAATAAAAAATCTGCTTCAGATGCAACAATTAAATTTGGCATGGCCATTTACAGGTGAGCCTTTCTTTAAAAAAAACAACAACTCAAACACCAACAATTTGAATTATGCTTTGAAACATACTGGGAGCCAATGTAGGTCTTTCAGGACCGGTGCTGTTCCGGCAGCTGCTCCCAGTCACCAGTCTAGCTGCTGCATTCTGGATTAGCTGCAGTTTCTGAGTCACCTTCCAAGGTAGCCCCACGTAGGGCATGTTGCATGTATCACTCTGGCGAGACAGTGTGCAGGCAGGTAGAATTCCTCAGGCATCATTAACCACATGCCCAGTTTTCCTCTCCTCCACCAGCAACAGTCAGTGACTTGCATGTGCCTTGCAGGATAAAAGCACTGTGCGCCAGGCAGTTGATCGCCAGTCATGCCAGCCTGACATAACCTCTCCTTTGCGATGCTTTTCAGCAGCAACACGGTCTGTTATTTACTAACCCTGAAGGGACGAGGAGTGAAAGGAAACTGTGGAGGATGCAGCTTGCGTGACCTGCATGCCAGTGGCGTGAGTGGCAGGCTGCGCAAAGTCAGCTGTGACCCCTCACCTCTCCTTTACTCTGTGCCTCCCCAGATCACAGCCTGAACAGCTGGTTGCTGAGACAGTGCAGGTGTGGGTCTTCCAGTTCACAAGCATGTGGGGCAAACTCTGCTCTTTTATTTACTCGTTTTAATGAATGACCCTCAGCCTCTAATGCACTGGGTTTGAAATAAATGGTTTGAAATAAATTGAAGAACGAGATATCTATCATCTATCTATCTATCATCTATCTATCTATCTATCTATCTATCTATCTATCTATCTATCATCTATCTATCTAATCTATCATCTGTCATCTATCTATCTATCTATCTATCTATCTATCTATCTATCTATCTAATCTATCATCTGTCATCTATCTATCTATCTATCTATCTATCTATCTATCTATCTATCTATCATCTATCTATCTATCTATCTATCTATCTATCTATCTATCTATCTGTATCATCTATCTATCTATCTATCTATCATCTATCTATCTATCTATCTATCTATCTATCTATCTATCTATCTATCTATCTATCTATCTATCTCTATCTATCTATCTATCTATCTATCTATCTATCTATCTATCTATCTATCTATCTTTCTATCTATCATCTATCTACAGTGGTACCTTGGTTTTCAAACACTATGTTGATACATGTTCTCTATGCTTTCATTTTACATTTAACAGGCTGGCAAACTGAAAGAGATTTCCAGAAACTGATAGCCTCCTCAACGGTGACTCACACAGTGTTCTCTATCACCTGAACCAGCACCAAGAGGAGAGGACAGACTCAAGTCTTGAGATTCTCATCATGCAAATGTATCTCTATCCTGCTTTGCTGTTTGTGGATGTTGGAAGGAGACAGTGTGCAGAACTACAATGTGGCTGCAATTTTTGCTTACGGTACGGAAATCTGAATACTGATCACGTGTGTGTGTGTGTGTGTGTGTGTGTGTGTGTGTGTGTTTAAAATGGATACAGAGTCTTTTTCATTAGCTGGTTAGTCATTAGTTAATAATTCATTAGTTCATTAGTGGGAGCCGTGCAGAGATGAGATGCAGCCTTGCAGAGCATCACAAAACTCTTGCCAGTCATGACCTATAGAGAGATTGCTATACAAGTCTCAGCTAGGGTTGGAAGGATTGGTCAGTCTTAGTTCTTGCGGTTTCCCATCCTTTTGAATTTGGTTCTCCACACATCTGCAGTAATTTTAAATCTTTCTTTTAAAATGATTCCTTGAAAATTATTCAGCAAGGTCCCCTGATGTAACATAATGCAATTTTGCATGTTATTTTCAGTCTATCTATCTATCTATCTATCTATCTATCTATCTATCTATCTATCTCTATCAATCTATCTATCTATCATCTATCTATCTATCTATCTATCTATCTATCTATCTATCTATCTATCATCTATCTATCTATCTATCTATCTATCTATCTATCTATCTATCATCTATATCTATCTATCTATCTATCTATCTATCTATCTATCTATCTATCTATCATCTATCTATCTTCTATCATCTATCTATCTATATCTATCTATCTATCTATCTATCTATCTATCTATCTATCTATCTATCTATCATTTATCTATCATCTATCTATCTATCTATCTATCTATCTATCTATCTTCTATCTATCATCTATCTATCATCTATCTATCTATATCTATCTATCTATCTATCTATCTATCTATCTATCTATCTATCTATCATCTATCTATCTATCTATCTATCTATCTATCTATCTATCTATCTATCATCTATCTATCTATATCTATCTATCTATCATCTATCTATCTATCTATCTATCTATCTATCTATCTATCTATCTATCTATCTATCTATCTATCTATCTCTCTATCTCTATCTATCTATCTATCTATCTATCTATCTATCTATCTATCATCTATCTATCATCTATCTATCTATCATCTATCTATCTATCTATCTATCATCTATCTATCTATCTATCTATCTATCTATCTATCTATCTATCTATCTATCTATCATCTATCTCTATCTATCTATCTATCTATCTATCTATCTATCTATCTATCTATCTATCTATCTATATCATCTTCTATTCATTTCATGCACATGCCATCATCATGAGTTGATCTGCCAATTGACCTGGTACTGGAAGGCAGTTCCCCGTAGAGCATGTCCACTGGATGTGGGTTGCACTGTGGTCTAAACCACTGAGCCTCTTGGGCTTGCCAATCAGAAGGTTGACAGTTTGAATCCCCGCGATGGGGTGAGCTCCTGTTGCTCTGTCTCAGTTCTTGCCAACCTAGCAGTTCAAAAGCACACCAGTGCAAGTAGATAAATAGGTACTGCTGCGGCAGGAAGGTAAATGGTGTTTCCATGTGCTCTGGCGTCTGTCACGGTGTCCCGTTGTGCCGGAACAGTTTAGTCATGCTGGCCATATGACCCGGAAAGCTGTCTGTAGACAAACACTGGCTCCCTTGGCCTGAAAGCGAGATGAGCGCCGCAACCCCATAGTCACCTTTGACTGGACTCAACTGTCCAGGGGTCCTTTACCTTTTTACCTTAGATCATATCCTTGGGGATCCTGACATCTTCTATTCTGTGGACATGAACAAACCAAAACTGGCACTACCTCTAAAGCCACCAGGTTTGGACCAAAGAAAACCCTTCACCTCAACCAGGGCTCAGATCTTCTCCCTTTCCATGCAGTGCAAAATAAGAAACGAATGAAGTTAACAGCTGATATCTTTCCATGCCCAGTTTGCCAAAGTTTGCCAAAGGAAGCCCCACCCCTCCACTGACCTCTCAATTGATCCTCCAATGTACCTTTGCTATAATGTAATTTATTATTATTATTGATCATTCGAGCTCCCCATCCAGTGGTAAACGCTGGAAGCAAAGACTGAAGGCCGAACAGCGATTTTCAAGGAATTTCTCCTCTCCTCTTCTGCCAAAATTAAATAGGGATGAATGGGCAGGAAAGCAGAACCACTGCCTGCCCCCCCAGCTGTCTCTACTGGGTTTTTCACCAACATTTTCCAGGTCTACCCTCCCTACAAGGCTCAGCCACCCACATGTTTCAGAGGTGGTCTGTTAAGCTGAACGGTAAAGTCATCATTTTAAAACCTTGCAGCGGTTACTGTTTCCCCTCCTTTCCTTTCCTTGTGATTAATTGGATACATACTGTGTAGTCCTTTAGAGAAGCTTGTCTGCACGTCCCTAGATACAGATCACTGCCTTGCATATAGCAGAGAGTGAATCTCAGACTGTTCAAGGACTACAGCATTGCTGCTTGACCCTTCAAGTCGGAGATGCCAGCACAGCGCTCCTTGCTGGAATGCTTTCTACTGAAAATATTTGATTTCAAAAGCTGAAGTCAATGCCAGAAGGCGAAACAAGGTTCCCAAGAGGGACGAAATCGTGACCACCATTGCATCGCTGCAGAAAGAGAAATGATTGCACTGAAACAACATTCCCACTTATGCTATGTTGAATGTATTTCCAGTAGTAAGTCCTGTTGGATTTAGTGGGGATAATTCCCAAGTAAGCAGAGTTAAGAGTTGCAGCCTTAGTTCCTACATGGTGCTCCCCCCATTCTTTTTGTGAGAATCAGGACAAGGTTGTAGTGAAGATACAATTGACAACTCACCTGGAACAGAATTATGCTTAGAATCATAGAATTGTAGAGTTGGAAGGGACCCCGAGGGTCATCTAGTCCAACCCCCTGCAATGCAGGAATCTCAACTAAAGCACCCATGACAGATGGACACCCAACCTCTGCTTAAAAGCCTCCAAGGAAGGAGAGTCCACCACCTTCTGAGGGAGCTTGTTTCACTGTTGAACAGCCACTACCATCAGAAAGTTCTTCCTGAAGTTTAGTCGGAATCTTCTTTCTTGTAACTGGAAGCCACTGGTTCCTGTGCTACTCTCTGGAGCAGGAGGAAACAAGATTGTCCCTTCTTCTATGTGACAGACTTTCAGATATTTGAAAGTGGCCATCATATCTCCTCTCAGCCTCCTCTTTTCCAGGCTAAACATGCCCAACTCCTTCAATTGTTCCTTATAAGCCTTGGTTTTCAGACCCTTGATCATCCTGGTTGCCCTCCTCTGCACACGCTGTGAATATCTTTCTTGAATTGTGGTGCCCAGAACTGGACACAGTATTCCAGGTGTGATCTGACCAAGGCAGCATAGAGTAGGACGATTACTTCCCTTTACACAATACTTCTGTTGATGCAGCCTAGAAGAGCATGAGCTTTCACTCCGTTGACTCATGTTAAAGGTAAAGGGACCCCTGACCATTAGGTCCAGTCGTGACTGACTCTGGGGTTGCGGCGCTCATCTCGCTTTATTGGCTGAGGGAGCCGTCGTACAGTTTCCGGGTCATGGCCAGCATGACTAAGCCACTTCTGGCGAACCAGAACAGTGCACGGAAACACCATTTACCTTCCCCCCGGAGCGGTACCTATTTATCTACTTGCACTTTGACGTGCTTTCGAACTGCTAGGTTGGCAGGAGCAGGGACCGAGCAATGGGAGCTCACCCCATCATGGGGATTTGAACCACCGACCTTCTGATCGGCAAGTCCTAGGCTCTGTGGTTTGACCCACAGCGCCACCCGTGTCCCTTGACTTGTGTTAAGCTTGTGATTAAGCTTCCTGTCCTTCTTGTCCTTCCCATCTGTTCAGCACATTCCCCATTGAAACTATTAATATTTGGCATCACTGCTGGAGTGGAAGAGGGCTTGGGAGTGAAGATCCACCACTTCCTTGGCCTGGGATGGAGAACTAATCTTCACCGCACCGACTCAAACACCTTTTCTAATGGTTGCATTGACAGGTACACCTACTGCTGCTAGAAGAGAGAGACATCCTCGTTTTATTTATTTATTGCATTTCTATTCTGCCTTTTTTCTCCAAGGAGCTCAAAATGGTGTGCATGGTTCTCCCCCACCACCTTCAATTTCCACGGCTACCTTGTAAGGTAGGTTAGGCTGAGAGAAGTGACTGGTGCTAGATCACCCAGTGAGCTTCATGGCAGAGTAGGAATTTGAACCCTGCTCCCCCAGTTCCAAGTATGACGCTGTAACCATTACATGGCACTTAGGTCTCCAACAAAGGCCCTGGAAGGGCTGTCCACTTGGGCAGAGCTTTAGAGACGCCACTGCATTTGAACTTTGATCCTTTAAATTCCCAGCCCACTTTGCAGCACCTCTTCAAAAAAATTGACATTTGGCATGCGACTGCCTGTACAAAGCATTGAGCTTTGGGTGGTGTTTTTGGAACACAGGAAGTTGCTTTCTATTGAGTCAGACTCATTAGTCCATCTAACTCAATGTTGTCTACACAGACTGGCAGAGAGGTTCTCCAGGATTTCAGTCAGGGGTTTCTCTTGGCTCAAGCTAGAGATGCTGAGGATTAAACCTGGAAAGCAGGTGCTCTCTCCCTCTCTCTCTCTGAACCATGTCCCTATCCTTAGCCTGGTTATTTGGCTCCCAGTATGTTTCCGAGCACAATTCAAAGTGTTGGTGCTGACCTTTAAAGCCCTAAACGGCCTTGGCCCAATATACCTGAAGGAGCATCTCCACCCCCATTGTTCAGCCCGGACACCGAGATCCAGCGCCGAGGGCCTTCTGGTGGTTCCCTCACTGCGAGAAGTGAGGTAATAGGGAACCAGGCAGAGGGCCTTCTCGGTGCCTGCCTGTGGAACACCCTCCCATCAGATGCCAAGGAAATAAACAACTATCTGACTTTTAGAAGACATCTGAAGGCAGCCCTGTTTAGGGAGGTTTTTTAATGTTTGATGTTTTATTATGCTTTTAATTCTGTTGGGAGCTGCCCAGAGTGGCTGGTAAAACCCAGCCAGATGGGTGGGGTTGTTGCTGTTTAGCCGTTTAGTTTTGTCCCACTCCTCGTGACCCCATAGACCAGAGCACGCCAGGCACTCCTATCTTCCACTGCCTCCCGCAGGGTGGGGTATAAATAATAAATTATTATTATTACTAACCATTTGATTTCCTATGTCTGTGATCCACTTGGGGACAAAACTATTACAACTTAGGGAAAACTGCCATCAGCTGCCATGAGCCCATGAAATAGAATGAGACATCAGTCAATCAGTCAATCAATCAATCAATCAATCAATCAATCAATCAATCAATCATACATACATATGAACAAACAAACAAACAAACAAAAACAGGTTACCAAATGTTAGTATTGCTGAGGTATCTATAATGTTCACCTGTTCACTAGCATTTAGTGATATCCAGCTAAGTTTTTCTCAGAGGAGACCCGTTGAAATTAATGGACTTAAAGACATGTTCATGAATTTAATGGATCTACCTCCAGTAAACTTTAATTGAATACCACTCTTTGCTCAGGGTTAAGAGCCACGCTGCTGTTACTTTCCATCTCCTAATTGCTCCTTCGTTTACATTTTTTAAAGACTTGTTTGGTGAAAGCAAAGTGAAAATTAAATGGTAATTAGGGAAACAATAACCAGAACAGCACAATACAGGCCAACATTGCATCAAGCAGGAAAATGTCAGGGTTTTTAAAAAACATATTTAGCTTCACAAACAGTGTACCTTCTTAATGTATATAGAAAGTCCAACATTTTAGTTAACTGCCATCTCTTGCAGCAAGGTGCTGTGGAAGAAGGCACATTTTTACGTTCTTGGGATGAAAGTCGAGAGCTCTGATAAATGACAAATAGTTTAATTTTCTCTCTTGCAGATAGAGAGTTTCCCGTGGTAATATAGTGTATTAATTTGGCCGGTGAGCACTTAAAATATGAAAAGCGGCAGAGCTCATGTGGTGCGATACAGACCCCTGAAAACAAATATCTTATAGCCCTAAACATATGTTTGATCCATAAAAACTTTTAATCTCAGTCTCCAAAATGTACACCACAAATCATTCAAAAACTTAAAGATAAGCAAGATTTTTGTTGATAAAAACATAATGGGACATATCCTCTTTGGCTGCTGGAGGAAATGAGCAGGGAGGGGGAAAAAAACCCTTCCCTGATGTATAATCAAAAGAAATAGCTCGATTTACTATCCCTGTCCTGTGCCAATATCCCCATAAGCCCCCATGGAATGGGGACTTCTGGAAGCAAATAGTTGAGCCTTTGTAGCACGAACCACGCTAACCAAAGATTGAAACGACTTCCAAGTGTCCTTGTTCTGGAAGGAAACATATGGAGAATCCCAAGTGTAAGGATAAAGTAGTTGATATTCCAAAGGAGCCTTCTGGAAGAAGAACTGAAAAAAGGTTCTCTCTCTCTCTCTCTCTCTCTCTCTCTCTCTCTCTCTCTCTCTCTCTCTCTCCCTCCCTCCTTTTAAAAAAGCAACTCTTCTGTGGACATCTACCCTGCAGGCTGACCTTGGTTGTTCTTTGTCCGCCTACTCCAAGCCATGCAATCGAAAGCCAGCCACATATAATTCATGCTTTTAACGGTTACAAAACCAGTGCCGTTTCTCGACTGCCGTCTACAAAGAAACAAAGGCACATTATTTGTGGAGTTCTTTTTTAATAGTCTGATATTGCTAGTCTCTGTAATAACGCACTGCCTTTCCAACTACTTGGTGGGTAGAACATTGAGGGTGGAAAAAGAGGAATTGCACTGCCGTTTTGGGGAGTTGTGACTGGCCCATTATCATCCTGGAACGCTAGGCTGAACACCTGCTAGATTTATCCACCGAAGAACAGATGGGGAACCTGTGGTCTTCCAGAAGTTGCTGGACTACAACTCCAATCATCCCTCCCACCTTTGGCCATGCTGGATGGGTGTTGGAGTCCAAACAGAGAACGACAGATTCCCATCCTTCCACTAAAGAGTGGGTTGATTATGACAGGTGGAGCAATTCAGGAAAAAAATGACAGTTTTTTTTGGATATATTTTTTGAGTTTGTGCAGGAGAGGACTATTGAAGGCTACTGGTCATGATGGCTACGGTCTACCTTCACAGTTGGAGGCAACAATGCTTCCAGATACCAGTTGCTGGAAACCACAGGAGGGGACAGTGCTCTTGTGCTTGAGGCATCTGGTTGGCCACTGTGATGGCCTGGGACTCGGGCTCGGACTCGGAGCCAGAGGAGTCTCAGTCCGCACCGGATCCTTTGCCTCAGGCGGCAGCTGAACCTAGTCTGGGGCCTGATTCTGAAGAGTCCTAGTCTGCACAGGTTCCCCTGCAACAAACACCAGCTGGGCCGAGTCAGGGGCCTGAGCCTGCCCTGGCTCCAGATGCAGGGAATACCTCGTTGCCTTCAGCTGGGCCATCACTTACAGCTGCTCCACTACCGGTTGGGTCAGGAGAGGCTGAGGCGGCCCCTGGGTCTAGTAACCCACTGACATCTCCCGAGCTGCAGAGACTGAGGTCTGAGAGAAGGAGAGACCTGAGTACTCGCAGGAGGAGTGCTTGCTTTTGGGCGAGACAGGGAGGTGAGTCACTGGGGGATCAGGACTGGCTGCTACCCTGAAAGAGATAAAAAGCTGCTGGACTCCACCCCAGGTTGCAGGAGCAATGTTGCTGTTTGCAGAACCTGCCTGTGGTCCCGTGCCTGATCTCGCCTGGTTTCCTGCCTTGGCCCTGTCGGACTGAGTCCTCGTGGAACCCTTGGATTCAGGACTGGACCTGGGCTGCGTTACTTGGGTTGCCCCTGGGCCCAGCACAGCCACGGTGAGAGCAAGATACTGCACTGGGTTGACAATTGGCCTGATCTAGTAGACTCTTCTTATGAGTGCTGATTTCTGGCTGCTATGTACTTGTTTGAACAAGTTCCTTCCTTCTGTCTGCCTGCCCATCATTAGTTGGGGTTGGCTGGGCAAAGAGACGGAGAATTAAATTCAGTTCACATTTTTATGCAAACTGACTTATTTCTCTCATTCCCAAGTAATACATAGATAAGAACATTATTATTATTTGGGTTTCATACTTTTCCAATTTCTGCACTATGGTTCTCGGCAGAGAGAGCGAGATGCCAAAATGCAAATAAATATGTATTTTAGGACAAACTATTTATGGAAATGCATGCAATGAGATAAAGTATGCATTTAAATACAGGTTCTGCGATAAAATGTGTGTTTCAACATTCTTGCATTTTGTGATAAACTATGCACTGGGGTGTGAATTTTCACCGATTGGTGTGGAAATGAGATGGAATGGACTTATGAATGAACGCATGGGAAATTATTTGTTACTATTTTATTATTTACTCAATTTCTACACTGCCCTTCATTCAAGGATCACAATGCGGTTTACAATATAAAAACACAAAAATACACAACATAGTAAAAAAACAAACAAAAAACTATTCCCTCCATGCAGTATTATTAATACACATCACTTGGGAAGACAGGTGAACTAATGCCAGTGTACTGGAAGAAGCAAAGATCATCAGTGCCAAAGCAATGATTCTTCAACATCAACTTCGTTGGACTGGTCATGTTGTGCCGATGCCTGATTATCGTATTCCAAAGCAACTACTCTATTCCGAACTTAAAAATGGAAAGCGTAATGCTGGTGGTCAACAAAAGAGGTTTAAAGATTCTCTCTAGGCAAATCTAAAAAAATGTAGTATAAATACCGACAACTGGGAAACACTTGCCTGCGAGTGCTCCAGTTGGAGAACAGCTTTTACCAAAGGTGTCATGGGCTTTGAAGAAGCTCGAACTCAGGACAAAAGGGAGAAATGTGCTGAGAGGAAGGCACATTTGGCAAACCCTCACCATGATCAACCCTCACCCAGAAACATATGTCCCCACTGTGGAACGATGTGTGTATCCAGAATTGGCCTTCACTATTAAAACTGTGTTTATGGAAGACAATCTTACTCGGCTACGAGTGCTTGCCAAAGAAGAAGCAGAAATTAAGGATGATATGGGTCAGGACCATAAAGAAGGCTGGACCATAAAGAAGGCTGATTGCCGAAGAATGGATGCTTTTGAATTATGGTGCTGGAGGAGACTCTTGAGAGTCCCATGGACTGCAAGAAGATCAAACCTATCCATTCTGAAGGAAATCAGCCCTGAGTGCTGACTGGAAGGACAGATCGTGAAGCTGGGGCTCCAATACTTTGGCCACCTCATGAGAAGAGAAGACTCCCTGGAAAAGACCCTGATGCTGGGAAAGATGGAGGGCACAAGGAGAAGGGGACGACAGAGGATGAGATGGTTGGATGGTGTTCTTGAAGCTACCAGCATGAGTTTGACCAAACTGCGGGAGGCAGTGGAGGACAGAAGTGCCTGGCGTGCTCTGGTCCATGGGGTCACGAAGAGTCGGACACGACTAAACAACAACAACATGGGTCAGGAACAGATTATGAGCATAAGAGTCCTGCTGAACGAGGCCAGAGGTCCGTCTACTATAGCATCCTGTTCTCACCAACCAAATGCCAACCAAATGCCTATGAGCAGGGCCTGAACACAACAGCTCTCTCCCCACTTGTGATTCCCAGTAGACTGATCTACACATCTATAGATTGTCAGAACATGAGTGTACTGGAGATGGGGGGAGACGATGCTGTTTCCTCAGGAAATGTTGAATACATTGGCCATTACTAATGTCATTGGAGGGATGTTTGCCAGATCATGTTGGAACTCGGAGCAGGAGTTGTTGTTGGAAATAGCACCAAATTATTAGGCACACGTCTCCATTGCTGATGACTGAGTTAATAGTATGACTGTTCTCCGGTGCGAGAGAGAAAGCGATCGCAATAGCAGCTCCTCCCTCCCGCTCACACCTGCTGATGACCTTGAAGACATATTGCCATATGGTCTTGCAAACATTATAATATATCAACCCTTGTTTGCCAGATGTTGTTGGATGCAGGAAGACGGTGGTTGCAGAGGCACAGTGATTATTTAGTTAGCACAATGAATCTGGCAAAATTGAAACAATTTTCTTTTGGCTTGGTGTTTGCTGCCTGGGCTTTAAAACTGAGACCAGAGAGGATGGGGAACGTCAGCTATTTAAAGTGGTGTAAATTTAAGGAACCGTGTAAATGTTACACAGAGGCAAGGGCATGTGAATTTGCTTCCTCTACTGAAGTGAATAAGGAGCCAATAAAGTGAATAAGAGTGCCAATGATGTAAGAAATGGGTGCTTGAGGATGGTGTGTGCTTGTTTCACTCACAAGGATGGGAGTAGCAGCAGTTCTAAGGACAAAACACCCTTGTAGTCTATTGGCTCAGAGTATGAACTGAACTATAGCTTAATTTTTACTCCTGTCTTAAAGCTCAGCAGGTCTTTTTATGTTTGGAAATAAAATGCGTGCTATATTTGTTCCTATAGAAATAGAAACGTAAGGCTGTTGTCATACTACAGTTTGTATGGCCACCTGTAGGTGAGCAAACAGTGGAAGGGGGCAGGCAGCTCAGATGAGCTGTTTACAAGAAAGTGGGGTGGGGGTGGGGGTGGTTGCCAAGATGGGTGTTTGTACACAGCCTTGTCAACTGGCATGGTAGAGTAGTAGAGGTATTCAGGTGAATGGGGTGGAACCAACTGAGGAGGGCATCTTTTTAACAACCAACTGATTTGAGACTTGCCCCAGAGTGGGGCGCATGTGGGATAAAGCTTATCCAACAAGATATGCACTCTTCTTTTCCCATTCCAAGTCCCCCATCTCCATAGATTGAGCAAATCATGGTGCCTTCCTTGGTGACCATCATAGCTGACCAGGGGCTTGAATCTGGGTCTTCCGTGTTCAAATGCAACACTCCAGCCATTGTACTGCATTGGTTTTTGGGGCCGGCCACCCATACAAGAGCTCATTACACTTTATAGTTTAATCAGGCAGGACACTCAAGCCATTGTTAATGCATTCTAACAGCATCTACATGTTTAGGACCTCTCTTTATGTTCTCTTTATGTCAGTGGGTCTCTCTTTCTCTCTCTTCCCGTCTTCTGTTTTTATACGTGTCCTCTTCTGACCCCATAAGAGCCCTTTAAAAAAACCCACACCAAACAAGAGCTCCCTTTTCTTTTTCATCCATAGTGATTGTTTCTCTTTAATTGGCAGGTTTGCATTGAAGGTTGCCAAAACCAGCAGATTCATTTTGTTTCCCCCTCATTCTGCAAAGTGAGGGGACCAGGGATAGTGGCGTTGGCTGGAGTGGGAGGAGGAATGAGCTGGTTTTTTTTTTGCAATGGACTGACCCAGTTCACTGGTCCCCAACTAATTTGTGGAATGGAATGCAACTGCCATCCCAATTCCACACTTCTTCAGATTTCGGTGTGCAAGAAGTGCACCCCAAAATATGCTTTTTAATGGTTAAATCGTGCACAAAATATGTCGTTTACAGAAAAGTGAATTGGAAAAAATGGGTATTTTGGGGAAAATGTGTACTAACATGCATATAATAATGCACACATACAAGAGGTGACATGATAGAGGTTTATAAGATACATGGCAAGGAGACAGAGTGGATAAAGGAAAGCTTTTCTCCATCTCTCAGAACACTAGAGCTCATCAACATTCAATGAAGCTGAGTGTTGGAAGATTCGGAACAGACGAAAGGAAGCACTCCTTCACACAGTGAATAGATGAACTGTGGAATTCATTTCCACAGGATTCAGTGATGGCCATCGGCTTGAATGGCGTTAAAAGAGGGTTGGACAAATTCATGGAGGAAAGGGTTATTGATGGCTAATAGCCACGATGGAAGCTGTGGTGCCCCTCCACAGTTGGGGGCAGAAATGCTTTCGAATACCAGTTTGTAGAATCAAAGAATTGTGGAGTTGGAAGGGACCCCAAGGGTCATCTAGTCCAATGCCCTGCAATGAAGGAATCTCAGCTAAAGCATCCATGACAGGTGGCCATCCAACCTCTTCTTAGAAACCTCCAAAGAAGGAGAGTCCACAACCTCAAGGGAGACCATTCTACTGTCAAACAGCTCTTGCCATCAGAAAGTTCTTCCGGATGTTTAGTCAGAATCTCTGTTCTTGTAACTTGAATCCATTGGTTTGAGTCCTACCCTCCAGAACAGGAGAAAACAAGCTCGCTCCATCTTCCTTATATTCTTGGCCGAGTTTGATTTCCAGCAGATATACAGTTGCTTGAAACCACGGGAGGTAAGAGTGCTTTTGTGCTTAGGTCCTGAGTGCTCTTCCCACAGGCATCTGGTTGGCCACTGTGAGAACAGGATGATAGACTAGATGGGCCAATGGCTTGATCCTGCAAGATCTTCTTATTTTCTCATGTTTTTCATGAGTATATTTTTCATGCACTCTTTCCAAAAATCCACACAAAATGAGAGGAACGGAACTCTATGACAGAGCACCAGCAAGAATGAAGCAAGATGGAATTAGATTGAACTGTTCGTCCTTAATGCTCCGATTATTGGCTTTGGTCCATTTCCCACATCTTCCTCTTCCAATGACCTCCATTTTATTCCAGCCATGTAAGTCTCATTCTCCAGGTTCAACCAATTCCACCGGGACCAGCAGTCCCTGGCGTGTTACTTTGCCTCTCCAGCAGTCTAGCTGAGTTGTTCTAATGCCAAAGCAATGGCTGCCCTTGGAGGAGAGATGTCACGATGAAACGCCTGCATTTTAAAACATCTAGCCAGGCAAGGAGCTGCGCTTTTGACATTGCAATGTCCCCTTAAACTCTTTATGACTTGGAGAGGATGTGCTTCGACTGGCAACATTTCCTAGGAGAAGCGGAAAGGAGTTCAGAGGGAAGTCACTAACAAAGATGGTCGACCGAGAGCATGGAAGAACTTGCGTAGAGGTCAGAAGGATATTGAGAGCATGAAGCCAATTGCGCTCCGCAGCAGAGAAGGCCATGAAAATGTCAGAGGAGATGATGGGAAGACCTGCCTATGAACGGGGTGGGGAACATGCGCTCACTTCAGACGTTGTTGGACTCTGACTCCCATCATTCCTGACAATTAGTTGTGCAATCTGGGACTGATGGGAGTTGGAGTCAACAGCATCTGGAGGGCCACAGTTTCCCCAGCTCTGGTCTTAGAGGCCTCAGACACAATACAGAAGGAAGTCTATGGCCGGGTTCATGCACTACTCCTCCATGGAGATAATTGGGAAGCAGGAATGCGCGTAATTAATAATACTACTATTATTAATACAGTGGTACCTCGGGTTAAGAACTTAATTCGTTCTGGAGGTCCGTTCTTAACCTGAAACTGTTCTTAACCTGAGGTACCACTTTAGCTAATGGGGCCTCCCGCTGCCGCCACGCTGCCAGCACACGATTTCTGTTCTCATCCTGAAGCAAAGTTCTTAACCCGAGGTACTATTTCTGGGTTAGCGGAGTCTGTAACCTGAAGCCTCTGTAACCTGAAGCGTACAGAGGTACCACTGTAATGACAACTCAGTGGTAGAGCTTCTGACTTGCAAGTTCAACCCTTGACATCCCCAGTTAGCAATAGGAGGACACCCTGGAAAACTGCTGCCAGTCACTTTGGACAATCCTGAGGTAGTTCATTCAGTGGTCTGACTCAGTATAAGGCAACTTCCTCAAGATTTGCCTCAGATCGCTTTGGAGAGACCCCTGACAGTCCAAGTGGACTAGCTTCACAAATAATCTGACCTGGACTAAAGCCATGTCTGATGGTCTCTCTCAGGGGTCAGCAACCTTTTTCAGCAGGTGTCCGGTCCACTGTCCCTCAGACCATGTGGTGGGCTGGACTGTATTTTGAAAATAAATAAATAACCAAATTCCTATGCCCCACAAATAACCCAGAGATGCATTTTAAATAAAAGGACACATTCTACTTATCTAAAAACACCAGGCAGGTCCCACAAATAACCCAGAGATGCATTTTAAATAAAAGGACACATTCTACTCATGTAAAAACACGCTGATTCCCAGACCGTCCGTGGGCTGGACTGAGAAGGCAATTGGGCTGGATCCGGACCTTGGGCCTTAGTTTGCCTACCCATGGTCTCTCTGCATCAGTCAATGGATGTCCTATGCTTAATGACAGGCAAGAAAGAAACAGATGTGGAAAAATCTGGAATGTTCACTTTTTCAAGTGAAGTGGACACGAAGGGAAACACCATCAGCTATCAAGATATTATTTATTTGTTTGGTTATTTGCAGCATTTATACCCCACCCTTTAGCCAAAAAAGGACCTCTCAGCGGCTTACAATAGCAAGGAAACACAGGCTCGCAAGCTAACCAGAGGTGAGGAAAAAGGAAGAGGAGGTATGAGGAAAAAGGAAGAGGAGGGAGGAGGGGAAAACGAGCTCAAGCACAAGGTCTTCATGGTAGCGCAAGAATATTCAGGACCAGGGCAGGTGGGTGCAACATTTTGGCCAGGAAGACAGAGCAGCTCTTGCAACACCATTCTTACGGCTGAAGTACATCAAGGCATGTGAGTGTATGGTTAAAACACACGCCCAGGCTTCTTTCAGAAGCAGATGCAGTTGATTTGTCAGGACAGTTCCTCTTAGTCAAAGCCGCTGGATTGAGATGACATGCCAGCCTCCTGGGAAAGGAAGCCAGCGCATAGCCATATCCCTGCACATCAGTGCGGAAGAGATGAGGCAGTGCTGGATGATTAGGAGAAGCTTCCTGACTGCTTCCTTATGCCAGAGGAGCACGGCTTGTTAGCAGCTCTTTCTCCACGGGGGAATTATGGCATGATTGGAAATGCACACACACACACACACACACACACACACACACACACACAGCCTTGCACATTGAATATAATTATTATAAACACTTGGGTGATTTACAGCTGAGAGAAGCAAAAAGGAAAGAAAGAAAGAAAACACCAGGCAATGATTAAAAACAGAAGCAGGCTGGTGCAGGGTAGAAATAATTCAGCGAAAAGGTCAGAGGCAGGTAGCTAGGTTGGTTCATTACAGCAAAATTCACGAGGCCGGTAAAATAACAGGATTATGAGGACAGAGAACTCCTGGAGCTCAGGGGAGCACTGAGGATTGTCAAGGACTTCAATCTTTGATAATTCTGGCATGGATTGACTCGTTGGGTACATCCTGGACTAATGTGGGAATTGAAATTTAGTTATAGTGGTACCTTGGTAGTCAAACAGCTTGGCTCCCGAACAATTCAGCTTCCGAACGCTGAAAACCTGGACGTAAGTGTTCCCGTTTGCTAACGTTTTTTGGAAGTTGAACGTCCAGCACGGCTTCAGCAGCTTCCAATTGAGTGCCTTGGTTTTTTAACGTTTTGGGAATTTGAGCAGACTCCTGGAACTGATTAAGTTCAACAACCAAGGTACCACCGTATAGGTTTTTAGTTATGAGCCAGCCAGTGTTGGACTAGGGCAAGCAGGCAAACCAGAGTTCAAATTGCCACTGGGCTGTAAAGCTCACTGGGTGACTTTTGGATCGGTCACCAGAAACACAAGAAGAGCCTGCTAGATCAGGCCAATGGCCATTCTAGCCCAGCATCCTGTTGTCACAGTAGCCAGCCAGATGCCTGTGGGGAAGGTGGAAGAAAGGTGTGCAGTTGCAGGTGGGAATGTGTGCACAGGTAGATGAGATCAATCAGCTTGCCGCAAGACAACAGTCAACTTCCACCACTTCTGAAAAAATCCTAAACCAAACCGGGGAAACCAAGAAATGACCCTACTATTCCTCATCTGAAGCTCAACATCAAAAAAACCAAGATCATGGCCGCTGGTCCCATCACCTCCTGGCAAACAGAAGGGGAAGAAATGGAGGCAGTAGAGATTTTACTTTCTTGGGCTCCATGATCACTGCAGATGGTGACAGCAGTCACAAAATTAAAAGACGCCTGCTTCTAGGGAGAAGAGCAATGACAAACCTAGACACAAACTTAAAAAGCAGAGATATCACCTTGCCAACAAAGGTCCATATAGTTAAAGCTATGGTTTTCCCAGTAGTGATGTATGGAAGTGAGAGCTGGACCATAAAGAAGGCTGATTGCCGAAGAATTGATGCTTTTGAATTATGGTGCTGGAGGAGACTCTTGAGAGTCCCATGGACTGCAAGAAGATCAAACCTATCCATTCTGAAGGAAATCAGCCCTGAGTGCTCACTGGAAGGACAGATTGTGAAGCTGAGGCTCCAATACTTTGGCCACCTCATGAGAAGACTCGACTCCCTGGAAAAGACCCTGATGTTGGGAAAGATTGAGAGCACAAAGAGAAGGGGACAACAGAGGACGAGAGGGCTGGACAGTGTTCTCGAAGCTACCAGCATGAGTTTGACCAAACTGCGGGAGGCAGTGGAAGACAGGAGTGCCTGGCATGCTCTGGTCCATGGGGTCACGAAGAGTCGGACACGACTAAACAACAACATTCCTCATCCACAAAGCACCCACACAACCTTCCCGTTTACTTAACACTTAACTCAGAATGGCTCTTTAAATAGCTGTGCCCAGGAGACAGTGGGGAGAAAGGAAGACCTCTATCCTTCTCCTGCCAGCTTTTCATCTGGACACTCTCTGCAGATACAGATAGGTAGCCGTGTTGGTCTGCCATAGTCAAAACAAAAAAAATTCCTTCCAGTAGCACCTTAAAGACCAACTAAGTTAGTTCTTGGTATGAGCTTTCGTGTGCATGCACACTTCTTCAGATACACTGAAACAGAAGTTTCCAGACCCTTCTATATAGTGAGAAGGTGGGGAGGGGTATTACTCAGAAGGGTGGTGGGAATGGGTAATTGGCAGATAGCTGTGATGAGCCTGTTGACGACTCTTAACGACTGCAATAGGTCTTACAGGAAAAAGCAAGGGGTGAGAAGGTGAAAAATGGCTTTGTCACTATATAGAAGGGTCTGGAAACTTCTGTTTCAGTGTATCTGAAGAAGTGTGCATGCACACAAAAGCTCATACCAAGAACTAACTTAGTTGGTCTTTAAGGTGCTACTGGAAGGAATTTTTTTTGTTTTGACTCTCTGCAGAGTTTTCTCTCTCTGGTTTTCCAGGGGAAGCCTGCCGTAGCAAAGAGTGATTTCCTCTTTCTTTCTGATGGAAACTTTTGAGTGTGTGTGTGTGTGTGTGTGTGTGTGTGTTAGGGTCACCGGGAGTCAGAGAAAGAGTTTCAGGCAGAGAAGGGGGTGCATCTGGCCCAGAGACTGCCAGTTGGCTATCCTTGACCCAGACACATGTAGTGTTTACAATCCCTCCCCCCACCGCATGCAGTTGTCAGTTGTGACGAGTTGCCAAAACATGTCAGCAAATGAATGTGTCTTGTTCACACTCAAGCGGTGCACTGGCTGTCAAGCCATCGAGTTGTTTCTCTTAAATTGGAGTGCAGTACTGATGTCTCCGAAGGCCGCCTTGGAAGTTGATTTATAAATGACAGTTGCTGCAGGACTTTGGGCCAAGGCTTCCCAAACTTCTGAGAGCCAAGCTGCTTCCTGAATTAAAATTCAGAGGCGCCCTGTATGCTCTTATGGCCCCCCAAATGGGGAGTTTTAGAGCATTTGAAGAGGGAACTTCCACAAATGTCAGTGTACCCGCCAGCACCTCATTTCAGCCCCTGAAAAAAGTGTTCCTCAAAAATCCACAACACTATTTGCTCTTCCTGCTTAGTTCCTGTTTGCACTGGCTCCGTCCCTGCAAACAGGCATTCATTTGACTGGATGCGCGGATTAGACACCCTCTGTGCTGGTCCCGGGGGGAAGGTACTGTTACCGTAGTCAGAGTTCACAAGATGTGAGGCGTGGTCCGAAGCAGGGAGCTGGGCGGGGACAGGAACTCTCGAAGACCAGAAGCAGGAAGCCGGGCAGGGAACAAGCACGCTGGAAGGTCAGAAGCAGATGGCCGGGCAAGGAACAGGAACACTGGAAGGTCCGAAACAGGGAGCCGGGCGGGAACAGGAACGCTGGAAGGTCAGAAACAGGAAGCCGGGAGAGGAACAGGAACACTGGAAGTTCAGGTCTAGGTCCGGGTAAGAGCAGGTACTCCACAACGACGTTGCTCCCGCAACCTGGGACCGGGCTGACTGACCTTATCTTCTCTAAGGCCAGGGGCGGTCCCGGCCCCCAGGAGCCCCGCCTCTCCTGGCCTTAAGGCGAGCACTCCTCCTGGGAGCAACCAGTTCCCTTCGCCTCTCTGCCCTAAGCCTCTGCAGTTCAGGAGAGGCCGAAGGGTTACTGGGCCCCGGGGGAGGCTCACCTGTAGACACTGAGTCCTCAACCACCTCTGGGGCCAGAATGGTTTCACCTGGTGCCTGCTCCTGAGGATCTGACACAGGTGCAGGCTCCTCAGAATCTAGGCCTTGCCGCAGTTCAGCCGGCCCTGGAGGCGGGGACTCCTGTGCAGGCTGGGATTCCTCTGGTTCAGCCTCTGAATCGGAATCCCTGGCCATCACACCCTCCCTCCTTTCCACTCTGAAGGAGGTGCAAGAGCTTCTCTCTGTGGGTGAATGTGGTGGCAGCTGATGCCAAATCTGGAAACGGGGATGGGGAGAAATTCAATGTTGGTCACATAAAGGCTAACCTACCAAATTCACATTTCCTGAAACAATACGAGAACTGAAACACAGCCATCCATCGAAATTCACGAGGCAGGTTCTCTGGCCAACAAATGCGTGTGAAAGTTCATATACCAAGCGTGCATGATAGTATTAATGGAAATGACATACAGAAACGCATTCTGTTGCATGAAGTTGCTTTGCAAAAAATGTGTATGAGGAGAAAGTAGCACTGGAACGTGCAATTATAGCTGATGGGGTGCTCTTGTGCAACAAACCCACTTCCCCAAAGGATCTGAGTTCTTTGTGATAAGGAAAGCAATGGGGAAAATGTACTGGGAGGTGCAGGATAACACTTGCTTTGATGCAAAGTCCTCTAACCTTCCTGCAGACAAATACTCATGAAAAAGCCAACATCACACTACAAACAAATCAGAAGGAATGCTTAATATAAGCAGGTCATTTGCAAGCACCCTGGTTCTCGAAGATACATGTAACTCACCGGGCTCATGTTATTGTGTCTGCCAAAGGGCTGAATCCCTCCCCTCAAGGACGTTGACCAAGAACACACCCTCCATCCCTGGGCCCTCAAAACGTAAATTGGTAGGCTATGCTTGGCTAGGTTGGTTACAAGTGGTACAATTAGCTCAGTGGTAGAACATCCATCCAAAGTCCAGTCTGTGGCATCTCCAGGCTGGGCCAGGGAAGACCAGGGAGCTGCTGATGGCCAGTGCAGACCATACTGAGCTAGAAGGACCAATGATTTGACTTGGCACAAGCTGCAGTGGTACCTTGGTTCCCAAACATAATCTATTCCGGAAGTCCATTCCAAAACCAAAGCGTTCCAAAACCAAGGCACGCTTTCCCATAGAAAGTAATGCAAAGTGGATTAACCCATTCCATACTTTTTTTACCCCTCCCCCAAAACATGAATTTTACTATCTAACGAGACCAATGATCCATAAAATGAAAGCAATAAACAATGTACTACAGTCTCAGAATCAATCAATCAATCAATCAATCAGTAGCTAAACTGGATTCCACACAGTCACAAAAACAAAACAAAAAGAGCCACAAAAACACAACAGAAGTAGCAAAAACAGACAGACCTCAGCGTAACACTCAATTTGGAAGTGTAACACTCAAAACGGAGCACGTTCGGCTTCCAAAAAAAATTGCAAGCCAGAACGCTTACTTCCGGGTTTACAGTGTTTGGGTTCCAAGTTGTTTGAGGACCAAAGCATTTGAGAACCAAGGTACCACTGTATAGGTTTGAGGTTATAGACAGGGGCCGAGCGCGGAGAGGGCCAGGGGAGCCATAGCCCCAGGCACATGATTTTGAGGGGACGCAAACCAGAAGTCCCCACGGAGCGATCTTCATCCGCCCTGCCTGCTGCCAGGGCCCCAGAGCCCAGCTTGGCCTTGTAGCTGCACCCTGGCCGCCTCACTGAATGCTCCCCTCGGCATTGATGGGGGAAAGTACCAGCCAAGGGCCACACCAGCCAGCTGTGCTCCTCTCTGCGGGGGCAGGTGGACAGGGGGCACAACGCAGCCCTTGAACACTCCATGCCCCATGCCTGCCTTGTGGTGTCAACAGCTAGGTCTGTTCTGGTCTGGCTGGTTTTGTTCACCCATCATGCCCCAACCGTTGTCTGGCTTGGCTCACCCGCATGTGCATGTATGCAGTGGCGTAGCGTGGGGAGTGCAGGGGGGGCTGGCCGCACCAGGTGCAACACCTGAGGGTTAGGGTTAGGGGGCGCAAATCCACGGGTTAGGGGGCGCAAATTACTTGCCTTGCCCCGGGTGCTGTCAACCCACACTACGCCACTGCATGTATGCCCTGGGAGCCAGCAAAGGTTGCCACGCCACTTGACCTATGCCACTTGCCATGCCAGATGACCTATGTGGACGGTTAAACCTAATCTGGTCATTCTTTTTCCTTGTCAGAAATGAGCCCAGCAACAACTGCCAAGGAGGCAGAGTTGGCTTAAAATTTCCTCTCGTTCAAAAAGTGGAGTGGTGGGGGAGAGGAAAAGGGAGTTGTAGCCATAACTCTTTGCCTGGCTTAAGTCAACAACACACATTACAAAGAGGAAGATGCTTGTCCGCTGGGACTTTGCGCCGACTCATAGGCTGCGAGAGAAACGCCGAGTGAGGTGGTTTTCTTTTCTTCTGATCCGAAAAAAGGGAGAGAGAGGGAGAAGGCGAAGGCGCATTCCCAACAGCTGACTGCCTTTTTGCTACTTTAATTTGATACTACAGATGTTTTATTAAGTGAATTGTAATATCCTCTTACCTAGAAAGTAAAACATCAGGTGGTGATGTAATGGGAAGCCGCTCTTTTTATGTTCCTCCTGCTCCTTCTTTCTTGGCCTTTATTCGTTTAAGTGCATAGACAGGTGTTTTGAATAAGTCAGACGCACAGCTTTTTATGCACTTTGAATCTCACATTCCTTGTTCTACAGTTTATCCAGGCCATATATTAACGTATTTGGCATGTCTAGTCCCAGAGCGGGGGGCAGTGTTGGTGGGGGCGGCGGACAAACCGGGAGTGAAATGTTATGGTTCATGGCTTAATCGTGCTCTTAAAGCATAAAACAAAACCAACTTTCTGCAAGGGGTTGGGGCCCCAGTTGCTGTTGCTTAAGGAGTTCCTTGCAGATGGAAAGCTAGCACTTCAGGTCGTCTTCTTCTTCATCATCTTATTTCATTTCATTTAGTTAGGGTTGCCATATTTTGAAGAGCAAAAGAGAGGACGCTATGACGACTCTCATTTTAAATACCCTTACTATGTGTAGGCTATAGAAGCTGTGATATATTGCTGAGAGGGGCAAGAGAAGAGAAGAGGAAAGCAAGTCTTCAGCCGCCAGTAATGCCTATGTCTCCTCCAGACAGTATAGCCAGAGACATTTTGGAAAATTTCTAAAATCCACCCGGAGAGAAATTTTACCCCTGAAAAAGAGGATGTGTCCTGGAAAAAGCGGACACATGGCAACCCTAAAGTTCATTTGTTTTATATATTTATATACTGCCCTCTCACAAAGCATCAGGACAGTGAACAGTAACATAAATAAAAACCTTTAAAAGGACAACAAACAGAAAAAAGAAAAACACAAGAAAGTATAAAAACACAAAAATACAAAATTACAAAATGCAAAAATACAAACATTTAACATAAAAAGAAAAAAGGCACACAAAAATAAAACAAAAATCCCTCTTTTTTAATTTCTCATCTTTGATTAACTTATTTTCCTGACTTCCTCATGCCTCCCTTTTTTGTATCCCTTTTAAAAATTGGTTCAGCAAATTCATATCCTATTAGTTTATCCTTAATTGTTTTTCCTCACATATTATAACTTCAAATTTTCATCTATTATCAATCCAATCTTACATTTTACCTTGTTGCTAGAACCCCTTCATTTCATTTCAATGTCATCAACATTCAGAAATTTTACAATGTTTCTGTAAATAAATTTTAAATTTCCTCCAATCTTCTTCCACCAACTCTTCTCCCTGGTCTCAGATTCTGCCAGTCGTTTCCACCATTTCCATGTAGTCTATTACTTGCATCTGCATTTTCTGTTTGTTGTTCTGCAATTTCTTTATTGTTAAAACTTAATAAAATATTATCATAAAAAACACCTTAAAAGGAGCACAGAACGATTATTAAAAAGATTCGCCACTCAACAGCTGCCCAGGTTTGTTGACAAGAGACCCCTGAAAGTCAAATGTGAGGATTCCTGTCTCTGCTGGAAGAGTGGTCCACAGCGTTGGACTGGTAGGTCTAAATGCTTGACTTCTGCTTGAGTCAGGACTCTGTAACACAGGGGTCAACTAAGAGTCATCCTCTGGATTATCTCAGTGATTCTGCTGGGATTTAAGGGCGAAGGTGGTCCTTATAGTATTGTAGACCCATTGTTCTTGGCAACCGTCTGTCTCAGGAGACAGTGAAGGAGTACATGCCTTTGGGGGTGAAGTCAAAGTGTTGGAGAGTTGCAAGGTCTGTTGTGGTTGTAGACACTGATATGGGAAAGACATGTTTTGTTGGGGCAGATGAAGGCGTCCAGTTGTGCTGCTGCAGATGCAACATGGCATTTCTTCTCTCTCTACTCCTCCCAGTCGTCATTTGCCCTCTGGTCACTTCTATGGATACAAGGCCTGATTGTCTCCAGGCACTATGGGATTCCCACAGACAGGGTTGATGTTGCCAGCCTATATCTCACATTTGTAGAAATCTTTGTGACACAGAGTTGGTCTGCCAACAGGCCTGGGGCCTAAAGCCAGCTCCCTATAGAGCACATCCCTGGGCATCCCGCCATCTTCCATTCTGTGGATATGGCAAAGCCAGCATAGATGTTGCTGAGACAGGAGTGTGGACATTCTGGGAATGTGGGCTTGGGAGATATATTCCACTTGGCTAATTGGTACTGGCTTTTGGTTTTTCACCTACCTTGTAGCAAATCATCACAACTTTGTAAGGTTTGGCAGTTTGGCATTGGAGTATTTGGTTGGAGGTGAGGGGAGGTAGTGGTCATCACCTACCCCAGCTGCTGAGATTTCTGTTAAAGGAATCCGAGGGCCATGGCACAGCCCCTAGCAGTGACCCAGGGGGAGTTCCTAGTTGATGTGCTTCAGCAGGGCTCCCCCTACTGGTGGTTAACCCTTCCAAGACTCCCTGCGGACTGGCAGGAGTCAGATATAGTCATATGGTTTCCAATGCCTAAGCCAATGCCGCTCACATTCTATAACCAATGAAGCTGTGACCTTTTTTGCCCATTAACCTAAAATGCTGTTTCATATGTCTTTATCCCACTTCCTGGGAGGGTTTGGGGCCTTGCCATGCAATACATCTTTGTTTGAGACTCTGTGCTGCCATATGATACCCAAAATCTTCCTGATGCAATGCACGTGGAAGGTATTGAGGCTTCACACCTGAATGTTGTTAGTTACCCATGACTCACTTCCATAAAGCAGCGTGCTCAACATGCAAGCCTGGTAGACCTTCATCTTGATAGTGGTTGTTAGTGACCCAAGGCTCTGTATATCATCCTAGGGATGTGGGTGGCGCTGTGGGCTAAACCATTGAGCCTCTTGGGCTTGCCGATCAGAAGGTCAGTGGTTCGAATCCCTGTGACAGAGTGAGCTCCCATTGCTCTGTCCCTGCTCCTGCCAACCTAGCAGTTTGAAAGCATGCCAGTGCAAGATAAATAGGTACCACTGAGGCGGGAAGGTAAAAGGCATTTCCGTGTGTTCTGGTTTCCGTCACGGTGTCCCATTGCACCAGAAGCTGTTTAGTCATGCTCGCCACATGACTCGGAAAGCTGTCTGCCGACAAACGCCGGCTCCCATGGCCTGAAAGCGAGTTGAGCGCCACCATCCCATAGTTACCTTTGACTGGACTTAACTGTCCAGGGGTCCTTTACCTTTACCTTACTTTGCCTTGTATATCAACATAAGAGCCTTGAATCTGGACTGGTAGCATATGGGCAGTTTTGTTTATGCAGTTGTCATTTCTTACCCAGAGGAGAGCACTCCTCCATGTGAAACATTCTTCCACTTTGAAGCGGTGCAACCCAGATGGTGGTTTGTCATCTCACCGAAATCTAGGGCATAGTCTCCGGCGCTTGCTGAATCAAATTGGAAATTAGGATTAGCATGTTATTCCCCCAGCTCATTGGCTAAAAACTGTACTCCCAGTTTTTAAAAGCCTTGTGCAATAATGAAGGTTTCTAGTGTTTAAAATAAAAAGTAATTCTCATATGGGGTGGGGGGACGACGACAAGGATCGTGTATTTCTTTAGGGCAAAAAGAAACTTTGCAAGGAACAACATAGAATTTAACATGAAACACTGCAAGTGGAATGAGGAGATGGCGGTAATTATTGCCTGAAGTTTCCCCAACTCCTGCAGTAAGAGAAAGGGACCCTGTCACCTCCATTTACATTCTAATTTTCTCTCCAAATAGGGTTCCTTTCTTCCGGCCCTCAAATATATAACATGTGTTTGCACTGGAATATTCATTTTGTGCGTGTGCAACAGAGGAAGAAGGAAAAGGGATGAAGAATGGCCGATTCTAGTTGAAACAAATAAACTAGTAGATTGGCACCCAAACCAAGATTTGAGGCAAACATGGAATGATTTCACAGTGAACACAATTCATCACACATGTATGGCATCTCACTAAGGATAGATGAATTGGTCAATTTTCATTTCTTCTGTTTCCAGTCTTAAGTGGAGATTGCTACATTTCTGCACCAGTGTACAACTCTTTCTCTTAAAAAAAATCTTTGCAAAAAATCGCCAGCATTTTAGTACACATTTTCTTCCTATATATACACATGTTCGCAGTGTTGTTTTTACTTTGACAGGGACTTCATCCACACATTCCCCAAATATACACATTTCCCCACATCTTTTTCCGTTGGGGAACCTCATCACGAATTTCAGAGAAATACAAATTTTGAATGACAGCGGCATTTGGTTCATGCATTGTTTCATGAGTGGATTTGGTTCATGTTGCAAATATGAATTGAACTGAATTCCATCCCTTTTTTTACATCTTCCTGGGGACTTGAAATACTAGCTTCCTATTTTTTGCTTTTTGGGTTTTCAACGATAGGTTGGCGCCCAAGCACCTAGCAGGGCACAATAAACAGCCAGTGGACTATTTCGTAGGTGACAAATTTTACAGATATACCTTGGCCAAGAGGAGATCATAGAATCAGGAAGACACAGGTTTGATATGATAGCCATCTTCAAAAATCTCAAGGGCTGTTACGTAGAAGATGAAGAAATCTTGTTTTCTCCTCCTCTGGAGGGTAGGACTCAAACCAATGGATTAAAAGTACAAGAAAGGAGATTCTGACTAAACATCAGGAAGAACTTTCTAACAGCAAGGGTTGTTTGACAGTGAAGCGGTCTCCCTTGGGAGGTTGTGGACTCTCCTTCCTTGCAGACTTTTAAACTTCTTCTTCTTTGGCAATCACTCGTAGCCGAGTAAGATTGTCTTCCATAAACACGGTTTTAACAATGAGTCTGTAAGTGACTGTGGAGGCCAATTCTGGATCCACACATCCTTCCACAGTGGGGACATTGGTTTCCGGGTGGGAGTTGATCACGGTGTGGATTTGCCAAGCGTGCCTTCCTCTTAGCATGTTTCTCCCTTGCATCCTGCTCTGTTCCGGTGACATGAAGTAGTCACGACAAACAGGTAGATTCCTATCTGCTGCAGCCTTCATCTGCCTTCACAGCCGTTGTAACATTCCGCTTGTTATCATCCGCCTGTTCTGCCGTTGAGGACTTCTTGGATTATTCTTTGTCTAGCTCCTTCCCTTTGACCTTACTGTCTTGGGTGACTCTGCTGGGAGTACGAGATTCCCGACGGCTTCACTCACAAGGGCCATAGGAAAATGCAAGCCCACTCACCACAACAAGGTGATGATCCAGCGAGCAGGAGGCTTTTAAGCAGAGGTTGGATGGCCATCTGTCATGGATGCTTTAGCTGAGATTCCTGCATTGCAGGGAGTTGGACTTGATGACGCTCACAGTCCCTTCTACATTTCTATGATTCTATGATTTGGATTACAGAAGCCATTTTATTTATTCATTCAGTATATTTATAGCCCACCTGGGAGCCTGTCCTGGGGTGAGTGGCGTCTTAGAGACCCTATGAAATGGGAGCCTCAGTGAAAGACAAGGTACTCTAATGTACAGGAATTTCATTGCATTTAATCCTTTGGTATAGATACAGTTGTCTTTGTCTATGGAGTTTTCTTGGCAGGGATACTGGAGTGGCTTGCTGGTTCCTGCTCCAGGTGGATCACGTTTGGTCAAAACTCTCCACTATGACCTGTCCATCTTGGGTGCCCTGCTCGGCATAGTTCATAGCTTCTCTGAGTTATTCAAGCCCCTTCGCCACGGCAAGGCGAAGAGAGAGTCCCATGGACTGCAAGAAGATCAAACCTATCCATTCTGAAGGAAATCAGCCCTGAGTACTCACTGGAAGGACAGATCCTGAAGCTGAGGCTCCAATACTTTGGCCACCTCGTGAGAAGAGAAGACTCCCTGGAAAAGACCCTGATGTTGGGAAAGATTGAGGGCCCAAGGAGAAGGGGACGACAGAGGATGAGATGGTTGGACAGTGTTCTCGAAGCTACCAGCACGAGTCTGAGCAAACAGTGGAAAACAGCAGTGGAAAACAGGAGTGCCTGGCATGCTCTGGTCCATGGGGTCACGAAGAGTCGGACATGACTAAACGACTAAACAACAACACAGATACAGTGCCCTAATCATTCAGTCCTTTCCCCAGGCCAAACAGACTTAGGGTTCAGTGTACAGTCGTACCTTGAAAGCCAAATGGAATCCATTCCAGAAGTCTGTTTGACTTCCAAAACATTTGGAAACCAAGGTGTGAAGCAGATAATCGGAAGCTGTGAAAGCCCTGCCAGACTTTCAGGTTCCAAAGAACGTTTGCAAACTGGAAAACTTCCGGGTTTGCAGCGTTCGGGAGCCAAAATTCAACTTGCAAGGCGTTCGTCAACCAAGGTAAGACTTTAATAGCAAGTTCTTCCCAATAAGTTCTGCCTTGCTTTTCTCTAGGCTGTGGGTCTTTGCCAGTAACATCAGCTCTAAGACTCCATAAACTCAGTCTGGTCCCAGATTATCCATGTCCTAGAACAGGCATAGTTGGTGTACCACCCATAGCTGCTGAAAGGCACTCCTAGCCACTGAAGCCACCTGAGCCTCTATTGACAAAAATGGATCCAGGAGTACCCCTAAACTCTGAACTTCTTCTCCCAGGGGAAGTGCTCTTCCATTCCATAGAGGAAAATGGCCAATCTTCTGGGGAGTTTTGTAAGTTATTTGCATGCATGTATGCAACCCAGTATATGCAACTTTCTTCACAACAACTTGACTACAAAACTGCACTGCAAAATTTTGGAGAAGTGCAAATTTTGAAGGGTGTTGCTTGTTTCAGAACACCTTTAATTGAGAGCTCAATTGATTTTCTCCCCATCCCTCACAAGGACTAAAAGAAGGGGGGAACCCCACCATTAGTAGAATAGGTGGAATAGATATGAAACACCACTTCTGCAAATGGGCCTCAAGATCCAGAATAAATTATCATCCTGTTTGTTTGTTCTTGAGGCCTTAAATGAACCATAACTATATGTGCATAGCATTGTGCCTGTTCCAGCCCACCTTGCTGGTTAACATCTTAATAATAATAAAAAAGCCATCTTGCACCGCTTGAAGATCCAACTTTCTGAGTGTGTGTTTCCTTGGAAAGTCTGTGCTGCGTGAGAAGCCGTTCTGAATCAATCATGGGATGAGTCGGACAGCTTCCAGGAGTTTTGTTTTCATAGGCTCTGGGGAGATCTGCAAAAAAAATGGAGGGAGTTTTCTTGGCAAGAGAGATGCTACCAGTCCACTCGTTTTAGACTTTACTCACAAAGTCATGCTAAATTAACAGCTCTCGCTCTATAGGACATATTTGGCAAGCGCTCCAGGCAGACGCCTTGAGGTCCGCATGGCTGTCGGGCTTGTTAGCCTCTTGCGTGCTTTAGAGAAGCACACACAGACAAAACCTCTGTTTGTCTCCACAAGTGGGCTCATTGTCCTATCTCGGCTGTATATTTCTGGCTATAATCGGTGGCAACAGTTGGCACTGCCTTCTTTTGGGTAAAACTGCTAACATTTACTGAAGTTTATTTTTTAACGACATGCAACAAACCCCTCCACCTCTTTTCGGTTAGCATGGAACTCCAACATTTCACCTTTCCTCGTTGCAAGAATGAGATTTTAACTGCTCTTCTGGGTGGCCAACCAGTCAAAAACTCCCAGGTTTGATTCATTGTATGCCCTCTCTTTTGTGCTTTGCTGGAAGGGAGGACTGGGTGGGCATCACACAGATACTGTACCAACAAATCCAAACAAAAGCCTCCTGTTAGGAGGCATGGACTTTCTCTCTCTTGTTTCTTAAAGGTGTGGCATGTCGCCAGACCACCCTGTTTCAAGATGAACCAGTGTTGTAGTCACTCTGAACAAACATGCAAAAGGGAATGTTAACCTGGGGATTTTGGACCCAGTTTCAGATACAGTGGTACCTTGGGTTACAGACGCTTCAGGTCACAGACTCTGCTAACCCAGAAATAGTACCTCGGGTTAAGAACTTTGCTTCAGGATGAGCAGCAGCAGCAGGCCCCATTAGCTAAAGTGGTGCTTCAGGCAGTTTCAGGTTAAGAACGGACCTCCGGAACGAATTAAGTACGTAACCCGAGGTACCACTGTAGTGGCCTCATGCATGTTACAGAACATGCATGAGCACACATGTCTCTTGAAAGACGCTTCCTGGAGAGGTCAGACCTTTCTCATGGAGAAACAACCATGTAACGTTCTAGATGTGTGCCTAGTAATACAATATATTTTTTTTTACCTAAGGAACACTCTCACACAGTTCTACGTGAAAGTTTGGTTTACTGCAAGGGAAAATGCGCACAGATCTAAATGAGCATGAACTGATGTGAAATCGACCACATCAGAGATCTATGGGTCAGTGCTTACACAATTAATACAGCCACAGTCCCGATTCTGTAAAAAATAAGAGGTCCTAATCAAAAAGAGGAAAACAAAGCAGTGGAGTTATGATGCTCCTAGAAAACAGAGAAAGATTGCAAAGGTCACCCATCATGTGCCTGAAGAGGCACTTGTAGTTTAAATAATTTCGTATACATGTGTAGCAGCCAGAACCAGCAGCTAAGGCAAAGATCTTTATGCCTAGAGACACATGGTCTCTAGGGACCCACGAATCCTGCAGTATAGTTGCTCTGGGTCAGGAGTGCAGGAAGGAAAAAATAAGGCTACACAGTTGTCTATCTCCAGGCTTCCTGGTATCTGTCATGCTAGGATGCTCCTTACAGTGTTCATGGTGGGATGAAATATTAGTGTACACGGTTCTCTGTGTGTGACTCTAAACCCTCCTGAGACTAGAAGCAGGCACCCACACAACATTATTGAGAAAGGATGTGGGGTTTTTAAAGAAAGACTCAGAGAATCAATATGCTGATAGAGCCTTGGCAGTATATATATATATATAAACATTCTGTCACAACCATACTCCTGAATTCAAAAAAACCCAACCACTATACCACACTGGCTCCTGCCCGCAGCATCTTCTGAATGATGATACATATGTCAGGGAGTGGGCAGAGGAGGAATCGTGGAGACCGCTGTGGCGATCACACAAGGTCCCTGGACGTTTCACCGTCTACTGATCCCTGTGCCACCAACTTTATTTCTCGCTGCCACCACCCAGGCCCTACCTGGTACAATACTGAGTCCAGTCAGGGTTAAACTCGAACATAAACTTCTGTTTATTTATTCCAGTTTAACAAGCGTGTGGTTTCATAAACAGTATTGGTCAATTACAATCATGGGGTGCCTATCCAGTCCTATAACTTCCGCTACCTGCTCTCACTCACTAAACCACCTCTCAGATATTTACTTGTCTTCCTAGCTCCTAACTGTTCCTGACTCAGCTTATTTCGCTACCCTAACGCAACCTACCCACATACTCTATCCCAATTCACTCCCACTCCAACCAACCACCCAACTCCCAAAGAACTCCTCCCTTCGCCTCTCTCAGAGCTGGCTTTATAATCCCTCTGACTCCACCCCCCTGGGTTCTGATTGGGTAACCTGTCTAACTATTTCACCTCCAGCACTCTAATATGTTAACATCACAACCGCCTCCCCAGTCTGACCCTTCCAGGGAAGAAGAAGATCGTTCAGAATCATAACAGGGGTTTGAGGGAGGTCACAGCTCAGAGGAAGATGAGGGGGAAAGTTGGGAAATAATGGGAGAGGAGGAGGAGGCAGAGCTAGAGCAGCCGGCTGACACGTTATCACTAGAAAACATTCCAGACCCACCATCTCCCAGAACCTGGCAAGCCTTAAAAGTAGGAGAGCAAAGAGCTTGGAGACAGATGGCCCTAAGAGGCAACTGTGTGTGTGTGTGTGTGTGCTGTTGAAAAATGAAGAAGTGGGAGAGAAGGGGGGGCGGGTTTACTCGGTACAATGCCATTATTCCAAGAGGCTGCGTTCCTAAGCCTCTCTCTGTAAAAAAGCAGATGGTAAGGACTTTTCCTTGTCATATCTGGCACCATGCTCTGGGGGGTTGGTTCCTCTGCTGCCTGACAGCACATTCCTCACATAAATATAATGTTGCATGCCACCCCAATCTCTGAGCAGCACGAGATTCCAGGGGTTCCAGACGTACTTACCCAGGACCTGCGTTTCGTTTTGGAAATGAGGCATAGCAGAGATTGTGGTGTCTTTGGGAGATATGGTTTATTTACACATCTATGCAACCTGAGCCTACAATAGAGGGGTTCATGGTTTCAGCACTCCAAGAGTCTTGCTTCTTCCATAGGAGCAACCCTGGATTCAACCAACATCAGCCATCATGCACTGACAACCTCTAGAGCAGTGGCTCCCAAACTTGTGTCTCCAGCTGTTTTTTGTACTACAACTCCGATTGTCCCTAGCTAGCAGGATCAGTGGTCAGGGAGGGAGGAAATTGTAGTCCAAAAACAGCTGAAAACCCACGGTTTGGGAAATCCTGTTCTAGAGCTCTGCTGACTTTTATGGCCTGCCGCCTTTCCCCCTTGGGTCACACCACGGCAAATTCAACTCTACTTTAAACTCTCTCTTTGTCTTTTGGCTAATCCCTCCCATTTGCTGTCTGGCTTTCCAAATGCCTCATCACCTTCATTTTATTCTCCTGATGACTCATCACTCCAGGCGATTCTCTGGTCAGGAAATTGACCTGGTTCATATTTCAACATTTACAGGACCCAGAAATTTAGGGGAATCTGGTACCCGCAAACACATCACACTAAATTCTTGACAATGGAAAACAACTTACCGTATTTTTCGCTCTACAAGACGCACCTAGTTTTAGAGGAAGAGAAAAAGAAAAAAAAATTCTCTTCCTCTCTGCGTAGCACCTCCCCAGCAAAGTGGGACGAGAAACGGAAGGGGCTCTGTTTCTCCTCCCGCTTCACTGAAGGGAAAAGCTGCGCAGTGCCTCTCCAGCGAAGTGAAGTCAGAACAGCAAGAGGGATTGCTGCACAGCGTTCCTCCTGTTGGCCTGAAGAGGCTTCACACGGCTATCCCTGAAGCCAGGAGAGTGAGAGGGATCGGTGTGCACTGCATTTGGTGGGGCAATGCACTGCAGCCTGCATTTGCTCCATAAGACGCACACACATTTCCCCTAACTTTTTAGGAGGGGAAAAGTGTGTCTTATAGAGCGATAAATACGGTACCTTTTTACATCAGAAGGCAGATTTACAGGGGATGGGGGTGGGGAATCCTCTGAAATGAGCTATAGTCTTTTGTCAGGCAGAGAGCACAGCTCCCGTCTATATGGGGTGGGGGAAATCAGTGCAAATAATTTACATTCCATAATGGGAATGCCCAATGCCTGGTGCCTGGAAATGTCCAACATATGCCTGGCATTCAAGACGTTTCCAGAAATAATACCAGTCTGCAGTGTCAGGCATGCAAGATTGTTTTATGAGTGGGGGAAAAAAATGTGTGAAGAAAGTAGTGATCTGCTCAGAGATTGTATGATAATATGCTCGAATGCAAAGCTTGAAAGTTTTATTTAGGACGTGTGTCATTCCTTGAAAGGTGTGATCCCCGAGGCAGCCAAAAGGAACGAAACTGGATCGTGGATCGTGTGTTCATAACTACTGCAAAATGTCGAGACTTGGCATCACACCCACTGGCCCTGCCTACTCATCTTTCAACAATGTACCTCACTTTCCCTCCAGCAGTGATTGGCTGAACTGCAGTGAAGTCAGAGAGAGGCTGAGCAGGAGGTGGATACTTATGTGTTCTGAATGGGGATAACTGACGGAAGAGAGCGGAGCAAGTATTGGACTGAGGAAAGAATAACTGAAAGAGAAGGGCCTTGAAAGGGACAGATCCTTCCATTACTAGCGATCAACAATGCCTATTTACAAGTAAGCATTCATAGGATCGCAGCCTAAACTTTTTAAAAAAATATGAAGCAAATTCTACTGACTTGGGAATTACACCACAGAGAGTTGGATTAGATGATCCTTGGAGTCCCTTCCAATTCTGCAATTCTATGATACCTACTTCCTAGCAAGCGTGGATAGGAAAGCAGCTTTGGTTTCACGAAAGCACAATCTTAATCACAGAATCATAGAATCATAGAGTTGGAAGAGACCACAAGGGCCATTGAGTCCAATCCCCTGCCAAGCAGGAAACACCATCAGAGCACTCCTGACATATGGTTGTCAAGCCTCTGCTTAAAGACCTCCAAAGAAGGAGACTCCACCACACTCCTTGGCAGCAAATTCCACTGTCGAACAGCTCTTACTGTCAGGAAGTTCTTCCTAATGTTTAGGTGGAATCTTCTTATCACTGGACAGTCTAATCTCATATGAATTCGGAAGCACAGCTTGCCCTAAGATGACAAAGGTTCTGATGAGCTGCTCATGAAAATGACCAACCTATCTCTGCCTGTTTTGAAAGTGGAAAAGTTCTAAATAAAAAATAACAAATTCTGTGCATATTCACTCGAGTGCAAATTGCATAAAACTCAATGAGCCTAACTCAGAAGAAGTTTGCCAGGTTGCAAACTGGTGCTTCTGCCAGTTTGTTTGGATCATGCCCACCTCTTTCTGAGTAAACAGAAAGTTTGATTGTGTAATTGCAACCCTATGTATACTTATTTGGGGGGACGGACCCTACTGAACTCAATGGAACTCAGTCCTCAATACCTGTGCAGAGAATAAGCCTATAAAATATGTAGAATCTCCCAAGGAAATTCATAAAAAGTAAATATCTCAAATATTTCTAGCTGCTCGACCAATGTTTTAGCACAGTCATCGAGAGGCAGACAAAGCCTCTTGCTGAATTCCCTTGAACAATTACCACAACTATTTGCAGAAGTTTCAAACGATTAACAAGCAGCATATGCAATTCTCGGCTCTTCCAGATGGCAGCAGCCCATTTCCCCAAACCTTTAACAAAAGGAGAAACCCGATGACGTTGACGGGACGTGCAAAGTCGAACTGTGACATTCCTCGGCGTTTAAATATATCAGAGAAGCAGCTCCTTTTATAAGCTCCTTTTTAGAAGAATGAACATTTTGAAAAGCAGTGCAGCGCCTGTATTTATAGCAAAGTTTTTAGAAGAAGTTGCTGCTCTGGTAGAAGTGGCGCTGCAAAAAAAGCAATGTGCCATATGCCTCAATAATGAGTGTGCTGATAATATAGGCAGTGTTGACCATCATTTTAAAATCCATGCGCGAGCAAGTACATGGACCTTCGTGTGGATTTTAGATTTAACAGTGCTTTAGGATTCATGCTTGCGGTGACATGAATGACAATGTTTTGAGGAGGGGGGAACCTGTGACCTTTATGCTCCTACTGAAGGGCGGAAGAAAAGGCTTTGCTGAATCAGGATCAAGGCTCGTATAATCCAGCATTCTGTTCTCACCGTGGTCAACCAAATGCCATGGGAAGCTCACACGTGGAATCTGGGTGTAACAGCTCTCTCCCTACTGCAACATGCATTCAAAGGCATTCTGCCTCCATCAGTTCGGATAGGATGCAGCTATTGTGGTTAGTTGGCAGTGATAGTCTTATCTTCTGTAAAACTGTTTAATTATTGCCTCTGGTGGGAGCAAATCCCATAGTTGTGGTGTGGGGTGAATTTGGTGTGGGGTGAATTTGGGGTGACCCAATGTAAAAATCCTGGGGATCCATGGGCTTTTACCTCCCCCCTCCCAGGCAGCCTCCACTAGCATCCCTTATCTCTCTTCTGATCCCACCGATCCGCTGTTTCCTTTCAACACTCCCTTCCCTCTTGTTTGCCTTTGTGTCTTTTACTTAGCAGGAGCAGTTTTTTGATCCTCCTTTTCTTCTAATTTCTCTCCTTATTGCTTTAGACTTTCTGTTTCCCCCCTTGCAAGTTTGCTGTCTTTACCTCCCCCCTCCCAGGCAGCCTCCTTTATCTCTAGTGTCCCTTATCTCTCTCCCAATCAGCAAACAATCAGCGGCTTTGTTCCAACACCCACTTCCCTCTTTCAAAAAGAAAAAAAGAAAAAAGCATGATCTGCTTTTTGCCCCTGGGCAATTCGGCTCCAGGGACCACACGTTCACTCCATAAGACACATAGACATTTCCCCTTACTTTTTAGGAAGAAAAAAGTGTGTCTTAGGGAGCGAAAAGTACGGTACTTCATTTCATCTTCCAAATACACCTTCATTGAATGGCGCCAATCTCATCCTAATGATGATGGAAACTGAGAGTCCAGCAACTTCTGAGGGGGGCACAGGTTCCATATTCCTGTGTTGAAACCTGTCCAATGGTGGTACTGACAACAATCCATCCCTGATTCAGATCATGGCACAGAAGCTCCTTGGTTTCCTGGTGCGAGTAGGGCATGCCACACAATGGTTTGCTCCTTCCCAAGAAGGCAGAATTCGGAACACGTCTCAATGTCTAAGTCTTGAGGTGGACTCAGGAAACCCACAGCCATGCATCGACAAATACCTTGCAAATAAGGACCTACTTAGTGGTCTAGCTTGATTTGTTCTGGCTGTTCTTTTGCATTCCCGTTTTAATCCAATTAAATGAGTCGAGCCAGATGTTCAGCGGTGGTGAATACCAAAGCTGGCTGTAATCAATGGGAACTGTAGCGATGTCCACTGTTTGGGAATCTAGCTCTGTTGAGCATCGGCAGAAAGCCCTGTTTGACAAGACAAGGCTTTCCTGCTTAAAAAACAACCACCCTTGTCTTTGACCCAATAAAAACTATTTTACGTTTGGGAAATGTTATTATGGTGATTAATCCCGCTTCTCCTGAATTCGGAAACCAACAACAACAGCAAAAGTAAGATCTTTTGCTATAAATGGAACGGTTCCTCCCAAGCATGAAGCCATACAATTTTTCTGTACATATCCTGGTTCCTCCTTCAAAACCCATGATGTTTTCCCAGTTGTGGCTGGTCCATTAAGGTGAATGGGGCAATGCCCCACCAACCTCAACCCTCACCCATCCCCTAAGTCCTGCTCGGTGGTTTCCCACAGGCATCTCCTATATGACCATTGTGGGAATAGGATGCTGGACTAGATGGGGCAATGGCCTGATCCAGCAGGCTTGTGTTATGCTGAGCTGTGCAAGTTACTTTGAGATTTATTTATATTTTGCTGTTAAAACAAATCAAATAAATCAATACATTGAAACTGATGAATGTGAGAGACAGCCCTTTGTTTGAAATTCCTCATACCTACCCATTAGGTTCTGTGAGGCTGCTGATTTTGAGTACAGTGGTACCTTGGGTTACATACGCTTCAGGTTACATACGCTTCAGGTTACAGACTCTGCTAACCCAGAAATAGTGCTTCAAGTTAAGAACTTTGCTTCAGGATGAGAACAGAAATCTTGCTCAGGCGGCGCGGCAGCAGCGGGAGGCCCCATTAGCTAAAGTGGTGCTTCAGGTTAAGAACAGTTTCAGGTTAAGTACAGACCTCTGGAATGAATTAAGTACTTAACCCGAGGTACCACTGTATCATGAAATGCAAGCAAAGTTAATTATTCTCAGCACCATCCTATGCACGTCTGCTCAGAAATAAGTTCCCCTTTGTCCATTAAAGCTCACTCCCAAGTTAAGTGTGCATAGATCTGCTGGATCTGAGAGAAGCCCCATCCAGTTAAGGATTCTGTTCTCACAGTGGCTACCCAGATGCCTTTGGGAAGCTTAATAGCAGGACCTGAGCGCAACACCACTCTCCCCACTTAAAAGCAACTGGTTACCTTAATGTTGCAAGCCTGGGAAGGCTCAAGAAACGGTGGCTCATCTGCCTCCCTTCCATCCATTTGGGTTGCTCTATTGCAGTGCAATCCTATCTATCTATCATTATCTATCTATCTATCTATCTATCTATCTATCTATCTATCTATCATCTATCATCTATCTATCTATATCTATCATCTATCTATCTATCTATCTATCTATCTATCTATCTATCATCTATCATCTATCTATATCTATTTATCTATCTATCTATCATCTATCTATCTCTATCTATATCTATATCTATCTATCTATCTATCTATCTATCTATCTATCTATCTATCTAATCTATCATCTATCTATCATCTATCTATCTATCTATCTATCTATCTATTATCTATCTATCTATCTATCTATCTATCTATCTATCTATCATCTATCTATCATCTATCTATCTATCTATCTATCTATCTATCTATCTATCATCTATCATCTATCTATATCTATCATCTATCTATCTATCTATCTATCTATCTATCTATCATCTATCATCTATCTATCTATCTATCTATCTATCTATCTATCTATCTATCTACCTATCTATCTATCTATCTATCTATCTATCATCTATCTATCTATCTATCTATCTATCATCTATCTATCTATCTATCTATCTATCTATCTATCTATCTATCATCTATCTATCTATCTATCTATCTATCATCTATCTATCTATCTATCTATCTATCTATCTATCTATCTATCATCTATCTATCTATCTATCTATCTATATCTATCATCTATCTATCTATCTATCTCTCTCTCTCTCTCTCTCTCTCTCTCTCTCTCTATCTTTCTATCTATCATCTATCTATCTATCTATCTATCTATCTATCTATCTATCTATATCTATCTATCTATCTATCTATCTATCTATCTATCTATCTATCTATCTCTATCATCTATCTATCTATCTATCTATCTATCTATATCTATCTATCTATCTATCTATCTATCTATCTATCTATCTATCTATCTCATCTATCTATCTATCTATCTATCTATCTATCTATCTATCTATCTCTATCTATCTATCTATCTATCTATCTATCTATCTATCTATCATCTATCTATCTATCATCTATCTATCTATCTATCTATCTATCTATCTATCTATCTATCTCTCTATCTATCTATATCTATCTATATCTATCATCTATCTATCTATCTATCTATCTATCTATCTATCTATCTATCTATCTGTCTATCATCTATCTATCATCTATCTATATCATCTATCTATCTATCTATCTATCTATCTATCTATCATCTATCTATCTATCTATCATCTTTCTATCTATCATCTATCTATCTATCATCTATCTAATTATCTATCTATCTACTCAGAAGTATTCACTGTTGGGTGACAGGAGCAAACCAGCAGTGAATCACACTGAGCAAGTGGACTTAACTCTTTATTAGCAAAAACAGGATCTTCACAGGAGAGTGCCAGGCCTACTGAGCACAGCATCTCACTTCCTGTAGGTCTTTGCACCCCTAAGCAGTTGCTGAGACTGAAGTTCCCGTCCTTCTCACAGCTGCCCCTCCTCTCCAGGGTTTTCCCCAAGCAATCAGAGACTGTGCCTTGTTAGCCAATCACTCTTCCGAGGCTGCATTTTGTGATTGGTGTAATTCACATGCCTGTCTGAGAAGAAGCGTGAGAACTGGATACGGTCCTATCTGTATATACTACGTAATGTACTTTCACTTTTACTAGTTTCCTGTTCTGTTCTCAGAGCTGAAGAGAACGGTCGTCATTATGCTGTAGTCTGTATATAGGGTGTAAATAAATAGTAGATTAGATCTACGATGTTTCACTCTTCTTGCTGTGTTATGCCAGAAGATTAGTGTGCATATATCAAGCTGATATATGTCGCTGGAGGGCCCTGGAGAAGAAGGGAGATGCCTTTTCCAGTGCTGTTCACTTCAGAGGACACTTGGAGTTTTGGGGGGCTTGCAGGGCAGGTTTCTGACATGCCTGTGTGAAGCTAACTTCTCCTCCGCCCTCTTAATACCCCTCCTGGTTCTGGGAGACCAGAAGAGAAGGGGACTTGTCTCAGTAGGAGAGGAAGACACCCACGCCTTATTTCATATCTCCCTCCTCTCCAGCTTCTGGCTCTGATTTTGGACTTCTGTCTGCCACAGACTCTCCTAGCTCACCAAGCCCTGTTACCTCTTCAGCTTCCAACACCTCCTCTTCCCAGTCTTCTCTCTCTGACCCCCCATCATCATCCTACCACCACTTCCCAGGACCTGAACCTTCTTCCCTTGGAGGTTTCCCAGCTGGTTCCTCCCACCGTTCCTCTGCACCAGACTAGTCCATAGCATTGGGTTCAGTGGAACTGATTCCCAAGTGAATATAAGAGTACAGTCTTAAGGAAGTCCCATGAAGGAACACCCCACCACCACCACAGCAGTCCCATGTTCCCCATCTCACATTGTTAAGGAGGGGTCCCTGATCCTATGGAGAGGCTTCATGGAAGAGGGGTGGCAAAAGAGAAGGGTGGGGGATGATAAACTTTCTTTCCACAGACCTCCCTAAGTTATCTTCTTATAGGATTCAAGCCTATAAAGAAACCAATAAAAACCAATGCAAGCAGCGGGCAGAGAAACCAGCTACTTTTGGGCCCTGCAGAATCAATTAAAAAGCACAGCCAAGGCTTCTGAATCCTTGTTGGTTCAAGGAGAAAAATAGGTATGGTTATACCACAAGTCTAAATGCTGTGAGTTGGGAATGAATTTAGCAGGACTTACTTCTGGGTAGAAATGGCTCAAGGTGCCCTGCGACTTTCCCAGAAGACCTCCCAGCATCATCAGAAAACAAACATCCTTGTTATCAGACTGTGTAAAAAGGTGTTTAAGGAGAAATGCCGTGGTAATCTTTTGAAAGGTTTTCACCTGGAAGTGTGTGTGTGAGAGAGAGAGAGAGGAAGGAAGCAAGGAAGCAAGCAAGGAAGGAAGGAAGGAAGGAAGGAAGGAAGGAAGGAAGGAAGGCCTTCTGGCGGTTCCCTTGCTGCGAGAAGTGAGGTTACAGGGAACCAGGCAGAGGGCCTTCTCGGTAGTGGTGCCCTCCCATCAGATGTCAAGGCAATAAACAGCTATTTTACTTTTAAAGGACAACTGAAGGCAGCCCTGTTTAGGGAAGTTTTTAATGTCTGATTCTCTATTGTTTTTAATATTCAGTCGGAAGCCGCCCAGAGTCGCTGGGGAAACCCAGCCAAATGGGCGGGGTATAAATAATAAATTATTATAAGTTATCATATAAGGAAGGAAGGAAGGTGTTGGTTCATGGAAGAAAGAACAAGAACAAATTCACTGTAGGGGAAAGGCAGTTGCTTAGCAGTAGAGCATCTGCTTTGCACCCAGAAAGTCTCAGATTCAGTCCCTGGCATCTCTGGGCAGGGCTGGGAATGTCCTAGATCTGAAACCCTGGAGAGCTGCTGCCAGTCAGTGTGGACATGACTGAGCTAGATGGACCAATGGTCTGCCTGCATTGCAAGGGGTTGGACTAGATGGCCCTTGGGGTCCCTTCCAATTCTGTGATTCTATGACTCAGTGTGAAGCAGATTCCTATGTTCAGCGCCTGTCCTCTCTCATTAGGGGAATGTTGCTATCCTGCTTTGTGTTATTGTATTCTTTTCTTTTAATGGAGCTGAAATGAGCCAGTAGGGAGACATCCATTGTAAAGTATCTTGTTAGCTACAAGCACTTGAAAGGGTGGGCGGGGAAAGGCTTCCCGAACTCCCTTTTCCTTCTGGATGCTCTTAATGCAGCACATCCTCATCGCTGCTCCTTCACCGCTGGAATAACAAGAATGACATATCGCACATCACGCATTAATCGGCTTCCCCGTCACCGTCTCTCCTGTTTAGCTGCGCCGCAGGGGGTGAGATGTAGCGAGGCAGGATAAGGCGCTCCAAGATCAGTCAGACAGGCTGCATTAAAGTCTGCCCTAACATGGATAGCACGAGAAAGCGCGCTTGGAAAATCAGCTTCGTTTCACGCCGGAAGGAAACAGGAAGGAATCCAGATGCTCTTTCTGGAATACTTGAATCTTATGTATTTGATCACAGCGTCCGAGAGGCAGCTGCATGGAGCTGCACTGGCTTTTCTTTTCTTTTTAACATGCTTCTAGGCCAAATTCATGCTGTACATCTAAAGCCCTATGGTAGCACTTTAAACAGCAGTGGCTTCCACCCAAAGAATTCTGGGAGCTGTAGTTTGCAAAGGGTGCTGAAGTGGTTCAGAGCCCCCTATTCCCCTCACAGAGCTACCATTCTCAGAGTTCTCTAGGGAGAGAGATTGACTGTTAAACCACTCTGAGAATTGTTGTTGTTGTTTACTCGTGTCCGACTCTTCGTGACCCCATGGACCAGATCATGGCAGGCACTCCTGTCTTCCACTGCCTTCCGCAGTTTGGTCAAATTCATGCTGGTAGCTCTGAGAACACTGTCCAACCATCTCGTCCTCTGTTGTCCCCTTCTCCTTGTGCCCTCCATCTTTCCCAACATCAGGGTACTCTGGTCAAATTTGCAGAACGTAAGGTTTTCAGTGGCTGCTAGCCGTGATAACTGCCTCCACAGTTGGAGACAGTTTGCTTCTGACTACCAGTTGCTGGAAACTGTTGAGATTTCCATTCTACCTTAAGGAGCAGACATATGGAACTGTTGCGTGTCACATGTCTGTTTACATTCCAGCACAGCTTGCTGGGAACTTCCGTTGTGTATAGCTTTTGCTTATCCCGTTCTCTCTGAGAAGACAAGAGAGACGACGTGTTTCTTTGTCCTGATTTATGATGAATAAATCTGTAGTTGTAGTATGCTTCCGCAAGCCTCACGCCTATTCTGAGTGTGCAGTTCGCTCTGCTGATAGTGTACCCTGGCTTTGAAGCCTGGGTCACTGATTTATGTCACAGCAGAGGCCAATGGTCTTCGCAGCAGGACTGCTGGAAGGAAACGGCCCAGCTGGGGCTTGCCAGCTGGCCTCCCAGCCCTCTGCATGTTGACAGAAACCACAGGAAGAGAGAGGGCTCTTGTGCTTGACTCCTGCTTGGTGGGTTCCTACAGGTATCTGACTGGCCACTGTGAGAACAGGATGCTGGACTAAATGGGCCATTGACTTGATTCTCCAAGCTCATCTCAAGTTCTTATGTTAGCTTATCCTTCACAGAGCTACAGTTCCCAGCATTCCTAACAAAACTACAGATCCCATGATACTTGGGGGGGGGGGAGGACATGTGCTTAAAACCTCATTCTGTGCCCAGTTAGTGTGGGAAAGCTTTTGCCCAGCGGTTCTGTGGCCCATAGACTGCAGCCAAGTACCAGGCAAGGTCGGGCCCCATATCTTGCTTGTGTGGTGGACTCATGAGAAAAAGCTGTCCCAAGGCCCCTCAACCTGGAGCCTTCACCGAACAATTTTGGGTCGCTGGCTGACAGGGCCGGAAAGGATTTATCTCTCTCTCTCAACCTGATTGGTACTTATCTGTGTTTCGTTTCGCCTTTCCCTCAGTGAAATTATGGCCTGCCTCTGTTAGGCAAGGAACGTTGTTTGTTTGAGGGTGAAAATAGCATTGGGCAGGATCAATATAGTATAGGGGGAGGCCCACAAGGGGCCTAAGGGGAGGATTGACCATGGCACCCCAAGTTCAGTGTTGGGGTACCTGCCTGGCATGAATCTGGTTGCCCAATGAGACCTTGCTTGCTTAACTTGTACCATGGCAAGGTTCAACACTGGCCAACTCTCATGGAACAGGTTTGGGCAGTGCTGGATTTATGTATAAGCTAAACAAGCTATAGCTTAGGGCCCCACTCTCTTGAGGGCCCCCAAAAAAATTTAAAGGAAAAACAAACCTGGATATACATTTCCCAAATATAAGATGAAAAAGAATTAAAATAAAGCCTACATACAGCAACAGTGTTTTGTGTTGTGTAGGCTCCTATGATGTAAGTAATGCGCCTCACCTGCTCCCTAAAATATCACATATTTTGTTAAGTGCAAATGGCTTTAGATACCTATTAGGTCCATAAATTACCATATAGCATATATTCAACACAAAAACAGTGACAATTTGACAATTTGTTGTTGACAAAGGACAGCTGGACATATAAAGGGCCCCATTACTTCCAGTAGCTTAGGGCCCCATCAAACCTAAATCCAGTCCTGGGTTTGGAGTAGTCCAAACCCAGCAGATCCATTCCATCAGCATGGGACATGTTGAACTGATCCTGAACTGATCCCGGGGCCCAATGCCATGCCAACCCTAACCCTTCCTGGTGCTGTTAATGAAGAGTTGGCCTGATTTTATCCCATCACCGTTGTACAGTCTTGTTATTTTGCTGCTCTCATGGGTCACATAATGTGCCTGCCTGGGCAAATGGTGTCTATGCAGCCTTATTTGGTACTCTATACACTACCAAGTGGTACAAGTGGAATATAGGATGCTCTCATTCCATTACCATCCATGCCACAGAAGTCAATATGGCCAGTTCTCCCAGTGTTATCTTTGCCTCCCCCTTTGAAAGAGGTATATCTCCAGTCTTCTCAGTCCTCGGCATTCTCAATAAACTCTCAAAAATGGGTTTCTCTTTAGCATTCTCTGTCATGAGATCTACATTAATTTGAATCAGATATTCAAAATTGGATTCCACCTTTCATTCCAAAATATTCATATGAGTGCTCTCCCTAAATAACTCGTCAAAGCTAGAAGTGGAGAAAGACAGATTGAGAGTCTTTCCGTAGCTTAGTAGAGGAGACTAGATTTTTAAAACCCAGCAGGCAACAACTGAGAAATAATTAATTAGGAGCGATGTTTGAATGTTGTGTGAATCGCATACACTCCTATTTTGGGGGGTTACCTCATCAGTATATTCACCTTATTGGCAGAGCAATTTAGCTGAAGAGGCGGAAAAGTCAATTTTCTCACCAGCCAAAAGTCCCCAGCATTTTAGTGAGTATCACACGTGCAGCGATTCTTTTCATTATCTTTTTTTCTTGCAGAGAAGAACTTCCAAAGTGCTGCAATTTCCTTTCCATAAGCCTCTTTCATTCTTTAATTAAGTGTCTCATTGAGATAAGTGTGGCTGTAATCACTTACATGCAGAATGGAAGAAGTAAAGAATCCAAAAGGTAATTCAGAACTTAGCTGAGAATAGATATCGAGTGTGCTGTCATTAATTAAAAACGCAACCCTGTGGCCTGTTTTATTTATTAATTATTATTATTAATTGATAAATAAATGCGGGTGGCACTGCGGTCTAAACCACTGAGCCTCTTGGGCTTGCCAATCAGAAGGTTGGCGGTTCTAATCCCCACAACGGGGTGAGCTCCTGTTGCTCTGTCCTAGCTCCTGCCAACCTAGCAGTTCGAAAGCATACCAGTATGAGTAGATAAATAGGCACCTCTCTGGCAGGAATGTAAATGGTGTTTCTGTGAGCTCTTGTTTCCGTCATTGTGTCCCATTGCAACAGAAATGGTTCAGTCATGCTGGCTACATGACCCAGAAAGCTGCCTGTGGACAAAAGCCATCTCCCTCGGCCTGAAAGCGAGATGAGCGCCACAACCCCATAGTCGCCTTTGACTGGACTTAACCGTCCAGGGGTCATTTACCTTTACACACACACACACACACACACACACACACACACACACACACTACTATATTGTAAAATGTTTCAGAGTGGCTTGCAACAATATAAAAACATAAAACCAAACAATAAAATCATAAAAATTAAATAAGTAAGTAAATAAAGCAAATAAATAAATAAACATCAATAGACATTTACTCATTACTCAAAAGTAAGGCTCACAATAGTCTGTGGAGTACTCTCTAGTAAGTCTGCAATCCTATAACTATTTTCCAGGGAGTAAATTCAATTGACGTGCTCTACTGGGAGCTGGCTGCAGGCACCAGGCCCGCTGGCAGAACAACTCTGTGTAACAAAGATTTCTGCAAATGTGATATATAGTCTGGCAACATCAACCCTGTTTGTGGGAATCCCTTGCTGATGACCACAGTGCCTGGAGACAATCAGGCCTTGTATCCATAGAAGTAACCAGAGGGCAAATGACCTCTGGGAGGAGTACAGAGAGATGAAATGCCATGGTGCATCTGCAGCAGCACAACCGGACGCCTTCATCTGCCCCAGCTGCAACAAAACATGTCTCTCCTGTATCGGTCTCTTCAGCCACAGCAGGCGCTGCAACCTTCTAACAGTTTGACTTCATCCCCAAAGGCGCATTGCTCCATTGTCTCCCGAGACAGATGGATGCCAACCAACCGACCAAATCCTATTGAACTAAGCGGGACATTTGCAGGATCCAGATCTAGACAGGGGAGGATCTGATGTGGGAGGAGGACTGGCACCCACAGCACTTACTCAAAAATCCAAATACAGTGGTACCAAGAGTTAAGAACTGAATTCGTTCTGGAGGTCCGTTCTTAACCTGAAACTGTTCTTAACTTGAAGCACCACTTTAGCTAATGGGGCCTTCCGCTGCCGCTGTACAATTTCTGTTCTCATCCTGAAGCAAAGTTCTTAACCTGAGGTACTATTTCTGGGTTAGTGGAGTCTGTAACCTGAAGCATCTGTAACCTGAAGCATCTGTAACCCGAGGTACCACTGTATGTCCATTGGACTAAAGGGCTGTTGACCCCCGATTCATGTAAACAGTCCAGAGAACTTGCTTGGATGGCTGGTATACCAATGTAATAAATAAATATATTTTGCATCCATACCAAGTATACTGTATGGAAAAAAGATAGCTGCCCCTATAGAGCAGAGAGATCCTTTGCTAAGAGTTGGAACAAAGCAAGCTGAGCTGAACATTTTTTCTCCCTTCTTTTTAAAAGTGGAAAAGAGTCCATGCACAGTTTCTCACCTTCAGCAAATGTTGCCGTGCCCATCAGGGCACAAATTTGTAAATCCCCACTCAGAACAGCCCTCTTCCCATTCCGAGAAAACCTGTTTTGTTATTTCCACCGAGCGCCACACCGCTTTCCCAGCAAAAGGATCGCATCATGAAACAGTTTTTGAGGTCCTTGGATAATGAACAGATGCTCCAGTTTTACAGTGACATTCCTGCCTTTGTAAAAGATCTTGTTACCGTGTTTGACGGTTGGCTTTTATAGAGATGTTAAAGTGCTGCCATTTGTTAAGACACTCTAAGCTGCTGTTGAAACAAAAACACCACACTGGTTTTTCCTCTGCTGGGGAATATACTGCGAGAGAAACCGTCTTGTCTCTGCTTCCCTCCTGCAATGGGAAAAAAAAAATGGTCTCAACCCTCCATTAGGAAACACTAATTATATTTTTGATTTGGTGGGAGGGAAGCCTCCAGTTTATCGTGTCTGTGAGCTTTCCTGGTAAGAAATCTCATTCATGTCTGAGAGATTTTCCTTTTAGTAGTAATCAGTCCACAGACCCATCTAGGTCAGTATTCTGTCCTCACCATCAGTGGTTTAGCATGGGCGAGGGCCACAGGGGCAGTTGTTCCGGGTGCAAATTGTTAGGGGGTGCAAAATTTCAACACCTGGTGCTGCCTCAATACAGCTGCATGCCTCTGTCACTGGGCTCTGTTGAAAACGGCTTCTCTGTGCAAACTAGGAAGTGACCTCTCCAGACAACAAAATGACTCTTCTTTTCTTACCTCTGCAGCTGTGATTCCTGGGTGACGCAGAAGCCGTTAGGCAGTTGAATGTGCATGCGTACCCTGTGGGCAATGGCAACCCCCGCTATCCCACTGCTCACAGTGGCCCTCCTATGGGAAGCCTGCAAGCAGAACCTGAGCACACCTCTGGCAACCCACGCTATGCCACTGCTCAAAGTGGCCCTCCTATGGAAAGTCTGCAAGCAGGACCTGAAGACACCATCACTCTCCTCACTTGTGCCTCCTAGCAAGAAGCATTCAGAGTCATAGTGTCTCCAACAGTGAAGGTAGAACATAACCATCATGGCTAGTATTCATCAATAGCCCAGTCCTCCATGAATTTATCTCATCTCCTTAAAGCTGTCCAAATTGGGCATTATTGCCACATCATGTGGGAGTGAGTTCCATAGTTTAACAATGCGCTGCGTATTCCTATGCAACGGGCATTCCGACTGCCTCTGATCCTGGAGATAGTATACAGCCACCATGCCTAACAACCATTGAATTCTTGCTCCGGTACTGAGTTTTCTATTGACATGAAAAAATCAAAAACAAAACAAAACAAAACACAAGGCAAACAAAGATTCGAAATGGATGTTGCAAACTGTTCGATAACAAGTGAAAACTGTGGTGATGTTGAGAATGATCAGTTTTGGAGGAGGTGATCATGCCACCAGGGATCTGCTCCTGCAAGGTATTCTTTCCTCCTATCTCCTTTAGACCCAAGAAAGTGGCTGAGTAGTTCAGTTCAATACCCAGCAATCTTCACCATGAGTTTAAAAGATGAGCAGGAAAAAAAATCTATGGCCTTCTTTATTTATTTATTTATTTATCTATTTATTTATTTATTTATTTATACCCCACCCATCTGACTGGGTTTCCCAAGTCAATCTGGGTAGCTCCCAACAGAATTAATGATGATGATGATGTATTTATACATACATACCCCGCCCATCTGACTGGGTTTCCCAAGTCACTCTGGGTAGCTCCCAACAGAATTAATGATGATGAGGATGATGATGATGATGATAAAGTGATAAAACATCAGACATTAAAAGCTTCCCTAAACAGGGCTGCTGGACTATAACTCCCATCATGACAGGTGAAAGAGGCAGTCATTTAGAAGAAGAAGTAGAGTATGGATTTGATATCCCACTTTATCACTACCCTAAGGAGTCTCAAAGTGGCTTACAATCTCCTTTCCCTTCCTCCCCCAAAAACAAACATTCTGTGAGGTGAGTGAGGCTGAGAGACTGCAGAGAAGTGTGACTGGCCCAAGGTCACCCAGCAGCTGCATATGGAGGAGCAGAGACGCGAACCCGGTTCCCCAGATTACGAGTTCACTGCTCTTAACCACTACACCACAGTGGCTCCACACTTTAGCCTTGTCCCCCAGTGTTGCACAGCTCCCTCTGCCTTGATGAGACATAAGGTCTGAAGTGGGAACTTACTTGATGCATGGAGATTATTGATGCACTATTTAGAACCCCTGGCAGAGGATGATTGCAGAGAAAGTCATGTGGGGTTGTTGTTGTGTGTTTGTGTGTTTGCGTATGTGTGCATGACTATGGTTCCCCTTTCACTAAGTTTGCCCACTTCACACAGGTAATTGTTGAAGACGGCGACAGGTGTGTGTTGCTCTGTGTTGCATGGTAGACAATCACCTCTGCTACATCTTGTTTTCCTTGTTATGCAACATTTAGCCACCTCAGAAATAAAATCAGGCTAAGGGAGGGAGAAGCCATACAGGGATTAAACCTGCAATCGTGGCATTTTCACATAACAAGTGGGGGGGGGGAATGTAATTTAAGGAGAAGGCTCCCTGTTTGGAATACAGAACTTCTAAAACCTGGCATTTCCAAGTCGGAATGGAAGTAGCTTAGAATGTCTATTGTAGACAATCTTGAGTTAGATGGATCAGTAGTCTGATTCAGGTTGAGCCAGCTCCCTATGTTCCAAAATAATCTCTCTTTTCAGAAAATAAATAAGCACTTCAGGGCCTTCAGATGGGAGGAGACATAAAAGTGGTTTATTTCTATGTGTTTTCTTTTATTGGTTCTGCAATAGCACATGATCTAAGGCCAACGTCACAGAGGCACAAATAAAATTTAACTTAGCGTACATGGAATAGCCAGTAGGCAAGAATATCTAAAAGGGCATAAAAAGCGCCAATGAAGCATAAAAGATCATTATGACTTCAGCAGAAGTGGCACCAAAGGACAATCACCTGAAGTGTAAAGACACTTCCAAACTTGTTATTGCAGATAAACAAGTAGACAGAACATATGGATCAACTAATAAACTTCCCTGTGATAAAACCCAGGGAGTTGTAAGGCGTTCCTAGAGCACTTCCCCTGCCCAGGTATTGAGCCTAATATGTCTCATGCTACACCAAAGCTGAAGAAAGCAATTTTCAGCTAAACATTATAGAGGAATAGGATGAAATTTCTACTTCTTTGGTCCATGGAACCTGCTGCTTCCTTGATGTGCATGAATGATCTGCCTGCACAAATAGAAAGGGAATTCGTTCTCATGAAGCACTGAAACTAACAGATGTTTTATAGTTTGTGCCATTTATTTAATTCAGTGGAGGCTGGCCCATTAGGGCAACTGGGCTGCTGCCCCACCAGCCTTGTTCTGCCTTCAACCAACCCTGACCCCCACCTTCCTTCTTACTTACATCCATTCCAGGTAACACCATTGCTTGTCAGCTTCTTCCTAAGTCTCACCCTTGATATTGCAGAACTCAACAAGCAGGGAGGTGGGTGCAAGATTACCACTGGCTCCACCTATTGATGCCCCCTGTTCTACCAACGAAGCAGGGACAGCATTTCTACTACTGGTTGGGAACCCAGGATCCACTTGACATAGCTATGCAAGGCTGCATGTAGTACAGCCTTTTGGGAGGTGGGTGGCGCTGCGGTCTAAACCTCTGAGCCTCTTGGGCCTGTGGATTGGAAGGTTGGCGGTTTGAGTCCATGTGACGGTGGTGAGCTCCTGTTGCTCTGTCCCAGCTCCTACCAACCTAGCAGTTCAAAAGCATGCCAGTGCAAGTGTGGCAGGAAGGTAAACGGCGTTTCCATGCAGCTCTGGCTTCCGTCACGGTGTTCTATTGCACTGGAAGCAGTTTAGTCATGCTGGCCACATGACCTGAAAAGCTGTCTGTGGACAAACGCTGGCTCTCTGGGTCTGAAAAGCGAGATGAACGCCATACCCCATACCCGCCTTTTAGCGCAATAGGTTTTCTTTTCTTTTTTTTAAAAAATATTTTTATTAAACAATTTCAGCATAACAAAATATCAATCCACATAATCAATTACATTATTCCCCCCTTTCTCCCTCCCCTCCCTTCCTCTGCCCCCCACCAAGGACTTCCCTCAGCTCCCCACTCTGATTTCTTTGCCCATATTGTTCTCTGCATATTATAAAATTGTACATATCCTTGTTTATCTATCATACGTTCAACTAATAAATTTGTGGATGTTTATATTCAAAACCTGCCAAGGTCTCCAGCTCATTTTGTTGTCTTTTAAAGTAATTTGCAAAAAGTTCCCATTCTTCCTTAAAGTCACTGTTGTCCTTTTCACGCAATTTATATGTCAATTTGGCCAATTCTGCATAGCTCATCAAGTTCTCTTGCCACTGTTCTTTCGTTGGGGTTTCCTCATTCTTCTATCCTTGTGCTAACAAGACTCTTGCCGCTGTTGTAGCATGCATAAATAAGTTCCTAGAGCAATAGGTTTTCTATTGACCACCCTTGGCATCAAAGAATCGTAGGTGATAGGGTCCCAAGGGTCATCTAAACCCAACCCCTTGCAATGCAGGAATCTCAACTAAAGCATCCAAGACAGATGGCCATCCAACCTCTGCATAAAAACCTCCAATGAAGTCCACCACCTTCTGAGGGGGATAGTTCCACTGTCAAACAGCTTTCACTGTTAGAAGGTTCTTCCTGATGTTGAGTTGGAATCTCCTTTCTTGCCACTTGAAGCTATTGGTTCCAGTCCTGCCCTCCAGAGCTTGTTCCATCTTGCTTCATGAGTCCTGCCTCTTTCTAGACACATAAACTACAGTGGTACCTCGGGTTAAGAACTTAATTTGTTCTGGAGGCCCGTTCTTAACCTGAAACCTTTCTTAACCTGAGGTACCACTTTAGCTAATGGGGCCTCCCGCTGCTGCCGTGGCCCCGGAGCACGATTTCTGTTCTCATCCTGAAGCAAAGTTCTTAACCTGAGGTACTATTTCTGGTTACAGATAGGTATCTGAAGAAGTGTGCATGCACACGAAAGCTCATACCAAGAACTGACTTAGTTGGTCTTTAAGGTGCTACTGGAAGGAATTTTTTTTGTTTTTACTATTTCTGGGTTAGCGGAGTCTGTAACCTGAAGCGTCTGTAACCTGAGGTACCACTGTATGACTTTTGGGACCCCTTTCAATGCCATGATTTCAGGAGACCAAACAGCTGGCAACGTAGCTGAATTCTCCCATCCTTGCAGGTGGTTCCTAAACCATAGCAGATGGCCAATGAGGTTGCTCAGGTAAGAGCTTTGGCATCTGTGCCTCATTTCCATTCCCTTCCTTACTGCTGAGGGGTGGAATATGATTCCAAGACAGTGCTTTCCAAAACCTTGATAACTGGGGGCATGATTTATTTCCTGTATTAAATTTGGAGGCATGCCTACCCCCATTACACTTAAAACTGTAGGCGTGTGCTTTCTCAGTCACCCTCCAGAAACAATGGGCAGGCATCCATCCTCAGAGAGCCCCAGTAATGTAGCCTCCATCCGTCTTTCGTTTTCTTCATGGTTGCTTTTGTGAATTCTGATATCTGTCCTTGGAAGAAAGTGGCTGCCCTTCAAAGAGGATTGTACATTGATGTAGGCTGGAGATACCTTCAAGCGGTTCTGGATACTAAACTCAATACTCTCTAATTCCTGGGAAGATGTGAAAGCCCTGAACCAATCTCTCTTTTCAGGGAACTCTGGGAATCATAGCTCTGTGACTATAATGATTGTTGTTGTTGTTGTTTAGTCGTTTAGTCGTGTCTGACTCTTCGTGACCCCACAGACCAGAGCACGCCAGGCACTCCTGTCTTCCACTGCCTCCCGCAGTTTGGTCAAACTCATGCTGGTAGCTTCGAGAACACTGTCCAACCATCTTGTCCTCTGTCGTCCCCTTCTCCTTGTGCCCTCCATCTTTCCCAACATCAGGGTCTTTTCCAGGGAGTCTTCTCTTCTCATGAGGTGGCCAAAGTATTGGAGCCTCAGCTTCAGGATCTGTCCTTCCAGTGAGCACTCAGGGCTGATTTCCTTCAGAATGGATCGGTTTGATCTTCTTGCAGTCCATGAGACTCTCAAGAGTCTCCTCCAGCAGCAGAATTCAAAAGCATCCATTCTTTGGCGATCAGCCTTCTTTATGGTCCAGCTCTCACTGCCATACATCACTATTGGGAAACCAAAGCTTTAACTATACAGGCCTTTGTTGGCAAGGTGATGTCTCTGCTTTTTAAGATACTGTCAAGGTTTGTCATTGCTTTTCTCCCAAGAAGCAGGCATCTTTTAATTTCATGACTGCTGTCACCATTTGCAGTGATCATGGAGCCCAAGAGCATAAATATAACAAAAGGAGCAGCTGTAACCTGGTCATCCACACTTTAACTTTATAGCTTAGTTGTTAGAGCATAAGACTCTTAATCTCTTGGACATGGGTTTGAGCCCCATGCTGGTTGAAAGATTCCTGCTGTTACGTATTCAGTGGTCTGTGTTTGCCTGAGCTTGTCTGGACTATGGATTCTGAGCCCCTGTGTTCTGATTCGATACATGATATCCAATTGCAGAACATTTCAGGATTTGGGCCTCTGCCATTGGCCCTTAAACTTATGATTCACAGCTTGGAAATTTGGACAGCAAATCACGTTGGGAGTGGGAGTGGCCCAGGCCTTCAGAAACGTATATAAGCAGTTGCTTTGCCCTTGTTGTCCAGTTCTGTTTGTTCAATAAAAGTTCTTGCTGTTGTCACTGTGTCTTGCCTTGTGGGAACCCACCTACACTTCACCTGCATTGCTGGGGGTTCGACTAGATGACCCTTGTGACCCATTCCAGTTCTACGATTCTATGATTCTATGTTTTTCAAAACAAAACAAACAATGCTGCAGTGACAAGCATCTGTCCTCAAACAGGTGTTGACACTGGGCATTCCCCCCCTTTTTTCCAATTATATTTGATTAAGTTTCAATATTTTTAACATGTACAATTGAAACTGTAATGGGAAAAGTGGGCTGCTCGTGCGTAAGCGTTTAAGCCCTCCAAGCTTTGCCATCAGTTCCTAAACTCTCCCAGTCCGTGGAGCCATGGGTGCATGGCTACCTCAATCGCTGGCAGAATCCGTCAGTGGGCGCTTCCGGAATTTACGCCAACATAAGAGTTCCTTGACGGAAACTCTCCTTCTGGATTCTCTGCGTGACAGTTTCCTGCGCGGAGTGGGCGTCCCCAGCGGAGGTCCTGAGCCCTCCCCGCTGTTCTCACTGGAAACATCTTGGAGCCATTCCTCCTATTGAGTTTCTGCAGGAACTCTCCCTCTCCCCCTACTGGTTCCTTCCTCCGCATCCGAAGGTCTCCTAGCCTCCTTGAACCCTTCCACCACCTGACTCTCTGATGGCAGTTCCCTGACATCCACCTCCCCTCCAGGACTCCCCTCACCCCCCATTTCCCCCTCTTCTCTGGGTGGCGAGGCTGGGAACCCCCTGAAAGAATCCTCCTCATCTTCGGATGACTCGAAAACCGCTCTCCACCTACTACTGTCCCTTCTTTCCCCATACTCTTCCCCATCTGATTCTTCTTCCTCTTCCTGTCCTGATTCTGGGAACCCCTCGAACTCCTCTTCCTCATCAGTGGTGCCGAAGTGTTCCTCCCAGAACCTAGCCAAGGGCTGGGGCTTCCTTGGGAACCGGCGATGAAACGTTCCTACTAAGACCTCATCCTTGACCGTTTCTGCCGGTACCCAGGTATTTTCGGACTCCAGTTCCCCTTCCCATGCCACTAAGTACTCCACCTGTTTCCCCTTCCACCGAGAGTCGAGTATTTCTGCTACATGACTGCTTCGCTCCCTCTCTTCTACTTGCAGTGCCGCGGGAACCTCACCTTCATGTCCCCAGAATTCCTGCCCCTCCCGGTAGGGTGATAGTAATGACCTATGGAATACTGGATGCAGTTTCATGTTGTCTGGCAGCCTGAGTTTAAAGGCCACTGTGTTGACCTGCTGTATAACCTCGAAGGGTCCCAGTCGTTTTGGCCGCAATTTTTTGCAACCCCCCTTGAACGGTAACCCTTGTGTTGACAACCACACCCGGTCCCCCACCCTTATGGTCTCTCCTTCCCTTCTGCTCCTATTTGCCTGCTTCTTGTATTCTGCCTTGGCCCTATCCAAATTCATTTTGAGCTGTTGATGTATTGCTTCCATTTCTTCCACAAAATGTTCCGCTGCTGGCACGCTCCATCTTTCCCCTCCTTCCCCTGGAAATGCCCTGGGGTGACACCCATAGTTAGCCATAAATGGACTCATGCCCGTGGACACATTTTCCGCATTATTGTATGCGAATTCGGCTAGGGCTAATTTCTCTACCCAATCATTCTCTCTGTCATTTACATAACACCTCAGATATTGTTGCAGAATACTGTTTGCCCTTTCCGCCTGCCCATTAGTTTCTGGGTGTCTGGCGGTTGAGAAATTGACTTCCACGTGCAGTAAGCTCATGAGCTTCCTCCAGAACCTGGACGTAAATTGTTTCCCTCGGTCTGAGACCACCCTCAAGGGGGCGCCATGCAACCTAAAAACGTGTTTTACAAACAACTTGGCGGTTTCTTCCGCCGTTACCGCATGTGAGCAAGCTATAAAGTGGCACATCTTGGTTAACAGGTCTACCACTACCATTACTGCAGTTTTCCCCTTGGATCTTGGTAAATCCGTCATGAAATCTATGGAAACTGCCTCCCATGGCCGTTCGGGGGTGGGTAATGGTTCCAGCAACCCCGCCTGCCCCGCCCTCTCCCCCTTCGCTCGCTGGCAGCGGTGGCACCCCCTTACATACTCTCGTACATCTTCCCTCACCTGGGGCCACCAGAATTGCTTGGTAACTAACCACATTGTTTTGTGTTGCCCAAAGTGCCCCGCGGTGGGGCTGTCATGCATTTGTTTGAGTACCCTACCCCTCAATTCCCCTTCTGGTATGTACAAGGCCCCCTTGTAGTACAACGCCCCGTTCCTTTCTTCAACCCCCCCCCCCCAGTGATCTCCCCGGCTCTCCTGAGCCCTCTGAGCTTATCTTGGGCATATTCATCGTTCTCTGTCCCTTCTACCAGTTCTCGTTGCCCCACCAATGCTGCCCCACACACCCAGTGGTCCTCGGGGATGACATGTCTCTCTTCAGGCGCTCCCTCCCCCTCCATATACTCTGGTTTTCGAGAGAGAGCGTCCGCCCTTACGTTCTCTAGTCCCGGTACGTAGTGAATCTCAAAATGGAACTTGGAAAATTCCTGTGCCCATCGCACTTGTCTCTGGTTCAGTACTTGGGCCGTTTGCCAATATTCCAGGTTCTTGTGGTCCGTGCACACCTGGACCTTGTGCTGCACTCCTATTAGCAGGTGCCACCATCGTCGAAACGCTTCATAAATGGCGAGCAGTTCCCTGTCGTACACTGTGTAGTTCCTTTCGGATTTATTCAACTTCCGCGAGAAGAAGGCACACGGTCTCCAGTCCGACGCATCCTTCCCCGGTTGGAGCAGAACCGCCCCTACCGCTTGATCTGATGCATCTGTTTCCACCCTCATCGGTTTCTGTAGATCCACGTGCAAGAGCTGTTCTTCCGAAGCAAACGCTTTCTTTAGCCTTTCAAACGCTCGCTGCGCCTCTTCCGTCCATGCAAATTTCTTCTTACTACTGAGACAATCGGTGATGGGAGCCGTTAAGTGGGCAAAGTTTTTGATGAACTTCCGATAGAAGTTTCCAAACCCCAGGAATCTCTGCACATCTTTCCTGGTTCTGGGTGTCTTCCATTCCAGTATCGCCTGGACCTTGCTAGGATCCATGGCCAATCCCTTGTCTGACAAACGGTACCCCAGGAATTCCACCTCTCTGGTATGGAACTGGCACTTCTCCAGTTTGACCCACAGCTGGTTTGCTTGCAGCCGGCTTAGGACCTCTCGGACATCTCGGACATGCTGCTCTTCGTCCTCTGAGTAGACTAACACATCGTCTAAGAAGGCCACACAGTTCTTATAGAGCAAAGGTCCCAGCACGTGATTCATGAAGGATTGAAAGCAGGCTGAGCCCCCCTGTAATCCGAAGGGCATAACGAGATACTCAAAGGCCCCCAAGGGGGTGAACATGGTAGTTTTCCATTCATCCCCCTTCCTCATCCGTATCAGGTTATACGCCCCCCTCAGGTCCAGCTTGGTAAAAATCTTTCCCTTCCTCACCCTGGTCAAAATGTCATCAATCCTGGGCATGGGAAAGGCCACAGGTTCTGACACCGCGTTGACGGCCCGGAAGTCCATGACCAGCCTGGGTTTATTAGTGTCTTTTTTGTCCACAAAAAACACTGGGCTGCCCCCCACCGCTCTTGACTCCCTGATGAAACCTCGTTTCAGGTTCTTGTCTATGAACTCCCTTAACTCCTGCATCTCCCTGTCTGACATGGCGTACAGCTTGCCCACTGGTAGCTGGGCTCCCGGGAGTAGGTTAATTTGACAGTCAAAGGGTCTATGCGGGGGCAGTCTATCTGCTTCCTTCTCACTGAAGACGTCACTCAGGTCGGCGTATTGTCGGGGTATTTCTCCCTTTTCCCCCACCGCCATCCCTGCCAGACTGGCCCTAGCCAGCCCCTGCATTTCTCTTCCCTTGCAGTGCTCTAGACAATGAGCTGACCCAAAAGAGACTGTCCGCTGGTGCCATCCCACTAGCGGGTCATGTAGCGCCAGCCAGCTCATTCCCAAGATGATGGGAGGTCCCGCTAGTGTGGCTACATGAAATGCAATGACTTCCGTGTGCCTTGCCACTCTCATTGTCATGGGCACCGTCTGTTGGTTTACTTCCCCTCCCAGCAGTTCCCTCCCGTCAATCGTTGTCACCTACAAGGAAGGACTTAAGGGCAGCGTCTGTATCTGGTGCTCTGACGCAAACTCCTTACTCATGAAATTGCAGGAGCTGCCTGAATCTAAGAGGGCTTTTATCGTGAGTGGATGTCCGTTGGGTAGCTCTAGTAGCACCTCTACGACGAGAGCAGCTCTTGGGGGTTCAGGCTTGGGCACGTTCACTGATCCTTGGCCTGACTGCTGTGCCCTGTCGCTGGCAGCCAGGCGTTGGCTTTTACTTGCTCCTTAACCCCCTCCTCCTCACTCCCAATAGCCCCCACCATTCCTTGCCATCCCTTCCTTTGCGGGCAGACCCTGGCAAAATGTCCTGGCTGTTGACAAAGGAAACATTTCTTGGCGCTCTTCCCCTCCTTTTTCCGCCCTTCGTTAACATTTGAAGTTCTGCGCACACTCACTCCTCCAATCTCCATCGGTTCCACTGGCGGGGAAGGTTGCTCCGGCATCTCAGGAATGCGGAAATCATTCCAACACTCTCCTCTCCCTTCCCGCTTCTCCAGGGCTCTCGCCTCCTGGCGCGCTCCAATCGCAAGCGCTGCCTTGGTCAGCTGATCCATGGACTCCAGACGCTGCGCGCGGGAAAGTTCATCTTTCACCGCTGGGGCTAGGCCTTCTTCAAACAACATTTGTATTGGGTCCGAAGACAGATCCCACCCCAATTTATGTATAAGCATGGTAAACTGTGTCCAATACTCTCTGACTGATTGATTTCCCTGTTTGCACGCCATTAACTGTCTGCGTACCACGCCCTGTTCAATCTGGCTGGAAAACATCAAGTCCATCGCACTAAAGAATTTCCTCATGTCTTTTAAGGCGCTATTATTATTTGCCATCAGGGGCCTCACCCAATCTCTAGCCCCTCCCTCGAGGTGTCCAATCACAAAAGCCACTCTCGATTCCTCATCGGCAAAGTCATCGTGTTGCAGGTTCAGTGCATACTGCATCTCTGTCTTAAAGGCTTGGTAGTTCCTTGGATCACCCCCAAATTTTTGTACCAACCCAGGTACCTTCCTTCCGATGGGGGTGGGTTTCCCCTGTGCATCCTGCGCCCTCCTTTCCTCGAGCCACACCGTTAGCAATGCCAGCTGGTGCTCCAAAGCTCTGTTTCTCTCCTCCAGAGTTGGTCCCCCTCCAGCTCCTCCTGCTCCTCCAGCTCCGGTTGGGTTGCTCATGATGCCTCTCCTTCACACAAGCAGCGTCAAGGACTGACGGATTGCTGTAATGGGAAAAGGGGGCTGCTCGTGCGTAAGCGTTTAAGCCCTCCAAGCTTTGCCATCAGTTCCTAAACTCTCCCAGTCCGCGGAGCCATGGGTGCATGGCTACCTCAATCGCTGGCAGAATCCGTCAGTGGGCGCTTCCGGAATTTACGCCAACATAAGAGTTCCTTGACGGAAACTCTCCTTCTGGATTCTCTGCGTGACAGTTTCCTGCGCGGAGTGGGCGTCCCCAGCGGAGGTCCTGAGCCCTCCCCGCTGTTCTCACTGGAAACATCTTGGAGCCATTCCTCCTATTGAGTTTCTGCAGGAACTCTCCCTCTCCCCCTACTGGTTCCTTCCTCCGCATCCGAAGGTCTCCTAGCCTCCTTGAGCCCTTCCACCACCTGACTCTCCGATGGCAGTTCCCTGACAGAAACATAATTTTAATAATAAATAATAATAAATTTTTATTTATATCCCGCCCTCCCCAGCCAAAGCCGGGCTCAGGGAGGCTAACAGCAATAAAATAATACAACATTCTAAAATCATTTAATTATAAAATTACTTCAAATCAAATTGATGGCAACCACTGGGCTAGAGTTCTGTGAAGATTGCCAAAGGAGGGAGTCAGGCTGTGCCCTGGCAAAAGGCCTGTGGAACAGCTCTGTCTTGCAGGCCCTGCGGAAGGATGTCAAGTCCCGCAGGGCCCTAGTCTCTTGTGGCAGAGTGTTCCACCAGGTCGGAGCCACAGCCGAAAAAGCCCTGGCTCTGGTTGAGGCCAGCCTAACCTCTCTGTGGCCTGGGACCTCCAAAATGATTTTCTCTTTTCTCTTATTCTTGTTGACTATGCACCCATTTTCCACGCATTTGGTGTTTCTCCCCTTCTGCTACACCCTATCATCTGTCTACTAAATCATAACCACAATATTATAATCATGCTGGCCATCTTTTTCTTCTTGCCTCCATTACCTGCTGCTCTCTGGGTGATCATTCTCTCTCAAGACTGCAGGCCCCTGGATTTGGCTCCAGGGTCCAGCAATGGCTACACCACTGAGCCCTGGTTCTCGGACATGGCCCTGCCATGGCCTCTCATCTGAGAATCACTGCTCTAAAAGGATCCTTCCTAAATTGGCACCCATGACTGAGAATGAAGAGAGCTAGTCAAAAGGGATGCTGGGCACTGGAAGTTAAGATCAGAACAGGATACAGCAGTAAACCCCGAGACTGCAATGATGAACTGTTTATATCCTCCATAAAACAGAATATATCCATGCTTTTTTCTTCTGGGCATGTGCCAGACTTTGAAGGTGACCATGAAGTTTTGGTGCGCATCCCACTCCTGAGGTGAAAACACAGAGAATTTCTCTGGCAGCATAAACCACTGGGGAGAAAAAAAACACCCACAGGCCACAAGCCTAACTGCTAATTTAGAACCTGTACATTGACCTATCGCTGGGGGATTTCTTCCTCTCCATACCTTGGGGAAAAGCTAATGGCCACTCAATAAAAAGGGACGAGAAGCAGTAACATCTCAGTTAGGTTAGAGCAGGATGTGCTTGCCAGATTCTTATTGAACAATCTTGTCAAATCTCTCTCCCCATCACACACTTCTTCTTTTTTTATTCTGTTTAATTCATTAACTTCAGATCTCCAATTAGGTGCAAAAACTCCAAAGAATAGAGCGCCGTTTTAGTGGACCACTTAGCTCTTTTCTGCTCACTCCGTAAGCACGCTTGTAAAACGGTTAAGGCAGCCTTTGAAATCCGAGCAATGAGGAGACGTTTGTTACAGAACATTAGATCACCAAATGCCAGAGAACAAAGATGCAATCAAGTTGCAAAGATGGCTCTAGAAGTTTTATTCCTCTTTGGAGAGCTTTGATAATTAATTACCATCTTTATTTTATTTTATTTTACAGATGAGCTGTTCAAAGGAGAGAGAGCCATGTGCATCTGGCCTCTCCGAATTGTCTGTCCCGAATTTGCCAGCAGAGAAATCGCAGGGGACCATTGCACTGAATTTCTCCGGGGGGAGGAGACATCCGATAACAGTTTCTTGGGGAGGGGCCTCACCACCGGCAGTGTCTGTATGTAGCACTAACTTATTTCTTTGCGTTTTTGTGTGTTCCATCCAAGGAAAGTACAGAGGGTGGACACATGAGAACGGGGCCTTTTAAGCAGTGGCCCCCTGTCTGTGGAATGCCCTCCCCAGGAAGGCATGCAAGCAAAAGCACTCAAGCAGGGCCCAGAACAGGCTCAGTAACAGGTATATCCTGGTGAAAAGGGGTGTGGCCTGAGAGGGGACTTTGCCCCAAGGGCCAGATGGAGATCTCCAGTTGGTTGGGAGTGGAAGAGCCGTACTAGGGAACAAAAGAGTCTCGTTGGTGCATAGAGAGATAGGTGCGATACAATTTCACTAACAATAATACTATTAAGAGTCTTCTATCTTTGTAACAAGGGTAGCTGATGTGAAGCTGCCCAGATGGTGCTGGACTACAGCTCCCATCTTCCCTGACCATCAACCATGCCAGCTGAGACTGATGGGAATTGTAGTCTGTGACATCCACATCACCAACCCCTGCTGGACACAAAAGCTGTTGAGCTTTTTTTTTTTTTTTTGGCAAAGTTGTTGAGCTTTTGTTTCTTTTTTTTGGGGGGGGGAGGGGGCAAAGTTGTTGATCATCTCCTCAATGAAGTTTTTACCTATTTTTTAGGATAATCACCAAAACAACATACTCCCTGGTTTTCCTGGACATTTTTCCGCTTTCCGAAAATTGCGCCCAGACATCATTTTTGACGGATGAATCCTGGCTATGTCTGGGAAATTCCAGATGTATAACAGCCCTATTATTATTGCTGCTGCTGCTGCTGTTCTTGTCATTTTCATACCTCTATATTTTAAAGAAAAAATCTCAAAGCTGTTTACAACACATTATAAAACAATCCAGAATATTTTATTTTATTTATTTATTAGATTCTATACCACCCTTCATCATTACTGAAGAAAGGCAAATAGCAAATATACATTTAAAGCAACCTAAAACATTACCTTAGAGATTTCAAAATTAAACATTACAAAGGAAGTCGGCTATGGAATGCACATTTAGCGCAGCAAAATTAACTCTCTCTCTCTCTCTCTCTCTCTCTCTCACACACACACACACATTTCAAAACACTACTAAAGGAAATCAAATACAAAATGCACATTTCAAAGAGCATAATTAGCAAGAGGATTAAATATTATTGTGAAGCACAGAATATATTTGCTGCTCTTGCTGCCCACCCTGCCAATGATGGTTCATGGCAGGCAGTAGCTGTGGAAGGTCAGGCTCAGTGACCTGGGTCTCCACTAAGAGACAGTCAAGATGGTTGAGATGTATGTTTGTGTGGAATCTTTTCACTGTTGACAATATGCTGACTCTATATATCCATGCTTTCTGGGACTTGCGTTAAACTGCTGAGGCAGAATATGAAACCTTAGCAAATCTATGTTTGTGATCTGTGGAATTTCAGACAGGTTTGAGATACACTCCTTCTAAAGTCCCTTAAAAAACACACCACACACACACAAACACATTTAATGACTGAGCTGTTATGAACTCAGTAGCTTCCTATTATTTCCCAGGTAGACAACACCAAAAATATTATCTCCTATTGATTCCCCCCAGTTATTAATCAGAAATGCCTGACTATATAATCCAACTCAGTCTTCAGGGCCATGGCACTGACAGCTAAAAGCCGGCAGTTGGCATTGTGAAAGAAACACAAGAAGAAGCCATGGGGGACCGGATTGGGCGAGGGGAGCGAGAAAAATGAATACCATGCTGCATTATTCATATAGTTCTGCTACCAGACTCAATGGAATTTCATTACCTTGCACGGGGTTTGTGTATATGCAAGCCCAGGCAGAAGTTTTGGGAGAACAACAAAACAACGAATAGCTCTGCAGACATAGTTATAGAGGCAAAGAGTGGAAGAACGCCCCCATACCCCAAATTTAAATGTAGAGGGTGCAGTTAAGGGTTCTCTCTGCCCCTTAGGATGGAACTTGCATGTAAGGGCTATAGCTCAGTGGTTGAGCATTCACTTTGCAGGCTTATCTTATGTTCTGAAGGTAACCCTACCTTCTGCTTTAAAATCCTCCAGACTGGAGACTATAATAGTTAAGGAAATACTCTGAGGAGAGAAGACTGAAGCCACTCTTGAGAGGAATGCTGAGAGCAGCCAAGCAGCTTCAGAAACATTGGAGAGCCAGGAATGTATACATTATGCCCCACCAAACTCTGGTGGAATTTGGAGTGGCTCGCACAATCTACCCCGGCCAACTCATGCAACAAATTCAAGTCAACACATAGGGCAGTCAGTTGTGGTTGTGAGAGGCTGAGACAGCTTGAAAATGAGGAGACCAGGGACTCTAGGATTTCTCAGATTAATGTCAAGGAGTAATATGTGGCTGATGAGAACCTTTACTTCATTTGTGGTGGGTGGGTGGACACTGGAGGGGTATAACCCTATATGTTTTTGGTGCATTGTGAGTTTTGCAATAGGAGGAGAAGTTGGCTGCTAGATACCCAGAGGAGCTCTGGGAAGGAGTGACAAGCCTGCAGTTTACTTTCTTATCATAAATAGGTGATATTACTGTGCTTAAACATGGACCTTGGGCCATGGAAGGTGGTCCTTTTGGGCGGATGAGACACTGCCCCATCAGCCTTAGTCGGCCTTCAGCCAACACCCACCTAGCTGCTTTCTTACTTGCATTGAATCCAGGGATGGCATGGGCTGTCAACATGCTCCTCCTTAGCCTCAGCAATGTCCTTGTAAAACTCAGCAATGAGGAGAATGGGGTTGTTGGCATCCATCTGTCCTGAGAGACACCTCCGGGGCCAAAGTCAAACTGCTGTGTCAAAAATGCAAGAAGGGCCTTTACACTCACCAGAAGCTCAGCCCTGCCCTCGCCGGTCCAGGAAGGAGCCTTTAAAAAAGTCTCATATGCTCAGAGACTCTGTGCCTGTTCATTGGGGGAGATAGGAAGCCCAGAGCACTTGTTCTTTAGATGTACCTTTTATGAAGAGGCACGTAATAAGACCATTGATCCCCTGCTGGTGAGGCTCGCTGACCTCCCGGAAAAGCAAAAATTCGACCTTTTCTTGTTAGCAAAGATCAGAAGATGACCCAGATGGTCACCAGATTCTTTGTACAGATCTGTAGGCGCAGACCATCTCCCAACTCAAACTAGTTTGTAAAGAAAATCCCCAAACTATGGGTGACTCTGGGTCAGCTCCCTGTGGTAGTTTATTGTTGTACATTGTTTTTAAATTTATTGTTGTACATTGTTTTAATTGTTTGTTTTCCTTCTGTGACTGTACCCCCAAGTGTGTTTTATAAGCTGGTCTCTGACGGTAATAAATTCTCTCATTCTCTCTCTCTCTCTCTCTCTCTCTCTCTCTCTCTCCTGTGTCAGCAGCACCAAAGTGACCTCCCAGGGGTGCAAGCCTGGGCAGTGTGTATGGAGGTCCTGGACTGGCCAGGTGACAAGACCCACTACCCCTCAGCCTCACTGATGTGGTCCAAAGGAAAGTAAAGCAATACGTTTGGCACCAGCTTGGCTGCAGGAGTTGTTGGAAAGAGGTGTGCAAGGTGCCATTTAACCATCTTAGGGACTCCATCCCAGATTTGTGTAGGGTTTACTCCTTAGTCTTTTCTTCTTCTGAAGTGACAGTTTAGGATCAGAGTTTTCCTTTTCTTAGATGGGCTACATACCCAAGTTGACAAGCCCCATCTGCCCCTCTACAACATGTGTAGAAATTGACCATTGGACCTACTTATTTGCTCAATCCATTGTAGCCTGTCTTTGCATGCTGGGGATGGAGAACGGGGACAACACTACCTGGTTTGGGCTCTACCTACTGTTGGTTGTCTTGCCTTCTTCCCTACCACTTCTAGGGGGTGTGACTCACCTCTGAGTTTGGTTGACAGTTTTCCCCCTATGTAGCTGTTGCAAGCATTTTGGCTTTCCACATGATAGAGCTGTTCCACCCAGGAGCCCCTTGCATACATTACAGCAGCTGTCATGCAGACGTATATTTTTGGTAGCGACTGCAGTGCTATTATGGCTTACCAAGTGGCCCTGAGGAAATATTATTACTATTGGAGATTCTGCATTTATTTTTAGATCCGCAACAGCTATTTTCATTGCAGTTGCAGAGAGCAGAAGAACGTAACAACAATCCCCTTTGGATAAACAGTGAAAATTAATTTGCTAAATAACAATTTTCTCAATTTGCCACCAAATGGGTACACCAGTAATGAAATGGGGTTAACACGCAACAGCTAGAATGGGCGACTAACAGTCAAATAACTCACAAAGAATTAGCAGAGAAAACACTTAATGTAACACTAAGCAAGCACAATACTCAGGGTAGCTGTATAACCCTTTAATATTGTTCTCTTTATAAATAAGCGACTAGCTGCTATTGTGAGTCTCAACTGGCTAAGATTCTCTGGGTGAATGGCAAAGTAGAGGCAGCATTCATTCTAAAATCTGATGGACATAGGAGCCAATTCCTAGGTGCCAAGATCCCTTCATCCCCCCCTAAAATATTTGAGGGGCCCCGGGGCCCCCAAGGTTGATGGACATTGCCATTCAAATTGTATGTGTGTGCCACATCTTGTGATCAATGATATGAGGTGAGGCTTCCCTGGGACCCCCAATAGTTTAGTCAAGTTGGTACCCTTGGTGATGGAAGTTGCGCAAACACCAGCACTACTCACGTGTTTGACCAGAAAGGGGTCTCCAACCTTAGGGGTCCATGGGCTCATTTACAAAGCAATGAAATTGTTGTGGGTCTTGGCTGCATTGGCTACCACTGGAATAGGGCTTAAATCATGAGTGTGGAATCTCAGAATGCAGTCCTCTTTACCTAACCCTTGTGGCTTCAAAAATAGAACACAGGGAAGGAAGTTAGTTTGCCCCTAACCTCCAAATTGGTGGGAAATTCTCAAAGGAAAACCTTTGGCCCGTTCCTGATGATTGCATGCTTAGAATGAGGGATGCTCCTGCTATTTTCCCTATTTTAATTTCTCAGTGGATTTTAGAGTTCTCAATGGACTGGCCATGTGACTTAGGAATCCTACATGTTTCTGTCCTCATATCTGAATTTTGTACCAGGTGTTGCTGCATGTGCAGTTGCCCATAGCCTTCCATTCATTTGTCTCCTGCCCCTCTATATAAAGTGGGCTGCGTAAAATTTAGAATACAAAAAAACTTACTGCTATCATTCTATGACAGATAAAGGTAATTTTGTGTGTTGTTTTTGATTACACATAAAGCTGCATCAAGACCATATCTGTGTGTTCTACTAATCAGTCAATCAATCATTTTATTTGTATACCGTCTTTCCTAAGTTTTTTTTTGAATTATTTATGATTTTCAGGTTTATATATTTCAATAATTTTACAGTCATTTTAACATTTCAAAACTTGACTTCCTTCCCCCTCTTTCTGCGGTTCCTTAAATTTATTTTTAATATCTTCTGCATATCCAAATTGACTTTATTTGTTCATTTATTCATCTACTTTAAATATATACTTTTATGAAACTGCAGGTTACTACAATAATCCTGCCAATGTTCTTATCTGTTTACAGTTTATCTGTAAATATTCGATAAACCATTTCCATTCTGTTATAAGAAGTTTGTTATCTTGATTTCTTATTTTTCCAGTAAGTTTCACCATTTCTTCATATTCCATATGTTTTTGTATCCATTCTTCCTTTGCTGGGACTTCTATTTCTTTCCTAAGTTAAAACCATGCTCAAGGCGGTTTACAGCATAAAAAAAATTACATAACTACAAAAAAACACAAAAGTAATCATAAACAATAAACAAAACTTCAAAAAGCACAACCAAATTCAACAATTTTCACATAAATAATAAGATCCAAAATGAAGGTACAAAATATTAACATCAACAACAGCAACAACCCCGCCCCGCAGCAATCCCCATAAACAATAGCCTAGCCCAAGGTTCTGTTCAGCAGCCTCAGGTTTTGTAGATGGAGTCAGTCAAAAAGGTTAGGAAAAGGTTTTCAAGGCAGTGAGCAGATCCTCCAAGACTCACAAGCCAAGGTGGTCACACAGGAGCGTGTGTGTTTGTGCACAGAAATTATACAAGACACAAGCTGCAAGCCTATAACCACTTAACTGAAAGTAACCCGTATTGCACTCAGTGAGGCTTACTTCTGAGTAGACATGACATCACACTCTCCAACATTCTGCATGAAAATAAGGACATTCCATTCCCTGTTGAAAGAACAACTTAGCTATCTTCAGTCTAGTCCCTCTAATCTCCTCTGTGACAATTAAGAGGCCCTCTGAGTCTTTATCTCCTTTATGTAATAAATAATTCCAAATACTTCTTGAGTTATAATTGTGCTGAAGTTTTGTTCTTTGCTGAGAGTCTCTTAAACTGACCCTGACAAATCCATCCAGTTACAATGTCACCCCTGTGATGGCTTGAAATTATCAATCATTTCTACCTTATCTGTGTTCCCATGTTATTATTAATCAGCTCTAGATTATCAGTCATGTTTAGGTGAAAAGTCTTAAAATTTGCACTTCATCCATCATGGCAAGGGGCCCTTTGGGACATGACATTAATATTCCTAGGGCTCCTGTCAGTTTTCTGATTGAGCAGGAATTTGGATTGTATTGAAATCCCCTACACTCTATCAAATGGACCACACCAGCTGTGAAAACTGCCAAGGAGTTGCTGTGCTCTTTTGAAGCATTTGCCAGGAGCCTCAGGCCTGGTGATGGGACAAAGGCTTATTGCCTCAGGTAGCAGATTTGGTGCGGGTGGCAAATTGAGAAGGAACTTGCCCCCATAAGAACATAAAGCGAGTTCTGCTGGATTATCACTGCCCAATCTTGCCCATAAACAGAAGACTTCACTGCCTGTACTGTTGAAGGGAGCCAATGGGCAACCTAGGAATCTTTCACCACCCCAGGAGATTCTCTGACTTGAATCCATACTAGATCTTGCCTAATGAACATTGTGGCTTCCTAGTTCTAGACCTGACAGTTCTTTGCACAGTGTAGCCTCCACGAAAGGACTGAGAACCTGTGTTTCCCAAATTTAGGGACTACTATTGTGGTTATTGCACATTTGAAAACAATATAGATAAATAAAAACTGACTAGTCTTGAAATAAAAATTGTCCAGTCCAAAAATATGGTTCAAAAGCTTTACTAACAGAACTTGTTCCATAAGAAAACGCAAAACAATTAATGTTACATCCAGATAATTTATAATATCATGTGCTGGTCCCAGCACTGGCAAAACATCATAGAAATATGAAATAACTTCACCCATAGCTGAAAGCAAAGCTCCGCCTCTCCAAACAGCCTCCATTAGCCTTTGGGCTGTTTTCCTAGGGAGAGAATCATTTGCACATCCTTTCTTCCCTTGTGCTTCAGAAAAAAAGCTGCTTAACTCACACACCCAAAATGGAGACTTAATAATTGAATACTTCATGTGATCTAGGTTAAACACCTCGCGAGAGCTAGCAGAGATCTATTCTCACTGAATCATTACCGTGTTAGGCACTCTGAGAGCTTTGTTTAGCTCAGTGGAAGATTCCAGACCATGCTTTCAGCAGTATGTATGCAGACATATACAGAGTTATTTTCTGTTTCAATGTACAATTAAACAATTATACTTAACAACTACAACTCCCATCATCCCTGACCACTGGTTGGGATGATAGGAGTCATAGTCCAACAACAGCTGGGAACTCAAATTGGAAAAACAATGCCTTAGGCCTAGGGGACAAACGTGGCCCTCAGAACTCAGGCGACACCTCTGACTGGCTTTACAGCGGTACCTCTAGTTATGAACTTAATTCGTTCTGGAGGTCAGTTCTTAACCTGAAACTGTTCTTAACTAGAGGCGTGCTTTTGCTAATGGGGCCTCTTGCTGCTGCTGTGCCACTGGCACACAATTTCCATTCTCATCCTGGGGCAAAGTTCTCAAGTCTAGGTAACTCTTCCAGGTTAGTGGAGTTTGTAACCTGAAGCGTTTGTAACCTGAGGTGTTTGTAACTGGAGGTACCGCTGTGCTTCTCACCCTGAGTGTTTTTGGAATATGACAATAAATTTGGGAAATGCCTCCTGACTGCCTGGAAATGGGATAGAGATGGGTACCGTGTGCCTGCATAGAATCTAGCCTGTTGTTGTTGTTTAGTCATTTAGTCGTGTCCGACTCTTCGTGACCCCATGGACCAGAGCACGCCAGGCACTTCTGTCTTCCACTGCCTCCCACAGTTTGGTCAGACTCATGTTGGTAGCTTCAAGAACACTGTCCAACCATCTCGGTCTCTGTCGTCCCCTTCTCCTTGTGCCCTCCATCTTTCCCAACATCAGGGTCTTTTCCAGGGAGTCTTCCCTTCTCACGAGGTGGCCAGAATATTGGAGCCTGCTGTACAAAGGCAAAATGCAGATTCATTGCTCTACCAACTGATTACCTTTGGCTGTTCCTGCCCTGGGCATGTGGCTCTCAGAAGGTAACAAAACTCCCCCCAGCCCTTTCCCACCTGGAGGGCACATGGCCTCTTTGCCCCAGGTGGCTCAGGAAGTATTGTGCTTCACCCCTCTCCCAAAACAAAGGATAAGAGGTAGGCAAGCTATAGAAGACATTAATGTAGCCAATGCATTGCATGAATACACAGAAGCCGTTCCAACTGAAGTGAATGGAACCCGATGCCTAGTGCAGATGTTTAGAACTGAGCCTGAGCTTTCCGGGGAAATGCATTTTTGCAGAAGGAACTGATGACACCGTGCAATTAACACGGAGGAGAGACTTCTGGTTCGGAAGCTCGCTGTGCGATCTGCCGCGCAGCTTTAATTATGACATTTATCACAACGCAGCCTTTTCAGAAAGGGAAAACGACCCAAGAACCAAGACAATACACTTGGAACGCAACCAGCCTCCTGCTTGCAATAATCGACAATGCTCTTCTGCTACCTTGAAAAGCAGCGGGGATTCTGGAGGTGTCAGGTTCATTAAGGAGCTGCTTCCTGCAGCAAAGCAGCAGGAGGAATAATTCCCTGTGACATGAGGCAGCTTTGGTGGCCCATCATCCCTTCTCTAGCAGTGCATGAGTGCTGGATAAGAAAGTAAATAGGGGGATGCATTTGCAACATCCACAGCTCAAACTAATAGAATATAGGAAGGTGGCTATATATATATATATATATATATATATATATATATATATGTTCAGTAGCAACATAGAGACCAACTAAGTTTGTTCTGGGTACAGTGGTACCTCAGGTTACAGATGCTTCAGGTTACAGGCGTTTCAGGTTGCAGAATCTGCTAACCAGAAATAGTACCTCAGGTTAAGAACTTTGCTTCAGGATGAGAACAGAAATTGTGCGGCAGCAGCGGGAGGCCCCATTAGAATCATAGAATCATAGAGTTGGAAGAGACCACAAGGGCCATTGACCGATAGGTAGCCGTGTTGGTCTGCCATAGTCAAAACAAAATAAAAAAATTCCTTCCAGTAGCACCTTAAAGACCAACTAAGTTAGTTCTAGGTATGAGCTTTCGTGTGCATGCACACTTCTTCAGATACACTGAAACAGAAGTTACCAGACCCTTCTATATAGTGAGAAGGTGGGGAGGGGTATTACTCAGAAGGGTGGTGGGAATGGGTGATTGGCAGATAGCTGAGATGAGCCTGTTGACGATTCTTAACGACTGCAATAGGTCTTACAGGAAAAAGCAAGGGGTGAAAAGGTGAAAAATGGCTTTGTCATGTATAATGAGATAAGAATCCAATGTCTTTGTTCAGACCAGGTCTCTCCATGGTTTTAAGTTTGGTGATAAGTTGCAATTCAGCAGCTTCTCTTTACAGTCTATTTCTGAAATTCCTTTGTAATAGAACAGCTACTTTGAGATCTTGTATAGAATGTCCTGGGAGATTGAAGTGTTCTCCTACTGGTTTCTCTGTCTTGTGATTCCTGATGTCCGATTTATGTCCGTTTATTCTTTGGCGTAAGGTTTGGCCTGTTTGTCCAATATAGAGAGCTGAAGGACACTGTTGGCATTTGATGGCATACACAATGTTAGACGATGAGCAATTAAATAGTCCCGAGATGGTATGTGTGATGTTGTTGGGGCCAGTAATGGTGTTGTCCGGGTGTATGTGGCAGCAAAGTTGGCATCTGGGTTTATTGCAGGCTCTGGTGCCAGTGTCCGTGTTGAGTCTGGTTGTAGTATTATTGTGGGTTAGGAGTTGTTTAAGATTGGGTGGCTGTCTGTAGGCAATGAAAGGTCTTCCTCCCAGAGCTTGAGAAAGAGAACTGTCATTGTCCAGGAGAGGTTGTAGATCTCTGATGATGTGTTGTACTGTTTTAACTTGGGAGCTGTATGTGATGACTAGAGGTGTCCTGTTATTTTCTTTTTTGGGTCTGTCTTGCAGCAAGTTCTCTCTGGGTATCAGTCTGGCTCTGTTGATCTGTTGTCTAACTTCATCTGCTGGGTATTTTAGTTCTAAAAAGGTTTGCTGTAGATCTTGTGTACATGAACACTTCTTCAGATACACTGAAACAGAAGTCACCAGACCCTTACACATGGTGGGAGGGTGGGGTGAGGTTTTTCCCAGAAGGGTAGTAGGAGATGGGTGATTTTTTTTTCTTTTAAATAAATATTTATTAAAGTCTTTTGATACAAATACCCAAATAATAAACAACATTGCTTATATCAAAACGTGGTTTCATCACTTCTTTGGACTCCCTCACGTCTCCCGCTCCCACTTACATTGTTAAAAAATTTTTCCAAGCAAATTATCAACTTGTTTACAATCTTGTATCCACTCATTTAAATACAATCTAGCGATTCTCCAAAAGGTTTGTGTTTTCTTTAACCTCACTTATAATCAAATTCAATCTAATTTAGTGGTGGCCAATTATTTATAATCTAGCATCCTTCTTAACATTCCAACAAATTACAATGTTTTTGTAAGTACATCTTAAATTTCTTCCAGTCTTCCTCAATCCTCTCTTCTCCCAGGTCTCGGATTCTGCCAGATGGGTGATTGACTCAATGGGTATGGTAAACCTGCTGATGACTGTTAACGACTGCAATTAGTCCTACAGGAAAAAGCAAAGGATAGTATGCAGATGACCAAAAATAGCTTTAGCTGGTTTATACTGAATCAGGCAGTTGACCCATCAGGCTCAGTATTGTCTACACTGATTGGCAGCTGCTGTCCTAGGCTGCAGACTAAGAGCCTTTCCTAACCCAGCTTGGAGATGCTAGAGATTGAATTTAGGGCCTTTTGCATGCAAAGTAGATGATCTAGCACTGAGCTATTGTTGGGATGCGTTTGGGGAGATGGGGGCAATTGGCAGGTCCCCAGCTGGCTCCAGACAACCGTCCGGCAGCCGGGTGAACCCCAGTTTTCGGAACAGCATCAAACTGCGACTCAAGCCCCAGAAGCCTTTAGAGACCGAGCATGGAAGCCAGCAGAGATAAGAACTCTTTGCAACAGAAGGGCGGACAGAGGCATATGTAAGCATATTTACAAGCATTTTATTCAGCATCAGGATAAAGGAAAAACATGTCTGCATCCCTTTGTGTCCAAGCAAACAGCAAGAAGCAAAACCTATGTACAACGGGAGTTCCCAGCAGGATGTGCTGGAAGTAAACAGACATGTGACATGCAACAACTCCACATGCCTGTTCTAAAGGTGGAACGGAACTACATCCTAACATCCTCCCCCTTTCCATGGAACCTGTATTACCTGTGGTTCAACCCAATTGCAAACGCTGTACATAAACCTTAAGGTGTTCTCTGCTAACAACCTTAGACAACAGATCTGCAGGAAATGAATTTCCTGGCATGTAGGACATCTGAATGAGTCCTTTCCTCATACATTAAGAAGCAGAAGGTTGCAATGGTAGGAATAACCTCCTTCCTCTTCTCTTAGTTCATTTTAAACATTCTGCACATTTCCTTCCTGGTATGTTCCGGGCAGCATGGACCCAGTGCCAGCAGCACAATATTCTGTAAGTGGGATCAGGCAAAAAATTACTCCTCACTTCTTGTGAAAGTTTGAAAGAATGAAAATCTACCCTTTTCAGGTTTCTCTGGGGAAACCATGACTGAAGTGCTGCTGGTGCTGTGGGTTAAACCACAGAGCCTAGGGCTTGCTGATCAGAAGGTCGGCGGTTCAAATCCCTGCGACGGGGTGAGCTCCCGTTGCTCGGTCCCCGCTCCTGCCCACCTAGCAGTTTGAAAGCAAGTCAAAGTGCAAGTAGATAAATAGGTACCGCTCCGGCGGGAAGGTAAATTTCGTTTCCGTGTGCTGCTCTGGTTCACCAGAAGCGGCTTAGTCATGCTGGCCACATGATCCGGAAACTGTACGCTGGCTCCCTCGGCCAATAAAGCGAGTTGAGTGCTGCAACCCCAGAGTTGTCCGCGACTGGACCTAATGGTCAGGGGTCCCTTTACCTTTTTTATAATGCAGATGGGGCCAATGCAGAGGAAAACAGTGTTTATGTCTGTGGCGTGAATATGCCCAGTCTTTTTCAATTGATTGAGTTCCCTTTTCACTCGTTTTGGAAGTTCTGTACTTACCAGAGTGAAGCTTGCCAGTTAGTCCCTCTCCCTGCCCAACATTTTCAAATTAATACATTCTTGCTGCACATATTTTGCTGTTATCGCTTAAGCACCTGGGAATCCACTGCCAGTTGGCAGACTGGACAAACATGAAAATAAATGAAATCTACAAAAATTGAACAGCATCAGCTCCCCCTCCCTTAAAGAAACAACAAGCCCCAAAATGAAATCTGTTGCGCAGAAGGTCAAGGAGAACAAATTAGATGGTCAGAATTCAATAAGAAAAACTTTGAAATATGTTGCTGCTGTGTTATTGCAATGGTCTTCCAGCGTTAGGTCAGCATATTTTTGTGTGGCTCACAACTTACAGCTGAGGCTGCAGTTGTTCCCTCTTGCCTTGGATGTGACAGATCCTCCTTTAGTTGCAATCATGAAGGACTTGGAATTAGAGTTGGGCAAGAAGCTGATGCAAAGCAAATTGTCATTAACTTAAGCTGCTATAAAGTACACGTCCGTCAAGCTCTGAACTCTGTTCAGGAGCAGGGCTACTACTGGCCAAGCCTGGAAAATGGAAAACAAGCCTTCAAAATAGTGCTTTGGGTGCACCACCCCTTTTTGCTGAGTTGCCAAGACACATGTCTGAGCTGAACGGACTCAGGATCCAGCCCAAGTTCCCCTTTCTCTGGTCATGCTCCCACCATGCCCCTTTTACAGGGCTTACACAAATTTGAATCATGTACAGGAAGAATTCTAAGATCCTTCATCTGAAAACATTTAGAATCTGCCTCCCTGCAAAATGCAAAAAAAAAAAGGGGGGGGGGGAAAGGCTCTTGAGTTCAGTAAGGCTTTTGACGGAGTTCCCCATGATATTTTTGAAAGGAAGTTGGTTAAATGTGGGTTGAACGAGGTAACTGTTAGGTGGATTTGTAGCTGGTTGACTGACCAAACCCAAAGAGTACTGATTAATGGTTCCTTGTCATCCTGGAAAAAAGGAACAAGTGGGGTGTCACAGGGTTCTGTCCTGGGCCTGTTGTTGTTTAACATTTTTATAAATGACTTGGATGGAAGAAGTGAGAGGATGCTCATCAGATCTGCAGATGACACCAAACTGGGAGGGGTACCTAATGCCACAGAAGAAAGAATTGGAATTCAAAATGACCTTAACAGATTGGAAAACTGGTCAAAAGCTAACAAAATGAATTTCAATAGGGACAAATGTAAGGTTCTGCACTTAAGCAGGAAAAACCAGATGCACAAAAACCAGATGGGGGACACTTGGCTTACTAGAAATACATGTGAAAATGATCCAGGGGTCTTGATGCACCACAAACTTAACATGAGTCAACAGTGTGATGCAGCAGCAAAAACAGCTAATGCTATTCTAGGCTGCATCAACAAAAGTATAGTGTCCAGATCAAGAGAAGTAATAGGACCACTCTATTCTGCCTTGGTCAGACCACACCTGGAATATTGTGTCCAATTCTGGGAAAGGGCTGAAGAGGGGAGAGAAGTGACCAGAGAGGTTGTCCCCCACAGCAGTTGTTCACTCCCCCCCCCCAAATAGTGCCCCTGGGCCTGGAAAGGTTGGTGATTTCTATGATACAAAGGTGGCAAAAGTTAGGCTGGTACACAAGCAGAGTTTACATGGGGGCATCAAAGGGGATTTAAATTAGGACAATCGCTTTATGTAGCCTTTAATGCTGAGCATCCAAAACTGCTAATCACTTGCTAAATAATTATGAGTAGGCAGGCAACGTATAGATTCTGCCAGCCATATATTCCTCACGCTTGTATTTTTCTCTTTTAATTACTCAGAAGGGGAGCTATTGAACCTAGGAGATCTATAGCTAGTAGGCGCGGGAGCCCTATATTCAACTCTAAAAGGGGAAGTGATAGACTTAGGCTAGGTTACATGCAGGGTCAACAGGACTTGACAATGTGCCTTTGAGGTTTGATAGAGCTGCAACTTTGATCTATAAATAAAAGGGAAGAAAGAAAAAGCTGGAGGAAAGCTAGTTGGAGGAGAGAATAAGTCTTCTTTAGTGAAGATTTGATTAAAAAATATATAAAAAAGCATCTGAGACACTGAGAAGGAAAATACAATTGCTTTTCATGCTCAGGATGAAAAACCCAACATTGCTTTATTGGAAGAGATCAAGACACAGATTGGTACTTTCCACTTGAGAGAAAGGTCAACATCGTGTTCCACCTGAGCTCCGTTCTAACCAAGTCTTGAAACTTCTGCAGATATATTGGTAAACTGGGTGCCAAACCTATATATGCCAGAGAAATGTGACTCAGCTTTTGCAAGTCTCCGCCACATGGGAAATGGTGAGGGGGGAATCAAATGCTTGGGTGCTCACCCCCGAAAAAGAAAAGAAAATCTTCCTGCATATTTAAAAATCCCCCAAAATTTACGGAGAGAAGCTAGGACTGAACTTTTATGTCTAACATACTAGGGTTTTTTTATTCAGATAGGTAGCAGTGTTGGTCTGACGGTCTACTGGTATCTGAAGAAGTGTGCATGCACATAAAAGCATGCACCCAGAACAAACTCAGTTGGTCTCTAAGGTGTTACTGGACAATTTTTTAATTTATTTCAACTAGGGGTTTTTTTTTATGTGCAGGGAGGTCTCTCTCCCTCTCTCTTGTTTGGTAGGCTAGCATTCGAACGTACAGTCTTCATTCGAACATGGAAGAGACTTAAAACAAAAACAAAAAACCACAACACTTTATTACATGATTCTCTTGCATTTAAATATGCTTCCTGCTCAGTCCTTTAAGGTCTGGTCTAAACATGCAGCAGAAAGAATGTAGCATTCTGGAATGTTAACATATTACACATGCACACAGAGCCTTGCTTTACACCAGCTTCTTGGGTATATGATCATTCCCTTATTTGGTTGGATAACCAAACTGGCGTGGTCTTGTCCCTTGGTTCCCCCTCAGGGGTCTTCCCTGAATTCTCACACAATGTGGGTTACCCTTAAATTCACTTTTTAAAAAAAGTTTTCAGAAGCCAGGAGCTCTCAGACGACTGTGTTCATTTTGGACCCCTTGTCATTCAGCTTTTGTGGCACAGAGCCAAAAAAACTCAGTTTCAGGGCAGGACTCCTGAGGCTTTTCATCTGTTTTCACGAGCTCCGGTTTCCTTCCTTTTGCTTGCAGCGTCAGGCCGGGCTGTATTTTATCTTATTCTAGCAGCTGCCTTGGAAAATATTTGACGGCAACAGTTGCAGAAACGGCCATTGTGGTCTCCAGCTCCCATGGTGGGTGGCAAGTCTCAATAATGGGGGTGGGGTTGCGTCATTGCTGGTCCCCTCCCCTTTCAAATTAAGAACTAAAGAGCCTTGTTTCCTCAGAGAAAGACACGGTGGAAATGAGGGAGGGACGTACTCAAGAATGCCTAATTGAGCCTTCCTTGAAAAACACAGTCCTCCTTCGACGGGGAGGAAGGGAAATGAGGGAGAATGGCAGGCACCTGTTTCCTTGCATCTTCTGAAAGCACCCCCCTAGGGAACAAGGCGCTTTCATGATTGCTAGCTTCCACATGACGCGTTGCAGGGGGCGAGACCTTTGGAAAATTAATAAATAAAGCCACAGCCACCTGTTTGACAGAGGAAGGGAGTGCATTTTTTCTACAGGATTCCAACACGGCTTGAATGGAACTTACCTTGAAATTATCACCAGGTGGGGAGGATTTTGAAGTCCCTGGAAAAGTGAATACTAGAATTCAAAGCCTTCTGGTGACATCGGCCTGAAATATTTTGATGCCTGAGGTGGAATCTCCCAATGGGACTCACTAATTTATTTGGGGCACTGCCTGCATGGGAAGGTCTCCTGCAAATGTCTCCTAGGCAAGGGCAGCACTGCATGTTCAATGAAGATGGCCCATGAGAAGTTCCTGACAGATGAGGGCTATGGGTACAGGTTGTGGGGGGAGGGAGAAGAAATTAAGTTTGGTCCACTTAATTAAAAGAGCCAGTGTGGTATAGTGGTTAAGAATGGTAGATTCGTAATCTGGTGAACTGGGTTCGATTCCCCGCTCCTTCACATGCAGCTACTGGGTGACCTTGGGCTAGTCACACTTCTTTGAAGTCTCTCAGCCCCACTCACCTCACAGAGTGTTTGTTGTGGGAGAGGAAGGAAAGGGGAATGTTAGCCGCTTTGAGATTCCTGAAGGGGAGTGATAAAAAAACATATTAGTGATAACAGCATACAAAATCGATTACAATCGTTCTTTATTTAAAAGCATTTCTGTCCAGCTGAGTATTTCAAAAATCTCTAAGCTGCATATAGTCTGAAAGCAAACAATGTTATCGTTAAAATAATGACCGAAAACCAGTAGAGCAGCACTATAAACACACAAAAGCAAATAAAACAGAAATTCAGAATACTGAAGTGCGTAAAGCAGAGTCCAGTCTTATGGGTCAGGGAAACTTGGGATTTCATCACAATGCTAGGGCATATTGTTTGAAAAAAAGCAGAAGTGTGTATTAGAAAAAATTGCATACCAAAATTGTATGCAGTCTTGGCCATTGGGGGAAATATGGACTTTTAAGAAGACTTTTTAAAGCTTGCAGCCTGACTAGGAAATATGGTGAAGTGAAGGCTGGAAAATAAGAAATCAGAATTGACAGATTTATCCATGCCTAATTGTGCCCCAAGGATCAGGCCTGCATTCCCTTTCCTACTATATTGCCTTTAAAGAAGCTAAAAATATGCCATTTGAGGTGGCCATCAGAAGCTGAGCATAGACAGAAAACAGCAATTTCCCGAATCACATACATACCTTGGGTTGAAGTAGCTTCAAGTTAAGTATTTTCAGGTTGCACTCCACGGCGACCCGGAAATAACAGAGCGAGTTACTTCTGGGTTTCGCCGCTTGCGCATGCGCAGAAGCTCAAAATGATGTCACGTGCATGCGCGGAAGCATGACCCACGCAGACGCACAGCCGCGTCTTACGTTTACTTCAGGATGCGAACGGGGCTCCGGAACAGATCCCATTCATATCCAGAGGTACCTCTGTATATGGAGTTCCCCACCACATGATATGACAGCCACTAGCTAGACTTTGGGTTGGAGTGCTAAATAACTCTTCACACAAGTGGAACAACTTGGGTAACAAATTTCCCTTCTCTCATCACCCTGTGCACCTCCAAAATCTGTTATGGGTTCCCCCCAATCCCCAGGAGCAAATTGGGGGGTTGTGCAATGCATGCGTGGGGGGAGGAGAGAAGGAAACCTGGTGCACGCTATTCTGCTTGCACCACTATTTTGTTGAATGCCGTCCTTGGTTTATATATAAATAAAAAACAAACAAATGGAAGAAGTCTTCGAATGGGTCTGAAAGCAATCAAGGGCACATTGTTGAACTTCAGGCTAAAAGGGCCCTAGCATAAGATCACTCTGTATGTTTGTTAGCCTATCCAGAGATTTCGCAGATAGCAGCGCAACCCAAAAGCTCCCACCATATTCTTCAAATACTGTCCCTCCGTTCATCCACGACTGTTTATTTCATTATCTGTTTCCTGTGGGTGTGCTCGGTAGCACTACTGCTCAGCTTGAGACAAGAACATGTAACTTCTGCTTAAATCTAACCCTCAAATCTCTTTGAATGTCCCAAAATCGAATTATAAGCATATGGAAGTCATCTAAACCAGCATTCTCTGCAAATGTAAAACTTCTTTGCGGTTTCCCACACTATCCTGCCATATATTGCTCTTGCCAGTAATTATACCATAGGTATTTTATTTTAGTACACACACACACACACACACACACACACACACACACACACACACACTTCTTTGGTACCAAATAGGGATGCAAGTTAAGATTATTCTGGAAACTGAAATGGATGTTTGCCTATGATGTAAGAGGCATAGATCACAATTTCAACTCAAGCTGATTTTTTTTTTTTTTTAAAAAAAATATGAGATAAGCACCAACCACTTCAGATAATTCTGAGTAGGTCTGAGAGGAAGGAAACATAGCTAGTTTGTGTCTCGGGCTGGCATAACATTGCCAAGCAAACCCACATCTGTTGCTTCAGAAGAAGGGCACTTTTCTGCTTCTTGGAGTTAGTTTTTGCTAGAAAAACCACATGGTACTTTTTTCTTTTCATTTCTCTAAATGGTTGGCATTGAATGAGACAAAGAGCACCTCTGTGGTGTGTGTGTATGTTGATCGATTTAATGGGATACTTTTTGTCCCAGCTTTTGCAATTCAAAACATTTACAATGACAAGTGGCTGAAATTTGGGGACACTGTTTGCTGCTGTACTTAAATTAAGATAACCATGATGTGACTCTTGTTCTGTGTCAACTCTGCAACCAATGGTGACCCCATGGTGGATTTCAACCCTAGTTTTTTTTGTAATAATTTTTTATTAAGTTTTCAAAAGTTTAACCTCAATACATAACAAACTTATCTTGTCCCCCACAGACTTCCCACCCCATTTTCCATGTGTTTCTATTTCTCCCCCTCTTCTGCACACTACCTTCAACCCTAGTTTTTTGGATGATGCTTAACTGACTGAAAGAAGGATCCAATCCTGGCTCCCCCATTGCACCAGGATGAGGGTGTGTGGTTAAGACAGAGGCATCGCTTTGGCTGGTATCTCCCAGCAGTTACCACTGATTCCTCTGTTGACGTAGGGCATCCCTTTCTGCTCATGAATGTGTGCATGAGTAGAGCTGCCAGTGGAGTCGCTGCTCACAGCAGAAAACCAAAGCCCTCAAAGTGTGGCATTCTGGAGGCAGGGAGGGTTGAGTTGGCTTGGCACCTGTCAGGGAACTGCCATCAGAGCTAGAGGAGGAGGGATGGCTCCAGAAGGATGCCGGAGAGGGTCCCAGTAGGGAGAGAGGCAGCCCATCTGCTGGGGAAGGAAATCAGAGTAGCACCAGTGGAGAAGGGGGGCAGATGGGGGAATCGGCGAGGGGGCTCCAGGACTCCTCGCCGGAGACCAGCGGGGAGAGCACAGGTCCTCCGCTGCCCACACCCTCCCTGCGCAGAAGACTTCCGCGCAGGGAGAGTAGGAGGAGACTTGGCGTCAAAGAACCTCTTTGCTGGAAGAAGTTCAAGAAACGCCCACTGACGGATTCTGCCAGCGATTGAGACAGCCATGGATGGGTGGCTGTCCGGACAGAAAGGGTTCACCCAGGTAACCTAGTCAGGAGTGGCAGCAACTTATGCATGAGCAACCCCAGAACCATTACAGCACCTGTTGGAGACCACTGTCCCAATGCAATCTGGGCTACGTGGGGCTGCCTTTGAGACTGACCCAGAAACTCCAGCGGGTGCAGAATGCCACAGTGAGACACCTTACAGGGTCCTTGCCGCAGGATCACATTCGTCCGGTGCTATACCAGCTGCAATGGCTCCTGGTGGAGTACAGGCCTAGGACCCTCGTACTTATGGGACCGCCTCTCCTGGCATGTCCCACTGAGGACCTTACAGTCTTCAAACAAAAACATCTTGGAGGTCCCGGGCCACAGAGAGGTTAGGCTGGCCTCAACCAGAGCCAGGGCTTTTTTGGCTGTGGCCCCGATCTGGTGGAATGGTCTGTCACAAGAGATTAGGGCCTTGCAGGACTTGACATCTTTCTACAGGGCCTGCAAGACAGAGCTGTTCCACCAGGCCTTTGGCCAAGGCACAGTCTGACCCCTTCCTTTGGTGATCCTCGTAGAACTCTGACCCAGTGGTTGCCATTAATTTGATTTTGAATTGATTTTAGAATATTGATTTTAAAGTGCTGTGTTACTTTTATAGTTGTTAGCCGCTCTGAGCCCAGCTTCAGCTGGGGAGGGCGGGATATAAATAAACTATTATTATTATTGCTTGCTCCATCAGCTCCAGGCTCAACACCAATCACTGCTGCAAGGGGTTGGTCAGAGGTGAAAGGATACATGGGATATGGTTAGTGGAGGAGACGAAATCTTTAAACCTGAATACGAAATGGAGACATGCTGTGGATAGGAAAATGACCTGTCTGTAGCCGAAGGAGCGATCGTTCCATATCCCACCTTCTTCAGACTAGGACGACTAGATCTTCTTTCTCTACTGAGAAGAGCAGCCTTTCCCTTGCCATGCAGAGAAATTCCCCCAGGGAAATTACGCCGAGACGGTTAGTGCTGGAAAACTAATAAAAAAGTGTAATTTCATTGCAGTGAAGCCCTAATTAATTCCACCCTCCACTGAAAGGTTTCTGCAATTGTTGTACATTATTATTTCTCCTTGGTTTTTCTTCTCGTGATATGGGTCGAAAAGGCCAAACATTTCACTGAATATCAGCAGATTTTGTCCATTTGCAACACATGGATGACTCTTCTGTTCTCTCAGGCCTTAGCCAAATAATTAGGAGTACGCCGGCTACTCAAGGTCAAACACCACTAATGACAAGGAGGAAGTCTAGCTAGAATAAGTCCTCGAGACTTCCTCTAGACCGGGGTGGGGAAACTGCGGCCGTCCAGATGTTGCTGGTCTTCAGCTCCCATCAAGGCTAACCAGTGTCCATGCTGACAGGAGCTGATGAGAATTTGAGTTCATCAACACCTGGAGGGCCAGAAGATTCCCCTCCCATGCTTTATCCTTTTAGGCACGCAAGACAAGAGGACAAGTTTATTTCTGCTTTGTACAATATCAATTCTTCTTCCTGTGGGAATGTTAAGGATGGTAGGAAAGGATATACTGAATAAGTATTATCCTTCCTTCACTCACGCTAGTGAGTGATGTAGCAGAGCAGATTCCCCGCAATACAGCAGGAAGCTAGTTTGCAGATTCGTTTGAATCTCTTTAGTTAAGTAATCCAATCTGGCTTGATCAGACTGGATTATTCCTGGTGTCCCCTTTTTTCTCTCTTAAAAGAATAAAGACACAAGAGTCTTTCCTTAAAAGTAACAAGCAGTTTACTCACATTTCAGTTCACAATTTGCTCCCTGAAAGGCAGGCTTTACTTTGTAGTTACATAACAAACTGTGAGTTCATCTCACATGGCGATTGAGCCCATGTGCTGCTGGCTGAGAGCCAGCAGACAGCAAAATTACATTAAGAGAACAAAATGGCTGCAGGAGACCAGCGTGGCAGCAAGCGAGCAGCAAGCAAGAGATGGAGAGCAAGAGAGAGAAAATGGCTGCATCTCGCCTCTTTTATGGAGTCAGCCAGGGCCACGCCCATCTCCCAGGTCACATGCAGGGGGAGGGCACTTCAGACCAGTAGAACAAGAAGTTACACTGACTGGAGAAGCATCCCCCTGCCTGTGCCTACTCTAGGAAAATAAGGAATGTTGCATTTGGCTGTTCCAATGGATTACATCCCACACTTGCTTGCCACTTCTACTGTAAGAGCTCATGTTGTGGTTTTGGTTGTGGAGCATTGGCTTTAGGGTTTCCAGGTGATTGCAGCAAGCTCCTGTATCCTTAGACTACCAGAATATATCCAGCCATCGTGCTCTGCAGAAGAGGGACTCCTGCAAATACCATCTCAACAGGAGGTCTGCTCCATACGATATAAGCATTTGACCATTAGTGTGGCAGCACCTACTCATTTGAACTCCCTTATGCAGCGTATCAGTCAGGCTCTGTTTTCTTTTTCAGCACCATCTAAAAACCTTCCTCTTCCAGAAAGTCCTTTAAGCAGAAATTTTCCTCCCAGTCTATATCTGTACTGGGCTTGAAATGGTTTTAAAGCAGGTACGTACTGTGGATGTTTCCATTGTTAATTCACAAATGATTCATCAGTGAAATAATACAACTAATAATGTCGGCTTTTTCTCTCAGCAGGGAAAGAGGTCAAGAACTGGATAAGTTTGCCAACCTTTAACAATCTTTTGAAGAAAACTGCAGAGAGGAGACTTCATCTTAGTTTTTCCCAGAGGAATGTCAGAAGCTCGCTTTTTTATGAAGAAAAGAAAAAATAGGACAGTGGCTAACATATATATCTGGATAGCTTCCAGCTCTGCAATTCTATGATTCTATGTCTCTGGCTCCCTAAAGATGAGGGACAAGTGAAATTCCACAAATGCTGATTTAGAAGACGGAAAACGGGGAGAAAGAAAGAGACATCTTCACGAACTAAAAGAAAAGGTTTCTTTCACATTTGCCATGTGACGTAGGATAACCAAGTATGATAATAAATGCAGACGTCACTAACACAAAACTGTGCATTAGCTTTACATTATATGTACATTCATTAGAGAAACTGATTTGCAGCAGCTTTCTACGAAGCGTATAAGCCAAGCATAGGCAAACTCAGCCCTCCAGATGTTTTGGGATTACAACTCCCATTATCCCTAGCTAACAGGACCAGTGGTCAGAGATGATGGGAGTTGTAGTCCCAAAACATTTGGAGGGCTGAGTTTGCCTATGCCTGGTATAAGCCAAACTGCCTCTGCACACTGGGTGAAATGACCTTTAGGATGCTTTTACACTGGCAAACACTCTGAGCAGGATCGAACCCTGATCTGCTCAAGGACGTGGTGGGGAAAAACCATGCAGGCATGATGGTTTCCCCAGTGGTTCAGGTAATTTCCATGGGTTCCAGCTTACCTGCATTGTTCATCAGGGTTAAGAAGAATCAATGCTATATGGTGAGTCTGTGGCCTCAGTTCAGGATCCTGTGAGGAGATATATATATATATATATATATATATATATATATATATATATATATTAGTGGTACCTCAGGTTAAGTACTTAATTCATTCTGGAGGTCCGTTCTTAACCTGAAACTGTTCTTAACCTGAAGCACCACTTTAGCTAATGGGGCCTCCTCCTGCTGCTGTGCCACTGGAGCACGATTTCTGTTCTCATCCTGAAGCAAAGTTCTTAACCTGAAGCACTATTTCTGGGTTAGCGGAGTCTGTAACCTGAAGCGTATGTAACCTAAGGTACCACTGTATATATATTCCACTTCCCAAGTTGGTTGGTGAAATATTTCCCGTGAATCCTGATAAGAACATTCAAAGAATAAATGCAGCCTGTCCATCACCGGTAGATTGGGCTTCTGACAGTGTAATGCAAACATGTTCGTTTTCATGTGGTTAAAATAAACAGATTGGCTGTGCCCCCTACCGTTTGGAATACACTTGCCTAGCAGCTCTCAGTTTGTCTCAGGTTACTAACTCTTCGTGTCCTGAGTCTGAGGGAAAGTATGGAGAGGATTTTGAGATGGGCAGAAAAAAACTTGGATCTGGATTTTGCAGAGAATCCCAGTGGTTTGAGCTGCCCAAACCAACAAGCAGGGGGAAGTCAGGTTGTGGATTCCACAATTGCCTGTTGCTCAGGCCCCGTAAATGAATGCGCGGCAACAGGCAATGGTGTGTAATTTAGCTCAGAGGCTGGCTTAGCCGGTCACAGGTGTCACTGAGATATTCTGAATGCGGAATGCTCAAAACTTTTCACCATGAAATATTGCACATGTGGTACTGTAATTGAGACACACTGGGGAAATCTCCCTAGAGCTCACACTTCCCTATCTAACTGGATGCCTGGCCAGTGTTTGGATTCCAACTGCTGGGTTAGCTTGGAGAGCATGGAATTGCTATCTGACACATGGCCAGCTGACCTTGATACTCGGACAAATTTCATTGTGTGCGGACTGAAGTTTTTTTGGGGGGAAATGGGCCTGTTTCTAGGATTCAATGAAGCTGAGAATCAGTTCATTCAGCCAGCTAAAGTGGGCTGCCATAAATGTATGGAAGCAGCCCTCCATTCCAAACACAACAGGTAATCTGTGAGCGGGTGGAAGGAACGTGTCTATCACCTGCTCACGAGGCCTCCCCTGAAAAACAAAATAGATTTTCTTTTATCAACTCCAGGGTTCGAACTTTTAAGAAGTCACAATTAAGGTGGAATCTAGACACATTAAGAAATGTTGTGAAAGTGTTTGTTTGTTTTAAAAAAAAGTTTTGGAAAATATATTGAACTTGCCATAGCTCACCATTGCCATCTAGTGTCACATTTGTATAATAGGTAAAGGTAAAGGACTCCTGGACGGTTATGTCCAGTCAAAGGCGACTATGTGGTTGCGGCCCTCATCTCGGATTTAGTCCGAGGGGTGGCACATAAATAATAAATTATTATTATTATTACCCAGACCTCACATATCCTTCAACTTTCCTCAGATGCAAATAGGGTCATTGCTCACTCTATTCTGCAACTGACCCTCCCTTACCCCCAATTTTTGTCCCTCTCCCATGCAGAGCATTTCCACCACTAACAGGACACAATAGGACACAGCACGCACTCCCCTCCATTATTCTGAGAAAACCCATTAATCCTTATTCCATTCCATTATTTGGTAGATTTACAAAAATAAAAGCACACTCCTTCCTTGTACACACACCAATATATATACACCATTTAGTATTGTTGGAATTTTTTGTAAAATACTGAGTGTGCATCGTAAGAATCCTGCCAGTTAATAATACAGTCGTACCTTGGAAGTCGAACGGAATCCATTCCAGAAGTACATTCGACTTCCAAAACGTTCAGAAACCAAAGCGCCCCGTCGGACATTGGGCTTCCAAAAACAGTTCGCAAACTGTTTCGAACAGTCGCTTCCAGGTTTGTGGTGTTTGGAAGCCAAAACGTTTGAGAACTAAACTGTTCGAAAACCAAGGTAAGACTGTAATAATAATAATTTTTTATTTGAACCCCGCCCATCTAAGTGGGTTGCCCCAGCCACTCTAGATGCTTTGCACTATTAATTGCTATTTATCAAGGGTGAGGAATGCTCACTGCCAATCCTCTCGCGGCTTTGGTAACACGGACAGGCCTGACTAACGGGTGGAGTGACCCTTCAGAGCTCCCCCCTTTTTTGTCATTAATGAATTCCACTCTGCTAATTGGTTTTACCCAAAGAATTATGTAGGATGTTTTCTCCCTGGGCACGTCGTGTTTCTCCGCCTGCGATTTATATCTTGCTTATTGATGCGGGCGTGAACGAATGAAAATACACCCTGGCCACGGTTATCTTTCAAACAACGGCTAATCAATCATCTTGCCTGTTGTTGAACCTGCTTCATTCAACCTGCATGCTGATGATATTGCTTAAGGGGGACTGATGGGGGGGGGGAAAGGAGAATGAGGTAAGGTAAAAGGTAAAGGACCCCTGGACAGATTAAGTCCAGTCAAAGGTGACTATGGGGTTGCAGCTTTCAGGTGTTTGTCCACAGACAGCTTTCTGGGTCATGTGGCCAGCATGACTAAGCTGCTTCTGGCGAACCAGAGCAGTGCACGGAAATGCCGTTTACCTTCCCACCTGAGCTGTACCTATTTATCTACTTGCACTTTGACGTGCTTTTGAACTGCTAGGTTGGCAGGAGCAGGGACCGAGCAACGGGAGCTCACCCCGTCGCGGGGATTCGAACCGCCGACCTTCTGATTGGCAAGTCCTAGGCTCTGTGGTTTAACCCACAGCGCCACCCACATCCCTAAGCCTGCCTTCAGGTACAGTTCTGAAAACCTGAATGAATCTGAGATAAAATAGTTTTATTTTAACATGAATCAGATTTGTGTGTGTATTCTTTAAGAGGGATTCAAAGCGATTTTTAACCAGGAAGGCATCTTTATTAGTAGAACTCAGGCGAGTTAGCAACAAGCTGATCAATGCATAAATTTAAAAGGGGGATTGTTTAACTCTGCTAAACTAAACCTTCCCACAGACTAAACCACTTCTGGTGCAATGGAACAACGTGGCGGAAATCAGAGCGCATGGAAATGCTGTTACCTTCCTGCTGCAGCGGTACCTATTTATCTACTTGCACTGGCGTGCTTTTGAACTGCTAGGTTGGCAGGAATTGGGACAGAGCAATGGGACTCCGTCGCGGGGATTCGAACCGCCGACCTTCTAATCGGCAAGCCCAAGAGGCTCGGTGGTTTAGACCACAGCACCACCTGCTCCATAAATGAGGTAGAAGAAAGGGGTCAGTTCCTAGTTTACATTGGTGCATCTAGCTCAGTAGTCTACACTGACTACAATGACTTTCCAGGGTTTCAGACTTACCTGAAAACACCAGGAATTCAACCTAGAACCCTTTTGCATGTAAAGTGTGTGCTCCACCATTGAGCTATGGACCTTCATATTCTATAGGACCCGCGCTATGAATGTTCTAAAGGACCCTTGTTTGCAAAGGACTCTTTGTTGGAGACATCTTCTAGTTCTGTTTGCCTCTGCTAAATGGCTTCATATCTGTTCTTGTATCCAGTCCTCCTCTGCTCCCACCCTACCATGATTCATTGGACTTATCTCTGTCTGCTTCAAGGAAGCTACCTTGAACGGAGTCAGACATCTGAAGGCAACCCTGTATTGGGAAATTTTTAAAACGTCTAATGTTTTACTATTTTTTAATGTGCTGTAAGCTGCCCAGACTGGCTGGGGAAACTCAGTGAGATGGGTGGTGTATAAATAATAAAATGATCATCATCAATTGTTATTATCATTGCTCCATATTGTTCTGTCCTGCCAACATTGATTGGAAGTGGCACTCCAAGATTTCAGGTGGAGAATCTCTCACAGCCAGGGATTGAATCCACCACAAACGGCAGCCCTTCCATGTATCTTGCTGCCAGGGATTAAAAGTGCAAACTGGGTTTCACTTTGCAGATTGCTTCAGAAAGCATGAATTAGGTAGGATCACCTTTAAAGCAAATTGATTTTCTCCTCCAACCCTAGTTATCTTCATGAACTTGTCTGTCATCCTTGGGTGGGGGCCGTGCCATCCCAATGTTTGCATCTATGCTGCCAAGGCATGTTTCACCCAGAACATGGAGTAAAAGCATCTCTGATTAAGGCCTCCTTGCATGGTTCCGTTTTGCCTGAAATCCTATTCAGTCTTTCCACAAAAGTTTCTCTCTCTCTCTCTCTCTTCTGTTCGTAAATGTAATTCCCAGCCCTGGGATTTTTGTCTTGCTTTTTTTTTTTTTTAGTTCTGATGAGAGTGAACAGCTGGCTTGTACTGTGGATTTTGTTGACAGCATTCAGTTGTTACTCTTTTTTTTTTTTTTTTGGTCAGACGGAGCCTGCGTCACTTTGTCTGGCTACTGTCTGACATGTCAGCTTGCACACTGCTCCAGCCCCCAGCTGTTGCCTCCTTTCATGCTATGGATCGCACTTTGCATTAGATTTAAACGTGCCTTCAGAAAATAGTAATAATAAAAATGTCGGCAGAGCTGATCAGTTGCCACAGCAACCTGTAAAATGGGAGAAATCTGATCCTGGAGCACCCAAGAACTTTGTTGGAAAGGATTTCTGCATATGCATTTGAGGGCACACTTATCGGCCCATCTTGAAAGTGATCATAATGGCAGCTGAAGAGGCACTGCTTTGAACACTGAAAATGCAATGAAAACCTTGATTTACTTAAGGGAAAAACACAACTTCAAAACCCCGTTAAACTTTTGATGTGTGTTACAAAGACTTTGGGAAGTGTCTCGACACAACATTTTGCCTCCAAGGATGGTGGGACAAATGAAAGTAAAAGAAAGAATAGATAATTCTGTTGTTGTTTTTTACTTCTGTTCACACATACGCTATTTTTCCTTGTTGTTGTTTAGTCGTTTAGTCGTGTCCGACTCTTTGTGACTCCATGGACCAGAGCACACCAGGCACTCCTGTCTTCCACCGCCTCCCGCAGTTTGGTCAAACTCATGCTGGTAGCTTCGAGAACACTGTCCAACCATCTCGTCCTCTGTCGTCCCCTTCTCCTTGTGCCCTCCATCTTTCCCAACATCAGGGTCTTTTCCAGGGAGTCTTCTCTTCTCATGAGGTGGCCAAAGTATTGGAGCCTCAGCTTCACGATCTGTCCTTCCAGTGAGCACTCAGGGCTGATTTCCTTAAGAATGGAGAGGTTTGACTCTCAAGAGTCTCCTCCAGCACCATAATTCAAAAGCATCAATTCTTCAGCGGTCAGCCTTCTTTATGGTCCAGATCTCACTTCCAGACATCACTACTGGGAAAACCATAGTTTTAACTATACAGACCTTTGTTGGCAAGGTGATGTCTCTGCTTTGTCATTGCTATTTTTCCTTAACTGAGACCAATTCATACTTGGCACAGTGTCTGATTGCGCAAACAACTTCACCCATATATTTTCTTCAGGTTTCCACCATTGATTTTCCAATTTAACTGAGCAGCCTGGAAGCCACTGTGGAATGTATCTTCCTTGGACTGCTTGGACGGCAATTACCCTAGGAGAGGCAAATAAGAATGCCCTGGGGGTGGTTTCTGGTTAGCATGGCAGGCACCCTATCCAATACCCTCATCTCACTATGGAACGGTCAGATGAGAAGAGCTATCAATGTGGATCATCCTGAGCACCCTCTCCAGCTCTGTGGAGTTCAGCTGTCTCATTGCTTTCCAGGAGAGTTTCAAGCGATGAAACTGGACCACAGCTTGAGTTAAAGATGGGAGGTGGAGCAAGATTGTTTTCTTCTGCTCCGAAGGGTGGAACCTGAACTCACAGCTTCAGGTTACAAGAAAGGAGATTCCAACTAAGCATCAGGAAGACCTTTCTGATGATGAAAGTTGTTTGACAGTGAAACGGTCTCCTTTGGGAGGTGGTGGAATCTTCTTCCTTGGAGGTTTTAAAGCAGAGGCTGGATGACCATCTGTCATGGATGCTATAGTTGACATTCCTGCATGGGGTGGGGTTGGACTTGATGACCCTTTGGGTCCCTTCCAACTCTACATTTCTGTGATTATCAGTCAGGGGACTCTGGATCTGAGAAGTAGATAAACAACCTATTCTGCAAGGGGTTGTTCTTCCTGCGAATGACCAGGTAGGTAGTCTGGGGTACTCCTTGATTCAACTTTGACACTGGACACCTAGGTTGCTGCAATGATATGGAGTGCATATTTCCACTCCATCTCCCAATTAGACTACTATGATGTGCTCTGCATGGGGCTGCTCCTGAATATATATTGCTGCTAGTGCAAAATGCGGCCGACAGAGTTTTGACTCATCAAGGCGATGTGAGATCATATAGCACTATAGTCCTTAAAGATCTGCAGTTCAAGGTGATGGATTTGAGGTATAAAGTCCTAAACAGCTTAGGACTCAGCTACTGTCCTGTCCTGAGCATGGTTTCAGATTCCACCACCAAGTGAAATCCAGGCTACTCATGGTTCCCACACCACTAAGTTAATACCAGAAAGGACCAGAAAGGATTGTTCAATGCTTGGCCCTTATTTAAAGCATCATTGAGAAGTTGTGAGGGGATACAGAAGTTCTCTCCGTGGTCTTGACAGTGATGAGTCCTTCACACCACCAACCTTTTAGCATTCAGCGCATGATGGAACCAGCATGCATTTATTGACTGGAAGACAATTATCAAAATGAGCTAAGCGATTTTACACAAAGTACAGAGAAAGCAATCTTCAAGGTTCTTTTTTTTTAAAAAAAAATGGAGCCATTTAATGCTCAACAATGCGTCTTTGTTTTGCACTTAAATCCCCACTAAAGCTCCTAGTTGCAAAAGTTAAATCATGAGATTTCCCCTCCCCCAACTATTATTTCACCATTTTTTAATGGGAGAACAGGGCTGTTACACGTGTCCTCATTTTCACCTGTGAAATGGGTCCAGGCCAGGAGGCAAGGCAGAATTAACTAGGTTTGGAAACAAGAAGACAAAGGGCAGGATTCCCCTACTGAGCTCCGTTAGGGGCTGCCTTATACTCCATATATCGTTTGCTTTCTGAGCAGGATATATATGTCTTTACTGAATGTCCACTTATTAGGGTTTTAGCCTTGTTTTAAATGCATGTGTTTTTGTGTGTTTTTTCAACTGTTTTTAATTATTGTTAGGTGTAAATCACTTTCACATGGTGGTTTAGAAGGTGATTAATAAATTATTTGTAATAATAATAATAATAATAATAATAATAATAATAATAATAATAATTTCAGTACTGTCTACACCAGGTATCTTCAACCTTTTAGACCCACAACCCACTTTTAACCCAAACATTTCTTAATCTTGCATGGTGGTAGTGCTTGGATTAAGCCAAGACTCCTGAGGGAGTGGGTGGCGATGTGGTCTAAACCACGGAGCCTCTTGGGATTGCCGATCGGAAGGTTGGCAATTTCAGTCTGCCCGATGGGGTGAGCTCCTGTTGCTCTGTCCTAGCTCCTGCCAACCTAGCAGTTTGAAAGCATACCAGTATGAGTAGATAAATAGGCACCTCTCTGGCGGGAATGTAAATGGTGTTTCTGTGTGCTCTGGCACTCGGCAAGATGCTCTGCCATTGAGTAATGGGCCTTCCCCCAAAACGGACTGAATTTTTTTTCTTCTCCATCTCTAAACACCCCAGATCTGTTTGTTAAGCATACGGCATCAAGCCTTGAGGCGTGTGACCTGACAGAGCATTGGTGCAATGTGTTCCGACCACAACCCCAGAGGACTGATTTTTTAAACTCATCTTCTCCACCCCAAAGTTTTCATTGAAAGATTCTCCTCTAAACCAAGAAGCCATTAGCGGAGGTTATCAGAGTTTACTGAGCAGACTACCTACCTACTCAAAGGCAAGGCTGTCTCATCCTGAATGCGCATTTCCTATAGACGCTCAAATAATACACAACACCAATTAGCATTAATGAGAGCTTAAATCACCCCATGCTGAGATACGAATATATATAATAAGCACTGTGAGCTCGAGGAGGAAAATGTGTTGAGGTAAATCTAAATGAGGAAATGGTAATGCAGAAGCAGAAATGGTGGTATTTGTAGACCTGGATAACAAACCACAGAGAGGGAAGCAAAAGGCATCTGCTGGAAGAAACTTCAAGCCAGGGCTGGATCCAGGTTTGAGGGAACACATGGCAAAGGGCCCTCCAGCAGAACCTGCCTACATCAGAGGGTCTCCTGTCAGGAGAAGGGTTGCAGCTTAGTGGTAGAGCATCTGCTTTGCATACAGAAGGTCCTAGGTTTGATCCCCAGCATCTCCAAGTTGGACTGGGAATGTGTCGGGTCTGAAATCCTGGAGAGCCAGCACCCGTCAGTGTACAAAATACTGAGCTAAATGGACCATTGAAGCACTAAGAGCGGTAGTCTGATAATCTGGGGAACCGGGTTCGCGTCCCCACTACTCTGCATGCAGCTGCTGGGTGACCTTGGGCCACTCACCCTTCTCTGAAGTCTCTTAGCCTCACTCACCTCACGGAGTGTTCGTTGTGGGGGAGGAAGGGAAAGGAGAATGTTAGCTGCTTTGAGACTCCTTCGAGTAGTGATAAAAGTGGGATATCAAATCCAAACTCTTCTTCTTCTTCTACTATAGCACCAGGTAGATAGGTGGCAGGGGTTGCCATTTTAATTTCCCACAATGCACTTCATGTAGGCACTGTGAAGCCCTGAGCTGGCTCAACCAGTGAAGGTCAGAGCACATGAAAAAGCATAGCTAGGTGGCTCCAGATCAGGCTTTTTCTGGTGGGCACTGCCAGGATGCAAATATCTCACAGACAAGAGGTTATCTCGGGCTTTACTGATCTGGCACCCTACCAGATATTTGGACTACCAATATTTGGCCCACCCAACCCTACAGCACTCTGCCTCCAACAAAGTTTGAGAAGCCAGGCATCACACAGCAATGGACCAAAGGACTTCTGGAAACATTCCTTCTGCCTTTGGAAAGGCTTTACCCTTGTCACAGAGCTAAAATGCCCAGAGTGGTTCAACAACCAGTCCCTCTTTCTGGGGAACATTGTAGCTCCCTGAAGGGGAATTGGGGATCCACTATTTAATCTCAGAAGCCTTAACAAACTACCATCCCCATGTTTCCATACACTCCAAGTGTCCTCATTTTCCAGAAACAGTGCTGGTACAGTGGTACCTCGGGATGCGAACAGGATCCGTTCTGGAGCCCCGTTTGCATCCAGAAGCAAACATAACTAGCGATGGCATGTCTGCACACCTGTGCGTCGCTTTTTGCCACTTCTGTGCATGTGCGTGATGTCATTTTGAGCGTCTGCGCATGCGCTAGCAGTGAAAGCCGGAAGTAACGTGCTCCATTACTTCTGGGTTGCCATGGAGCGCAACTCGAACGTGCCCAACATGAAGCATATTCAACCCAAGATATGACTGTATTGTAGAAGCCATCTCGGTTACTCATCTGATCCTGGAATGCCATACTTTCTCTTTTTCCTCCCCGTCGATGTCTCAGACACCAATTAAAAGTATGTGCAGTGGTGGAGGAACCCTCTCTGCCATCTGGGGCAGGATGCCGAGGGCGGGTGTGCATGACATCCGTACGGACTGCGCATGCGTGGCATCCCCTATGGACTGCACACATGCGGCAGCTGTGAGGTCGCCATGTGAGAAGCAGCCCATACAGACGCCCATATGAATGGCGCACGCGTGCGGCAGCCCATACGGATGCTGCGCAAGCGGCGCCCATGCTAACTGCGCATGCACCCTTGGCTGTTCTACAGCTGGGGGGGCAGCGGGCCATCTAGACACCCCCCCCCGAGTGGTGCCCGTGGCGGAATCGCCCCCTCCGTCCCCCTTCGTATGTCCCTGAGTGTGTGTGTAGGTGCAAAAAAGGGAGTCCCATTTATACTGAAAATAAAATACCTGCACAGAATGAAGGAAATGGCGAAGCTGGCATACAGAACCCTTCCTATAATTTTGAAGGAAAGGATCACCAATCCACTTTAAATTCTTTCACTGTAATGTTTCAGCTGCCAGCCATTTCGTAGGAAACGTGGGGGAGTGTTTATTCCTTAATTGTACATGGAGACTTACACTTCTGCTCAGAAGGAAGTCCCACTGTATTCAATGGAGCTTACTCACAGGTAACTGGGTAAAGCATTTTTACTCAGAACTAAGTCTCACTCAGTTTGATAGGATTTACTCTCTGGTATGTTCTTGACGCGGGTAGCGCTGTGGGTTAAACCACAGAGCCTAGGACTTTGCGACCAGAAGGTCGGCGGTTCGAATCCCTGCGACGGCGTGAGCTCTTGTTGCTCAGTCCCTGCTCCTGCCAACCTAGCAGTTCGAAAGCATGTCAAAGTGCAAGTAGATAAATAGGTACTGCTCTGGCAGAAAGGTAAACGGCGTTTGCTTGCACTGCTCTGGTTCACCAGAAGTGGCTTAGTCATGCTGCCCACATGACCCGGAAGCTGTACGCAGGCTCTCTTGCCCAATAAAGCGAGATGAGCGCCGCAGCCCCAGAGTCGGCAATGATTGGACCTAATGGTCAGGGGTCCCTTTACGTTTTATGTTCTTGATCACTCAAAATTTCCATCAACAACATCATCATCATCATCAGTGCCAACCTGAATAAAATATTGGGGGGGGGGCAGGTAAGCCCCACCCCACACAATCAATCACATGACACGGTGCACATACACTATATGAATGGCAATGCCCATCAACTTTTTTGGGGGGGCCCAGCTCCCTCAAATATTTTATTGGGGGGCAAATCCCCCTAGGCCCCTAGAAGTTGCCTCCTATGATGATGATTCCCCCCCATCTTTATCCCTGACAGGGACTCAAGGCAGCTTGCTGCTAAGATCTTATTTCCTCCTATTGATCTGTGGAAGGTGCTGCAGATATTTTATTGACGACAATTCTGTGTGGTCAGTTTGGCAGAAAGGTTGACATTGGCTCCAATGACCGATGTATATGTGTCTATGGTGTAGGACAGAATTTCCCTGTTTTGATCTGAGGAATGTTGGAGGGCACGGGCTTCCTGTTTTGCAAGAGGTGGAAGGCACGACTTTCAAAATGGTCTAGAGGGGCTTTAAATGTATGTTGTGGATGCGACCCTGAACTCTCTCCTGACACATACATTTGTAAGGAGGTACATTTACAACAAAGCAGGTACAGCCCAGACGTAGGCTTATCTCCTCAGTGAAAACTAGGTCAAAAGAAAACTCAAAAGCAAATGTTCGGAGAAGAGAGAGAGGAATATATGTGTGTGCGTCTTCAATAACTGTAGAGGCAATTAGTTCAGTGGGCTGTAAAACAACAATCATTTGGGATGGATTTCTGTGTGCCTTTGCATATTACAGTTTTCATCCGCTGCTTTATTTTCGTAGCCACTCTGATATCTTAACGTTGTTTTTCCCCCTACTAGAGTCATTGCCAAACATTTGAAAATGTTATAGAGAAAGGCAAAAATGCTTGGTGCGTCACACGCACAAATATACACACGCATCCTCTCCCTATTCGACACCTTTTCCAGCCCTCCGGCTAGTATTTTTTCAAATGTTAATGGTGCTTTTTACAATTATATGAGGTACGGGAAGGAAGAAACACATTGTCTCATGAGAGGGATAAGATCGGGATCTTTTTTTAAAATACTAGAGCTGAGCAGACATTTTTCAAAAGACACTTTCTGGGATCATTTCTTTTTTTTCTTCCTGCCCCCTCCCTAGAAAAAGAAATATAGGAATACAGGAAGAAGAGGCGAATTTAGGGCAGTGCAACAGGTTCCTCCTCACTGTGTGCTGAGCCTAGGGGGCGCTGCAAATACAATGTAGTGATTTGAGCAGAACAGAAGGTGAGAGGCAAGGGGTGCCCCGAATTTTGGCCTTGCATAGGGCGCTGGTGAAATTTGAAAGACCAAAGTCTGCCCCTTCAGAAAGGTGTCTAGTACCAACTCAGCCATTGGTCTATCTAGCTCAGTCTTGTCCACACTGACTGACAGTGGCTATCCAGGGTTTCAGGCAAGGGAATATTCCCAGCCCTACCTGGAAATGCCTGGGATTGAACCTGGGATTGAACCTGCGGCCCCTGAGCTATGAACCTTCCCTACATTGGTCCAATATACCCGAAGGAGCATCTCCACCCCCTTCGTTCTACCCAGACACTGAGGTCCAGTGCTGAGGGCCTTCTGGCGGTTCCCTCGCTGCGAGAAGCCAAGTTACAGGGAACCAGGCAGAGGGCCTTCTCAGTAGTGGCACCCACCCTGTGGAAGGCCCACCCATTAGATGTCAAAGAGAACAACAACTACCAGACCTTTAGAAGACATCTGAAGGCAGCCCTGTTTAGGGAAGCTTTTACTGTTTGATGGAGTCCTGTATTTTAGTATTTTGTTGGAAGCCACCCAGAGTGGATGGAGAAGCCCAGCCAGATGGGTGGGGTATAAATATTATTATTATTATTATTATTATTATTATTATTATTATTATTATTATGGTACCTCTGGTTAAGTACTTAATTCCTTCTGGAGGTCCTTTCTTAACCTGAAACTGCTCTTAACCTGAAGCACCACTTTAGCTAATGGGGCCTCCTGCTGCCGCCATGCCGCCAGAGCACGATTTCTGTTCTCATCCTGAAGCAAAGTTCTTAACCTGAACACTATTTCTGGTTTAGCGAAAACAAAAAAAATTCCTTCCAGTAGCACCTTAAAGACCAACTAAGTTAGTTCTTGGTATGAGCTTTCGTGTGCATGCACACTTCTTCAGATACACTGAAACAGAAGTTACCAGACCCTTCTATATAGTGAGAAGGTGGGGAGAGGTATTACTCAGAAGGGTGGTGGGAATGGGTGATTGGCAGATAGCTGTGATGAGCCTGTTGACGACTCTTAACGACTGCAATAGGTCTTACAGGAAAAAGCAAGGGGTGAGAAGGTGAAAATTGGCTTTGTCATGTATAATGAGATAAGAATCCAATGTCTTTGTTCAGACCAGGTCTCTCCATGGTTTTAAGTTTGGTAATAAGTTGCAATTCAGCAGCTTCTCTTTCCAGTGTATTTCTGAAATTCCTTTGTAGTAAAACAGCTACTTTGAGATCTTGTATAGAATGTCCTGGGAGATTGAAGTGTTCTCCTACTGGTTTCTCTGTCTTGTGATTCCTGATGTCAGATTTATGTCCGTTTATTCTTTGGCGTAAGGTTTGGCCTGTTTGTCCAATATAGAGAGCTGAAGGACACTGTTGGCATTTGATGGCATACACAATGTTAGACGATGAGCAATTAAATAGTCCTGAGATGGTATGTGTGATGTTGTTGGGGCCAGTAATGGTGTTGTCCGGGTGTATGTGGCAGCAAAGTTGGCATCTGGGTTTATTGCAGGCTCTGGTGCCAGTGTCCGTGTTAAGTCTGGTTGTAGTATTATTGTGGGTTAGGAGTTGTTTGACAGAGAAACCAGTAGGAGAACACTTCAATCTCTTTTCGGGCAGCTGCTCAAAGCATTCTTCTTTAGGCAAGCATTCCTAGATGCTTAGGAAGCTGAAGTAATTTTAATCTTAATATTTTAGCTTTTGTATGTTTTAAAGTAGGATTGTTATTTTTTCTTGATTTTACACCTGTGGTTTTTTTGTTTTTGTTTTGGTGAACCACTTTGCAGGTTTTTAAAAATAAATTTTATTAAATAAATAAACAATAAATATAAATAAAATAACACAAGCCAAAACACAAGCCATCCTGTAGATTTAAGTATCTGTCCACAGCCGCCTACTTGTTATCAGAGGCCCAGAATCCACATTCCTTTGTAAGAAAATATGAAACCATTTTTGCAGGCAAAAGAAATCACTGTGGGGGGAGGTGAGAAAGAAATTTTCCGCACTGGGTACCGCCTGCCCTTCCTATGCCTCTGGCCTTGGCTGCATTAAAGTGGTATGATACTGCTTCAAATGTCTAATGCAGATGGGATGTTGGATGGTGTGAAAGTTTGGTGTTTGTACCTGCCCAAAGCAGAAGAAGAAGAAGAAGAGGAGGGGAGGAGGAGGAAGAAGAAAGGGTGGTGATGAGGAAGAGAAAAGCCACATTGGCTATAATTTACTTCATTTGGGTCTTTTCTCAGGGCTTCCTCTTTTGCTACAAACATTGAGCCGGCTGACAGAACATCGCTAAATAGGAGGCGGCTTCTGCTGATGGATGCTATGGCAGAATCGCCGCATGTTTATCTACTTAACGGCCCCGCAGAGTTGCCAAGTTCTACATCGTGCACTGATCTTGCTGCGAGGCATAATTTATACCTCCCCATTTGGACAGTCTTAATTTTTTCCTTCTGCCAAGAGGAAGACAGCGTATTCGCAAGGCGAGAAAGAGAATTCCTGCTAAAAATGGAATACTCTTGGATGTGTATGTTTCCCCCGCCTGCTCTTTACTTCTCCGGTATCAGACATGAGTTTTGGAAGTCATTTGGAAACGTAACAGGAGCATAATGGGCCTTGCCTTAAGTGCATTTTTGTGTGTGTGCTATGAAATCTGATGGCCTCTCCTTCTTCTCTGTCCCTATAAATTCCCAAGGCAGCTTTCCAAAATGGAAAAAAGGGATTCTGCAGTGGTCTACGCTGTGCAGCAGGGATTGGGAACCTGTGGCCCTCCAGATGTTGTGGTCCATTGGATTGCTCGCCCACCTTTCATCCAAATTTTCCAGGGAGGGTTGCAACAATATAAAAATGGAAGATTAAAACCAGCTCAACCATGCTTTGGTTGAGATTCCTGCATTGCAGGGGGTTGGAACGTTAACAACTTAGGACCATCATTTACCCTCTCATCTGCTTTGATCTGTGAAATTGGATCTACTACAGAAGAAGAAGAGTTTGGATTTGATATCCCGCTTTATCACTACCCAAAGGAGTCTCAAAGCGCCTCACAATCTCCTTTCCCTTCCTCCCCCACAACAAACACTCTGTGAGGTGAGTGGGGCTGAGAGACTTCAAAGAAGTGTGACTGGCCCAAGGTCACCCAGCAGCTGCAGGTGGAGGAGCGGGGAAGCGAACCCGGTTCCCCAGATTACGAGTCTACCACTCTTAACCACTCCACCACAGTGGCTCTCAATAGGTGCCACATAATACCCATTCCACATTTGTAATAACTTAGTCATTTAATATGGCAGTGGTTACACTTTGGAACTCCATGCTTAAGGAGATCAAGCAGGGATGGCCACTGTACTCTTTTCGGTACTTGTTAAAAACATTATTGTTTAGACCTGCCTACCCAGGCCCTAAGAGAGTTGAGGTCATATTAATCTGTATTCGTATTTTACAGTATTTTAAAGACTTCGCTTCCTGTCTTGCCAAAGGCTTATGCGTGAGGTACTTTCTAGAGGGCTTTTCACTGCTGGTTAAATTATTTTACTTCCATGGAACAGAGTCCAATTGTTGAGCCCAATTTCTCTGCATGTGGGGAAAGACTATAACAGGAGTCAGCAAACTTTTTCAGCAGGGGGCCGGTCCACTGTCCCTCAGACCATGTGGTGGGCCGGACTATATTTTGAAAAAAATATATGTATGAATTCCTATGCCCCACAAATAACCCAGAGATGCCTTTTAAATTAAAAGGTACATTCTATTCATGAAAAAACACGCTGATTCCCGGGCCATCTGTGGGCTGGATTTAAAAGGCGATTGGGCCAGATCTGGCCCCTGGGCCTTAGTTTGCCTATCCATGGACTATAACATATGTATGCAATAGCTCAGTTGGCTAGAACATGGTGCTGATAGCACCAAGGTTGCAGGTTCAATCCTGCTTTGCAGGGGATTCGACTAGAAGATCCTTCCTCTGATTCTATGAAGCATATGTGTGCATATTTCAACAGTTTCTTTTTTTAGGCTGTTTTAACTTGTTTTTAACTCTGCCTTGTATCAATAACTATAATGTGTATTTTATGCAAACTGTTTAATGGTTTTATGATTAAACACTACACATCCCACTACTGCTTTTGTATTTTTAAAAAATCTTATTTACACACTTCTTAACATCCTTTCAGGGACGCAGGTGGCGCTGTGGGTTAAAGCCTCAGCGCCTAGGACTTGCCGATCGAAAGGTCGGCGGTTCGAATCCCTGCGGCGGGGTGCGCTCCCGCTGCTCGGTCCCAGCGCCTGCCAACCTAGCAGTTCGAAAGCACCTCCGGGTGCAAGTAGATAAATAGGGACCGCTTACCAGCGGGAAGGTAAACGGCGTTTCCGTGTGCGGCTCTGGCTCGCCAGAGCAGCGATGTCACGCTGGCCACGTGACCCGGAAGTGTCTCCGGACAGCGCTGGCCCCTGGCCTCTTGAGTGAGATGGGCACACAACCCCAGAGTCTGTCAAGACTGGCCCGTACGGGCAGGGGTACCTTTACCTTTACCTTAACATCCTTTCAGATGCTGTTGGAACTCCAGCCCCCATCAGCCCCAGCCAATATAGCCAGGGGTGAAGGATGATGGGAGATGGAGTGCGACAACTTCTGGAAGCCCAGAGTTTCTTCCATCCCTGACTTAAGGCATGTGTCTCCTTCAGGAAGGCCATGAATTACCATTATGGTCCAGACATGCATCATTGCCCTTGTTGCAGCCACGGTTCAGATCCACATTCTGCATGTTTTTCAGACACTATTCATAACTACATTTTCGCAACTGCTGCTTAAAACATTCCTGAAGGTTTACGGAAAAAATCACTTTGACTGATTCCTTGAGGGGTATTTCTCTCCCCCTTGAGCGAGCCATGAAAGGGGATGAAGTGACGTCTTCTGCTTTCAGATAAAATCCCTCACGTTTTAAACATTAGGAATCCTTCCACCTCCTTGCTGAGCCTTCACAGAATTCCACACTAGAAACACACACACGTTGTCAGGAAGACTCGACATTCGTGGAGATCGACTTAAAGTGGAATGGTACTTAATTGTGCAACTGCAGTTAGAAGTTGCGAGCAATAATTAACTATAGGCTGTCACAATACACCCCTTGAAATTTCATACTTTTACTACAAACATGCTGTCTACTTCAGCCTTGCAATGCATGCCAGCAGCTGTCTAGGTTGCTAAAGTGTTTTGAAGTTTCCACCCCCCCCCAGCCCCCCATGACGAGGTGATCTTGTAGATAACCTTGTCTCGGTATTTGTGGTTACATTGTGAGGTTTGTATCGGATAGGTTTTCATGGAAATATTAATAACAGCTTTGTGTTTGACTGCCTAATTAAACCTGCCTCTCTTAAGATGCCATAATTGCACATCCTTTTCCAGCATTTCCACATATCTTGAAATATAAGCACACTTCCTTGAGGTGAGTGCTTAAGATGAATGTGTAACACACACACTGACACACAAATTCACACATGGTCTGTATTTGAGAACTTTTGATTATCTTACCCCAGCCAGATGGGTGGGGTAGAATAATAATAATAATAATAATAATAATAATAATAATGTCATTTATTTGTACAAAAAATGATCAATATTAGGCAAATTTGTTTTGCAAAAATGCTTTCTTTAGGCAAAAATAAGTACAAATGTGTACATGAGGAGAAATTTGCAATAAATTTTCTGATGAATTTTCATGAGGATTTTAAAAACAAAATTTGCACACTGATCTGGAAATGTAGAGAATTGAAGTTTGGAAAAATGAGAAACTGAGAGAAACCGAAACAGATTGATTTACTCATCCCTACACCAGATGGATTGTGCATGGGTACTTTTATACTACAAACTAGAGTTGTGCACTGGATCTGCCTGAATCCTGTACCTAATTTGGGTTGACTCAGAATTCTGCTGGATTGGGTTGAGGCAGCCCTGGTCTCATCGGGGGGTCAGACCACGTCTGCCCTGTGCAATCCAGCACTGTCTAATGGGGGGAGCGATCTGACAGTGTTGAGGGTGGAGGAGGCGACACATAGGCACTGTATCTTCCTTATTCCTCGCTTCCAATTAAGTATGTAGTAGGGAGCAGGAGGGACGTGGGTGGTGCTGTGGGTAAAACCTCAGCGCCTAGGACTTGCCGATTGCATGGTCGGTGGTTCGAATCCCCGTGGTGGGGTGCGCTCCCATCGTTCGGTCCCAGCGCCTGCCAACCTAGCAGCTCGAAAGCACCTCTGGTGCATGTAGATAAATAGGGACCGCTTACCAGCAGGAAGGTAAACGGTGTTCCGTGTGCTGCGCTCGCTCGCCAGATGCAGCTTGTGATGCTGGCCACGTGACCCAGAAGTGTCTGCGGACAGCGCTGGCTCCCGGCCTATAGAGTGAGATGAGTGCACAACCCTAGAGTCGGACACGACTGGCCCGTATGGGCAGGGGTACCTTTACCTTTACTTAGGGAGCAGGAGAGGTATAGAATCATAGAATCTTAGAGTTGGAAGGGACCACAAGGGTCATCTAGTGCAACCCCCTGCAATGTAGGAATCTCAGCTAAAGCATCCCTGGCACATGACCATCCAACCTCTGTTTAAATACCTTCAAGGAAGGAGAGTCCACAACCTCCCACGGAAAACCGTTTCACTGCCAAACAGTTCTTACTGTCAGAAAGCTTTTCCGTATGTTTAGTTGGAATCTCCTTTCTTGTAACTTGAAGCCATTGGTTTGAGTCCTACCCTCCAGAGCAGGAGGAAACAACCTTGTTCCTTCTTTCATGTGAAAGCCCTTGAGAAGCCCTTGAGAAGGTGGCCATCTTATTTCCTCTCAGTCTCCTCTTTTCCAGGCTAAACATACCTAACTTCCTCAACCCTTCTTTCTAAGACTTGGCTTCCAGACCCTTGATCACCTTGGTTGCCCTCCTCTGCACACATTCCAGCTTGTCAACATCCTGTGGGAATGTTCAGGGATGCTGGGGAGGATATATTGTTTGATTATATCCTTTCTAACCTGTGTTAACAAGTTCTACAATTTAGCAGAGTAACATTCCCCATTTTAAACCTGCACAGCAGATGCGTTTGCTCAGGCTCGCTAAGGCCTCTAAAATAAGTTACCTGCTAATTTCCCCTTTAGTCCCTCATAAAAGAAATAGACACGGCACAGTCTTCCTTAAAAGTATAAAAAGAGTTTACTCACTCACTCACTCATTCTGTTCACAGATGGATCCCAGAAGGCAGACTTAAGTTACAAAAGTAATATACCTGGAAACTATCCCATAAATATGTAGTCCCTTTGTCTTCTCTTGATTGGAAGCCAAGAGAGCATCTTAGGCTAAGCAGATGTTGCTTCTTCGATGAATGTAGTCCGAGAGAGAGAGATGGCAGCCTCAGCTGAGGTATTTTGTTACCTGCACAGGTGAGGCCACACCCACCTCTGGTCACATGCAGAGGAAGTCTGTTCCAGCCCAGGAAGAAACAGGAAGTTCCAACTCGCTAGTCCAGACACCCTCTTTTTATGTCCACTCTAGGGATGTTGTACTTGACTGCTCTGTGTTTCACATCCCACACATCCTTCTTAAATTGTGGTGCCCAGAATTCTCCCTCCACCCCTGACTGCATGACTGTGCAAGGTTCCTGAATCAGTTTGGGGTCTGGATCAAAGTCAGGTCAGCCCTGGATCAGGTCAGATTGGGCTGCTCGAAAGTGCCAGATCAGGCCCAAATCAGATAGAAGAGGCCACGCGGAGCCCTTTTACAAACATGTGTGCAATTATGTGCATATCTTTCCCTCATCTCTCCCTCTTGCACACACATTTGCTATAGTCTTTCCCCACATGCAGAAAAATTGCGTTCAACAACACCCTGTTTCTCCCCTCTGTTCCCACTCTGTGTAATTATCAAACATAATCCATGCAAGTAAAATAATTTAACCAGCAGTGTAAAGCACTCTAGAAAATACGTTGCAAACAAGCCTTTGGCAAGACAGGAAACAAAGCCTTTATATCTGTAACACTCACGTGAAAATAAAAAGCAAGTTGATCATTTAGCTATCCTGCCTCTACATTACCTCAAAAATGACGGCTATTCTAAGCATGTCTTTCATGGATATAATCATCTTGTTGGGTTTTTTTTTTGCTATGCTTCTGAAAGCAATGCTCGCACGTTATCCACCTACAACAAAATATCAGACAAAAGGCCTGTCATCTGTGATTGATCTGTTGCCTGGAATCCATGTTGGAACTTTCATATTGGTAATTACTTGTACGGAGGCGCTGGTTTCCTGTGTGGCAAAAGGACAACTCCACACATCCTACCCCATTTGTACCCATCACTCAACTTTTGTTGAAGACTGACCTTTCATTGACTAGGAAACCTAAAATCCCACCAGAAACATTTAAGTCACAACCACGTTAAGCCAGCAGTGTGTGCCAGAGACTAGCAAGGAAAGAAATCTAATCTGGATAAGATTACACGTAACGGTCCTTCAGCAATTCTTCCTGTACATCTAGACAGGAACTCATATTCCCCCTATTTTTCATAGTATTCTGGATACATGAACGTCTTTCATCACTGATGTTAATTATTCCCCAAAGAACCGAAGGTCACTTGCTAAGTAGAATGTGTTGACAAAAGGCGCATTAGGTTCTGGTGAAAACCACCTTGGTGGAGTCTGTCAATGATGTTCTTTAAATCACAAACAGGCCAAGGTGGTTCCATGCTAATGGGCTTCTTTCATCAATATAGTAGGCTTTCACACTGAATGAGTCCAAGGTTCTTTCTAAATTTTAGTATTTGATGAATCATTGTATTTTAATATTCTGCTGGAAGCTGCCCAGAGTGATTGGAGAACCCCATCCAGATGGGTGGGGTATATTATTATTATTATTATTATTATTATTATTATTATTATTATCACCTTTAAAATCAACTACAGTTATCATAGCAGCTTTACCTAAAGTAAAAATTAAAATATCTGAGGGATTTTTGAGAGGAAGCATGCAAGTTTTGCTGCTGAAGAAATTCAAGAAGAGTAGCAGAAATTCCTATTGATCCTAAGGTTGGTTGTTTTTTTTTTTTAAAATATACCCTAAAGCAAAATTCAAAATTTACCTCATTTGTACTAGGACAACCTTTCCCAGCCTTGGATGCTCCAAATGTTTTGGGCTACAAGTAGGGATATTGGATAATTTCAATGGAAACAGAAGCAGAAAATGAAATGGCTCATGTTTGTGTATTTTGTCTCATGCCTGGAATGGAAATCAAACCAGTGATATATTAATGTTGAGCTAGATGAGCCTTTGGTCTGATTCAGTGACAGTCTTATGTTCTGATAAGCTAGAAGGAGTATCCGTCAAATTTATAACATAAGAATAATAGGTTTCTGTATGGTGAAGCTTTGCAGCCAGATCAAAACTCACTTTTGGCCACATACAGGCACAGACACTGTGTTTGAGAAACTATAACAATACAAATCGTTGCACCACAGGCCTGAAATATCTACACTTCTACCGTGTGACTACATCTGATACAAAGAGATATTTGTGCTCGGTCCTATCTTCAAACACCACTGTCTGATCTGGAAGCCTCTAATCCCTAATAAGTGGAGACCCTCTGGAGGGAAGAAAATACATCTTTGCACCTGCTCAAACCGTTTTAATCCATGCTTTAATCCATGCTTACGTCATATGTCCCAGGGCATATGAACATCGAAGCCCTGGTGAGTCCTGGCAGAAATTAAGCCCTGTCTCGCAACTATTCACTGGAAATACATTTCAAGCGCAGGTTCACATCCAGTAGTGTTATTCCATTAGCACAAACCTGTCCCACCAGGCTGGGCCTTGCTCTCAATTCATAGCAACTGGTGCACCCAGTGACTGATTTCTGCTTCTGCAAGATGTTTGGCAACCGCTAGCTTCCTGGCACATAGTGAAATATTTCCTGTAACTTCATTATGTTAGGAGACAGCTGTGGAACTAGCGCTATTACATACCACTCAGCCACCCTGGTTTAAGTGTGGCATCCTGGAATTACAGAAGCTATCCCAGCTTTTGGTCTGGAGCTCTGGTGCAATCCAGCTGACTTGTGCCAGAGTACCATACCAAAAGGCACTCATTTTTTGGTTAAGTACTGTGGTGGGAATCAGCTGGTTTGTGCCAGAGCGGCTGGCCGAAAAACAAGCATCCTGAATTGGATCACCAGGACGTTGGAGGGTATGCTATTTCCGCTGAATTTCCGCTCCAGTCGCATGGCAGTTTATTCCATTTCTCCCGTGTTTCCCTAACTGTTAATTTCCGCAGTATATTTAATCTTTCACATGATGTAAAAGGCACTTCTGAAAAACTAATGGAATATGGAGTATGTTTAGTGCTCATTTCCATGATATTTGATACAAGAAGAAAGTCTTTTGGCATCCCCCTTAACCAGAAAATCTCACGGGAGTAAAGTGATGAAATTTGGGCTGCAGTATACCAGCCTACAGTTTTCATGGGGGAACAAAAGCCTGTGTGTGCAGAAAGGGAGTACAGTGGTACCTCGGGTTACATATGCTTCAGGTTACATACACTTCAGGTTACATACACTTCAGGTTACAGACTCCACTAACCCAGAAATAGTACCTCGGGTTAAGAACTTTGCTTCAGGATGAGAATAGAAATTGTGCTCCGGCGGCGCGGCAGCAGTGGGAGGCCCCATTAGCTAAAGTGGTGCTTCAGGTTAAGAACAGTTTCAGGTTAAGTACGGACCTCCAGAACAAATTAAGTACTTAATCCGAGGTACCACTGTATTGACATTGTTCAATGCCACTCATTGCTATTTCACACCACACTCACAGGTGCAAATGAGATTTCGCTACAGTTCTATAACACAACAGGTACTGTAGTGGGAAAGGAACATTAGCACACAGGACAGAAGTGCCAGCATTATAATCAAGTCCTGGAAACCAAGTCTTATGAGGAGCGGTTGAAGGAGTTGGGTATGTTTAGCCTGGAAAAGAGGAGACTGAGAGGAGATATGATAGCCATCTTCAATATCTCAAGGGCTTCCACATGGAAGATGGAACAAGCTTGCTTTCTCCTGCTCTGGAGGGCTGGACTCGAACCAATGGCTTCAAGTTACAAGAAAGGAGATTTCAACTAAACATCAGGAAAGTACTTTCTGACAGTAAGAGCAGTTCAATAAAGGAACGGTCTCTCTCGGAAGGTGGTGGGCTCTCCTTCCTTGGAGGTTTCTAAGCAAAGGTTAGATAGCCGCCTGTCAGAATTGCATTAGTTGAGATTCCTGAATTGCAGGGGGTTGGAATATATGATCCTTGGTACCCCTTCCAACTCTATAATTTTATGATAATAAGGAAATCTAACACAAGTTTCACTACTTCTGAATGCACCCCTAGTAAGCTAAAAGATAAAAAGTAAAGGGACCCCTGACCATTAGGTCCAGTTGTGGCCGACTCTGGGGTTGCGGCGCTCATCTTGCTTTATTGGCCAAGGGAACTGGCGTACAGCTTCCGGGTCATGTGGCCAGCATGACTAAGCCGCTTCTGGTGAACCAGAGCAGTGCACGGAAACGCCGTTTACCTTCCCGCCGGAGTGGTACCTATTTATCTACTTGCACTTTGATGTGCTTTCAAACTGCTAGGTTGGCAGGAGCAGGGACCGAGCAATGGGAACTCACTCCGTCGCGGGGATTCGAACCGCCAACCTTCTGATCAGCAAGTCCTAGGTGCTGTGGTTTAACCCACAGTGCCACCCGCGTCCCCCTAGTAAGATAGCAGTTGTGAAAAAACTAGGACAAACACAAACCACTAGCAGAACAGTGCAAACTCTAATACTTTTTTGTGCTAACGCTGTGTAGGATATCGCCCATAATCTTGTGCTGAGCTGCTGTTCTGTGAGGTCAAAATCTGCCTCAGAATGTGCCAGCAACATAGTCACATTATTATTTCTGCTATTTCCCCAGCTGTTTACAGCGTGCCAATAAAAATCTACCAGGCGGGTTCAAAAAGTTTAAAGCATGGCAAAGATGGCGTCAGCAATGCCTAGGTTTGTGTTTCAGAACGGGTCAAGAAACACGTTTGGGGTTTTGTTTAGAGCTCCTTCTTTGCGCCTGTTGTTTAAGTTCTCAGTCTGACTTTTATTGAAATCAATGAAAAACTATCGATTTCGACGCAGAAGATGAAATCTAGATGTGGAAAAAGGAAAGAAAGCCACACAGCTGGGGTTTTCATTTCTCCCTCTTATCCAGTAACATAAAACAAGCATTGTTTTATACGCTTAGCAAATGTTTTCTGAGTAATAATCTGGTTTCACCCTGCTGGGTTAATTCAGAGGTCCACATAGTGCAGGAAACTCGTTTTCAGCCAAGACCAACCAGACAGATGCCACCAAGAAGCTCACCAGCAGGATAGGAAGAAAGTAGTCTTACTTTTCCCCAGCATCTGGTATGCAGAAGGATATTGCAACTGTACATGGAGATTCCATTTAGTTTCTGTTAGGGACAGGCAGTTCTGTCAATTTCAGTTTCTCTGTTTCCAATCTCAAATCCATTTCTCGACATTTCCACTTCGACTTTGCGAAAGAACAAAGAGGAAAATTGAATAAAAGTCCCCATGGAGATCCATCAGCATTTTGGTGCAAATTTCTCTTCATACCCACATCTGTAGGCAATTTTGCCTAATAGACACATTTTTGCAAAACACTTTTCCTGGGACATTGCATTTTTTAAAAGAAACTTCTTATTTTCACATTCTCACTTGGCTGGAGGACTACATAACAAAATTCAGAGAAATGCACATTTCAAAGGACTGGTTGGTTCACATCTTGTTTTGGAGAGTGTGAGTTAGGTTGTTGTTGTTATTGTTTATTCGTTTAGTCGTGTCCGACTCTTCGTGACCCCATGGGCCAGAGCACGCCAGGCACTCCTGTCTTCCACTGCCTCCTGCAGTTTGGTAAGTTGCTCCTTAAATGTGAACTGCATCAAATTTCTCCCCCACTCCTAATTATCACGACTAGCAGCAGTTCACAGAGCTACAAGGCACCTAAAAGGTCTTCTAGTCCAACCCTCTTGCAATCCTTTCTCTAATTCAAAATTCCCCGATTCTCAGAGCAGAGGAAGGCATAAATTACCTAAAGATAGGAATATGATTTGTATTTACTTTTCTAAGAGGGGTAACCTGCAACAAATTTGAGGAAATTATTCTGAATCAAATTAACCTAATTCAAATGTGCTTGCTTAAACACACACACAGCATAGTTTATATTCCACTAATTCAATCCCTCACTTCTGTTCCCAATTATGGAAGCTGTTAAATTAAAGAAGTTAGAAATCAAACGATGTACTGTAAAGGCACTGGAGTTGGCAGACTGCTACTTTAAAGAGGTTTTAGCATCCAGGGTATTGAGAAATCCTCCTTGCCACCCACTATTTTGGTATTTTTGCATGCTACCCCAATCTCTGAGTGGTTGAGATCCCAGGGCTTCCAGCGGCTTACTCAAGAATCCATATTTCCTTTTGGGGTTGAAATGCAGCAGAGCTTGTGGTGTCTTTATGATATATGACTTATTCCCACACACATACAACCTGTGCCTGCGATGGAGGGGTTCACATCATTGACATTCTGAGAGGGTCTTGCTTCTCCCATAACAGCAGCCTTGAATTCTAGCAGAAATGTTATGTACTGCGTTGAATAGGATCCAAAATGCAGCAGTCTGATTGGTCCTAGAACAATAGGATTCAGAATGCAGCAGTCTGGTCCTAGAACAATAGGATCCAGAATGCAGCAGTCGGATTGGTCCACAGAAGCCATCCAATCCAGCTCCAGGTGGAAGTGAATCCGCAACCTGATTGGCCTACAGGAGAATCCCGGAATTAGCCAATCACATGGGGCCCATTGTGTAAATAATGTATAGAAAGCAGACATTCTGAGAAACCAGAGGCCTTTCTCCTGGGTATGACCAGCCAATTGGTTCCAAAGAAGGAGAGAACCTTTTTTATGTATGCAACAACAGCAGCAAGAATATTGATTGCAAAATATTGGAAGACACAAGATCTACCCACTCTGGAAGAATGGCAGATGAAGATGATTGACTTTATGGGACTGGCAGAAATGACTGGCAGAATCCGAGACCAGGGGAAAGAGTCGGCGGAAGAGGACTGGAGGAAATTCAAAGATTATTTGCAGAAATATTGTAAAATTAATGAATGTTAGAAAGTTGTTGGACAGAAATTAAGTGGTTACCAGCTGTAATGTAAAAATGGAGTAGTAAGTTAAAATGAGTTAAAATAAGTCATAATAAGGATTTGCTGAATTAAGAATTTTAATTGGAATACAAAAGGGGGAGGCGAGAGTAGGTCCGGGAGATGAGGTAATGGAAATAAGTAACGGGAACTATATTTGTTTTGTTTTGTCTTAATTGTGTATCTTTGTACTTTTGTTATTTTTTGAGTATTATTTGTTTTTGTTTTTGTTTTTGGTTGTTTTTCCTTTTGTACTAAATTGGAAACTCTAATAAATATCTTTACAAAAAAAGAAAAAAAAAGAAAGAAAGCAGACATTCTGGGGGAACTTCCATTCCTCCTCACCACTATGAGCTGAATAAAGAGCATGAAATCCACTCTCAACTCAGAGTATATTTCAAGAAATCAGAGGGGGAATGGAGGCAGGCTTCTTAAAACAAATCAAGGAAATTTTCAAAAAAAAGTATTTTTCACATTTCCTCACAAAGAAACAACTCTTGATTCATTGAGACAACAATACCAGTCAGTGCTCATAAATCCTCAATGTTCCCTCAATAACTGAAATAGGGTGGGCCGAGGATTTATATTAGCAGCATGCAACCTCAAAACTACCATTCCCTTCTGTGTGAGCACATACTTCTCATTATTGCTAATAAGTATTACACGCAACAACCTTAAAACCAGAAGTGGGCATGCTTTGGAGCTAGATTAACACATGGCCATGGAAGCTGTTATGTTGTGCCGGATCAATAAGCCATTATAAACAAAATACGTTCTAGTGACTAGATGGCACAGGGGGTTTGTAAATGGCCTACTGAGACTCCTTAGCCACTAATTGGAATGCAGATGAGATCAATGGTGAGCCAAGATGGCTGCCACTTTAGGGCTACACAACATGAGCACAAAACAGGGAGTGTTTCTTCGTTGTCTTCTACGGCACAGAATAGCCTGTCTTATGACTGGCTGTGGATTCAGTGGTCCCTGCTAGAGAAACAACAGAGAGTTAACTTAGGATGCTCAGGGCAAACGCTACATAACACACACAACTCTGTCTGTCGACCATTTTTTGCTACTCACTCATCTAGCTGCCACTGTCACAATCCTCCCATAGCACCCGTTGCCTGAGGCAGCTTCCCCACTCTGCCTAATGATTGGGCCGGTCCTGATATTTGGCATGCTTTTGCCCAGGGGGACATATCAGGCCACTTTGTTGTTAGATAAATAGTTAGGAACTACCCTGTTCCAACTCCTCAAAAGATTCCTTCAGCAGTGTCTCCCAAAAAAATTACACATCACTTGGGAAGACAGGCAAACTAATGCCAGTGTATGGGAAGAAGCAAAGATCACCAGCGTTGAAGCAATGATTCTTCAACATCAACTTCATTGGACTGGTCATGTTGTGCGGATGCCTGATTATTGTCTTCCAAAGCAACTACTCTATTCCAAATTTTAAAATAGAAAGTGTAATGCTGGTGGTCAATAAAAGAGGTTTAAAGACTCTCTCAAGGCAAATAAAAAAAAAAGTAGTATAAACACCGACAACTGGGAAACATTGGCCTGCAAGCGCTGCTGCTGCTGCTTGCGTGAGTGTTGGGAAGACCGCTCCCTCTCCTGCCAACTCCATCCGGCCTAGGGGGCGGGGCCTGCGCTCACTGCCACAGCATAAGAGGCCTGAGAGAGGCCTCCGGGACACGGCTGCTGCTGCTGCTGCTTGCGTGAGTGTGGGAAGACCGCTCCCTCTCCTGCCAACTCCATCCGGCCTAGGGGGCGGGGCCTGCGCTCACTGCCACAGCATAAGAGGCCTGAGAGAGGCCTCCGGGACACGGCTGCTGCTGCTGCTTGCGTGAGTGTGGGAAGACCGCTCCCTCTCCTGCCAACTCCATCCGGCCTAGGGGGCGGGGCCTGCGCTCACTGCCACAGCATAAGAGGCCTGAGAGAGGCCTCCGGGACACGGCTGCTGCTGCTGCTGCTTGCGTGAGTGTGGGAAGACCGCTCCCTCTCCTGCCAACTCCATCCGGCCTAGGGGGCGGGGCCTGCGCTCACTGCCACAGCATAAGAGGCCTGAGAGAGGCCTCCGGGACACGGCTGCTGCTGCTGCTGCTTGCGTGAGTGTTGGGAAGACCGCTCCCTTTTCTGCCAACTCCATCCGGCCTAGGGGGCGGGGCCTGCACTACCACTACAGTTTAGAGGCCTGAGCAGCTACCGGCAGCAATGGACAAAATGGTTTTAAATGTGTTAATCGCTTTTAATTTGCAGCACTTTAAATGGTGGTTGTTGTTTTTTATAATATTATATTATTTCATTATTTTATTTTTGCTAGGGGTGGGATAAGCACTGAGTCAGCGCTATTGTTCCTTGCTTTGTTTTGTTTTGTTCTGTTTTGTTTTATTATTATTATTATTCTGTTAAATTATTATATAGTTTGTATTTTGCCTTTTAAGGGGAAGGGTCATGGCTGCCTGGGAGTGGGCCTCAGCCAATAGATTGGGTGGGGCAGGTTCCACAGGGGGAGATGTATTGGGACACCCGATCTCAGTGATTACGGGCAGGAGGAGGAGTTATGCTAAGACCAGACCATGTCATTACCGAGGAGGCAGGTTTAGTCGTTGTTTGAGGACTATCCCTGCCTCCAGGTCTGGTCCTGACCGGAAGGATACAGTAATCAGCAAGGGAAACCCACATGACCTGAAAGTGTTGCTGTGCAATGCCAGGTCAATGATGAATAAAACCACTGCCATCCACGACCTGATTGTGGATGGAGGATTTGACCTGGCATGTGTGACAGAGACCTGGTTGGATGAAGCAGATGGGCCTGTCCTTGCCGCTGCTTGCCCACCAGGTTTCTCTTACGCACAGCAACCCAGGTCATGTGGGCGGGGAGGGGGGGATGCAGTGATTTTTAGGAAGTCATTAGTCTGCACCAGGCGTCCTATTGGGAAGTCCCAGTTTTCTGAGTGCATGTTCTGGAAGTTGGGCAATAGGGGCAGTACAGGATTCCTACTGGTGTACCGACCTCCCCGCTGCACCAAGGATTCCCTGCCCGAGCTGCTTCAGGTCGTGGCGGATATGCTCCTGGAGACACCTAGCTTGGTTGTCCTGGGGGATTTTAACATCCATGCCGACACGACCTTACAAGGGGCCGCTCGGGACTTCGTGGAAAGCATGGCCTCCATGGGGCTGTCCCTGAATAAGTCTGGCCCAACTCATAGCCACGGACATGCCTTAGACTTGGTGTTTACCTCTACGGATGTTGGTGATCTGACATTAACTAAAAGCGAAACAAAAGAAGTGCCATGGTCAGATCACTTCCTGGTGCAACTGGACTTCTCCGCAACCCTTCCCCTCCGCAGGGAGGTGGGACCGATTCGGATGGTCCGCCCCCGCCATTTAATGGATCCAATTGGCTTCCAGAGAGTGGTAGGGGATGCTTTATCCCAAGTTGATGGCCTTTCAGCTGATTCCCTGGTGGCACGCTGGAATGCGGAGTTAACCAGGGCTATTGACTGTCTGGCTCCGAAGCGCCCTCTCCGATTGCGTGGAGCCCGGACAGCCCCGTGGTTTCCCCCGGAGCTGAGGGTGATGAAACAATCGTTGAGACGGCTAGAGCGCCGGTGGCGGAAAACTCATTCTGAATCAGACCGGACACGGGTTAGAGCTCAACGTCGAGCCTACCAAGTGGCAATGGCGACAGCGAAGAGGGCCTTCTTCGCCGCCTCCATTGCATCTGCAGAAAACAGCAGCAGGAGACTTTTTCAGGTGGTTCGCAGTTTATCGGAACCACCTGTACCACCGGGGCCTGGTAGGGGCCCCAAGATCTCCTGCAATGCTTTTGCAAAGTTTTTTGCAGATAAAATCGCTCAGATTCAGAAGGAGGTAGACTCCACCGTGGGAGCAGGGCCAGGGTGGGGGAGTGCTAGAGTTCTGTCTGGTCCTGTTATATGGGATCAATTCCAATCTGTTACCTCCGAGGATGTGGACAGGCTGCTTGGACGAGTGAAACCGACCACCTGTCTCCTTGATCCTTGCCCATCCTGGCTGATAAAAGCGAGCCGGGAAGGGCTGGGCGATGGGCTTTGCGGGGTGGTGAATGCTTCCCTCTGTGAGGGAGCCTTCCCAGACCTGCTGAAATAGGCGGTCATTAAACTGCTTCTTAAAAAAACATCTTTAGACCCGGCCAATTTGGCCAACTATCGCCCAGTCTCAAATCTGCCATTCCTGGGCAAGGTGATTGAGCGGGTGGTTGCTGAACAACTCCAAGCACGCCTGGAGGAAACGGACCATTTGGATCCCTTCCAATCGGGATTCAGGCCTCACCATGGGACTGAAACTGCCTTGGTCGTGCTGGTTGATGATCTCCGGCGGGCTAGGGACAAAGGTGAGAGCTGTTTCCTAGTTCTGCTGGATCTCTCAGCGGCCTTTGACACCATCGACCATAACATTCTTCTGGACCGTCTAGAGGGGCTGGGAGCTGGGGGCACTGTCATACAGTGGTTCCGCTCCTTCCTCCTGGGCCGTGTCCAGAAAGTGGTGGTGGGGGGTGAGTGTTCAGACCCCTGGGCTCTCACTTGTGGGGTGCCTCAGGGTTCTGTCCTCTCCCCCATGCTTTTTAATATCTATATGAAGCCACTGGGAGAGATCATCAGGGGGTTTGGACTGGGTGTTCATCAGTATGCAGATGACACCCAGCTCTACCTCTCCTTTAAATCAGAACCAGTGAAGGCGGTGAAGGTCCTGTGTGAGTGCCTGGAGGTGGTTGGAGGTTGGATGGCGGCTAACAGATTGAGGTTGAATCCTGACAAGACAGAAGTACTGTTTTTGGGGGACAGGAGGCGGGCAGATGTGGAGGATTCCCTGGTCCTGAATGGGGTAACTGTGCCCCTGAAGGACCAGGTGCGCAGCCTGGGAGTCATTTTGGACTCACAGCTGTCTATGGAGGCGCAGGTTAACTCTGTGTCCAGGGCAGCTGTCTACCAGCTCCACCTGGTACGCAGGCTAAGACCCTACCTCCCCGCAGACTGTCTCGCCAGAGTGGTGCATGCTCTAGTTATCTCACGCTTGGACTACTGCAACGCGCTCTACGTGGGGCTACCTTTGAAGGTGACCTGGAAACTGCAATTATTCCAGAATGCGGCAGCTAAACTGGTGACTGGGAGTGGCTGCCGGGACCACATAACACCGGTTCTGAGAGATCTGCACTGGCTCCCAGTACGTTTCTGAGCACGATTCAAAGTGTTGGTGCTGACCTTTAAAGCCCTAAACGGCCTCGGTCCTGTATACCTGAAGGAGCGTCTCCACCCCCATCATTCAGCCCGGACACTGAGATCCAGCGCCGAGGGCCTTCTGCCGGTTCCCTCATTGCGAGAAGTGAGGCTACAGGGAACCAGACAGAGGGCCTTCTCGGTAGTGGCGCCCGCCCTGTGGAACGCCCTCCCATCAGATGTCAAAGAGATAAAGAATTACCTGACATTCAGAATACATCTTAAGGCAGCCCTGTTCAGGGAAGTTTTTAATATGTAATGCTGTACTGTTTTTAACACTGATTGGGAGCCGCCCAGAGTGGCTGGGGAAACTCAGCCAGATGGGCGGGGTATAAATAATAAATTATTATTATTATTATTATTATTATTATTATTATTATCCAGTTGGAGAACAGCCTTTACCAAAGGTGTCATGGGCTTTGAAGGCACTTGAACTCAGGATGCAAGGGAGAAATGTGCTAAGAGGAAGGCACACTTGGCAAACCCTCACCGTGATCAACTCCCGTCCGGAAACCAATGTCTCCACTGTGGAAGGACGTGTGGATCCAGAATTGGCCTCCACAATCACTTACGGACTCATTGTTAAAATTGTGTTTATGGAAGACAATCTTACTCGGCTACGAGTGATCGCCAAAGAAGACCCTGTTCTTCTGATCGTTAGGTGTTTTCATAGATTTTGATAAGATATTTTTCATAGTCCTGCAACCCGCTCTGGGGGCTTGCGGCGAAAGGCAGCCAAGATATCTAATAAGCAATCAGCATCAGCATGATAATAACCACAAAAGGAGAGCCTACTCATGAGTAAGGCAGGGGATTCGGGAAGAAGGAGCAGTTAGAGCAGACGAAGGCACATGGAGCATGCTGCTTCTCTGGGAATGTAAAAAGGGAGGCGGGAAAGAGTTTTTGGGTTCGTGGGCTCTGTCTGGCTTGACTGGTCACAACTTGTTTTGGAACAATAGGAATAGCTTATACTGAAGCAGAATGACCTCAACAAAAGAAAAAGCCAATCCATCGACAGTCTTAAATGTTTCGGACTAAGCAATAACAATTCGATGCATACAAAGCAAATGATTTGCACGGACCTAAGGGTCAGATCCAGCCAGCAATTTAAAAATCAATATTTAATAACAATATTTGCTCGCGGAGCTCAGTGGGACTGCCAGCAGAGTAGGAAATATGCTTTTTCTAGCCAAGAATATTTGTGCATTACCTCTCGGCAGATGAAGTATGTGGAATAAGAGAAACCAGGTTAGTATGCGACAAGCGGCAATGCTTGAAGAACCCAGTCCTTGCAAATGTTGATAGGAACAGAGCAGAATGTTATCCACTGAATTTCACCCATCTCCAAATGTTGGCTGTGCATTTCAGGGCTCAAAAAGAACCAAGCTACATTCAAATATGCATATTTTGAAGGAAAATGTGTTTAGAAATGTGTATTTTGAGTGAAACATGTAGATTATGAATGTAAATGCAAATTTCCATGCATTTTTTTTTTTAAAAAATTACAGATTGATGCGCTAATGGAATGGAACAGAGTCAAGGGTGCTTGTTTTTTCCTGCTCTGGAGGGCAGGACCTGAACTTCAAGTTACAAGAAGGGAGAATATGACTCAACATCAGGAAGAACTTTCTGATGGTAAGAGCTGTTCAACAGTTGAACAGTCTCTCTAGGGAGGTGGTCGACTCTCCTTCCTTGGAGGTTTTTAAAGCAGAGGTTGGGTGGCCAACTGCCATGGATGCTGTAGTTGAGATTTCTACAGGGGTTGGACTATAGATGACCCTCGGAGTCCCTTTCAACTCTACAATTCTTTGCTTCTGTGATTCTAATGCAGGCTTCCTCAAACTCGGCCCTCCAGATGTTTTTGGCCTACAACTCCCATGATCCCTAGCTAGCAGGACCAGTGGTCAGGGATGAGGGGAATTGTAGTCTCAAAACATCTGGAGGGAAGAGTTTGAGGAAGCCTGTTCTAATGGTATGCGAGAGGGAGAAAAAATTTAATCTCTTGCTCCATGTCATACATAACTTTTAAAACATCTGTCTTGGTCACCATTTGTCCACTAAGCCCAGTATTGTCTACAGGGTTTTCAAGGTTTAAGGCTATCCCAGTCCCAGACCTACCTAGAGATACTGGGGATTGAATCTGGAAACATCTACCTACAAGGCAGATTCTCTGTTGCCCCTCACTCATTATCAACAACAGAGGGGCCCACAGCCGGGGAGATAAATTTATTTTGACCTGCGATTTTATATATACATCACTTCTCATATTTGAAAGAAGAAACATATATGTTCACCAAGGAGCCTTCCAAGAACAATAAAACATTTGGAGCCAGACTTACTTTTGTTTACATTACACTGCCTTTCGTTATGTTGGTTGTATTTCATACTGTTTCCCCCCCAGAAAATTGTTTCCTGCATTGATGGGTTTCATTGACTTTGGTGTTTGTGAATGGCAGATCTTTTCATTGTTTTTGCAATGGAAATAGTCTCTCTCCCTCCAAATAATAGACAGGTTTCTACTTCAAGAACTGAAGTTGCTGTGGATGTTTTATTCACAATATTTTAAGTTTTGTTGTTGTTGTTTTTAAAAAAATCTCTGTAAAAGTACTAGTAATTCACATATCCTGTCCCCCAGTTTGCTGAATAAGCTCAGTGGATGAAAAGAAAGATTCCGCAGTCTGCAAGCCCAGCTTAGATATGAAGTTCTTTTTATGTATTTAGTTTGTTTATTTGACAAAAGAATTCTAAACCACTTAATGTTTCTATAAAACGTCTAAGTGCTGCAGAGGTGCACAATAAAAATGTAATATAAAACCAATCAAAACATTTAAACTATTCAAAAACAAACCAAGAATACAATACAATGCAGCAATTAACAAGTAAGTACACAAAAAAATACAGGTCCCATCCTTCATTTAGTCTTTGCAACTAAGGGAAAGGTTTTAAAAAATAAAAAAATAAGAAAATGCAAACTGATAATTAATGGGATCAGAGCAGCTGTGGAAGGAGTGAGAGCATATGGTCAAGAGGAATCATACAATCACAGTTTGACGTGATCTTGGTAGCAATCTAGTCCAGCCTTGGGATGTTGGGAAATTCTGGTGAAAAATGGAAACAGGAGCGAAAACTGATGATGTTCACTTATTTGCCTAATGTCTGGAATAGAAATCAATTCATTAAATATAATCAGTATTCACTGTTGTCGTTACTTTCAGTCCACAAATGACACATTTGCATTGCATTTTCTTTGCATTGGAATGAATGGGGTGGAATAATGTAATGATACCTGATGAGGATTTCTTAAAAGGGTAAAAACAGGAGCAGATGCCACATCATTTCCCAAATGTAACTCTTATAAATTTGTGTGTTCCCCAATACTAGAGAGCATTTTCCACATGCACAAATTACCTTCTCCCATCCCCTCAAAAAGAGTTGGGTCAATTTGCAGTTCGCTATCTAGGGAAGTAGAAGAACAAAAACAAATATGAAAATAATCTCAATAAAGGCCCTTTATCTGTGGCAACTGATAATGAAAAATGTTATCATGTGACTCCAGTCTAATGCTTTCACAAGGTAGGCAGGTAGCAGTACTTAATTCATGACTTTAATTCAGAAAAATAAAGCCTTAAAATGAATTGTTACATTTGTAAAATGTAAACACCGACAACTGGGAAACACTGGCTTGCGCGAACAGCCTTTACCAAAGGTGTCATGGGCTTTGAAGATGCTTGAACTCAGGACGAAAGAGAGAAACATGCTAAGAGGAAGGCAGGCTTGGCAAACCCTCACCATGATCAACTCCCGCCCAGAAGCCAATGTCCCCACTGTGGAAGGACGTGTGGATCCAGAATTGTCCTCCACTGTCACTTACGAACTCACTGTTAAAACCGTGTTTATGGAAGACAGTCTTACTCAGCTACGAGTGATCGCCAAAGAAGAAGAGAACATCTGCTTTCCACAGAGAAGATCTTATGTTCAAACTTTGGCATCTCCAGGGAGGACAAGGAGAGAAACCCCTGCCTGAAATCGTGGGGAGCTGCTGCCAGTCAATGTAGATAATACTGAGTTAGATGGACCAATGTTTCATCTACTGCGTTCAGAAAGCTCTGCAAGACTCGTCTCCAGGCTGGATGTTGTGTGAGACAAAGGTAGCAAAAAATGAGAGGTGCTTGGGCTCATGATGGGAGGGTGAAAAAGGCCTAGTGTTGTACATGGCCAGTAGCAGCTGGTGGGATGGGGCAGTATAACTCATCTCACCTCCAGTTGCCTACATTGCTGCTGCATAACAGTGGGGAAGAGGGGAAGAGGCAAGGTGTGGTTGAGGCCAGCACAGTGCAAATGCACTTGTGGAAGCACAGAACTGGTTTCACCTGTGTTCCCCTCCCTGCGCTCCCCTCCCTGCTGCATCCTCCCCACCCCTCTCCATCCTATTATGCAGCAGCAATGCAGGTGACTAGTGGTCCAGTATAGTAAAAGCTATGGTTTCCCCAGTAGTGATGTATGGAAGTGAGAGCTGGACCATAAAGAAGGCTGACTGCCGAAGAATTGATGTTTTTGAATTATGGTGCTGGAGGAGACTCTTGAGAGTCCTATGGACTGCAAGAAGATCAGACCTCTCCATTCTGAAGGAAATCAGCCCTGAGTGCTCACTGGAAGGACAGATCGTGAAGCTGAGGCTCCAATACTTTGGCCACCTCATGAGAAGAGAAGACTCCCTGGAAAAGACCCTGATGTTGGGAAAGATGGAGGGCACAAGGAGAAGGGGACGGCAGAGGATGAGATGGTTGGACAGTGTTCTCGAAGCTACCAGCATGAGTTTGACCAAACTGCAGGAGGCAGTGGAAGACAGAAGTGCCTGGCGTGCTCTGGTCCATGGGGTCACGAAGAGTCGGACATGACTAAACGACTAAATGACTAAACAACAAAACAACAACAAAGTGGTCCAGTAGGTGATGCTGCCCAAACTCACTGTCTGCTGCTGCTGTTTGTATATTAAGCTGCACATCATCCCACCCTCCAGCTATTGAGAAGTCTTAGATCTTCCTATACCCAATGCCTTCCAGATGTTTTGGACCACAACTCCTAAGTGCTGCCGAGCGCTCAGGGATGTTGTCATTCCAAACTTCCAGAAGGTGCTATAGCAGCAGGTAGGGATCTCATTTTGAGTTTCCTTCTCCGGCCAGGGTGAATTTACTAGCAATCAAGAGAAAATATACAAGATCACAGCAGCTACGTAGTTTGAGTCGAATCCCTCTGTTGATACAACTTAGGATGTGCACCCAATTCTTGGCTCATTAGTTGTGTTGCATCTAGCTTTCTGTGTACGTCTAGCACTGGATCAGGGCCCTAGACATATTTAATTTCTTTGTTTGCTCAGGTTTCTTTGACATTAATAAAGAGCCAGTTCCTCTACGGGCTTTTAAAGAAAGCTGCATTGACTTCAGCTAAGAAAACTGTGCCAAAGTAAACATAGTTAGCATGTTAAGTTTTACTGATGCTAACAGTAGAGATCAAGATAGGAACCTTCTCTGATTTCATGCGTCTGGCAAGCCAAAGTTCTCCTTGACATTGGCTAAACAACCCGGATCATTTTGTGTAAATTCCCAAACCGCTGAAGAGTCACAGTGAGCAAGTCACAGTGAGTAACCCAAAGGATTGCTAGTCTACCCTTAGACGTATGCACAGCTATATTGATACAAAGTGTGCATTGCACCAATATGAAGCCACAGCCTGTGAAGCTGGACATTCTCTGGATCAGTGATATATATAGATATATTTTAAAAATGGTCCCCATTCTCACGTACTGAAATGAAAGCCCATTTTCTCTGGGTGTGTGTGTGTGAACATCAGAACCACATGAGCAGATTCAATTGTTTCAGACTATTACAGTTGATCATCATCCATTCCCTCCAACATCCAATACATAACATAATGAAAATTCTTTTTTACTTACAGGTATACAAACAACCCCTCAATAAGTGTACCTAATAATCCCAACATTTATTTATATTTTCTCAGAATGTCAGCTCATGGTTCCCCTGGGTGGAACTGCCGCACTAATTTTGATGTCCCCTGGAGGGGATATTTTGGAGGCAAATCTTATGAAGCCCCATTATTCTTAAAAACATCTATTGTAGTTTCCCAAGTGATGTTTCAGTTGGGTGAGAATTGGCTCTAATGTTCCTCATTATCACACCACAGAAGTGATATTGACACCCTATATCTAAGATTTGCCTTTGAAAACCATGAACAAGACATCAGGCTTTCTACATCCAAAGCTTTTTAGTTCAGCCCAGCTCAGAAGAAAAAGACTAACCATATATTCCTGTTTTCACCTCTGGAAGAATGCCATTACAGGCAACTCCCCATTTACATGGGGATTACATTCCGAGGCACCACACATTTAAGTGAAATCATGTATATTGGGAACTCCACTGAGAAAGCCTGTAAATACCTTCTAAGACACTGGAAACCCTTGAAAAACTCTTTAAAAAACCAGCAGCACTTCTGGGATTGCACTTGCAAAGGCTCATGGGATTGCTAGATGCTGTTTCTGCACCATTTTGCTGTTTTTGTGCTCTTTTGCAGGCTGTTTTCCCCAAAAACTTATATGCCACTTTTCCACAATGAGCGGCACCCAAAGTGTCTTATAGCAAACATTCCAAACAATTAGCCTTTTCTGATAATGTCGAACCGGATGCCTATCGGAAGCTGAGAAGAAGAATCTGAGTGAAATAGCAACTCTCCCTCCTTGTGATTCCCAGAAATTGATACAGTGGTACCTTGGTACTTGAACGGCTTGGCTCCCAAACAAATTGACTCCCAAACCCGGAAGTAAGTGTTCTGGTTTGCGAATGTTTTTCGGAAGCCGAACGTTCAACATGGCTTCCACTTGAGTGCAGGAAGCTCCTGCAGCCAATTGGAAGCAGCGCCTTGGGTTTCAAACGGTTTTGGGAGGCAAACGGACTCCGGAATGGATTAAGTTCGGCAACCAAGGTACCTCTGTATTCAGAGAAACATACTTGCCTCTGACAGGGGTGGCTCTGTGGTCTAAACCACTGAGCCTCTTGGGCTTGCAGATCAGAAGGTTGGCGGTTCAAATCCCTGTGATGGGGTGAGTTCCTATTGCTCTGTACCATCTGCTGCCAACCTAGCAGGTCAAAAGCACACCAAAGCAAGTAGATAAATAGGTACCACTCCGGTGGGAAGGTAAATGGCATTTCCGTGTGCTCTGGTTTCTATCACGGTGTCTCGTTGCACCAGAAGCTGTTTAGTAATGCTGGGCACATGACCCGGAAAGCTGTCTGTGGACAAACGCTGGCTCCCTTGACCTGAAAGTGAGATGAGCCCTGCAACCCTTTAGTCGCCGTTGTCTGGACTTAACCATCCAGGGGTCCTTTACTTTTACCTTTTTTACTTGGCTCTGACAGTGGAGTTAGAACATTCCCATCATGGCTCATAGCCTTGCCCTCCATGAATTTCACTAATGCTAAGTACATAAATAAGAAAAGGCTATGTTTTGCCCATGTATTTATTTTTTATGCTTTGGAATATTTCTCCACTAATGTTTTATGCCATCTGTTGTGCTACTTGTCTAGTTGCCATCTTGCCTTTAGCACTCCTCCCCTCCGTTATGCCGTCCTCTGTTCTAAGGAGGGCGAATAGACACCTGCCTCCCAACATTTATATTCGGATGCAAAAATTCTCTCTCGTTCAGTCTCTCAGTTATCTGCGCAGCTCTTTTTCCTAGACAGAAACAGAAAATGACCCAATATATCCACCCTTTTGTGGATATATTGGGTTCAGGACTGCAAGGTATTTCGCTACAATGACAAAAGAGATGTTAGGAATATGCTCAATACGTTTCCCAAACACTGATTGTTTTTCATGTACTGCAGGGCAAAGAGACTAATCTGAACTAAGGGAAAGTATCAGAGATAAAATCTTAGCATTTGACAACTTGCATTTATGCACTTTGCTTGTTAGTGTTTTATGTTACTCCTTATTGGAAAAGTCAGTTCTACGAATTTCAATAGTAACAATAGCAGATCAAAGAAAACGGCAGTAATTATTTGGAATTACTATTCCCCTCACAAAGCTGTATTTCCTAGAGGACTATGGGAGTTCTGTGAGGGGAACAGGAGTTCCCATGCAACTCTTAGCACCCTTAACAAACTACAGTTCCCAGGATTCTTTGTGACTGTTTGAAGTGGCATGATATTGCTTTAAATGTATAGTGCAGATGTTCACTTAGGCTCTGAGTCAGGGCTTTTCCCCCAGCTGGAACACTCCGGAACTTTGTTCTGGCACCTCTCCTGAGGGTTCCAGCAGACAGTGCTTTTTCTGGGTGCTGGAATTTGGAGGCAGCGGTGTGTTGCACGTTTTTGCACTTTTCTAATCTTCAGAAAGAATCTCCTTAAGGGAGGTGTGTGTTTTCGGTGGCTCAATAACTGTGGTGTAGTGGTTAAGAGCAGTAGACTCGTAATCTGGTGAACCGGGTTCGATTCCCTGCTCCTCCACATGCAGCTGCTGGGTGACCTTGGGCCAGTCACACTTCTCTGAAGTCTCTCAGCCCCACTCACCTCACAGAGTGTTTGTTGTGGGGGAGAAAGGGAAAGGAGAATGTTAGCTGCTTTGAGACTCCTTCAGGTAGTGATAAAGCGGATATCAAATCCAAACTCTTTTTCTTCTTCTTCTAAAATAAAGCTCAACAACTTCGGTGGCACCCTAAGAAAAGCTCAGAAAAAGCGAGAGTTCCTGCACCTCTTTTTCTAGAAAAAATAGAGCAGTGCTTTTAGTACTGGGCATACTCTTAGCACTGAAACACAAAGGCAAGTGTCTTAAATATAAGCCAAGAAAAAGAACAAAAATATTCCAGCAGTATATAGGTTATGATCACTCTGCCTGCTCCCTTTCCCCAGCTAAACAGCTAGACCTCCTTGCAACTCCATCCTATAAGCAATTCATTCTTAACCTTGGCTGGCTGCAGAGATGTGTACGCATAATTTAATATCCCCATGATGGCATGGTGGGAATAGGTTACATTTATGACAAGAAAAGGAACCTGAGATTTCATCATGATCAACAACGTGTGCCATCATACCATCATGGGAAGATCAAATTATGCTTACAAATCTCTCCAGGCAGGCAGAGTAAAGAAGGTGTCATATATTACGGGGTGTGAGGTGGTCTGGTTATTTGGTGGGCTGGCTGGGGAGGGGAGAGCGATCTTTGAGCTGTGCACTGTGGAAGTTGTCTCTGTTGGGTTATCTACAGGTCATTCCAGGAAGGCATAAGGAAATTGCCTTAAATCTTACTACTACTGCATGGATAATTGCGTCAGAGCCATGGAAGAACAAAAAGTGAGTCTTAAGCATTGAGCCATGGTTAAACAAAGCCATTGGAACTTTTCCAGCAAGGTGAAAGTGATTCATTGTTAGACTGCAAGAAGGCAGACAGGAAACTGCTCAACAAAAGCTCTGTTCAGACATTAGGAGCAGAGGAAGCTGCCTTATACTAAGTGAGGCTGTTGGCCCATCCATCGCAGTATTGTCTTACACCTTCTGGCAGCGACTCTCCAAGATTTCAGACATACTTCTCTCCCAGTCATATCTGGAGATGCTAGGGACTGATGCTGGGGCTTTCTACATGAAACACAGATGCTTTTTTCCCCCCTGAGCTATGGCCCTAGACAGCATCTTAAAAAGCAGAGACATCACCTTGCCAACAAAGGTCCTATAGTTAAAGCTATGGTTTTCCCAGTAGTGATGTATGGAAGTGAGAGCTGGACCATAAAGAAGGCTGATTGCTGAAGCTTTGATGCTTCTGAATTCTGGTGCTGAAGGAGACTCTTGAGAGTCCCATGGACTGCAAGAAGATCAAACCTATCCATTGTGAAGGAAATCAGCCCGGAGTGCTCACTGGAAGGACAGATCCTGAAGCTGAGGCTCCAATACTTTGGCCATCTCATGAGAAGAGAAGACTCCCTGGAAAAGACCCTGATGTTGGGAAAGATGGAGGGCACAAGGAGTAGGGGACGACAGAGGACGAGATGGTTGGATGGTGTTCTTGAAGCTACCAGCATGAGTTTGACCAAACTGCGGGAGGCAGTGGAAGACAGCAGTGCCTGGCGTGCTCTGGTCCATGGGGTCACGAGGACTTGGACATGAATAAACGACTAAAAAACAACAAATTGCCCTTATTGCCCTTATGAAATGGAGAGTGGGGATAAACTTACTGGCCCCACCTACTTGCTCACATCTCTGTCACACTGCCCTGCTACCCTCAATACATTGGAAGGCAGACATTTGCAGCAGGGAGACAGCTGCTCTCTACCCATGGAAGCTCCCTGCATGAGTTAGAACCCTACATGAAGGTCCTTGCATGATTTAGAACTTTGCATCATCAAGAATCTAAATCACCTGGGGAGACTTCACTAAACAATAGCGAAGGTTCCTTGCTGAAGGAGTGTCGCCACCCCCATCATTCAGCCTGGACTCTGAGGTCCATTCTCTCACTGTGGGAAGTGAGGTTCCAGGGAACCAGGCAGAGGGCCTTCTTGGTAGTGGCGCCTGCCCTGTGGAATACCCTCCCATCAGATGCCAAGGAAATAAAGCAACTATCATAACCCGAAAGTTACGTTACCCAAAGTCCACTGTACTTCAAGTCTGGAAGGATAAATATTTCCCAACTATTATAAAAATGGGCTGAGGAGGTTAACGCCCTTGGTATATTTGAAGGCACTTTTTATAAACACCAATTTTGCTTTGAGTGTTTATTCAGACATTTGGATGCCATATGTAGATTTATACAGTGGCACCTCTACTTGGGACGCGGGTGGCGCTGTGGGTTAAACCACAGAGCCTAGGACTTGCCGATCAGAACGTCGGCGGTTCGAATCCCTGCGATGGGGTGAGCTCCCGTTGTTCAGTCCCAGCTCCTGCCAACCTAGCAGTTCGAAAGCACGTCAAAGTGCAAGTAGATAAAAAGGTACCGCTCCGGCGGGAAGGTAAACGGCGTTTCCGTGCGCTGCTCTGGTTTGCCAGAAGTGGCTTAGTCATGCTGGCCACATGACCCAGAAGCTGTAAGCCGGCTCCTTCAGCCAATAAAGCGAGATGAGCACTGCAACCCTAGAGTCGGTCACGACTGGACCTAATAGTCAGGGGTCCCTTTACCTTTACCTTTACAAATGAACGTGATCTGTTTTGGGGTGCTGTTCGCACCCTGAAAAATCTGTAAGTAAGAGTGCCACTACTGCGCATACACGAAGTGTTATAGATCGCTTCTGCACGTGCGTGAAGTACGCAGATCACTTCTGCGCATGCGTGCGTGGCAAACCAGGAAGTAAACACTTCCGGGTTTGCCATGTTCATAACCTGAAAAGCTTCCACGTGAAGCAAACATAACATGAGGTATGACTGTACGTCCAACTTAAGATGCATGTAATGATGTTTATTGGTTGGTTAATAACAGCCCATAGGTTTCTCCCCTCCCCTTTCCTTTGTTTTCCCCGTCTCTTTCTTCCTCTTTTATAAATTTACAATAAAATAATAATAATGAAAAGAGTCAATATCTTGCCCCACCCACTTTTGCTTCTGGCCCCACCCACTTTCAGTTACAGTTCCACCCACCACTGACATAGGACTCTTGGGAGATTGCCAATGGAACGCAACCATGGGGCTGAAAAATGACCCTCACCCTTGCTATAATTCCTAGATGTTTCTAGTGAGCTACCAGGACAAGAATTAATTTCCATATAGTGCTAAGTGAGGTTGGAAGAGTGCTGTCAATCTCTTGATTTTCTTCTATTTAAGTAGAATTGGCAGCTTTCACCCTGCAAATGTGTTGCACCTAGTACACAGGTTCCCATAATATCCCTCTGTCTTGTGAACCTCAAATGCACCAGAAAGCAAGCAGCCAACCTTTCGAGAAACCTTCCATACTTGACTGGCATCTTCATTTCAGCTTAAATGTCCAAGGGTCCCAGGAAGCGATACTCAAACGTCTTCCCAGTCATTCCCAACAGCCCCGTTAAGCGCTCCATCCTCTTTCGAAAGCCATCAAAGTCATCAGACTTGCCACACAGTTTTTAAAAATATAGCAATCAAGAATTTAGCTCATCTGGCACCTTCCTTTTCAACCCTATGAAGTAATTTAATGGCTATTGGAACTTTACATATACACAGTATTGAAAAACTTCCTGGGAAGTTTGTTGACAATGTTTATTGGCATAAATTGTACTTTGACACTTTTCTTTTCTTAGTGTATGCTACACGTGCACTCATAAGAGCCCAATACTTACTTCTAAGTGGTCATTTAGGCTCTTTATCCTAGATTGAAGCTAATGTGCACAAAATTCCTTGTGGTGCACAAAGTTCCTTGTGGTGCTGGGATGCTACTCCAGCACCTGGAGGCATCAGGCCTAATACAAATTTATTTTAGATTAGACCAGACAATTGGACCTTTCTGCACAGAAGCTGGACTGCAGACATTCCGGCATCTTGAGCAATTTGAATGCCCCTGAAAATTCCATTCCACCACAACATCTCAACTGAACCATCTCAGATACCTTACTGCCTACAAACACTGTTTAATATCCATGGGACTGAATACAGTGTGCTGAAAATTCTGCCAATGAACTTAAATCCATGTCACCTGCATATGTAGGCTGGAATCCATACTTTACTTCTTATCTGCTTAGATTGCATGCCATTTTATTTAAGAACTTAAAAAAATCTTCACAAATCTAATAGAAGACATTTTCTCCTGTAATGATTGCCTTTAATAAGAAGGTGCATTCAAATTTGCATGCCATTAGTGTAATATTTCAGTAATCATGGGTAATTATGAACTTAAGCTCTTACATTTGAAATACAATTCCATATTCAATACAGCGAATGTTCCCTAGTGAATTTTCTGACTTTAATTTTCTTCATGTGGCTCATCCATACTGTTCCCTCCTCGCGTATGGGGCACACTCTCTTTCTGATATTTCTGATATTTACTTTGATTTAGGTCTGAGTTATCAAGATCAGAGGGGCTGTCATTTCCCACATTGCACTTCCTCTGTCCTCATAGTATGCAGCAGGGATATGGAGCCTGTGGCCCTCCAGATGTTGAATGGCAATACCCATCATGCCTGACCATTTGCCTTGCTGGTTGGGGCTGATGCAGCAACATCTGGAAGAAGAGTTTGGATTTGATATCCCGCTTTATCACTACCCGAAGGAGTCTCAAAGCGGCTAACATTCTCATTTCCCTTCCTCCCCCACAACAAACACTCTGTGAGGTGAGTGGGGCTGAGAGACTTCAGAGAAGTGTGACTAGCCCAAGGTCACCCAGCAGCTGCATGCAGGTGGAGGAGCAGGGAATCGAACCCGGTTCCCCAGATTACGAGTCTACCGCTCTTAACCACTACACCACACTGGCTCTGGAGGAAATCAAGCTGCCTATCCTTGCATCTACAGCCTTTCAGTAACAGGAAAAACCAAATTACAAATGCAGTATTCTGCATACTCATTTCCATTGGGAGGTTTGTGACTTCCAGTGTCCTGGCTCCCCTTGCTTTTGCATCTTGCCCTGTCCACCATTGACATGTGGCCCCTAGCATATTGTCTTTGAGGGAACACAATGTTTTGACTGAAGATGTTTTCTCTCCTCTAGTTTAGGGTGTCAGAATGGCCCAAAGCTGCCATGTTTCACAGGGCATTTGCACAGCAGGAGCTTTGAGGTGCTTAACCTCTGGAAGCAATGACGACATCCCGGGACCCTGTAGTGCAGGGATAGCATGCTTCAATGTCACGGGAGTCATTATTACTGTTGCGCATCAGCTTGTCATCGTAAGGAAGAACTGTCAGTGCCTTTAAACTGCTGAAGTAAGCATTTGTTCTTAATGAAAGAAGCCACTCCACATTTTTAATCAATTTTCCATCAAGAAAATATTATACCTCCTCAGGGCTTTTTGTGTGTGTGTGACAGTATTCACTGGCACCTCTCCTTTTGCTGTTCATGGCAGCCATTTTGTGTTGGCCATTTTCTCAAAAGATGAGCAGTAGCACCTCATTATTATTATTTTTACCTCAAGCCCCTACACTGCTGTTACTACTTTACTGGTGGGGTTTAATGAGGCCTGCTAGGCCTCAGAGGTTGGGCCACCAGGCCATTTCAGATACAGCACAGGGGCAGATGAAAATAGGGGGAAAGAGGGAAATGCAGACTCTCCCACCTCCTTCCCAATGCCCCATAAACCCTTGCCCACAGACTTGCATGTACCCAGGTAGTCCAGACCCTGCTCCATTTCCCAGATCAAATAAGAAGCTGAGATGGCTTCCGTATTTCTGGGAGTCCACTGTTAAATCATGGCTGTCAGCCATGGCACCCCTACCTTTCCTGGGCCTGATGTCATATACAGTGTCAGGCACAGGAAATTCCAACCTGCTGCTTGAAACGTCAAGCCACAGCTGGAGGAAGAAGAATCAGAAGTGCCTCTAGGTTCACCTCGGTTTCCTCCACTGGAGCCTAAAAATGGCACTTTTAAAACCTGGCACCTTCTCTCATCGACCTCCACCATATTTCACCTGCAGATTGTGCTTCCACTTATTCAGAGTGTGCTTCCTATTCTTCCTTGCAGGTGGGGATTGTAAAGGAAGAGACTGAGCTACAACTTGGTTTTGCGGCTCTAGCCTGATGTCAGATGATTGACATGTGGGTAAGCTTGGCCAGCTATGAATCTCTGATGGTGGGCTACTAAAAGGGGTGGTATTAAACTAAGCTTCACCCTGAAGAAACCCAATAAATTTAGTGGACCTAATGTCATGCTCATTCATTTCAATGGGTATGCTCTGAGTAAAACTTAATTGACTACCACCCTGGGTCTGGCCCTGACTAGTTGTTGGCATCCGTCTGTCTCAGGAGAAAATGGAGGATTGCACCTTTTGGGGGTAAAGTTGAGCTGTTGGAAGATTGCAGTGCCTGCTGTGGCTGTAGAGATGGATACAGGGAGACATGGTTTGTTGCAGCTGGGGCAGATGAGGGCGTCTGGTTGTACTGCTGAAAATGCATCATGGTGTTTCTTCTCTCTCTGCTCCTCCCAGAGGTCATTCCTTCTCTGGTCACTACTGTGGAGGAGTCCTGACTGTCTGTCTCCAGACACTGCGATCATCTGCAAGGGATTCCCAGATGGCAGGGCTGATGGTTCCAGCCTTCGTGTTGCATTTGTAGACATCTTTGTAACACAGAACTATACCAGAAAGATCACTGCAGATGGTGACAGCAGTCACGAAATTAAAAGAAGCCTGCTCCTTGGGAGAAAGGCGATGGCAAACCTAGACAGCATCTTAAAAAGCAGAGACATCACCTTGCCGACAAAGGTCCGTATAGTTAAAGCCATGGTTTCCCCAGTAGTGATGTATGGAAGTGAGAGCTGGACCATAAAGAAGGCTGATCGCCAAAGAATGGATGCTTTTGAAATATGGTGCTGGAGGAGACTCTTGAGAGTCCCATGGACTGCAAGAAGATCAAACCTCTCCATTCTGAAGGAAATCAGCCCTGAGTGCTCACTGGAAGGACAGATCGTGAAGCTGAGGCTCCAATACTTTGGCCACCTCATGAGAAGAGAAGACTCCCTGGAAAAGACCCTGATGTTGGGAAAGATGGAGGACACAAGGAGAAGGGGACGGCAGAGGATGAGATGGTTGGACAGTGTTCTCGAAGCTACCAGCATGAGTTTGACCAAACTGCGGGAGGCAGTGGAAGACAGGAGTGCCTGGCGTGCTCTGGTCCATGGGGTCACGAAGAGTCGGTCATGACTAAACGACTAAACAACGACAACAATTGTAACACAGAGTTGATCTGTCACCGAGCTTGGTGCCTGAAACCAGCTCCCTGTAAAGCACATCCTTGGGGATCCTGCCATCTTCCATTCTGTGAACACGACCAAGCCAGCATAGACATCGCTGAGACAGGAGTGTGAAGATGCTGGGACTGTGGGCTTGGGAGAGCATGGTTTTGTTTGAAACTCTGTTCTGCCATGTTATGCCCAAAATCTTCCTGATGCAGCGCACACAGAAGGCATGGAAGCATCATTCCTGATTGTTGTAAGCTGCCCACAACTCACTTCCATAAAGCAGCATGCTCAGCCCACAAGTAGAACAGGTAGCATTAATACAATATCAAAACAAGACAGAATGTTGCATGACGCTGCAATAAAATTGAGACGAACAAAACTCTTCAGCCAGCTGAAGCAATGCCCTAATTTAGAGTGCCTGGACAAACAAAAAGGTTTTGACCTGACGCCAAAACAAAACCTGCTTCCTAATACATTTGCAAGCTGATGATATATTCCTGAATCATTTTTTTTACCCCCAATTAAAAGCTGCTTATAAAAAGGAAAATGCAACTGGACACAATAATATCTGTAAATTGAAAATGTTGAACAAAAGGCTAATCACAGGAACATGGGAACCTGTTTTAATTGGAGTCAGAGCACTGACTATCTCAGTAATGTCTACACTGACTGGTAGCATCTCTCCAGAATTTCAAACACTGGGTATCTAATATTCCTCTCTCTTACTGGAGAGGAGCCCAGATCTATACCGGAGCAGACTTTCAGCTTGGAGGGTCTAGAACTACTTCCATGCACTCCCAGCTACAGAATGATGACATGCATGGTATTGCAACAGCCTCAGCACCTGATAAAGAAACAATAAGGCTGGTAACAGACACTGCATGATATTGCAGTTAACAATTCCCACCCTGCCTGCTTTGTTTTGTGCTTTTGTGCTACCGAAACCTCCTTAAAATGATGCTACTGTAGAGGTATTCTTTTTCTAAACCTCTCTTTAGAAAAAACACACACACAAAAAACACAAATCTGTGCGAGGTTTAAAAATCATATTTAATTGGGAGCTCTTCAGAAAAGCAGCAAGACGTACTCTGTAATTGCATTAAAAAAAAAACAGAGTTCAGGCTGCACAAACTGTAATAAAAGAATAACCTTAAAAGGATCGGTACTTAATACCTCCGATTCACAAAGCAGTTGTTTCATTCCCCAGCCTACACAGTCTTGTCATTAGCTTATAGCTTCTGATAAGTAATGCAAAGTAGTGCTGATGATGATTTGTGTGCATTTTAATCTAACGTGCTTAACTCCAGGAGTTTTTCCCTTTTTGGTGGAGGTGGGGGGGGGGGGAGGCCGTTGCCATAATATTTTAGAATAGACCTGTAGCTTCTTGCAAAGCCAAACAAATTAACAGGGACTAAAACCAGTTGAGCTGGTTGGACCAGTGGTCTGACTCAGTATAAAACAACTTATTATGTTTCTTATGAGCAGTAAGACATAGCCAAAAGTACTTCATCTGGATTGGGGGTGGGGGTAGGGGGAGGTGCGTGAGTAGGGTGTTGGACACGTTGGTCAAAAGGTGGGTGGGATTACAGGTACAGTTCTACAGCCACAGTCCACTTCATGCAGAACCCAGGTGTGGCAGGACATGGTAGACTTAATGGACCAATTTGGACAATGCTCACCTCACATCTCAATACTGGGAGAATAGGGCGTGTTGAATTTTTCAACTTTCAAATTCAAAAAATGAGGGACGCTAAAATGTAACATGACTTAGGAATTCAAAATATATTTTGATTAAATTAATACAATTTAGATTTGCTTGGCAAGTAAAATGTCTCTAAAATTGCACAGAAATCACTGAAAATGATTGCCAAGTACTTGCAGTTATCAGTCAATCAATCAATCAATCAATCAATCGATTATTAAGCATTACCTGACATTTTCAGAAATCTAAATTCTTTGGTATTCCGAAAGCAGTTTATGTGCTTGATCATCTTAGTGCTGCCATACATCCGGAATTTCCTGGACATTGCAGGGATTTGGATGTTGAAAGCTGTGTCCAGCTGGAAATCAGAATTTTTGGGGGAATGTATCTTTTTAATGATGTTGGAAAAAAAAATCTCAACAATTGCAAAAAAATCTCAACAACTTTTGTGTCCAGATTTTCGCTTTTTGAAGTATGGCAACCCTAACATAGACTTACCAAGCTAAATCTTGTCCAATAGCAGATTTGAATTCCTCACACCCAAAAAGATCTTTTAAAGACCCCTCACTGAATTATTAAAGACCCCTCACTGAATTATTAGGGACGCGGGTGGCACTGTGGGTAAAACCTCAACGCCTAGGACTTGCCGATCGCATGGTCGGCAGTTCGAATCCCCGCGGCGGGGTGCGCTCCCGTCGTTCGGTCCCAGCGCCTGCCAACCTAGCAGTTCGAAAGCACCTCTGGGTGCAAGTAGATAAATAGGGACCGCTTACCAGGGGGAAGGTAAACGGCGTTCCGTGTGCTGCGCTGGCTCGCCAGATGCAGCTTGTCACGCTGGCCAAGTGACCCGGAAGTGTCTGCGGACAGCGCTGGCTCCCGGCCTATAGAGTGAGATGAGCACACAACCCCAGAGTCTGGCAAGACTGGCCCGAACGGGCAGGGGTACCTTTACCTTTACCTTACACTGAATTATTAGTATTATTATTTTGCAAAACTTAAGTTTCAACCCCATAATGGCACGTCCTACTGGGAAGAGGTGTTCATAGCTCCTCATCCTGGTCTGCTGTTTCTGCCTCCACATATCCTGCTCGTGTAGGGACAGATCATCTGAGCTGTGCCTTCATGTGTACAAATAGCGTGGACCAATATTTGCATCAATTAGGAGCATCAGCCATGTGATCCATGTGTTTTGAACATGTGTTCAAGTGTCGAAAGATGTACGATCTATGTTAAAGGTGCACATAAAAATGCACAATACGGGACAGAATGGGAAACAGCAGCACCCAATCAGACAGAATAGGATGGAACAGACGTATGAGACCCAAATGGAAGGCAATGATCTGCTCAGCCTTGTGGGTGTGTCCTTATCACCCTCCATCATAGAGCTGTAGTGGAGGCAGACAGTGGCTCGGGCTGCACTGTCCAGAAGTATGGCAGTTTAGTGACCAGTAGCACCAGGAATTGCTCCTCAACATCTGCATGTGTGCAATTGCACTGCCAGCCACTGCTTCCTCCTAGTGACGTCTGCTGATAAAGGCTTGAGACCCCTTTCCTTCTCTGCTCTATAGCAGGCAAGCACTATGTTCTGTGCCCACACACAAGCTGCCACAGCCACTGCCAAAACTACCCTGATTAGAATAATGGAATTAGAATAGAATTGTAGAGTTCGAAGGGATCCTATGCAGGAATCTCAGCTAAAGCGTTCATGACAGATGGTCATCCACGTTCTGCTTTAAATTCTCCAGCGATGGAGAGTCTGCAACCTGCTGGGGGAATCTGTTCCACTGTCGAACAGCTGTTTCTGATGCTTAGTCGGAATCTCCTTTCTTGTAAATTGAATCCATTGGTTCGAGTCCTACCCTCCACTGCAGGAGAAAACAAGCTTGCTCCACTGTCCATATGACAGCCCTTGAGATATTTGAAGATGGCTATCATATCTTCTCAGCTTCCACAACTGCTCTTAATACGGCTCAGATCATCTTGGCTGCACTCCTCTGCACACGTTCCAGCTTGCCAACATCTTTCTTAAATTGTGGTACCCAGAATTGGACACAGTATTGCAGGTTTGGCCTGACCAAACCAGAATAGAGAAGGACCATGACTTCCCTGGATACTAGACTTCTGTTGATGCAGCCTAGAATTGCATTAGGGTTGTTGTTGTTTTGCTGCTGCCGCATCACACTGCTGACTCATGTTAAGCTTGTGGTCTGCTAGGAGATCTTTGCCAGCAAAGTGGTTTTCCAGATGCTCTATGGAGTAGCGATATGGGGGCATGGACCCAAATGCTAACAAAGCCTTAGAAATAGTGCAGAACAAATTCCTCAGGAAAGTGCTCTCACTTCCCAACGGGACCGCGGCTGCTCCTCTTCGTGCTGAAGCTGATGTGACGACAATACCTGCTGGAATTGATTACCTGTGCCTAAATTATGTGAAAAGACTTCAATCTCTTTCGGAGGAGAGATTCCCTGCTATGTCTTACACAGAATGGGAACAGCCCAAATGCTGGAAGGCTGGCATCCAATGCCTCTTGTCCCAATATCAATTACAAGATCTTCAGGTGACCATGAAGATGGCATTTAAGAGACTGTCTCTTTAGGTCCGATGCAGAAAGGGATCTAACCATGATTGCTTCTACCAAGAGCTCACCATGGCTCCCATTTAACAAAATGGAGCATGCCCGAGCCAGATACCTGACAAAGCTCCCACTTGCCGTACTGAGAATCACTTTTACAGAACTACAATTCCAATCGATGCCCTCGGTGGTGTTAGATGGAATGTACGGCAAAGTACATTACGAGGAGAGACTCTGTCTGTGTGGACAACCCTGCGTCGAGGACCTGTGCCATTATTTATTGCAGTGTTCATTATATATACACCCAAAAGACTGATTTATAAAACCCCTGTTTATAAATGGAACACATTTGAATAGGGTGAAAAGGGTGAAATGACTGCTGAGTGACACCGATGACTTTGTTACTTATAAAGTAGCACTCTATGCACTGGCAGCTAAGAAGATCAGGAGGAAGGAACTAGACAAAACAGCGGTCAACTGCAAAGGGGATATTTAATTGGGCACATCTTACCTGAGAATCTCATCTTAAAAAGCAGAGACTTCACCTTGCCAACAAAGGTCTGTATAGTTAAAGCTATGGTTTCCCCAGTAGTGAGAAGTGAGAGCTGGACCATAAAGAAGACTGATCGCCGAAGAATTGATGCATTTGAATTATGGTGCTGGAGGAGACTCTTGAGAGTCCCATGGACTGCAAGAAGATCAAACCTTTCCATTCTGAAGGAAATCAGCCCTGAGTGCTCACTGGAAAGACAGATCCCGAAGCTGAGGCTCCAATACTTTGCCCACCTCTTGAGAAGAGAAGACTCCCTGGAAAAGACCCTGATTTTGGGAAAGATGGAGGGCACAAGGAGAAGGGGACCACAGAGGATGAGATAGTTGGACAGTGTTCTCGAGGCTACCAGCATGAGTTTGACCAAACTGTGGGAGGCAGTGGGGGACAGGAGTGCCTGGGGTGCTCTGGTCCATGGGGTCACAAAGAGTCGGACTAAACGACTAAACAACAACAACAACACCTGAGAGTCTTCTGCTATTCTATTCTATTTAATGCAACAAATAATTTTAGTAGCCATGACCGTGGTTTTATTGTATAATAATAATAATAATAATAATAATAATAATAATAATAATATCTTTATTGTCATTGCCCCCTCTCAGGGACAACGAAATTACTTGGCTGCTCCATCCACCCAGATAGGGCACTCCACTTAAAATCAGAACAACTATAAGAACACTAATTAAAACAATATAATATAATACAGCAAGGAAGATTAGATGACTTCAAAGTCCAGGTTTCCCATTCAGGGCCGAGATCGCTCTGGAGAAGAAGCTGTTCTTGAGACGGCTCGTTCTTGTCATCATCATCCTGTATCTCCGTCCCGATGGCAGGAGCTCGAAGAGACAGTGACCAGGATGTGATGGATCTTTTACTATGTCCAGTGCCTTCCTCTGGCACCTTGTGGCATAAATCTGCTCTAAGGTGGAGAGTGGGCAGCCAACAATGCTCTCTGCTGCCTTAACAACTCTGCACAACCCCATCCTGTCCTGGGTAGTACAGCTTCCGTACCACACACATAAGCCATAAGTGAGCACGCTCTCAATGGCACAGTGATAGAAGGCAAGCAGCATGTCTGTGCCTGATGATTTTTATGGTTATTGTTTTCTTTTTTTCTTTTTTCTTTTGTTCTTCTGAATGATGCCATGGCCTATGGCTAGTGCAATAAAAAGTTTAATTGGAATTGGAAATTGGTCTACTAAGACCCCTAGATCCTTTTCACTTGTACTACTGGTAATCCAGTTTCTTTTCTTCTTCTTTTTAATCAAAGCACAATTGAGCCAAACCTCCTTGAGCCTCCTGAGTTTTCAGTTGTTGGCCAGAATGCACCACATTATTCTGAAAGTTCTATTTCAGCCACCGGAGGGCTCCCATTTTTATTTCTCCATTTCTCTCCCAGAACTGCCTAAATGAATAAGGGGGGGGGGGTGTAGGTAATTTAATGAACAGCTCAGTATGTAGAGAATAAACTTCTGGTGTGCTGCCTCAACAGAGCAGTATGGTGCTTGCTCCTTGCTCAGAATGGAAAGCAGGAAATTAAATGAGTAGCTATAGATAATCTGTCTCCATAGAACATTTAGAGAAATAGCTGAAGCCATACTATGCAGCCTTAACTATGTTGAAGAGCAACTGTGCTAAAGGCATCTATTGAGGGCTTTCCAGATATCAGGTGTCAGCAACACCTGGGAGACTTAAGGACTTATTCCAAGGACATCTGTGAGCATGGAGCAATAGACAGACAGCCCAGCTAAGCAGCATCTATTCATGCCTCGCAATTTGTCCAGGTTTCCTCTGTGTCCCTACCCTTCTCATATTGTTTCATAACTGAGAATAGGGGCATACCAAAGTTTGTTGCCCCTTTCCACATTAAGGATCTTCTGCGCCTGCTGTGCATGGTTTGAGTTATCCTGCAATAACTTGGATCACTGCAATGCACTCTCCGTGGGGCTGCCCTTGGGCCTGGTTCAGAAGCTCAAGTTGGTGCCAAATGTTGTGGTCAGATTGCTGATGGGCGCATCTGGCTGAAAACATGTGGCAGCATTGTTAAAGCATCTGCATTGGCTGCCCATCTACTGCTTAGCAAGATTTAAAGTCTTTCTTTAATTTAAAGATAAAGGTAAAGGGACCCCTGAATATTAGGTCCAGTCGTGGCCAACTCTGGGGTTGCAGCGCTCATCTTGCTTTATTGGCCGAGGGAGCCAGCGTACAGCTTCCGGGTCATGTGGCCAGCATGACTAAGCCGTTTCTGGCGAACCAGAGCAGCACACGGAAACGCCATTTACCTTCCTGCCGGAGCAGTACCTATTTATCTACTTGCACTCTACTTGCACGTGCTTTCAAACTGCTAGTTTGGCAGGAGCAGGGACCGAGCAATGGAAGCTCACCCCTTCGCGGGGATTCGAACCACCAACCATAACTTAATTTCAGTGGACCCCCAGGGACCACCTTTATTGCAGCTCGATCACTGAGATCATCTGCAGGTGTGCTACTGGTTGCTTCCCGAGCTGGTGAGGCTCATTTGACAACAACAAAAGCCAAACTTCTAGTGTCACAGGCCCAGTCTTGTGGAATACCCTGCTAACAGAGATTCAGCAGGCACCTGCTGTTTCAATTTTTACATGCCTGCTGAAAACTTTTCTATTCTGCTGGGCTTATGCAGGCAATTAAGAGCACATCTGAAATATACTCAGATTCGTGTAGTGATTTCATGCTCTTTATTGCAGCTCAAAAAACAGTGAATGAATTTCCCCCCAAACCTCAGGCTTTATATACATTATTTACACAACGAGTCCCGTCTGATTGGTTGCTTATGTTTCCCTCCTGGAGCCTGATTGGGCTGCTGTTGCAGGCCAATCCGTTGTTACATTCTAGGTTCCTACCTGCCTATTGTTCTAGGATCCAAGCTTAGTACATAACACCCATCCCCTCTAAGTTCCCATTGTGGCCGGAAGGTTAGTATTCATAGTCATTGAGGTATGCCGGTCACCTACATATGCATTGTGGTCTGGGGTGTCCGTCAGTACAGGTTCCTGGTTCTGGCTCTTGTTCTGGGGCTGCTGGCTACGAAGGGACCATTGGGTCAGGCGCCGCCTGTCCGCTCTGTCGTGGCTCTGGTTCTTGTGGCCGCTCAGCCTCGGGGGTCACCTCTGGGCTTACTCGTTCTGCCTCCCCTACCTGCTCCTCATGCTCTACGGGCCTCACCTCCCAGCTGTGCCCTTGGGAATCCTCTGTCCAGCCCTCCTCCTGGTTTCCCCCCGGGAATTGTCGCTGTATTTGATTTGGGCTGCTGCTGCAGGCCAATCAGTTGTTGCATCCTAGTATCCTACCAGCCTAATAGGCTGATTAACTTCCTCCTGGGGTCTGATTGGGCTGCTCCTGCCGGCCAAGCAGGTTATTGCATTCTAGGATCCTACCTGCCTATTGTTCTAGGATCCAAGCTTAGTACAGTAGTGGTACCTCTGGATGTCAACGGGATCCATTCTGGAGCCTCGTTCGCATCCTGAAGCAAACGCAACCCACATCCGCGCGTCTGCGCGGGTTGTGATTTGCTGCTTCTGCACATGTGCGTGATGTCATTTTGAGCGTCTGCGCATGCGCGAGCGGCAAAACCCGGAAGTAAAGCACTCCGTTACTTCCGGGTTGCCGTGGAGCGCAACCCGAAAATGCTTAACCCGAAACTACTTCAACCCAAGGTATGACTGTACATAACAACATCCTTCTACACATAGGAGCCAACTCTTAGAGGCTGAGGTCCTTCGTCCCCCCATAAAATATTTGAGGGGGCCAGCTCCTCCCAAGTTGACGGGCATTGCAATTCAAACGGTGTGTGTGCACCATGTCATGTGATTTATTATGTGGGGTGGGGCTTACCTGGCCCCCCAGTATTTTATTCAAGTTGGCACCCCTGACTGGCCATGCCCCTTCACGACGATGTGCCCATTGGCCACCCCCTCCCTTTGCAATGGCATCTGAGCATTCGGTCTCATGCACAGGGATTGGTGAACACAGGACTCCTCCATGCCCCTGTTGCAGGGAAGAGTGATAAAGCATGCAGATTGCCATGCATAGGACCCATTCTCACTGAAGCCAAATGTTCTGCTACCAGAGCATGGGGCTATGACCAGCACATCTGTTCCCGAATCCTCCTTGTGTATCATAAGATGGGAAACACCCTTGTGTGGTGTTTCAGTAACGTCCAGCATGTTGACATGCAAACCCACCAGGATCAAGATGCACTCAAACTTCTAGAGATTTAATAAAGTGGGCTGAAATATGAAAAACTAGAGACAAATTAGGGACCAGCGATATATATATATATATATATATATATATATATATATATATATGAACCATCCATGGGAAGTAAGAATAAGTGTATTGCCTGCCTTGTTATGCTCTTCCTGCAGCCTGCTATCAGTCTCTGTTGTGTTATGAGTCCACTCTGAGACACTTCTGTGATTAACAGGGAACAATGCCCTGAATTATAGGGGGAAACGTTCTTGGAAGGATTCAGGCCAACACATCACAATCAAGCACAACATTTATCTTTGCCTGCCAGTCTCATACTTGTCCTTGGGAGTAGCTCAGACACCCATCCATTAGATGACTGGGGAACTGCTGATTTCTTACTGAAAGGAGAAAGTATCTGTGTGTATACAAATAAAGAGCTGCACAAACATAAAGAATGCTACTATAACTGGAATGAGTTGTTCTGGGTCCTGAGAATTCAAACAGTGGTGCTCAACCATGGTAGCATCCTGCTAGCATTCTCCCAACCACAACTAGCCACCTTATTTCCATTTATACCGGCTTGAGCTTTTCCATGTTTGCCTCCTGGGAGCCAAAAAATCTTACATTGAGGGCCTGGGTTAGACTAGCAGGCAGCAGGGGACTCTCACATACACAATCTTGTGCAGGTCACATAACTCACACGGGAGCATGGATGTCCCAGTTTGGGGCCTCAACATGTTGGAGGGCATTCTTTCAGGCACTCAAAAATGTTTTTGACCAGTCCTGTGGTTTGAAGGTGACCCAGAAACTTCAACTAATCCAGAACGCGGCAGCTAGACTGGTGACTGGAAGTGGCCGCCAAGACCACATAACACAGGTCCTGAAAAACCTATATTGGCTCCCAGTACGTTTCCGGACACAATTCAGAGTGTTGGTGCTGACTTTTCAAGCCTTAAATGGCCTTGGCCCAGTAGACCTGAAGAAGCATCTCCACCCCCACCGTTCAACCCGGACACTGAGGTCCAGCACAGAGAGCCTTCTGGTGGTTCCCTCACTGCCAGAAGTGAAGTTACAGGGAATTGGGCAGAGGGCCTTCTCAGTAATGGCACCCACCCTGTGGAAAGCTCTCCCATCAGATGTCAAAGAAGTAAACAACTATCTGACTTTTAGAAGACATCTGTTTAGGGAAGTTTTTAATGTTTGACATTTTATTCTGTTAATATTCTGTTGGGAACCACCCAAAATGGCTTGGGAAACTCAGCCAGTTGGGTGGATTATAAATAATAAATGATGATGATGATGATTAGTAGTAGTAGTAGTAGTACAGTGGTGCCCCACAAGACGAACGCCTCGCAAGACGGAAAACCCGCTAGACAAAAGGGTTTTCCGTTTTGGAGGCGCTTCGCAAAACAAATTTCCCTATGGGCTTGCTTCGGAAGACGAAAATGTCTTGCGAGTTTTTCCGACTCCCCCCCCCTTTCTCTAAGCTGCTAAGCCGCTTATCAGCTGATTCGCTAAGCCGCTAATAGCGCTAATCCGCTAAGCCGTCAATGGGCTTGCTTCGCAAGATGAAAAAACCGCTAGACGAAGAGACTCGCGGAACGGATTAATTTCGTCTTGCGAGGCACCACTGTAAAGTAATTAGTAGTAAAGTGGCCTCCTTGGTGAGCGATGCTGTCAGTCTCTTTTCTGGCTGGAAATCGTGGAGACTGAAGTCTAGTTCCTATGATCCCTAGAAGAAAATGTCAACAATGCATGTTTGGGACAAGTGTATGGACAATCACCCATCCCTAAAACTTTCTACATATACAGTATACACTCTGCCACAGTTATAGCCTTTCCATATAATGTAATAAAGCCACTTCTGCTTAAATTAAGGCAGATGCAAACAACAGCTTCTGGTCATCATTTTTGAGGTGCCTGTCAAAGGATGGTGCATCATAGCGCCGTAAAAGAAAACCCACATTATTTTTGACTGCCTGTTCTTTCCTGTGGCTAAAAAACTCCGCAGCAAAACAAGGTTTTAAATTATTTTTTTACTACATTTAGTTTAGGGCTTTTGCTGTCAGCTTAGACAGGAGTGTGGGATCCATCTTGTGTCAGTTACTGTTACTAGCAATTTTCTAATGCCAGCTTATCAGTGTCCCTTATTAATACTTGCTGTATTATAATTTAGCTCTAGGTGTTCATTTGTTCATGAAAGCAGCTATTAAGTATCTTCATAGACATCGCTGCCTATCAGTCAATGACAAAGCATAGATACATTAGCTGTAGGAGAGTAACTGTGGAATTCAATTAACTTATTAATAAGACATCAAGATGTTTTAGAGCTTGCTATGGGATATGATCTACTCAGATAAATCTTCTGGAGTATATAAGTGGCAAGTGGAATGAATCTCCTTGTAAGTGACATTGAGGACACCAAGTTTGGAGGATCTTGATTCATGCATTGTGTGTGCCTGGTTGCATTCCAGAAGTGGCCATGATGGAGGGAGGTTCAGAAGGGCAAATGGGGCACTGCCCCACCAACCCTCAGGCCCTCTCCCTTGCCTGCCTTCTTACTTATAAACAGTCATGAGGGTGGCCTGGCTCTCAGCTTCCTCCTACTTAGCCTCTGTTTGACCTTTATAGAACTCAGCAAGGAAGAGGATGGGGACAAAATGAGAATTAGGTGGTTCTGCTCGTCATTGTCTCTGGCTCCATCTACTGATGACCTCCAGCCTCACGCCCTAAAAGCCCCCAAGGCAGCGGTTCTCAACCTGTGGGTCCCCAGATGTTGTTGGACTACAACTCCCATCATCCTTGACCACTGGCCTTGCTAGCTAAGGGTGATTGGAGTTGTAGTTCAACAACATCTGGGGACCCACAGGTTGAGAAAGGCTAAGGCACCAGCCACCATTGTGACATACCCTCCAATATCTCGGGTGGGCAAGTTGGGCTGTTCACCGTCACCAAGTCCTATGGAAGTGAGTTTCAAAGATCAAGGATTCAACCCCATAGAAGCCAGGTTTTTTTATATTCACTGTAAAGCACTAATCTCCAGGTTGTTC